>NC_139319.1:45890488-46570071 GCF_056507025.1 Lutjanus erythropterus | reverse complement strand
TTTTTACATATTTTATTATGCTCTGCACTTATTAACAGTTAACTATACATTTTGGGGATAGTGGATCTAAAATGTGAACAGTGATCATTAAAGTTATTAATCATTTATTATGCACTTATTAAGAACTGGGAATACTGGCTCTAAGGTGTGAACCATGTTTATTAATGTTAATTAATTGGTTAATATGTACTTGTTAACAGTTAATCATATTCAATAATAATAATAGTCAATGACTCTGTGCCTGAAGCATGTACTGGAGGACTAAATGAATTTTGAAACTGAACTCATTGGTTGGGGTTGTTTTGGTTGGTTAGGGTGAGGCTAAGAAAATCAGGGTAAGCCAATCAGAGGCAGATAGGTCAAGTTATACCTTCTTTATTCTCTCCTTTCTCTCTGCAGTCTATAAACTGTTAACAAGTTTCTCATAAGTAATTATAAAGTCCTGTC
Organism: Lutjanus erythropterus; assembly: GCF_056507025.1. Classification (NCBI taxonomy): domain Eukaryota; kingdom Metazoa; phylum Chordata; class Actinopteri; order Lutjaniformes; family Lutjanidae; genus Lutjanus; species Lutjanus erythropterus. Next base: position 46,569,624 of record NC_139319.1, on the reverse strand, counting down.
TTATAATGTCACAATAAACATGTTTATGATGCTATTATTAACACGTGTATATAATGGTGACAACACATTCAGCATTTCGGAGGAGCACAGATAAAGATGCTAATCTTCAGCTGCTAAATGCCTGCTGCATCTGTAGGTTTGGAGCTCTTGTCAGACTCAGTTTCACAGGGCGACCAGTTTTGAATTACTATAGGTGATATATGACTGCCTCAAACAATGAACAGCGTGCAAATTTATACAGAGGCATATGGAATAAATCCAGCCGTTAATTATAGGCCGTGGGGCTTTCTGTATTAGGCTGAGTACATAAGTAAGACTTTTTGCTTGTGTCTGACGTTCAGGCTGAGACAGGCTGTACTCAGACTGTAAGTGTGGCTGCTATAGATTTTCTTGGACCAGGACCAAAATACGTTATTTTCCTGACCTCAGCGCTGTAATCGCTCACAGCGTTCATGTTAAATGTGTCTGCAAAATGCTCACTGCCAAGTCTTTTAACTGGATGTATTCTGGTTTTTCAAAATGACAGCTGCAGTAAATTAGAGGGTTGCACTTTATTTTACAGTTCACTAATAAGACATAAACTGTACCCTTTACTAAATTAGACAAAAGAGAAAGGTGTTCTTTAGTTCTTTATCAGTCAGTAAACAAACACAGCTATACACTAATTAGGCACAACACACCTAATGGTGCACTAAAGAGATGCAACAAGCTGTATCAAATTATATAAAAACTAGAAATAATATGTTCTTTATTAGACCGCATTAGATTTTCTAAGAGGGTAATTTGAGATACGTTACAAACAAACTAAACTGGCAATAAAGTGTCATATTTCTCACTGTTAGACCCTTGTTAAATTTTTGTAGAGCATAATTGGGGACACATTATAACAGAACTGTTCTGTAATTCAAGTGAAATCACATATCACAGTGTCTGCCTACAGTATCACAATAAGTCTGTCACTCATAGGCAACATTTCTCTACCTCTAAATTTTTTACCTTGACTTGATAGATCTGGGTCACATATTGTTGTTTAATGAGCAAATAGCAGATGTGTGATTTCACTTTAGTTTGCAGTGCAGTTCTATTGCAATGGGTCTTTAATTACTTCTTCTTAAGGTCTAATAAGGGTCAAACAGTGGGAAAAAATACACTTTGGTTTACAGTGCAGTTCTGTTGCAGTGGGTCCTTAATCACCCCCCATTAGGGTCTAATAAGGGTCAAACAGTGGAAAACAATACACTTTAGTTTACAGTACAGTTCAGTTGTAATGTATCCCAAATTAACCTCATGAAGTGTCTAGTGTCTACTAAAGAACATATTGTCTCTAACTTTTGTCTAATTTGATACAAAATACAGTGCGTTATGTATTCTAAAATCTTGTATAATAATGTGTAATAAGAGTTCATGGTAGGTTACGTTAAAAAAAAAGTCTGAATTGATAAATATGAGACAGGTCACAAACTTTAAGATGCAAACGCTCTTTTAATTCAGCCTCCACTTTTCACTGCACTACATCAGCATTCACTTCTCGCTGCACTGGCACCAAACTGAAATCACTAATGCAAAATAGTAGCACATGAAGCAAGTTCACAGAAGTCTGGCTGCAAGTGCTCTAAGTTTTCTTGCTGAATGTGAGAAGCATAGGTCATTTATGGAGAATACATATAATTCTAATTCTCTCACTTGTGGACTGCCCACTAAAACACTGAGGGGGCTGGAGCACTGAAACCATTTATGTAACCTGCTGTGCGTGGGCAGACAGAGGAATGGTGCCACACATAGACCAGTTTTGACAAATGTAATAAAAATATTCCCTCTCAGACTTCCCATTCTTGTCTATTTTTATGTCAAATCGCTGGAAGAGTGAACCATTGTCAGTGTGTGTGTGTGTGTGTGTGTGTGTGTGTGTGCCAGCTGAGGACTGTGTAAACTGAGTTGGTCACAGTATTTTTAGCCTTTCCTTCCCTTTTTTGTATCTAGTCAGGAACTGCAATATGCCAAATTTACTGAAAATAACTTGATTCAGTTGGCTATTGACTTGGTGAATAATGTATTAGAATATGGAAAAAATGAAACTCAAAGGTTACTGAGAGCTTCTTTTCCCATTTACTGCAGAGATTATAATTAGAATAACTACCTGTAGAAAGATAGTAATAAGCGTATCCACCTTGTACCAGATGAGAGATAATTCTAGCAAGTAACACCTGCCATCTTTGTGCCTGTAAATAACTTCCTCACTCAGAGCGAGTAGAATAATCACAGTAATAACCAACAGCAGCTATGCAACAATCAGCTCGTTGAAGGGCCTAAAGGTTATTTTTGTTTTTAGGATGCACAAGCCCTGAGTTGTGGTATCAAGCTCACAGTATTCCAAAATATTTGGGCCACATTTTATTTTACAGTACAGAAGAAAGATGTAACAAGTATAACTTTTATATGTTCTTTATTAGACAGTAGTTATAGCCTAAATACACCTAAGACTACACTGGTAAGATGTAGTTTACAGTTCAGTTCTGTGATAATGTGTCTTTAATTACCCTCTAAGAGAGTCTAAAAGAAGGATAACTGAGAAATAATGCACTTCAGTTTACAGCACAGTTCTGTTGTCACATGTCTCTAATTAAGTCTAATAAGGGTCTAATTGTAAGAAATAATACACTTAAGTTTACAGTACAGTTTGGTTGTATTGTTTAGTCTAACAAGGCTCTATCAGTGGGGAAAAATACATTTTAGTTTGTAGTACAGTTCTGTTGTAATGTGTCCTTAATTACCCTCTAAGAGAGTCTAAAAGGAGGATAACAGTGGGAAACAATGCATGTTAGTTTACAGTACAGTTCTGTTCTCATGTGTCTCCAATAAAGTCTAACAAGAGTCTAACATTGGGAAATAATACACTTTAGTTTACAGTACAGTTCAGTTGTAATATGTCCTTTATTAAGTCTAGTTAGGGTCTATCAGTGGGAAAAATACACTTTAGTTTACAGTACAGTTATATTATCATGTGTCTCTAATAAAGTCTAACAAGAGTCTAACAGTGGGAAATAATACACTTTAGTTTACAGTACAGTTCTGTTGTAATATGTCACAAATTAGCCTCGAATAAAGTCTAATAAGGGGCTAATGAGGGGACTAATACTGTCTAACAAACAACATATTACTAGTTTTTGTCTATTTGATAAAAAGTATGGCTTGTTATTAGTGTACTGTAAAATGAAGTGTGACCTAAGCCTGAATGAAACAATCCTGATCATCAGAACTGAGAGCTCAATTTCCCATCTGTTACCCCTCAACTGTTGGCCTTTTCAGTGTGGAGGAAATAAGCAGAACAAATGTCACCTTCAGGGGGGGATAAGTATTGGCAAATGGAGCGAAATCAATGAGGATATTAGATAGAGGGCAGTTGTAGGAACAAAAGGCATAATGACATATAGAGTAATCTCCCCACTGCTTCAAAAAGTCACACTTTGCATACATAAGTCTTTGACAATTAGTGTGTGTTAATTAAAGGTTTGAATAAGACTGCCTGTCACTGCTGATGTACAAATTTTATCCTGCATAAAAATGAGTGCAGTCTGTGAAACTGCTCTCTGGATCCACTGTGGTGCCTCTCAATATAACATAAATTCATAAACATAAATGTAGTCACATAAATAATGTTTTTATATATTTGAATTTTATTTGATAAGGATGATACACTACAAATATGGAAATAAACATACATGTACCACAATACACCAGTACATGCACTCTTAGAAATAAAAGTGCTGATTAAAACCATAAAGGGTTTTTCAGCTTGAATGCTTTTTGGTTCTACCTAGAACCCAGCAAGAACTATCTGTAAAAGGTTCCAATCAGAACCCCCTATGAAAGGTTCTATAGAGAATCCCTCTATGTTGTAATGGTTCCATCCCTGAACCCTCTCTGGGTGTTCTAGCCAGATATTTTCCACCTTCAAAGGGAGCTCCAAATACCCAGCCAGGGGGTTCCAAAGAGAACTCTTTTGTATTGTATTTAGGCGTTTCACCTATAACCCTCTTGCTTTCTGAGGGTTCCACAAAGAACAGTACAGATTAGACAGATTTGAGTTTGTTCTTATTATAGTCATTTAGATTTTTAATAGAAAAAAAAATCTTTTAACACTCATGCTATCAACAGTCTGTCAAGACCTTTAAAAAAAATAATAAAAATTGAAACGCTTATTATTTCTTAGTGTGTAAACCACCCATTCTAGTCATTTAGAGTACAATTAGATAAAAATGGGTACAGCTGTGGTTTGCTTTCAGACAGCACTTAAGCTTTGTTTTAGGAGATTTTATAACTGAAATTAATTTAATTTTGGTTTGTAATGTGATTTCAGTTGGTAATGTAATCCACATAAACAGTCTGAAATCAAAATTGTTACTGTCACTGTAATAATATTCAGTGTGTGTACAGTAGAGCTGATAAGCCAGATGATTTACAGTTACATCAATATTGATTTTCCAGTTAAATAAATATATTATTATATATAAAATATATATAAATGTTATTATATATTTATTTATTAACTAGGGATATTATTAGATGACTCATAAACAGAAGATGCCTGGATGTGACTGTTCCTCCTGATGTTTTGATGCTGTTTTACTCTACTACATGAGTCATCATGTTTACAATAGTAATCAGTACTGTAACAGTTGTAGTTTGTAGTAGTTGTGGAGTTGTCAGAAATAAAACATTATTTTCTGATGTTTCACAGCGGTTATGATCTAAAGACAAGTAAACACCCCTGAACACCGAGCAACGCCTGATTCCTTAATGTGACGTTAGAACAACTCCACTACTTTCTCCATGATGCTTTTCTTTGCAAACATATTTCCTTACATGGAGAATAGAGATTGCAGACAGCAGGCGCAAGTTTGTCATTTCAGAATTATTCTGATTCACTAACATTCACAGTGGTAAGAACAAACTTGTCTAGTCCACACATTTCAGTAATCACTTGTGTGGAAACTTATTTTGTGCACACAGTAAGAACATTTCCATGTACATGTTAGTGAATGAGGCTCCATATGGGGGAATTTACTGAAGTGATAGCCTTTCCCTTTGCTGTAAACTGAAAACATTAAACATCCTAGAAAACTAAAAAAAAAAAAAAAAAAAAAAAAAAAAAAAAAAAATCCAAATAGACTTTGCAAATACTGTTATACCCTGAGGTTCCCATTAAGGTCATGTTTTTTTGTCTTGTTTTCAGTTCTTGTCAGTGTTTCCTGTACTCACCCTTGTCTCTCCTTTCAGTCACTTCACTTCCTGCCTCTGTGTGTTTCCCTCCTGTGTGATTGCCTGCCCTGCCCTGATTGGTTTCACCCGTCCCTCATATCACCCTTCCTCCCTTGTGTGTTTAGTCCTTGTACTCCCCTTTGTCTGTTGCCAGTTTGTCTCAGGTGTTTGAGAGTGTGTTCCAGTCATATTCCTAGTGTTCTCCTAGTTTTTTGACCAGTTTTTTCCTGCTGCCTTTGGATACCTTTGCTTGTGTTTTTGGACTGATCGATCTGTGTACCGACCACTTTTTCCATTAAAGACCTCATGTTATTTGAGTCCTGCAGTCCTGCAGTCCTGAGTCCTGAGTCCTTCGTTGGCCCAAGTCTGATAAATACAGGGATCTGAGAAGGGCAGTGCTGGATAAATCTCACAGTCAAAGTCAAAGCATATGAAAATCCACTGTATTTAACCATCTTTTAGCTGAGGTCTCTGTGTTATTATCTATCAGTTTAAAATCATGTTCAGTTGTCAGAAAATCAAGAAAAGCCATGCGGTATCAAGCTGATGAACCAATATTAAGTACATTTTCTGTGGTTAAAGAGGGTGTTTCACCACACTGTATAAAGCAATATATTAGTGTCACCATTTATTCATTGACCAGTTACAAAAGAAAGTAATTACTTGAAGACTGGTGACATTTAGGAAGTGGTGCCTTTTAGGAACTAAATAATAAAACAGCATGTCATCAGGTGAGTTTGTCAATTGGTGTGAGTGTGTTTGATTGCCTGCACTGTACCTGTGATGTAGTAGCAGCCTATTCAGTGTGCCTCCAGTCCAGTTCATGCTGGAGCAGGCTTCAGCTTTGGACTGCAGCACATTCATAAATTTAATAAAAAGCTGTTGCACAATTCAAAGGTTTTACCTGCTCCCCAGTATGAGCCCAGGAACTGGTTCGAAAATGGAATCGTCTGGATTAAATAAAAGTGGATAGGCTTTCTGAACAACAGTAGAACATTTTCAAAAATACATTAGCACTGTGTGACCAGTTGTTATTGTCCCTTTGTATCGGCTGATGTTTATTTCCATGCTTCCATCCGAAGACGGAAATCAAAGAAATGCACTCAGCATTTGGACGATGACAGCAGGACTGACATTTAATGGAGGTCATGGTGGACATATTTTACAGATAGACAGCTTCCACTGTCTGGTTGTGGTCCCAGAGAACAGAGAAGGCTGTGACTGTACATCTCCTACTTGTATCCAAATCTGCACAGACCTGACACAGTCTGTATGAGCACGTTTAGCTTTTTCTGCATGGTCTTTTCTGAAGTTAATTTCAGATTATCATACCAAAACTTGTTAATAAAAGAGTCATCAGTCCTTCAATAATGTTGATTTAGTGAGCAGGGTCTTTCTCTTGGACATGTAACAAAGTACCGACTGTTAAAATTCTGATTTGCCAATGTTATATTGCGCTTTCACTGTTTTTGACTTTTTTCTTACCATTCAGAAGCATATGTTCTCCAGTACACATGCTGCAGACCTGCACTCTGATTGGCTACGGTCATGGTGGCAGTGAAGTGAACAGTTGTGGGGGGTGGGGGTGGGGGACAATTATGTTTTCCTTAACAAACAGAAATAAATCTGAAATAACAGGAGCCAGGTCCATTAAGAGGGTTATAACAGGATGGCACATTTAACATGATTTCTACTGTATACTGGGGGACAGATTGGCTTTTTCTCAATATCAGTGTATGCTACATTCAGAATATTTTCATCACTTTACTGCGCCATCACACAGCCCATATACCTATGTATAGGATGGTGTGTGTGTGCATTGAGCTGTTCAAACAAACAAATGTCCTGGTCATTATACATGTACATAGTAAACACATCCTTTGTAACTGTGGTTGTCTAGGAGACATTAGAAAAATCGTCATTAGGAATCATCTGGTCTGGGACATGTTTTTTCCAATTTATCTTGAGAAAACTGAAGAAGCTCCGCAGGACAGCAGCATTCAGTGCAGCAGGAGGAGCTATCTGTGCGCTGACATCCTCTGATTCGTAAAGTTCCTCAAGTTGTCTTGTGGCAGCAGTCGCTCCCTGGGATCCCTAGACAGGAGTTTACATTTAATACATCTGCTGCAGCAGGTAGCTCGTGCTCTTTCTTGGCCTCCGGCTTGACCTCTAGTTTCCACAGAAGTTTCCCCTCTGTCGGCCCAGTCAGTCAAGTTCTTCTTCTGTATCCTCTGGTTCATAAAGGTTTCCTCATCGTCACAGTCACTCATTTTTACTTTCTTGTATTGTTGTCTGTTGAATAAACTGCTGTAACTCTGAACCAAACAGGCAGGTGCTCTTAGTACAACATAAGTACAACAGGTGAGTCCTAGGTCAGTCCTAGTAGCAAAAAACAGCATTTCATGTTAAAATTTAAAATGAGTTAAAGTTAGATGTAATATTTACTAAAAGCTGACAGCGCCATCTAGGAACTAACAGAGCCCAGGACTCTGAAAGTCTCACAGGTTTTATATAAATATCAGGGCAGCAGAGTTACAAACCAAACAGGAGACTAAAATTCAAATAAAGGTATATTGGCCCCACCAAAATGAACAGTGTTAATTTGTTTATAAAATGCTAAAAAACAATTTTAAAAAAGACTAAAAGGGCTGGTTAGCAGTTAAGTTAAAATGTCTCCCACACTGACCACCAAGGCTTCTAACCCCTTCAGATCTATGGATGGATTGAGACACAGGGCAAGTACGTGAGTATGTGCTCCCCACTGCAAACTAACTCCAGATTCCTGGCCTGCCTCACTGTGCCCTCCTCCCCAACATGTCAGAGGACACTCATGGTCCTCCTGGGCGGCAGCAAATGTCCAACTGTCGACCCAGGCCTGAGTGAATCTGCCTTGGCGGACACTGGCTGCTGCACGTTGTCTCACCGCAGCTCCTCGTGTCTTGGCAGTGGCTGATGGCTGTCAGGAAAACTGCTTTTCCGTGTGGAAGGCTTCTTCAAACCTCTGCTGTTCAGATGTTTAGAGTTTAAATGCATAAAATAAGAAAAACATATCACTGTTTAGCTATTCGGATCCCAAATTAAATGCCCAGTCAGGTGACAAGTTCTGCTGTCTTTTTCAATGAAGGACTGGTGTCACTACATAGAAAAAAAGAAAGAAATGAGTCAGTCTGAACCTAACATAAAACTACCTGACTGAAATAAAATTACCTGCATTACTGAATTTCCACGTAAAGTATTTCAGTCATCTGGGACTTTTTATATCTTAAAGACGCTTTATTTTGCTCTTTTTTGCAGGAAGTTGAACCAAACTTCATTCTAAAAGCAGGTGTTTAATATTTTTTCCACAGTAAAAACTTCAGTTCCACTAAGATTCTTCTCTAGTTCACTTTGATCTACAGACACAATCGGCATTTACTCAGTAACATCATCAACTAACCTGTGATGAAATATTTGGACACACACACACTGACTGGCCACTTTTACTGTGATTGTTTTCACCCAAAGGGGGGTGTGGTTGTAGGATGTGTCGTATGGCTGCTTTTATCCATTAAAGCATGCGTCCAATTGCGTGTGGCGCCCCGTTGTACCCGCCTTCCATCCTGTGATTAGTAGGTCTGTGACTGGAGGTGTGGGTGTCATCAAAGCTGAAAGGACCTGAAAAAAACGACACCCCGTGGGCTGTCGTCTGAGCCAAAATTTATGGTCGTCAAAAACAGCTACAATCGCAGCCAAAATTCATCCTCATCAAAAACGTCACCCCGCGAGCTGTTGTCGGAGACAAAATTCAAGTTTCCAAAAAACGGCTGCAATTGCAGCCAAAATTCATCCTCATCACAAATGACACCCCGTGGGCTGTCGTCGGAGCCAAAATTGATGGTCGTCAAAAACGGCTGCAAACGCAGCCATAAGTCATCCTCATCAAAACCGACACTGCGCAGGCTGTCGTCAGAGCCAAAGTTCAATATTGTCAAAAACGGCTGCAAACGCAGCCAAAATTCATCTTCATTAAAAACGACACCCTGCGGGCTGTCGTCAGAGCCAAAATTCAAGTTTCCCAAAAACAGCTCCAATCGCAGCCAAAATTCATCCCTGTCAGAAACGACATAGGGTGGGCTGTCGTCGGAACCAAAGTCCGACATCGCCAAAAACAGCTCCAAACGCAGCCAAAAGTCATCCCCATCAGAAAAATTCATCGTCATCAAAAATGACACCAATCAGAGACATTTCTTTTTCTTCTGTGTCGGGTTGTTGGAACTATGTGAGTGAGCTGAAGTGAACTGCTGGGCTGATTTGGACTGAGAGAGTTGCTGAAGGTATGTTTGTAACTGACCATTAGGGAGGGTGAGGGGCACATCACTGAGCCATGTTTCAGGTCTGCCCAGAAAATCCTGAACACAGGTTAACCGTCTAGCTCCACAACTCAGTATTACATACACTACCGGTCAAAAGTTTTAGAACACCACAATTTTTCCAGTTTTTTATTGAGAATTATGCAATTTAATGTCTCATTGTACTCTGAAATGAAAGCATAGAACAAATAAAAAATTTAAGTTAAAAAATAAATCGTGGAATCAATTTAAAAACCAAAATGTATTCTAAACTTTTGACTCATCAAAGTAGCCACCTTTGGCAGATATAACAGCTGAAAACACTCGTGGCATTTTTTCTACAATGGAAATCAAATATTCTTCAGAAAGTTCTTCCCAACTGTTGCAGAAGTTCACATAAATGTGTGGCACTTGCAGGTTTTCCTAAGGTAGTTCTGGTATAGCTTGGATTTATGTTGTGGCTTTGGGTCTGCCAGACCTCTTCCTGTCAGAGTTTCCTCCAGTTTCTGAGTGCTTTTTGATGGCGAAGGAAACTGTACTCACTGACACCTTGACTTTCTTCACTATTTCTCTGTAAGAAAGACCTACATTTTTAAGTGTTATGATGGTTTGTCTCTCTTCCATTGTTAATTGCCTTTTTCTCGCCATTTTTATAGCAACACACTACTTTCTGCCGTACAATACTGTTCAAATAATGCTCATGAGGATATGGTACCACAGTGAGTTACACTATTTTTATGCAGACACAGGGGGTTGTAAGGAATCAAGAAAAGTTGGGACAACTGTAGGAACTGGTAGCACCAACTCTCAAGGCTTGATCAACCTCCGTTGCTGCAGAACACCTTTCAGTTGTTAACCCATTTCTTGTTCCCTGAAAAAGGCCTTTTTGTATAATTATGAAATGCACATTATTTTTCAATGTTTTGGTAGCCTTACCTTTTTTTTAACCTCTGGCAGTTCACCACTTACCTGTGTACCATTTCAAGCTATTCATTGGACTTGAACTGCTTGAATTTCAATAAAAAAACTGGAAAAATTGGGGAGTTCTAAAACTTTTGACTGGTAGTGTAGTTTTCAGTGTTTACATGTTTTCAGCAGCTATTTTCTAATATGTATAATGTGTTTAGAAGAAAAACTTCTTACTTTTTCTGACTTACACACAGGCAACAATCCTGTAATAAAATCTTATTATTAAATCAAGAGTTGACCACTGATTTCTCATCATTCTTCATCTGTGCTTTGGTCTTACTTTTAACCTTTGAGTAGGTGCTCCTGCTGAGGTCAGTGTGGTCTGCCACAGCACCTCCTCACTGTAAAGTGTGCAGTAGATATTATGGTTGGGGTGTGTGTTGGGATTTTTTCCGACCTTGATAAAAGCTGTAACCCTTCAGCACTGCCATTCATGAAACACTGTGCAGTGAGCTTGTTCTAATCACTTCCTTGTGTAAAAAAAAAAAAAAAAAAACTTCCTCAGCTTTGAGGAACCTTGAAAATGTCTTTTGAAGCTTTATTGAACTTTTTCATTTCTACTCAGCTTCTTCAGCTGAATATACAATTAGAATTTATTTGAATGAATCCACAGGTACTGGTGCATCGTTTCTCAGGAGTGGTGCTGCAACCTGCTGCTGGTCTGATTTGACTCTGGCATCTGATGTTCCTGTCTTACCCGACCTCTGTGTCAGCGTCCTGCTGTGTCACGACAAACTTTGAAGAAACCCTTTTGCTGTCTGTCAGTTGGGGGGGGGGAGGCATGACGGCACATCACTGTGCGCCAACGTCTCCTCTCATCTGCAGTCCACAAACACTTTCTCCAGGCATCCACACCACAGCTACAGTAATTATCATCAGAGTGCTGCTTCAGTTGTTGCTGTTTTGTTGCATCAGTGTCTGTGTTTGTGTGCGCACATTTACGCTTTTATCTGCGTGTGTGTGCATGGATCAAAGTGTGTGCAAGTGTCCATGAGTACATGCATGTTTTTTTTTTAACTGGTTATGTAAGTTGAGATTTTAGAGAATAAGAGCACATGGTTATGTCTGTTAGGCTCTTGAACAGCTGTTTTCCAGGAAACCTTCACTTGTTCAAGGAACTTTCCAAAAATCTTTATTGTCTATGTTTCAAGACAGACTAAAACCAGATTGCTAAAATGAGAAGTTAATCTGAATTGCAAACAGCTAAAATAATATCTTGTTCACAATATTTTAGAAATAAATAAAAAGTAAAAATGACTTCTCAGATGGTGCCTGGCTGCCTCTGTTCACCAGCTCTTTTCTCAACATGTCTGAAGGTCAGATCAGCCTGTGATCCTCCTGACAAGAAAGATGACTTTTTTGCATTCCTTTCAAGACATTCTCACATCCACACAACAGAATAGGTCGATTGCCATTGACTCCCAAAACACATACATATAGACCCCTTTAGCACTGACATTATGATTAGATCACTGTGTTAGCTGCAGGCAAAACAAATCAAAAACTGGAAGCAAATAAGACCCATTTCAAGACATTCTCACACCTATTTTCCTTATTGAATTAAAAATACGACTGATCCCCTTCTGAATTCAAGTTTCTCTCTTTTATCAAACTAAGACAAGCTTTAATTGTCTTGTTAGCTCTGTAAAACACACTTCATTCAAACTGGACAGACAGAAACAAAAATAAAACTGACTTTTTTACTCTCTATACTTCTCCTGTCATCATAACTGTGGCCACTAAAGGTTTCCACCTAATAATAAACTTGAAAATAGGTTGTAATACGCTTGCACAGATGACCTAGATGTCTGTTTTTCAGGTGAAGATGGACCTTATTTTTCATGTGTGTGTCACAGTATTAAATTGTAACAGGTAGAATTCACTTTGTCACTTCAGCTGATGAGTTTTGTGTAAATTATTTTTGGATAATGCTTTACTGTCATCAGTAGTAAATTAAAATTACATGCAGTGAAATAAAGTAATAGAAAACAGGGAAGGACCCATGCTTTTTGGTTGCAGTATGAGTCAAGTTGTTGGAAAGTCTCCACGAAACAAATAAATGATTGTTTGTATGAGTCTTTGCATTAACTCATGGAAGCATCAACATGCATCGTGTGCACCATAAATCCTTGATGTGTATGAAAACTCATTTATTTCCATTTCTGAAACATCTTCTAGGGCCCTCTACAACTTCCTACAGTAATCACGCCACTGATGAGAAAAGATACTTCAAGAGACTCATTGCAGAGAGGATAATTCAGCAAAGTATTTCCTTGATTATACCGCCAACCCTACGCCCACCACCGACACCGCCATCACCCTTCATACCGGATCCGGCCTGTGGATAAGCCGGGATCTGTCCTGAAACATAATCACTAAGATTTACAGCAATCACAGCAGCATTACCTGAGAGAGAGAGAGAGAGAGAGAGAGATAGAGAGAGAGAGAGAGAGAGAGAGAGAGAGAGGGAGGGAGGGAGAGAGAGGCGGCAGAGAAGAAGAAGGAAAAGCATGCCAAGTCTGTTAAAGGAATGAAGAAAACACATAAATAAAATGATGAGTTTACAGATAATACAAGATAATGCTGTGGCATGACAGCTTGTGAGGTGCAAGATTCAGAAGTACCATCTACCACGTTTGATATTACCACTTCTGTTTGCAGGGGGAACTCATTTTGAGGAGAGATTTCGGCTCGGATCTATTTTTCTGATGAAAAATGGATAATCACAAACAGTAAGGAAAAAATCAGCAACTGTGGGTGTGAAATCGAGGGTAAAGGAGGTGTAATGTTATCTATTTGTGAAACTTTCATTTTCTTCTTGCAAAACAGCATTGAAACTTATTAAAACTTTCTACCTCTCAAAAGTTATTCCAAGTCATCTTCCACTTTCATCTGTCAACAGGAATATTTATTTATTTTTATCATCAAATGTGCAAAATTACAAGCTCAAAATAAAAAATTACATTCATCAAACAGGACTTTCTTCCCTGCCAAACTCTGATGCAGCCAAGGTAAAGTTTATATTCAAATCTTGTTGACGTGCTGAAAAAATAATTAAATTTAATAGACACCTTGTTTAAAGGGACAGTTCACCCTGAAATCAAAAATGCACATTTCCCCTCTGGACTGTTGTGCTACTTATCCATAGATTATTTTGGTGTGAGTTGTAGATTTTTGAGGATATGTGCTGTAGAGATGTCTGCCTTCTCTCCAATGTCATAGGACTAAATGGCACTTTGCTTGTGCTGCTCAAAACACCAAAAACTACACTAGAAAATTTAAAAACATTATGTATTCATGTATGTATGTATGTATGTATGTATAGTGTATATATTTTAAGAATTCAAAACCAGTGTCTCTTTCCAGAAATCATAACCTGATTACTCAAATTAATTCACAGACCTTGCTGTGAGCAGTTTCATGTGGGAACTATTTTCTTTCTGTAGTAGAATCTACCACAACTATTTTCTTTCTATTGGAAAGAAATATGTTCTTACATGAAACTGCTCACAACAAGGTCTGTGAATTATTTTGAGTAACCAGGTCATGATTTCTGGAAAGAGACACTGGTTTTGAATTTTTATATACATACATTTGCCGCTCTGAGCACCACAATCCAAGAGCCATTTAATGCCATTCTATTTGTGATAGCAGCAAATATCTCAAAAACTCTACAACTCACACCAAAAAAATGTAGATGGATAAATAGCACTGCAGGCCAGGAGAAAGCATGTTTTTTTGATTTTGGGTTGAGCTGTCCCTCTTAAATACATGGCTGGTGTTATTTCATATTTATTCCCATGAAAAGACCAAAACTAACCATGTGCCGTTCCATATAAAAGGCAGATGATGTAATTTGGCAAAATTTAAAAGGGTGATGATGAAGTAGCACGCTGATATGCATAATAAGTGCAAAAATAATTACATCTACTGCCAAAAAGCTCACCAAAAACACGGGCAAATTAAACAAAATTAAATAAAGCCGAAGCAAAAAACAAAAGAAAGAAAGAAAGAACAACAACAACAACCACAACAAAAGCCTAATGAGAACTGCAGCCTCACAGCAAGCTGCCAAATCCTTTCTTCCCAATACTACAGTGAGTGGCGTTTTGGCCTCGCCTAACTAGAACCGACCACAAATTTAGTAGAATGTCACTGACTGGAGAACTATCGTACTCATGTTCTCATATCTTAACACTGTTCAGGCCCCTTGGCTAAGAGAACATAATGACCCAAACCTGTTTTCACTCTCCCTGATTGAGCAGCTGATCTACCCAAACATCCCAGGCAGAATGACGCACATAACAAACCTTTTTCAGCAGATCATAATCCTGCAAAACAACAGTAACACAAACCAATTAAACAAGCTTGTGTTACTGATCCAGTGCAAAAAAAAAAAAATGGATGGATGGATGGAATTCCACATCCCACAGGCTCAGTACAGTAATTTCCTAAAACAGCAGTTAATAGTGCTTTGGTTGGGGACTATTTCAATGGTGGATTAGTACAGATTTATGTTTGTTGAATTAAAGTACATTTCTCCCAAGGAAAAAAAAAATTAGGATACAAAGTTGAGTTTGCATATAATCTGTCCTCAAATGTTTTTTTAGTCAATCACATTCTGCTGCTCAGTATGAAACTTTGACAATTTGTTTTTTTTTTTTTGTTTGTTTGTTTCAGTTCAGTGCACCCTACTAAATTCTTATATCAGACTATATGGGTATGTTTTACTAGTAAGACTGTTTTAAAGCCTTTCGTTGTCATCTATGATGTGAAAACATCACATTTTCACACAGTCAGAGAAGGTAAAAGTGTGCATCCTCCTATAGCTCAAGAGCTGAAGAGCATCTCTCTCATGGCTGCTGTAGCAGCTGTCCGGCATCGCCTGTACTGCAGAGTCTGTACACCCTCACACTGTGAATCAAGGGTTTATTTTGGTTGATGTATTTTAGTTGGTTTTTCAAAGGGAGTCTGGTGAGTTTGTTAATCAAATAGCTGTTTCTGGTTAGACAAAACATATACTACCCTTTTCTTTTGAAACTTTTCATTTCTACACATTTTTCATGTTTTAGTTCAGAAACCAATAAGAACAAAACACAAAACAAAAGACAGAAAAAAACAGAAGACTCAAACAAGCATGAGGTCTTGGTGATCTGTAAATTGAGCAAATTCGCCTCATTAAAAATAAAATACTACAAATGATGCATACCATAATTAGGAATAATCTGTTTCATTGGCTAAATAAGTACATCTTTTTTCTCCCAGATCTTTTTGGAGTCATATGGCGTAAACTGTAGTGTTTTGTGGTGGCCTTTTTGTTGACTGCCAGCAAGATCTTTAGAGGTAAGCGTCGTTTTTACTTAGTCCATCTGGAAAACTTTCAAGATAAAGGTTTTTGAATACAAATATTAAGACAGTGAACTTTAAAGATTTTCCAATAGAAGTCTCTCTAGGTCCTGGACTTGGTGGAGGTTGACTGTTTCCCAGGCATTCAGCCACGTCTTACGTTATTCCAATGTTCAACTCTTTTTTCCCCATCGTCTCACATGGTCTGTAGTGTCCGTCTTCAGTGGGGTGATGCCATGATAAATACGTATCTTACTCTTTAAAAAAAGGTCTCTCACTGTACTAATTCTTTCCATAAGGTTTGTTAGATACATTGTGACGACCCTTCCTCCCTGCCACTAGTTCTCCCTGCCCCTGTTGCTGCTGCTCTTCTCTCTCTGTGCAGGAGGGTCATTAGAAGGATGGGCCACGCCTGGGCCCAGTGTGCTCCCTCCTTGAAATAGCTGCCACAGCCTACAGTCTATTCTCTTCTCCTGCCAGCACCCAGACAGACAACGCCTCAGCAACATGAGACCAGCATGCCATTTTTTTTTGTTTCTTACACACACACACACACACATATCCACATGCACCCATACCTGCACTACACCACTGATCCACTGATTTCCTACACGTTTTCCTGCGGGTTTTTTGTTAAATAAATTAAGTTCTTCAGCCCACCACCTCGTGTCTGCCTCCCTAGGTGTTGCAGCTGTTGAGCCAGGCTGTAACAATGGGGGCTTGTTGGTTTTTGTTGTTTGACCCAGTGTAGTGGCTTAGTATCGCTGTGGGTTGATACTCAGGTGTAGCCTGTTCTTTTTTGTAAATGTAGATGTAATCTTGTTTTTTGGGGAGGCACTAGCGATTGTGGTAAGTTGGCTGTTTTGTTGTTTGATTAAATAACAGGTGTTGGTTGTATCATTGAGCTGTTAAATGCTGGTGTTCTGTGGCTCAGAGCTGTGCAGTCCAGTACACAGTTTAAGTAAATCACTGCTGTTCTGTCTCTGTTAGGCTTAAGAACAAATTCCCTAGGGGTTTGTTGGGGGGTTTGTTAGTGTGGTGTGAACGTGGCTAGAGCAGTTGCTTCACCGGGCTTGCGTGTTTCAATGCATAAGTACCCACCACAAGTAACTCCTGAAGCCTAGGGAGGGAGTTTAGCTAGATTTTGGTTAGGCAAGTTTTCAGCTGTGTATGGACTGTTGAGCTCTGGCTTTTTGGTGTAGCAGGGAGTAGAGTTGTTGTGCATCAGTTTTGGTTTGTGTGTGATTTGGGCATGTAAGATTTTTTTCATCTTTGTTCCACAGTCATGGTTACTATTGAGGAATTTTTGAAATTTCCTTCAAAGGAGTTATTGGAGCATTGTTCATGGGAACAATTAGTGGAACTTGCTGTTTTGAGATGGAGGTTGGAGAGGGACGTCAAAAGAGAACATGAAGCACATTCTTCGAGATAATCTGTTGGAATTGGGGGTTCTCCAGTCTAAGTCGCATGCAGTTGGCATGGGATTAGACACGGTTGGTGCATCTGCCTCTAGTGTAGCTGGTGAACGTTTGAGCAGTGCAGAGAGTTACTCTTGTTACAAGCTGAAATTAAAAAGCTTGAGCCAGAGGAGCGCAGGTTAAGTTTGCAGAGTGCTGGTATTTTCTTCAGAATGGGTTGTTGGTGAGAAAATGAGTGCTACATGGGGTGAGCTTTGTGGGTAATCCTGTATTTCAAGTTGTAGTCCCATCCAAATTTCGGGAAGAGGTACTGAGAACATAGCACGATCAGCCGGGGCACTTGGGGGTCCGCAGGACGTACGACTACCTTCTCAAGTATTTTTCTTGGCCTCGGGTGAAGAGGGATGTGGCTAGTTACATGTCAACTGACAGGGAAACCCAATCAAAGCATTAAGCCAGCTCCTCTGTCCCCCATTCCAGCGATCGCTCAACCGTTTGAGTATCTCATAATTGATTGTGTTGGTCCTTTGCCGCATTCAAAATCTGGGAGTAACTACTTGCTCACTGTGATGTGTCAAACAACCAGATATCCAGCCACATATCCATTACGAACTATTAAACTCAGATTAAACATAATCAGGCTTCGGCGTATCATGCTCAGAGTCAAGGGGCCTTAAAGAGGTTCCATTAAACTCTTAAGTCATTGTTGCACGGGTATTGTGTTGAGCTGGATCAGGATTCGGAGGAGGGACTACCTTGGTTGTTGCTAGCTGCCAGAGAAGTTTTGCAGGAGAGCGCTGGTTTTAGCCCCAATGAGCTTATGTTTGGGCATACAGTGTGAGGGCTGTTGACTCTGCTGCATGACTCGTTGGCACAGCCTGAACCTCCTCAAAACCTGGTTGAGTACGTAAATTTATAATATTTAAAGTTTCATGACCCATTCAGTTTTGCATCAGGCTTCTGAGCTGAATTACTTGCTATCAACACCGGAGTGCAGATGTAAAACTCAGCTTTGCCATGTTAACCTGTAAAAACCCTACTATACACGCAAGTTACAGTCTTGTGAAGGGGAGGGGAGTGAGCAACAGACTGTCAAACCTGTGTTGGTGGCAGAGACTGTGAGGAGGCAGTCGGCTGCTGATTTGCCTGTATGTGAAGACGATGGGGTGGTTCCGCCTGATGAGAGCCTGTTGCAAGGCCGGCTGAAAAAATCTGAAACGTTGCGTAATTTGGAGGCTTTGTTTGGGCACTTGTCTATCGAGCGGCATACCAAATTGTCTGCTCTTATCAATAACTACCTTTGCTTATTTAATGATGTTCCAACTCGCACACATTTCATAGAGCATGATATTGATGTAGGTGACATGCAGCCTATTCGTCAGCGTTTTTACAGAGTGTCTGAGGAAAAGCACAAAGTGATGGAAATAGAAATGCTCAACAATCACATTGATGAACCATCTTCATCCAGCTGGGCCTCTCCCTGCTTGCTGGTGGATAAATCCAATAAAAGTCAGAGGTTTTGCACAGATTATCGTAAGGTAAACAGCTCAAGAGACTCTCCATACCCTTTTGTTCCCCATTCTCTAAAGTTAAGTTTTAAATGAAGATGGAAAGATGTTGGCCTTCATTTTAACAATGAAAAGCAGCATGGTTTTACTGCAACTTCAAGAGTTTGACCCCAAATGTTTGCCCTACTGCATAGGCAATCTCATTTCTCCCAACAACAAGCCCACTGTTATTAGTTTTACCATATACAGTATCTCACAAAAGTGAGTACACCCCTCACATTTCTGCAAATATTTAATTATATCTTTTCATGGGACAACACTGAAGAAATGACACTGTGTATGATACTCAAATAACATAAGTCACAGTTTCACTAGGCCCACTTTTCTGGAATTGGACTTGTGGGTGGATTTTCTAACCTTACATTTTTTGATACAAGTGTGATACAAATGATACAATGTAAAGTAGTCTGTGTACAGCTTGTATAACAATGTAAATTTACTGTCCCCTTAAAATAACTCAACACACAGCCATTAATGTCTAAACTGCTGGCAACAAAAGTGAGTACACTCCTAGGTGAAAATGTCCAAATTGGGCCCAAAGTGTCAATATTTTGTGTGGCCACCATTACTTTCCTTTGCCTTAACCCTCCTTAACCAGAGTTTCACAGGTTGCCACTGGAATCCTCTTCCACTCCTCCATGATGACATCACGGAGCTGTTACTGTATATACATAGAGAAAGGACAACATGATGTAGAAGATAAGTAGTTTTATTTATTTTTTGAATAGCTAAACAGCATTTAAAAAAAACATGTCCCATCATCAGGGAGGGATCAGGCATCTGCGTCACCTGCAAAGAAAGAAAAGTCAGTTAAAATGGTTGGAACACTACATAATCGGAACAGACATTTAAAAATGCTACACTCACCTTGAAGTGGCGGAATGATTGGCACCGATATGGAGGGCTCCTGGATGGCCTGCTGCCTGCATGGCCTGCTGCCTCTCCATAAGGTCTAGCTTTCCAACATCTCCCGCTGGAGGCTGTTGGAGGTTTCCAGTTGGGCCTCGATGCCCCACAGCACCTCCAGTTTCTTCCTTTCCAATTGTACAAGCCGCTTGCTGCAGTCGCAGCACACAAGTCCGGCTTGCGCCGTCCTCGACATTCCACCTCTTGTGCGTGGGGCTCTGTGGGTGCCTCTCAAGCTGGGGTTGTGTGGGATGGGGGGGGAGCCAGAGCACGAGGAACTTTGGGGTGGCGAGGCGGGGTCGGAACGCGCCGGTGGACTTGATCTCTCGCCAGAGGACTGCAGAGTGAATCCCACCTCGGCAGGGGACTGGGGGGTGGAAGGTCCCTCTCCACCACGGACATCAATGCCCCCTGTGATGCCTTGGGAGGCTGTAGGGCCAATGATCAACAGAGCCTTTTCCTTCTCCGGGGTGAAGGTGGCTGTTGAGCCAGGCTGTAACAACATATGTTATGCCCCGGTCTAGGGGAACCCTAGACATAACAGATAGTGTGCTCCCTCTGTCTTCCCACTCCAAAGAAGGCCAGCGACCAATTTACCAAGTTCAAGAAAAGGTGTACTTTTTATTTTACTTCAAGGGGAGAAACAGGCCAAAATAAAAAACAGAACAATCTAAAGAAATCCCTGAACTTACCTAACGTAAGCAATAGAAAATAAATGACAAAATACTAACCTGATTTCCTAAATTAATATAAACAGGAGAAAACAAGGTTCAAAATAAAAGGCTTTCTCCCCCCTACTAAACTGCCCCACTATTTACACGTATTTACAAAAGCCTGAGGCTTATTCTACACATGCTCCCAGTGATCTATCAAAGAATTATTAAATTATTATTATTATTAAATTTATTAAATAATTATTAAATTATAAGTAAATACAAACAATCTTACGTCTACTCGTCTACAAAGAATTACTCTGACCAAACAATTTGTAACACCATGCTGGCGGTTCTTTGTGGTGGAGAGGCTGGAGAGGAGACAGAATGCAGGCCGCCAGCGTTCAAATAGGGCTTGGGCTCCGCCCTCTGACCAATCGCGCAGCAGCAATCCTCATCATCATCATCCTGCGCCACCTGTTCCCAATTCATGCTGGAGAGCAAAACACACACACACACACACACACACACGCACACACACACACACACTGGGGAGAGGAGACACTGTAGCAAAGGAAAAACACATTCACAAATGACCCACAGGTCATAACACCCCCCTACCTAAAAATCGGACATTTACCCTCTACAGTAAACGTGCGATTCAATACGATCTGGACAAAGTATCAGCAATGATGTTTTCAAGTCCCTTCTTATAACAGATCTCGATACTAAAGTCCTGAAGCAACAACGACCAGTGCATAAGGTGTTGGTTACTGTTCTGCATCTGAGCCAAAAACACAAGAGGGTTGTGGTCAGAGAACACAACGGTTGGCGTTGAGCTGGACCCAATGTAGTAGGCCACTTGACATGTTTATGACCACAGAAACGGAGTTTTGGGACTTGTTAAGCTAGTGAGCCGAGCAACAACATCAGAAAAATTTCTACAGAATGCCCGGTAGTACCCGGCCATCCCCAAAAAACAGCGGAGCTCATGGCGCGTCTGGGGAGCCGGAAAATCAACAATGGCCCTTACCTTGGCCATAACAGGGCAAACCTGGCCTTGACCTACCTTCTTACCCAAGTAGGTGACGACAGCCTTACCAAACTCGCATTTGGTCAGGTTGAGTGTCAGAGAGGCGGCACACAAATGTTCAAAAATCTCATGGAGTGTTTTCATATGTTCAGTCCATGTTGATGAATAGGCTACTATATCATCAAGGTAGACCTCACAATTTCTGACCCCACACAGGACAGTGTTCATCAGCCGCTGGAAAGTGGCTGGTGTGTTTCGCAACCCTAATGGCGTGACCGTGTACTGTAAAAAATGATCAGGAGTAACAAAGGCACTGATTTCAGATGCGTGTTTAGTGAGTGGGACCTACCAAGAGCCCTTAAGGAGGTCTAATTTCGTGACATATTTGGCAGAACCCACACAATCGACACAATCATCCATGTGGGGTAGCGGGAACAAGTCTGGCTTCGTAACAGCATTAACCTTGCAGTAGTCATTACAAAAACGCGGGGTCTGATCAGATTTGGACACGAAGCGAAGGAGAGCTCCACGAGCTACAGCTTGGGACGGCAAAACCGTGGTCGAGGAGATACTTAACCTCCTGCTGCATCACGGCGCGTTTCGCCGGGTGTACACAATACGCATGCTGTTTGATAGATTGGTGATTTCCCACGTCAATGTCATGTTCCACCACATTAGTTTGAGAGGGAATGTCACTGAACAAATTTGCCAGAATTTCAGAATTACACAGGCGCGCACAGGACACAGAGCTGTGTCTGTCATTCAGCCCGTCATCACTGGGGCTGTATGAGGGCTGTGCAACAGACACAGAAGCAACAGGTGAAACGGGAGATGAATCCATATCACTTCCACGATCAACATACCTTTTAAGCATGTTGATGTGACACACACAAGTTTTTTTCTTACAGTCAGGGGTCTGGATTACATAATCCGTTTCACTGAGTTTCCGATCGACCACGTATGGACCGGAAAACTTGGCCTGCAGTGCAGAACCAACGCCGGGCAGCAGAACTAAGATGCGCTTTCCGGACTGAAATGTCCGTGCGACGGTCTTTTTGTCAAACCTGGTTTCATTTTGTTTTGGGCGGCTGAGAGCGAGGTGCAAGCCAAATCACAGGCATGATGCAGTCGCTCATGAAAAGAACTGACATAATCCAAAATGTTAACTTTAGGGCCGGATTTATCTGCGAGCCATTTTTCAGCAGAAGGCGCAGTGGACCGCGCACAGTGTGGCCAAAAACTAAATCTGCGGGACTGAACCTAAGAGACTCTTGTGGTGTTTCCCGCACAGCGAACAACAACAGCGGCAAGCCCTCATCCCAATCACGGTTTGACTCAGTGCAGAACTTGCGCAGCATACTTTTTAAGATTTGGTGGAAGTGCTCTAATGCTCCCTGGCTCTCTGGATGGTACGTGCTGGAGGTACAATGTTTCACCTACAGCTCGGACATGACCTGGGCAAAGATTTTGGACATAAAATTTGAACCTTGGTCACTTTGGATGTTTTTAGGGAGACCGAATGTGGAGAAGAATTTCACGAGCGCTTTCACAATGGCACGGGACTTCAAAGAGCGCAACGGAACAGCCTCAGGGTAACGTGTAGTGACACACATCACAGTGAGGATGTACTGATTACCAGACTTGGTTTTAGGGAGAGGACCAACACAGTCCACAATAACATGCTCTAATGGCTCGCTGACAACAGGGATTGGCTTCAGCGGAGCCAAAGGAATCACCTGGTTCGGTTATAATAACAGTCTGAGCCTGTCAGTGCCAAAAACAAGCACAAACAAGCATTACCTGCTTTGCGCACTCTGATGTGCACTCTCGTGAGGTGGTGCATCTCATGCGCTCCATTTCTATCACTCTTCTCTCCTTCCATCATAGTTGGTTTTGTGGTTGTTTTTGAGCTGAAACTTGTTAATCAGCCTCTGCTTTAACCAATTAACCACCAGCGCATGTTGTCAGAAGGATTGTTTTAATATGCACCAGCAAATTTATAATTTTTCGTTGAAATTATTTCCCTGTGCATTTTTTGCTTCTATTTTATGCTGTAACTGTATTGCACACTGAAAGTAAAAGGAATGTTGGGTCTTTGACTAATGATTTGAATCTTGCTCTATCAGGGGGCAGCCCTGGGTCTGTAATAATTCAGAAGAAGTGAAGAAGATTGATTACAGATGCAAAAATAAAACGGGGAGATGGTCAAAACAAGCATAATTTAGCTATTAACAAACAAAAATGTCAACTGGTCAGTTAAAGATGTGTGAGTATTGAGTGGTCTGATCTGGAGTTGTAGAGAAGTTCATTCTTAATTGTTCCAACGTAACGGACAGGGCTGAGGGGCTAAAGTCAATTGGATGTAATGTAATTACCTGTGGAATTGCATGGCAGAGGTTTTTTTCTGAAGCATCAATACCTGCAGGGCTTTTAATTCTGAAACATATCATTTTTATTTGTACATTTTCTATTACTGTGTATGAGACACGTACAGTTTGAATATAACAGAACGTACAGAATGTGCATCATTCATTCTCTCCCTCGATGTCTGAAACCAACTTTACTCTTCACTTCCTCTCCAGAAAACATCCTGAACCCATCAAGAGACAGCAGTCGACTTCCTCAGCAAGTCTGAAAGTTTCCTCTTGCCGAGATCTGAGCAGCTGCTGTCAATCGAGACCTTCTAGCCCGTAACACCGCAACACTGTCTCCATGGCAACCAGTGCCCTCAGACCTATATGAAGTGCACTTATATCATAGTAACACAGCACAAGAGTAAGTGTGCCTGTATATTTCATAAGTGATGCGTACGTGAGAGACACTGGGAGAAAGTTAGAGGAAAAACAAGGTAGTTACACAAGCTGCCCGACCAAAACACCATTAGCATTTTCTTCTCATGTTTTGCTAAATATAACTTTTACAGCTTTTAATTATGTTGTGTTTAAACAGGATTTTTCTACATGTTTTTTCTTTCCTTTTTTTTTTTTTAACAAAGCTAATTTTCTTTAACCCTGTGAAAGTCTCAAACTTTCAGAGGGTTAGTCAAGATTTTTCCTCTGGTGTTAGCTTCTAATTGCATTTTGTTACACAGATGCACACACATACAAATAAACGCACACACACCAACACAGTTACACACACACACACAGTACCATGCAGACTGTAATTACATGCTGTTACAGTGACAGCCTGAAGACCTGTCAGGCTGCCGTTTGTTCCAATACCTCAAGTAAGTACACTGTATCCAAGGGCGCAGATCTCATTATAATTTAGGGCGGAGGCAGCGGTGAAATTGGGGGTTACGATGCGAGCAAAGCCGCTGTCTCTGTTTTGATTGCAATTAACTAATGGCATTTTACTACGAGCTGAGAGAAGTAGAAAAGAGGTCTGTTTTAGCTCCACTTTGTATGTGACTTAATGTTGTTTACAAGGTTCATTATTAGAGGGAAGGTCAGCTCAATTTATATGAATTATTAATGTTAAAATACCTGTGGCTCCCTGCAATCTTTCAAATGGTCAGACTGTTAAATAAAACTGTATTCCTTGGGTACAGATCCCAGGGGGAGGGGTGTGTCCATCCGCAACTTCTGAAACATAAATTACATAATAATTGAAAATATATATATTTGAAGCTGACACCACTTTTGAAACAGTAAACACATAAACAGAACACTTTTTGAAGGTTGTCTTTACGTCCCCACTAACTATTCTACTCAGTCTGAACAGCATACATCACTTTTGTCCAGTGGTGGAAAGAATACTGAAAATCTGTATTCAAGTACAAGTACTGTTATATTGCTAAAATATTACTCAATTACAAGTAAAAGTACAAAGTATTTGTTACAAAAACTACTCAGAGTATTAGTTACTTTTATTCACTGATGTCACAGTCACGTCTCCAAACTAGGAGTGGAGTGTGTGTTTTCCTGATCCAAAACACTGACAATTGATTAATCATTAATAATTCATAAGATAAAAACACATTTTTCCCCTCATTTTCAATTTTATTTCAGTCATTGTCATTTTTCTCCTAATTTTAAGTCTAGTTTTAAGGTCAGTTTTCCTTACTCAACAAGTGGATCCGTCAGAAAAAACAGTGTCAGATGAGGTGCAATCGTTGCCATGACTATTGATTAAATATCCATCAATACATTCTTAACTGGTTAAATTCTTAATGACTAATGATTAATCATTAACATTCTTACTTCAAACCTGTGCTCCTGCAACATTTTGTTTTGTTTTTCATTCATATGTCCTTGTGTCCATTGGATATTAATTCAAATTGTACTCAGTACTTAACTATGATTTTAAAAGTAACCAAGTAGATTACATCTTGTAATGCATACTTAAGTACAAGTGAAAGTACAGTCTTGAAAATCTACTCATAAAAGTACACGTATCCAAAGAAACTACTTAATTACAGTAATTTGAGACACTGTAATTAGATATTTCTACCCCTGCTTTTGTCTGTTGCAAAAAAACGCTGTAGTGCTGGGCAAGTCAATACATCCACATCCATGGGAAACACTTCATTGCATATTAGTTAACAATGTTACTGAGCAAATTACGTATGTGCTGATTGTGCCTGCAGATGAAAGTGAATCAGAAAAGATTCATAGTGACTGTGAAAATATGGCCCTACCATAAAACACGTGCTCCTGCTTTTAGAATGGAGCAAGAACAAGATCTCATTACAATTGGGGGGAGTGGTGACATTGGGGGGATACAAAGCTTAGCCGTCTCTGTTTTGATTGCAGTTTGAGCTTACTACCCTGTAATGTTTTCCTGTTACTTTTAGCACCACTTCCTGCCTTCCTTTATGCTATTTACAAGGTTCATTATTTGAAGATACGTCAGTTCAATTCAGGGGAATTATAATTAACTAATAATTCTAAAACTGATAATTAATTCCATTCCTTAGGTGCAGATCCCTGGGGGATATTCTGAAACGTTTTTCTAAATTATGTAATTGAAAACATAGATTTTAAGCCAACTCCATCCAGCCCTCTATCTTGATAAGTGGTCTGAAATACATACATCTCTTTTGTCTGCTGAAATTGAGTGCTGTAATGCTGGGCCAGTCAAGTCAAGTCAAAGTTTATTGTCTATACCACATATGTACAGGACATACAGAGGATCGAAATTATGTTACTCTCAGACCCTACAACGGCGAAAACATAAATCTAAAAAAATTGTGCACGTGTGTGCAGGGGCAGCAGGAGGAGAGGGGACAGAGCAGGGAGGGAGTTGAGTGTCCTGACAGCCTGATGTATGAAGCTATCCCTCAGTCTGCTAGTCCTGGCCCGGAGACTCTGCAGTCTTCTCCCCAATGGCAGCAGGCTGAAGAGTGTGTGCGGCGGGTGGGTGGGGTCCCTACTGATGCAGAGAGCTTTTCGGGTGAGGTGGGTGTTATAGATATCCTGGAGAGGGGGAGAGAGGCACCAATGATCTTCTCAGCTGCTCTCAGGATGTGCTAGATTGTCCTGTGGCAGGATGCTGTGCAGACACCATACCACACTGTGATACAGCTAGTCAGAATGGCCTCGATGGTGCCCCTATAGAATGTGCACATGATGGGGGCTGGGGCTCTGGCTCTTCGCAGCTTGCGAAGAAAGTAGAGGCGCTGATGAGCTTTCTTGGCCAGAGAGGTAGTGTTGAGGGTCCAGGAGAGGTTCTCTGTGACATGCACACCCAGGAACTGAGTGCTGCTCACCCTCTCCACCGCAGCACCATTGATGGTCAGAGGGGAATGCTGGGTGCAACAGCAACAAACTGAAAGGGGTCCAGGGAGGGGGGGGAACAGTCCTGAGGTGCTGCATGACTAGCCGTTCGAAGCACTTCATGCGGATGGGGCTAAGTGCAACTGGACGGTAGTCATTGAAACAGGTGGGTGACGACTTCTTCGGGACAGGGATGGTGGTGGATTTGAGGCATGATGGGACAATAGCATGACTCAGTGAGATGTTGAAGATGTCTGTGAAGACATCAGTAAGGTCCCCTACACAGTCCCTTAGCACACGACCTGGTATGTTGTCAGGACCAGGGACTTTTCGAACATTGATCCTGCTGAATGTCCTCCTCACACTGTCTGGGGACAGCCTGAGCACCTGGTCGCCAGGAGGGTCGGGGGGTGGGAACTTCTGAGCAGGCATGCTGTTGTGCTTCTCAAATCCAGTGAAGAACTGGTTCAGCTGGTTCTGCAGAGAGGTGGAGCTGTTACAGGTCTGCAGTGTGGGCTTATAGTCTGTCATGATTTGAATCCCCCGCCACAGGCTCCATGAGTCTCTGCTGTCGCTGAAGCAATGGGCTATCCTCCTAGAGTACTGCCTCTTAGCCTTCCTGATGCTGCAGGACAGGTTGGCCTTAGCTGTCCTCAGGCCCGCCTGGTCTCCTGCTCTGAAGGCAGCGTTTTGGGTCTTCAGGAGCCTGTAGACCTTCCCTGTCAACCATGGCTTCTGATTGGCCCTGACGGTGATGGTCTTGAGGTCTGTTACATCATCAATGCACTTGGTGAGGTAGGCAGTGACAGTGTCAGTGTACTTCTGGAGGTATTATTGTGGGTGGCAGCCTGTTTGAACACATCCCAGTCTGTGGTGTTAAAACAGTCCTAGAGTGCTTCTGAGGACCCTTCTGGCCACACTCTTACCTGTTTCCGAACTGGTTTGGTGACTCTTACCAGTGGTCTTTATGCTGGCATGCTTGTAAGTTCCTCTCTGGGTGGTGTAAACATGGTCTAGTGTGTTGTTGCCCCGAATTGGAAAGTCTATGTGTTGATGTAGTTTGGGAAACAAGGTCTTAGGATCTGCGTGATTAAAATCCCCCGCCAGAATGAGGAAAGCATCTGGGTGGGCTATCTGCTGCTCACTGATGTGCTGATACAGTTCATACAGTGCCTCACTTCTGTGGTTGTTATTTGAGTGTGGCGGGATGTAGACAGCGGTGATCATGATGGCTGTAAATTCCCTCGGTAGGTAGAATGGCTGGCACTTAATGATCATAAGTTCCACTAATGGTGAGCAGTATTTGCAGACCACAGCAGTGTCATGACACCAAGCATTACTGATGTAAACATAGAGTCCCCCACTGTGGGTTTTTCCACCTTCAACAAGAGCTTTGTCTGCTTGATAGTGTGTTAGCCGCTCGAGCTGCATGGCGTGGTCCGGAATGTTGTTGTTAAGCCATGTCTCCATAAACACAAAAATGCAGCTGTCACTCACAGTCTTCTGGTTGGTCCGTAGAAGCCGTATGTGATCCAGTTTATTGTCCAAAGAGCGTACGTTGGCCAGTACGATGGTGGGGATGGCCGGCTTGTGCGGGCTAGCCGCTAGCCTGGCTTGGATACCACCGTGCTTACCCCTCTTCTGCTTCTTGTCACGCCACTTGTAGCACCTCCACTCTGGGCGAGGTGCGGGAGTGGGGGTTGGGGGTGGAGCAGACCGCAGTCTCGTAGCCCTTCCCTTAGCTCGGGGTTTAACTCATAGAATGTTGTTCTGCTAACATCGAGCAGGAACTTGCAGGTGTAAGTGTGCCTCCAAACAGGTAGACGCAACGAAGACTTGCACAAACGTAGTGACTTACACAACAAAGAGCATGAAAACACTGTTTTGTCTGTCAATGGGTGTAGTGTGCATCTGTGGCAAATATTTTATCACAGGTTAGTTAATGATGTGACTTAGTAAATGGTTTGTTTTGATGTGCCTGTAGACAAGTGTGAATTAGAAAGGAGTCTTGGTGATCGTGTAATCAAAGTTTTTACTGTGAAAATATGGCCTTGGCACACATTTGCGACAGACGTACACTACATGCAATGACTGGCCCAGCACTACAGCACTTGTTTTCAGCAGACAAAAGTGACATATGTTGTTCCGACCACTTCACAGGAACAGAAGACATAGACATAAAAACAGTTGTGTTTGTGCAAATTATTCTGAAAGTGGAGTTGGCTTCTAATAAATATGTAAATGTTCAATTACATAATTAATTTCAAAATTATGTATTCATGTTTTTTAGAAGTTGGGATAGACGTGTCCTCTGCACACTCTGGCATCTACGTCCAAGACTGTATCGACCAGAAATGCTCTCTCTCTCTCTCTGTCTCACACACACACACACACACACACACACACACACAGTCACAGTGATACCCAGCTGATGCAGGAAAGTTAGGTTTCAAACTGTTGGCTCTTGACAGGCCTAATTCATTTTCTGTGAAGTGTACTTGTCGCACAGCAACATGTAATACACAGTAATTGTCACTCTTTACTCCTCTTCCTAACTCACTCTCTTTCCCCATTTCCCACTATATTATCACTGTCTCTCAATCTCTCCCTCTCTCCACTTCCCCTCACCCTCCCCTGAAGGAAGCAGAAGAAGACAACAATCACATCATCAAATCACCATCAGCTTCTAATTAACGCTTCAATTTCAGCTAATTAATAAATCGATTCAAGTGCCGAGGCAGGAGCCAAACAGGCCCCACCCTTCCCAGAGGGCTGACGGCGGTGAAGCCACCCCCACGCACACACGCTGAACACAAACAAATGCCTCTCTCCATGACTTCAAAGGAAGGAATTAGATAAGTCAGCGGCCGTCCTGCAAGGGAGCAACCAAGCTAATTTTCTTTCACAAACAAACTGTCAAAACACACGTTTCATACAACGACCGGAGGGGTCTGAGATCACCATCAGTGTTATAAGACTTTAAAGAGGAGTGCTTTTTTAGCTGTGCAGTGTCTGAGTGTTGAGAAAAGAGCCCTTCAAAGGGTAGCCTTCAAAGGGGGTTTTAATTATTACACGGAGGCTCACAAGTCTCTGTTGTCATCTCTCGCCTTCCCTCGTGTTTTCTCTCTCTACATACTTCTCCCATCTCTCCCTCAGCAACAACCTGCCAGATTTAGATGAAATCAGGTGAAAAAGTAATAACCCTCAAAATTTGTTTTTAATTATATCAACACTCTGGATCTCTTGTCACTGCACCACCGCCTCCTTCTCCTACACTTGCCAGATTCACTAACAAGGTGGAAAAAGTATAGTGGCACTCTCACACATATCAAGACACACGTGTCTCTTCACTCACCCTCAGCCAAAACTAGCCACTTGTTGCCCAATAACTGCAGTTCAGCTGATTCTGAAGGATGATGACTGTGTGGATTTATTTATTTACTTATATATTTACAATATATATTAATTATATTTAAAGTGTGTAAAGTAAAAAGGGAGTTTTACATGTTAGAAAATAGTTTATGAAAATGTGAAAAAACTGAATTGTGGAGTTGGACCATTCAGGATTTTTTTGGGCTGACCTGCCGGAGCTGTGGTCCCCCAACACTAGGCCCCACAAACGGACTGAACACTACTGACATCAACTCCCACCCCCATGACCCTCCCTAACAGTCAGTTATAAACATACATCAGTGACTCTCTCAGTCCAAATCAGTCCAGCAATTCACTTCAGTTCCAACAACCTGACACAGAAGAAAAAAAATGACTGACTGAATTTTCATTTTGGGGGGGACTTTCCCTTTAAACAGACCAATAGGAAATTGCTTTGACTACATTATATGATGATCAGTGTCAGTATTAATTGAATTAATTGAAAAGTTGTAAGTCTTTGCAAGATCAGTTTTATGCTGTACTGAGATTAATCTGAAAACTTGCTTTATGAAGAATTTAATGGGGCAAAACATACAAAATAATCTGTATGGACTTTTAATTAATTCCAGAATTAAGCACGATGTGACCATTGCCAAAAAAAACCTAAAAAAAAACAGCTGTACTGGTAAATCAACAGTGTGATTTAGTGTGAAATTAGCTGAACTGATTGACAGCATATATTGCTGTTTCTTCATACATGCAGTGCTGATTTATATTTTTAAACACTGACTGATGCATTTCATTTTTAGCACATTTCAGTGTCTCCTCCATATATTTTTGTCACTTACTCCTCAGTAGCTATTTTTAAAAACAACACAAAATGTCTCCCTTCTGTCTCTCTACTGTCTTCCCCGAGTCTTCTCCTCGTCTATTCCACTTTTAGAAAACATCTCTGAACTCTCAGAGACCTCCTTCCCAGCTCCCTCCTCTGGTTTCCCTGGAGATGCTTCCTTAACAACCCCCGGAGGTTTTGGTAGCTGAGACAGCTGTGGTTGAGACAGTGTGGGGACAGTTGTCGTGCACCTACGAGGAGATGCTGAACAAAAATAGTCACAAGTCAAAATTGGTTTGGGTCTTGCGTCCACACACACACAAAGAGTAAGGTAACACTTGTGGTGTGTACCCGGTAACCAGCTCTTAAAAAAGAAAGGTTGTCTAATAGGTTACCATGGTTACAGGAAGTTCAGGGTAAGACATGGGCCTAATTTGCATACTTAGAATTTGCATATCACCTTTGTCATTTGTGTTTGACGCTGATGAGTATGAAACTGTCCGCATGGCCTTTCTCTCTCTGCTGCTCTACACACACACACACACACACACACACACACACACACACACACACACACACACACACACCTAAACTATAAAGAACAGACACACATGGACAAACAAACCCAAAGCTGACTTGATGAAACAACTCATACAAAGACAGAAAAAAAACTGAATATGCAGTACACACTCACACATAGAGAGTAAACACACATTCACAAAAAATTCACACACACACACACACCTAAACTATAAAGAATAGATACACATGGACAAACATACAAATCTGACTGGATGAAACAAGTAATAGTTAAGTACACGCTCACACACACAGAGGAAACACACATTCACAAAACACACTAACACACACACACAGACATACACAAACTAAACAATGTAGCCAATTTTGAAAGCTACTAATGTGTCTGACAATTACATCAAATAACATCATCTGCTGCACAGATTGTGTTATTTTAATTCATTTTGTCAAAGCAGTCAGCATCTTGAATCTAATGTACTTCATTTATTGTGAGCTTCTGCACACACATTTGTTTTGTTAAAATTGTGTTGATTTACTTTCATTCTCCAGTGACTCACCTCAACCTTAACTTCAACAATTACAGTACCAGCCTAACCGTAAATCATTCCCTAACTTTAATTTAACCCAACCCACTGCCAAAAAAGAACCCTTAACCCTAAAATTGAATAATTTAGAATAATTTTAGTTTGAGGAGACCAGTAATATTTATTCCACGGTCTGGGTGAACTCTCAATTCTGATTGGCTGCGGGGTATACATTAATTCCTGATAATGGACACCTAACTAAGTAGTTCAGGTGAAAATGTCTGCTAACCATTCTAAATTAATGTGCTGGACTGAGTAACCATAGCAACAGCTTCTGTTTAGCCGACAATATATTGCAACACTGGGAGAAATCTTGGCTTCACAGGATGGTGACAAAATGCATGAAATACATTGCCCCATAAACTTTACACATACCATTTTGTCAGTCAAACTCACTACCTCAGGCTGGGACGCATTGTCACTGACTTTCTCGTCAGCAAACATTAGCTTTCTGCACAAACTGCACAAACCTGTTTGCGATTAATGAATGTAAATGTGAGCTTAGGCCAGTCCTGGGAGGTGTAAAGGTGGCCACATTTTCAACTGATTAAAAAGATTTAATGCAGTGAAAGCTCAGACAGAAATGTTGACATGACATAAAACATTTGGTTGATGATGCAAGTGTATAAACTGCTCTGGAGTCTGTTTTACAGTGAGAGAAAAATCCACTTGTCTCCTCTGTCTCATCTCTGTCTTCATCTCAGTGCAGTTCTCATGCATTATGGTGCGTTCAATTTGAACTGGAAAGTTGGAATTTCAACTTCCCGAAAAAAGGAAGAAATTAACCTGATTTTTTTTTTTTTTTTAACAACTATGAACAAGAATTAGTTTATTTTAATATGCACATTAAGCAGGAACTAAGCCATTCCCCTCATCAGGCGATAGTCACTCCCCTTAACTTACACGTGTGACTTGCTCCTTAGTCAAAGCATCATGTGTTATCAGAGCAACAAATTTATGTCGTGTTAAAAACTTTAGATTTTGATCGCAAAACACACAAAAATATAAATTAATTATCTTAATGTTTTCTTCTCTGGCAACTGACCATGATATAAGCGGAATAATGACCTTTGCCTTCGTGGAGTGTGATTATGGAGTGTGATCAATCTTCCAACATGCAGCTGGCTGATTAACAGATAAGTCGACTTAATTAGGGGGAATCCCTAGTACATTTACAGCCCCGGATGTTGGAGTTCCCTTAAACTCACCAATAAGAAATGGTTTTGGCTGCATTATACCAAAGCTGGGGTACTGCATCATCCTTTCAGAGTTTATTTTGCAATAGTGACCCTCTCCTTGTACATTACCATGCTTATTACATGGTTAGTTACCCATGAAAATCAATAATTTGACACAAAATATTAATTTTTGTGATTTTATGGATTTAATAATAACTTTATTGCTCCTTCAGCATCTTTGATAAGAACTGCATCCCCAGCAATGTTCCTAATAGCAATGGTCTCTTATGCATAGCAGCGGCCTGCTATAAAGAAATAACAAACCTTACATAACCTTAACAAAATCAATGAGGTGTCAGGATTAATTGAACTGACCCATTCCTAGCAAAGTTTAAAGTCTTTGCAAGATTGGTTTTATACTGAAGCGACCTCAAACCACGTGCTGCCTGAAAGTATCAGTATTTATCTGAAAACTTGGAAAATGCTTCATGAAGAATATGAACATTGTATTTAATGAGGGAAAACATAAAAAATAACCTGGAGCAGCCATACTAGAATATAGTAACAGTGTAATTAATAAAAAAATGTGCTGAACTGATTTATGGCACATGTTGCTGTTCCTTTATGCATGCAGCACTGATTTCACAGTTTTGCTCCAAATTCGCAAACTTTGTTCGTGTTTCAATTTTGGTGAACTTTGAGCAAGCCCATTTACAGCCTCAGTCAACAGCAAAGCCGAACTTCTCGGCAGGCGACAGCCACTCCCTTTAATTTGCACATGTGTGATTGGACCCTGAGTGAAACCGTCAGGTGTTATCAGAGAAACAAAGTTATGGATTGTGAAAAAAAATGCATGGAAATATAAATGAATGGTCTTATTCTCTATTTTGGTTCGACTTTGGTTGATGACCATGGTATGAGTGGTCTCCATAATAAAAAAAGACAACAGGGAGGCAACTCTCCCATGTGCAGCTGGCCTCCACATCGTCCGCTGATAATGAACACCTCACCGGGCATTATCCCTCACATATGTGCAATACGTTGCAAAATCTTTGTGCTTAGATTCCAGATCAACATTTGACTTAATGATACATGTGTATTTTATGTGATGTGGACAGAATGCATGGGTGTGTGGGCTGTGTGCACAAGTTTTCAGCTGATTGCCACACAACTTGTTATCTGCGCTTTTTAGTAACAAAGTCAATCTCACCATGGTAGCTGCCAGTCAAATAAATTACCATCATTCCTGGAAAATCAGGCCGCAGTGAAGAAAATCTGACATTTTGTTGGAATCTTGTGGTAATTACTGTTTGTGCAAATTTTGATTAAGCAAGTACACAGAGCGTAGCTGAGGGAAAAATAGAACAAAAATAATTAAATGCATTAAGAACATTGATAAACATGGGACAGGCCAGGCTGCCATCTCTCTGTGTTTGAAAGAGAGAAGAAAACAAAACAAGAATGACACATTAAAGAAGAGGAACAATAAACCACAGGGATACCATCTCAGTCCTACTCAGCATTCATGCTCATCCACCCACACACACAAACATGCACACAGTTATATACACATGCCAAGAATACCACACTTAAAACTAAATTGGAGATATAAATCAAATAGAAAACATACTGTGGATATGCTAATCCTCACACAGTCGCACAAATGCATAAAGACACACACACACACACACACACAGAGAGAGAGAGAGAGAGAGAGAGAGACAGAAACAACACACACAAATCCATACATTACACAAATTCCACTCTTTTTCACACACACTTACACACCAGCATATATACATGCAGACTCATTACAGGGTGAATACTGCCTCATCTTCTGACTATATCGTTCTCATTAGTTCAAATATCAGTTCAGTGAACAGAATGGTAATGGAGGATCGAGCAAGGAGGTGAATGTCAGATGAGAGGGAAGTGAGAGTGAGGATAAAAAGTTAAGGGTGAAGGGGTCTCAAGAGGGAAAGAGG
The DNA here is from genome assembly GCF_056507025.1 of Lutjanus erythropterus. Taxonomy (NCBI): domain Eukaryota; kingdom Metazoa; phylum Chordata; class Actinopteri; order Lutjaniformes; family Lutjanidae; genus Lutjanus; species Lutjanus erythropterus. Next base: position 46,533,933 of record NC_139319.1, on the reverse strand, counting down.
ATAAGGCGAGAAAATGGCCCCAGACAGTGATTTAACACCTGTTGGCAGCCATATTCCTGGGCGAGAAATTTTGTATATTTTTGGGCTCCAGAATTCTTTGATTGCTGAAGTCAATTTGGCAATGTGAAGAAAGTTTAGATAAAACTTTACAGGAATAGTTCAGTGAAAGCTCAGTCTTCCGTGAGGGACTCGGATCAGAGCTGCTCGCGTAGAAAAGAGCCAGTTGAGGTAGTTTGGGGATCTCGTCAGGAGGCCACCTGCTCACCTCCCTGTAGGGAGGTGTTCCAGGCGCGTCCAGCTGGGAGGAGGCCACGGGGCAGACCGAGGACTAGATGGAGGGATTATATCTCCGCAATGGCCTGGGAACGCCTTGGGAACCTCCGGTCAGAGCTGGTAAATGTGGCCAGAGAAAGGGGAGTCTGGGGTCCCCTGCTGGAACTGTTAACACCGTGACCCAATTTTGGATAAGCAGATGGACAAAATATTCTTCTTCCTTTATTATTTTGGCCTTTACTTGGTAGATCTGGTTCATATATTGTGTTTAAATGGGGAAGTAGAAGTCAAGTGATTTCAATTTTGCAGCACACTTCTGTTAATTTAATGTGTCCCATTGTTTGCTCTCTAATAAAGTTTAATGAAGGTCTAACAGTGGGAAACAATGCATTTTAGTTTACAGTACAGTTCTGTTGCAATGTGTCCCTTATTACCCTCCAATAAGGGTCTAGCAGGGTAATAAACTGTAGTTCATGGTGCAAAACTACTGTTTCCTGTTTGTTGTATGTGAGGTAACCAGTGCTGATGTTGGGGAACTTGTCAAAGTGCCTCAAGCAAGTGTAAATGTGCTGATTAGTTTATTCTGTAAAAGACAAAGCAAGAAAATTTTCAACAAGAACATAAGTATTCTTGGATTTGAGTCATGCCAGCGTGCCTCAGTTGGTCTAAGTCTAAATTAAAACCACAGCTCTTAAGGCTTTAGCTCAGTATTTCATAAATAATAATCTAGTATGCTTACTCTTTAACTGGATTCAAGATAAACCCTCTTCTGTAATACAATGGTATAGAGAAGACTTCAGAGTACTTCCCATGGAAAAACTAAGTGCCACAATAAAAGGAAATGTGTGGCAGCCACTGATAACTTACTTCCACATCCAATGATAAAAATGACTTGGTGGAAATGACACAACACATAGTAATATAAGCAGTACTGTATAAGGAGCAGTGTGTACATGCACATAAAATGTATCTTTCTATGATTAACTAAGTTTTATATATTTTTAAATTGTTTATTTTAATCTTTTTTACTCATTAACCTCTACCTCTGCTTCTACTCCTACTTCTAATAATTCATCTATATTTCAATTTGTAATGCTCAGGCCTGTAGGAGATTGTTTGTTGTTATCATGGAAAAACAATAACATTTCATTATTTAAAAAAAAAAAATAGTATAGAAGGATTGACAATCTAGTTTTTGTAAATTAAACTCATGTGTTTAAGCTATTTTTCATCAGTTGCATGCAATATTACCAAAAAGGTAACACATTATTAATTTCTTCTCCAACTTTGCAGAGTAACATCATAGGTCATTACTTGCGAATCTTTCCAGTTGTTTAAATAAGGAGCAAGACATCATTGTTATTTTGGGATATAAGCCAACTTTTTGTTCACAGTGCACTGTGCAGTTTTTCTCAACACCTAATAACTCACTTCACGCATCGGTGAATGATTACCCACTGGCAGCGAATGGCCCTGTTTTAAATGTGTTTACTAAAACCTGACACTTATTGTTAGTGAAAAACAGAGAGACACCATGCCAGACAGAAACTCATGCATTTTAAATATGTATACAGTCTATCTATCTGTCTATAGGTCGAGCAGACTACAGTACTTTAACTGCAGATCACACAGTCATGTTTTCAACATGGCTGTACAGTATCTAAAAATGAAGTTTTCCCATGAGGTAATTACTGTATTTGGAGAAATGTTTACTGCATGGTAAAACCCTGTTTTCCAAAAACTGCCCAATTATTGGTGCTGTGTCTCATTAACTTCTCCTAAATTAGTGTATTTCATTTTGAGTGCATCTGTGGCCTCAAAAAGAATCTCTGAAGCTGTGGTGAAATTCTTTGAAATGCTCTTTGGAGGCCTAAAGCACGCTACACTGTCTGGAATTTGAATGAGTAATGGGATTTTCTGGTATAATCAGGTTTAGCAGGTATTCTCTCTGGTGTACCCTGGATAACACTGTTAATTTGGGGCTGAGTTTAGGAGTTTTTATATAAACTGTCGCTGTGACATCGTCTCTTACAGTGTCTTGAACAAAGCACAAAGGAACACTGTAAATCATTTTAAGCTGGTTCAGTTTAAAAATTTAAGTTCTCCTGCTGCCTTAAAGTGTCACTTAACTGAACATGGATTGAATTACTGGTTCAAGGTAAGTCAATTGAACTTGAAAAAACATTCAGGCTCAGTAAGCTTAAGATAATATGAGGTTGAATCAACTAAGTGTGGGGATTATAAGTGGTGGGAAACTGAATTGGTACTAACTTTCATTGTTTTTATTATTATGAAAGGAAACAGTTATCTTAACATGTGTCAAAGATACACAGCAAGTTCTCTTTAAGTGTGTTTTCTTCAAACTACAAAAAGGGCAGCAACTGCATGCTGGGAAATCTGCTAATATGCTGCTAAAGCTTCTTTTGGAACTCACTCAGCAGTACATTAGTTTGACTCAAAAGGCTTCAAGTCAAAAAAACTCATGTTTTTAAGCTCTGAAGTGGTCAGAAATGAAAAAGAAGAATTTTCAAAATACGAGTAAATGACGAGGAGACTAGTTGATTCCACTGATGTTTTACAGTGACGTTGCACCTCTGCCATTTAAAGGGTTACTTCAACTCTCAGAGAAGGAGGAGAGAAGCCTGAAGAAAAATGAACTGGCCTGGTTGCAGCATGTTTTATGTTTGAAAAAACATAAATCACATGACTCAATATTTCTGCAGCATCTCTGGTGTTTTTGTAAAAGCCTACCCACAGGAGTCTCAGTAAATGTCCTCAGGTAGGAAATAATTTCCATGATCTTTCATACTGACATTTGCTGTTTGTTTGTGGGCTGTATTGCTGAAAAGTTCCAAACTGTTTTTTGTTTTTTGGTGCTGTGGTTAAGTAACATACCAGACCAGGCTCTTGACACTGCACCTGAGTTCCAGTCTAAAGCTGTTTAAATGAAAGTATGTTACCAGCGTCTCTCTGTTAGTTACGAAAACTAGAGCTATCACTGCTTTCTCATGGATCATCTCCTCTGAATATTCCACTGTAGCAGGCAGGGTCAAAAATGATTCTAGTGATCCATCTCAAAATAATATGAGCTCTGAACACTTGAACAATTTTAAATGTCCTTGCAGTCTGAGACAGACTTGTTCTTTCTGACACTAGAAAACCACCTGAGACGGTCTCCTGGCTGTTTAATCAGCCTACAGGTATTTTCCACCATTTCCACTGTGCCCAATGTTCTTCTTACAAGACACAAAGTATGTTACACATCTACACACTGGTTTAAAAAATTAACCATGAAATCCTTCATTGACTACAGCTGCACGCATGTTGTCTGCATGCTGAAGCGTCCCTGTGGCCTGGTTTATGTTGGACCAAAATAAAAAAGCTTTAAAGATAAGCATAATCTTAACACAAAACAGCAATACACACACAAGACACGGATTATATTGACTGCTTGGCATTATGCACAGGCCAACAATTGCTAAGCAATGTCATCAAAATTCTGGGGAATATAAAAAATGTCACCCACTTCCCATAGAGGTGGAAACATCAACTCAGTGCTCTGTAGAGAGACAGACTGCATTGACACTGCTGACTCAGTGGAGCCCTTTGGCCTAAATAAGGAGCTGAACTTGTCATGTTGCCTCTAATGACTTACACTTGATGGATGCAGTAGTTGTACTTTCTGTATTGTATTGTTGTAACTTTGGGATGTCATGATAGTGCATGGACACTGACTATGATGGCAACTCTCACCCTTGGATCCATAAATCGGGTCAACCAATTATCCAGTGACAATTGTACATGGGTTGACTAGATATGTGTATATGTATGTTGACTCAGTGACAAAAATGAATAAATTAAAAGCATTTTTGTTTGAAGCATGGTAAACTTGCCATGTTCAAACTCCCAGCAACCTAACTTGATTGTTGTAATTTGTATTTGTATTTGTATTTGTATTGACTTTTCTGTATACAGTGGGCTGTCTTACACCTCATAACATACAGTCAAAACACTCAAAGCAAGTTGTGATAGCTTTAAGAGCCTGTGCCTGTTCAGAAAGAGCCTTCAATTGTGGGTTTGAGTATTTGCGTTTACACACGATTTCAAAAAAGTTGTACGTTGTATGTTGTGAATAAAAAAATATAATGCAATGATTTGCAAAACTTTTCAACCAGTATTCAATTTCTGTTTGTGAACTGAAGATACTAAGACATTCTTGCTTGATCTACCACTTCAAGTATTCAACAGTTCGCGGTCTCCATTGTTGTATTTTGTGCTTCATAATGGACCACACATTTTCAATGAGGTCTGGCCTGCAGGCAGGTCAGTCTAGTACCTGAACTCTTTTATTACAAAAACACACACAAAATGTGTCTTGTCATTGTCTTGCTGAAATAAGCAGGGACGTGTCTGAAAAAGACGTTGTCTAGATGGCAGCATATGTTGCTCCAAAACCTGTATGTACCTTTCAGCATTAACGAGGTGCACTCCCATACCATCACAGATGCTGACTTTTGAAGTAAGTGCTGGTGACAATCTGGATGGTCCTTTTCCTCTTTAGCCCAGGGGACACAATGTCCATGACTTGTCAGACCACAGCACACTTTAACACTTTGCATCAGTCCATCTCAGATGAGATCAGGCCCAGAGAAGCCTGCAGTGTTTCTGGTTGTTGCTGATGTGTTTTTCTCTTTGCACGGTGGAGTCTTAAAACTTGCATATATAGATGCAGCAACCAACTATGTTTACTGACAGTTTTCCAAGGTGTTCCTAAGCCCATGTAATATCTTTTGTACAATCATGTGGGGTTTTTAATGCAGTGCCACCTGAGGGGTCAGTGTTGGTTTTTGGCCTTGTCCCCTTAGGTACAGAGATTTCTCTGGATTCTGAATCTTTTTATGATATTATGGATTTTAGATGGTGAAATTCCTACATTTCTTGCAGGTTTGTATTGAGAAACATTGGGCATCAAGCTAGAACATCTTCATAGCCTTATCTTATATTTCTCTTTGGGTTTTTTTTTTTTTTTTGTACGAAGGGCTCATATGAACATACCATGTCAGATTCAATGCTGTGTATTTGAGTGCACATGTATGAAAATTGTAAATTAGCATAATTAATGCCCCAATATTACCATATATGGCTATACGTCCTGCTCCATATGTCAGGAAGTGTTCATTCATGAAAACGGCATCAAAGAGAAAAAAGAAGAACTTAACAAGTTTGGAGTTTGGTGTCCTGCTTTCAGAGATCCATAAAGGAAAACTGGAAGGAGACTTCATAAACCTGCTTTTGCGGATATACTGCCAACACACCTGACAGCAGGTAATAATAGATCACTGAATGAATGATGATAGGCTTTATATGCAAATTTACAATTATATTATTTGTTGAAATGTAGTCAAACAGGATAATTATGAAGTGTAATTTATTTTTCAAACTCAAAATGCCTTCAAACTAATTAAATATACAGTCACTATTGAAAAACTTGAGTTTGGGTAACAGCAGAATAACTGCACGACTGTACCACAGGTCTGGACCACTCCTAAATTGTGTTTGCATCTGAAAGAAAATTCAAAATTGCAGAAAATCTGTGAGTACGAGTGGTTCCTGCATGAGGTCATTTGTTCTTAACTGGCTGAAAAGTGGTGAACATCACCTCATCAATGCTTGTGAACGAGCCTTTTGAGGATGTCCCTTTAATACCCAATCATGATACTATCACCAGCCACCCATTAACCTGTGGAACAACTTTCAACAACTTTCCCAGTCTTTTGTTGCCCTCGTCACAACTTTTTTGAGACATGTTGCAGACATTAAATTCAAAATGAGTGTATATTTACAAAAAACAATAAAGCTTGAACATTAAATATCTTATCTTTGTACTGTATTCAACTGAGTACAAGTCCGATATGTGCAAATCATGTCATCGTGTTTTACTTACTTTTTACACAGTGCCCCAACTTTTATGAAATTTTTGTATATGATTGCATAGATTAGTGATTAAATTATCCCTTGGTGTTTAGTTTGTGAATCATGAAGCCTGAAGGCTAAAATATCAGGCTTAGTAACCTGGCAGCAGACTGATTATGAAGAGCTGTCTAGAAATACAGCGATTATCCAGACCAGTAATTTCTTGCAACATCCCTGCACACCAACATCCACCCACGCACTTACTGTATCATCACAGACACACACTGACAAGCATATATATGTCTCATAATTGATTGTAACTTGCCCCTGCAACAATATAAAAAATGTGCAATTTAATTTTCAAAGAACTAACGCCAATAAGCTGTCTGGTTTATTCAATGACAGTTTACACACATTGGATTGTTTTTTTATAGGCATGCATTGTATGTGTATACAGTATGTTCAGAGAGAAAACAAATGTCTTCTTGTTTTTATCCATATGCAGGAATGGAGGTTTTTGAGGCAAGCAATAGCAACAGGATCTCAGAGGGAAATATTTATCATGTTTGATGTCAATGTTTTTCATTCTTCATGAAGGAAAATCTACCATAGGAAACAGTAATGGATAATGGTCCAGCTTTCTTAAAAATGATCTGCTGCAATATCCCCCACCATATTGTTTAATAAATTCTGTCAAGTGCCAGAAACCACACTTTGCATTTACTGTAAAGAGCTCACTTTATTGCCTTTGATGTTGCAGGGATTTACCATATTCATTCACACTCTCAGGCTCCAGTGGCTGCAAACTGTGTGAGCACGTGTGTGTACGTGCAGTATGTAGCCATGTTTGCTTGTACTGTATGTATTGCATGTGTGCAGTGTGTGTCTGCACTAGAATTTTATTATTTGCCCCACTTTACAACTTTATCAGGCGTTATTGGTACCTTCCAGTCAAAATGAGATCTTTTCAGAGGCTTGCCCCGAGGTCAAACTCGACGGGATCCTCAGAATATTAACAAAGAGAGACCACGATGAGAGGCCACGGGGCCGGACGAGGGGTTATGGAGAACAAACAGAAGAGAAAGTGATTGTTTGAGAATGTATGAGGAAGAAATGGGAAGAAGAATAAGTTGGTGAAAAATGCAATGACACTCTAAAATAGGAGGTCCAATATTACCATAGCTCAGAGGTGTAGTGATGGGAATTCTGGCTCTTTTTAGCGAGCTGGTTCTTTTGGCTCGGCTCCCTAAAAAGAGCCGGCTCTTTCGGCTCCCAAGTGGCTCCTCAGATTTTTTGTTGCTCAAATTAATTTATTACCCAAAATAATGTAAAATGAATTACTAATGTAAAAAACATACATTATATCAAATGTTTATTATTTATATGGCTTTATTTATACACTCAACATACTCAACATGGAGGAGAGTACTACAATATTAAACAGAGTGCTTAATTTTGACAACAAACACCACATATTATATTAATTACTAATTTTCTGTGTAATTGTAATATTTAACACTGGATATATTAGTCTTCTGTTGTGCAATTAAGTTTTAATCTGTCAACATGCAGATATTTTGTCTGATAATAATAAAGATTATATATATGACTTATATATGACTTGGTTTTACAAGGCAGATAAAAGAACAGATGTTACATGTATCAGAAGGGGGATCTCTTCTATTTTAACCTCAATCAGTGATCAAGAACGCACTTTATTTCTTCAGCTATGATCGTGGTCTGCAGACTACAGGTAACCTACAGGTGGTCTCTTCCTCTATTCTCTCTTGACTCTGTTGAAAACTGTCCAACTTGACTGTAGATTTTCGTCTCCACTTCCTGCTGCAGCTGCCTGATCTCATCTACTTTCCAGATGAGGCGCAGTTCATCTCGAACAAGCCTATTTTCTCACCTTTCAAGCATGTTGTCTCTGTCTGTAGCGCATGTTCTCTCTCATCTCCCTCCCACTTTCTTATGTGCTCACTGTGTTGTGTGTATATAACCCCTCCCCTCCCCCTTCTACTCAGTGTGGACACACACACACCACCAATCATGTGCGACTTTAACAGAAAAAAAGAGGAGAAAAAAACAAATCGGCTCCCAATCAAGAGCCGGTTCCCGTCGTTCACTTCAAAGAGCCGGCTCTAAGATCCGGATCGTTCGCGACCGACACATCACTACAGAGGTGGTGGGAGAGCAGGGCTGTCGTATTGAGCTCAGTGGAAATTTCATCATCATAAATCTTATCTTTAAATCATGAATGTGGACCAAAACTGTAAGGAGCAAAGTTTTTTTTTTTTGTTGTTTTACCTTGACATTTTGTGAGCTCATTCAGTTTATTTTGCACACATCTTCTAGCTTTTGGTAAACCATATTTGTGTTCTTTTTTTTTTTTTTTTCGGTCTGGCAGTAGTAGCTGGTGCTCAATAAAACTAATTTTACTACTTAGATTCTGGCTCCCAGTAATACAGCAAGATGACATTTCCACTCAGTTATGTGGTCTACTACCCTACAGGTGAAGTTTTTCCTTTGTTTAGTCTCCAACTAACACTAGCTCATAGAAGCACACACTTGTTTGTGTTTTCTCTGGCCAGATTTTACAAAATTTGCGTAAAAGTCCAGTTTGTAGGATTTATTGGCATCTGAGCTTGCTGATGGCAAACACTTCACCTCACCCTCCCCTTCCAAACGTATAGGAGAACCTTCAGTGGCCGCATGACTCTTGAAAAACCTCCATGGACAAAAAGGCTCATTGTAAGGTAACAAAAAGTACCAATTCTTATTTTCAGGTGATTATACACTAATGAAACCATGCTTATGAATATTATACTTTTTCCTGCCATATTCTGCTAATAAGTCAGAGTAAATCTTACACACTGGACCTTTAAGGATTGCACCGCATTTCGATGGCAAGATGCCTGTGGTCATTCCTTCTTTTTGTCCAGCTCATGAAGGTCAGACAAGAGTATAATCAAAACTGTTTCCGGATAGCTGTATCTTCAAAATCCTGAGGTGGCCGTTTGATTGGCTCAGTATCTCATAAAATAATGACTCCAAATGTCTTTTAGTGCTTCCATGACCACCCAACATTCACCAGGAATGGTCTATTGAGTGGAAGAGATTATTTTTCATGTTAAACTGAAAGATAAGGATTGTTTTGGCCACTTTATAAAGTTAATGGCCAATGGATCAGCAAATGATTGCATATTAACATGTTGGGAGTCATGTTTCTGGAGTCATCTTCTGTGCCATCAGGTGAATGCAGGTCTAATATTAATTCTCCTTTAAAGGGACAGTTCACCCCAAAATGAAAAATACAGATGTTTTCTCTGGCCTGTAGTGCTGTTTATCCAGCTAGTTTTGGTGTGAGTTGATACTGGCCTCAGAGATGTCTTGCAGAAAGTAATTCCTTGCTGTTCACAACAAGGTCTGTAGATTATCTTGAATAATTTGACATTATAACCAGGTCAAGAGCTTTGGAAACAGACATGATTTTGAGTTTTGTAACAGCTTTTTTGTGCTACAATATTCCATTCGAGATTAACTGTGATGCAGATGGTTGTAACACTGAAGCAGATGCTAAAATCCAACGTGTTGGATGATCCTTGAGTCTATTATTACGAGTAAAACCACTGACATCAGGTTCACAACATCATCTCACCCAGTCTCAATAAAGACATAATGATTAGTGCAGTGACCCATTCATGATCAGCAAAAACTCACTCAAATAAATAGTCCAGGGCCTGTTTACTTCCTCTCCAAGGCTTTTTTTCATGTTGTATGTTCTGAGTAAACTTTTTGAAAATTCATTGTTGCTACTTGTTGAAGAAAACCAACACCAACAGAGAAAAAAAACAAACAAAACCTCAATCATAGCTAAGAGGATATTCCCATTAAGTCTGCAGGGTAATGGTCGGAGAATGTAGTGGGAAGAGAGGATGTGTGTGTGTCTGTGTGTGTATGTGGGTGCTGAGATGGGTATCACTGTAGGCCATGAAGGCCTGGGCCGTTTATTTAAAGAGCCACTATAAATGTTGAAGCAGTGATAATGGCTGCGGGGCCAAGGGATGACATTTTGACAAACACAGCTTATTATAGAAATGGCTTTATCAATGTGTTTATAGCGCCATCCAAGTTGCAGATTGTGTGTGAGGGCGTGTGTGTGTGTGTGTGTGTGTGTGTGGACGCGTATGAAGGGCTGTGTATAAGTGAAAATGTATGTGCTGAAGTGTGACAGAGTGTCTGTTTGTGTGTGTGTATCTTGCCACTAGCCCGTAGAATTGCTAGAACTGGAGAGTAAGAAAGACAATAACCGCTAAATGTGCTTGTTTTCTCTCATTTATTTTCTGATGTGGGAAGATGGAGGGGGAGGAGATGGAGAGAATAATCTAACGGCTAAAAACAAAACATAAAACGAGGGAAGGGTGGAGGAATGGAGGAGGAGGAACGGCCAATTGAACCATAATAACTTTTATACATCTTGTTTTTCTTTCTCCCAGCAACTTTTCCACCCTTCGTTTCTGGAACTAGGAGGCATCGATTGTTCAGACACAGCCCTACACACACATACACACACACACACACACACACACACACAGCCTCACATGTGCACACTCTTAGAAACAAGGGTTCTTAAAGGGCTACTCCTTTGAAGGGCTTGACCCTGGCCCTGAACACCTTTTTTGAAAAAAGTGTGTGTAAGATTGAGGGTTCCCATGAAGAGCCATTTTCATGCAAATAATCCCTTTTGAAAGAAAGATTTCTTTAAGGGTTGCTAAGATCCTCTCGCTAGAACCCCCTGGGTGGTGTTTAGATAAAACCTATAGAATACAAAGGTTTTTGGTAGGTCAGTTAAAAAATGGAATGTAAAAGGGTTCTCACTAAACCATTTGGGTGGGTTCTTGATAAAACCCATGGAATATGAAAGGGTTCTTTATAGAATGACTTGGGTGGGTTGTAGATAATAACCCTTTGGACTTGAAAAGAGTTCTCAGCCAACCCTCCTGAGCGGGTTCCATTTTAAGCTCTTAGAATATAAAATGATTCTCAATAGAACCCCCTGGGTGGGTTCTAAATAAAACCCTTGGAATATAAAAGTGTTCTTCATAAACCTTCCTGGATGGTTCTAGATAAATATACTTGGATTATAGAATGGTTCTAGATAGAAACCTTTAGGAGGGTTCCAGTTTAAACTCTTGGAATATAAAAGGGTTCTCAGTAGAATCCCCTGGGTGGGTCCTAGATAAAAACATATAAAAACAATATTAAAAAGAGTTCTTGGCCGAAACCCCTGGGTATGTTCTAGATGAAATGTAAAAAAAAAAGGGTTCTCAGTAGAACCTTCTGGGTGGGTTCTTATTAGCAACCTTAGAGGACAGAACAGTTCTGGATAGAACCCCCACACAGTATTCTGTGTGGCACCATTACACCATAGAATGTTCCTCTGTAGAACCTCTCATAGGAGGTGCTGGGTGAAATTTCTGATTGATGGTTTTAGGTATTACCCTTTATACTGGATTCTAAGTAGAGCTTTCAGAAAGTGTTCTAAATGGAACCTTATTCTACCGGTAACTAAAATGGGTTCTTCTGTGGGGACAAGCCGAAGAAGCCCTTATGGTTCTCGTCAGCACCTTTATTTCTAAGAGCATGGGACAGACATGCAGGCAGTCACATTCACACACACACTGCTTGGACATTCTGTAACTACTGTTCTCAGAACGTAACTACAGAACCGCTGCTGCCCGCTCTGTTAGTCAGAGTGTCGCGTCTTTTTAATGCTCTCTCCATTGTGTGTGTGTGTTTATGGGAGGTTAGGCAGCATTAGTATTATTATAGTCTCATTACAGAAGCATCATTACCAATTATAACACTGCCATGTCAGGGTTTTGCGTGGTGTTTGTGAGTGCACACACATGAATTAGTCCTCCCGCCTCTGTGGAATAGCTGATCATTCATTTGTGTTGCGACTGTCATGATTTCCCCTGTCAGGCTGTCAAATGATGTCGGACACAGTCAGTCACAGGTGTTTGGGTTCCCTCATGTTGACAGTGTTGTGCGTTGGGCCTTTTGTGGGCCATTAATCTGTCTACATCTCTGTCTGTCTTTCTCTTGTCTACCTGTCACTATTGCTCCTCCACCAGCAATCACTCCCTCTGCATCCTTAAAAAAACAAGGCGTGCCAGCCTTAGTAAACACTCATTAAGTTAGTTCATTTTCGGATCAGTGGCGGCAGACAGACCTGTTCTGCAGTGCGTGGGGTTTAATGAGAAGAACCGGCACATATCTGCACAGAGACAGTCCTTGCGTGCATCGGCAGAGGTCAGGAGAGAATGTGTGAGCAAACAGGTGGCCTACAAGTATGCAAATAACAGCTTTATACAGCAGTGCTGCTCTGAAGGGCATCTCAGAAACCACACAGCTCACTCAGCCTTGAAGGGAATGGGATACAGAAGCAGCAAACAATAGTGAGCTCTGTTCTTTTCTCCTAAGAACAATAAGACGATGCTTAACTGGATGACAGAAGATGCATAATGACTCCTCACTCTGAACTTGACTAAGTTTCTCTTTTTGTTCAGTTAAATGAGTAGTTTGGATAAATATGGTCCTCTCTGGTGTAATCAATATTTCCTCTGCACACAATACATCTAGAAATGCATTACTCCATGGCCACAATCTGATGTTTACAACTCTGATTCTTTCATAGTGTGCCATAGTGTTACCAAAAATTTGACTTTGATACCAAAAACAAGTTTAGTATCATGATACTTGATAACAAAAGGATACTTCAGACAGAAACGATACCAGCTCTCTACTCAATACAAGATCAGACACAACCACAAATGCCAAACATGATTTCACCAACAGGCCATTCCCACTAGAACATAACTCCAGGAACCCAGTCACTTGTTAGTATGGGTGTAACAGTATGGGTGGCCATGTCTGACTCAGCAGAGAACGATGCTCTCCGTACTGCTCTCCAGTCTCAAGGGCAGCGGCTGAAGGACCACAAACTGGCACTGAATAAATTGGGTGGCGGTGTTCAAGAGCTTCATGCACGCCAAGACGCCTTCCAGAATGCCATGAAGGAGCAGCTACTTGCACTCACAGCCCAGACTCAGCAGTTGTTAACGCTGCTGGGCAACCAAGCTCCGGCGGAGGCTGCCTCTACCTCACCTGCTATCCCTGCGCCCGCAGCCACGCCCGATCTCCAGCCTTACATTTGGCCTCCAGCCGTCAACGTTTCCCACCGATCATTCCTGTGTTGCCTTCATGATCACCAACCTCACTGGGAGGGCACGAGAGTGGGCTACGGCTGAATGGGACAGACAGTCGCCAGTATGCCGCTCTGAGGAGACTTTTTCTGCTGCTTTAAGAAGAGTTTTTGGACATTCTACCCCTGGTCGTGAGGCAGCCCGGGGTTTGCTGGCTCTTAAACAGGGCAATAGCCATGTGGCAGACCATGCCATCCGTTTCCGGACTCTGGCTGCTGACAGTGAATGGAACACTCAGTCCCTGTCCGACACATTCCTGCATAGCCTTGCTGACGACATTAAGGATCACCTCGCTCCACTAGATTTGCCCGCTGACTTTGATGCTCTAGTTGCCTTGGCTATTAAGATTGATAATCGCCTGTTTGCAAGAAGAAAGTAGAGAAGTCATGCTGAGAAGAGAACTCCAGCCCACTGGGGGCAGTCCACTTCCTGGCCTCCAACCAAGCACCGTTCCTGTTCTTCTGGGAGCTCCAGTGAGGACGTTACAGTGCCACCTGGGGAGAAGGAGGAACCTATGCAGGTGTGCCGCACTCAACTTGCTTTAGGGAGGGAAGATGCTTCTACTGTGGTCTCAAAGGACATTTCCTGGCAGCATGCCCAGTAAAAGGCTGTGCTCATCAGTGAATGGAGGGTTACTGGTGAGCAGAACTTTTTCTTCAAGACCCTCTTGTGCACTCACCCAGGCCCGTATTTCCTCTCCTGTCAGTTCCTTGAAGTTGGCTGCTTTCGTGGACTCTGGAGCCGATGAGAACTTCATGGACCAAGGCCTTGCTCGCCGACTCCAGCTGCAACTCAAGCTTTCCCCTCCCCCCTGGTGGCCCACGCCCTGGATGGTTGCCTCCTCTGTCACGTGTCTCTCCAGACTCCAGCTCTCACTCTCCTTATGTCAGGTAACCATTCTGAGACTATTTCCTTTTACATTATTGACTCTCCTGACCATCCTCTCATTCTCGGTTTTCCGTGGCTAACTAAGCACAACCCGCATATAGACTGGTCTACTGGCACTATTCTGGGCTGGAGTAACCTATGTCATTCATCTTGTCTCCAAACTGCTGATCTCCCCAAGCCTGTTGACCCCTCCTCAGAGTTCCCTGATCTGTCTGGCATTCCTTCTGCTTACATGGATTTGAAGGAGGTTTTCAACAAGGCCCGTGCTACTGCCACCTCACAGACCCTATGACTGCGCCATCGACCTTCTCCCTGGAACCTCCCCCCCTAAGGGCCGCCTTTACTCCCTGTCAGCCCCTGAGAGGGAGGCCATGAATACATACATCCAGAGCTCCTTGGCCGCTGGCATTATCCGCCCCTCCTCGTCTCCTGCTGGTGCTGGATTTTTCTTCGTGGAGAAGAAGGACAAGACTCTGCGACCTTGCATCGACTACAGGGCATAAACGACATTACCGTCAAGAACAGGTACCCCCTCCCTCTCATGTCATCTGCTTTTGAACTGTTGCAGGGAGCCACCATTTTCACTAAGCTCGATCTCAGAAATGCTTACCATCTTGTTCGCATTAGGGAGGGGGATGAGTGGAAGACTGCCTTCAACACCCCTAGTGGCCATTATGAGTACCTGGTGATGCCTTTTGGTCTTACTAATGCCCCAGCAGTTTTTCAGTCCCTGGTCAACGATGTTCTTCGTGATATGCTTAACCATTTTGTCTTTGTCTACCTGGATGACATTCTGATTTTTTCTAAGAGTGAAAGTGAGCATGTCCAGCATGTCTGGCAAGTACTTCAGCGGCTGTTGGAGAACCAGCTTTTTGTCAAGGCGGAGAAATGTGAGTTTCACCAGCAGTCAGTCTCTTTCCTGGGGTTCATTGTGTCACCTGGAAGCATCCAAATGGATCCCACCAAGATCAGTGCAGTTGTTGACTGGGCAATACCCTCTGACCGCAAGCAGTTGCAGAGATTTTTGGGGTTCGCTAACTTTTATAGATGTTTTATCAGGAACTACAGCTCTGTAGCAGCCCCTTTGCATGCCCTCACTTCTCCTGGTTTTAAGTTTCAGTGGAACACTCAAGCGGAAGAGGCCTTCAATACCCTGAAGCACCGGTTCAGAGAGAGGAACTATGATGTGGGTAACCAGGAGTTGTTGGCTGTGAAGTTGGCCTTAGAGGAGTGGAGACACTGGCTGGAGGTGGCTGAACTGCCATTCCTTGTATGGACAGACCATAAGAACCTGGAATACATCAAAACAGCCAGGAGGTTGAACTCGCGTCAAGCCAGGTGGGCCCTGTTTTTTACCTGATTCAACTTCACCCTGTCTTATCGCCCTGGCTCCAGGAACACCAAACCAGATGCCCTCTCCCGCCAGTTTGAATCCGATCACTATCCCAGGGCCCCCTCTACCATCCTTCCCGCTGCCCGTGTGGTTGGAGCTGTGACCTGGGACATTGAGAGTGAGGTGAGACGAGCATTTGAGGGGGCTCAAATTCCTGCCAGATGTCCTCAGAACCCTCTCTTTGTCCCAATCCCGTTTCATCCACGGGTGCTGCAATGGGCTCATGCCTCCAGGCTGAGCTGCCATCCAGGGGTGAGTTGGACAGTCAGTCTGCTGAAGCAGCAGTTTTGGTGGCCTTCTTTAGTGGGAGATGTGGGGGAATTTGTCTCTGCCTGCTCTGTTTGTGCCCAGAATAAAACCTCACGACAGCGACCGCATGGGCTGCTTCATCCTCTCCCAGTGCCCCGACGACCCTGGTCCCACATATCGTTATAACACTGTTATACTCACCATAATTGATCGTTTTTCCAAGATGGCACACTTTGTCCCTTTGGCCAAACTCCCCTCTGCTAAGGAGACGGCAGAGGTCATGTTATCTCATGTTTTTCGTCTGCATGGCCTGCCTCAAGATGTTGTTTCAGACAGAGGGCCTCAGTTCGCCTCTCGGTTCTGGAAGGAGTTCTGCCGACTGATTGGTGCCACAGCCAGCCTCTCCTCTGGTTTCCTTCCCCAATCCAATGGTCAGACAGAACGTTACAATCAGGAACTGGATGTCAGATGTCTTGTCTCCCAGAATCCATCCCGGTGGAATGAACAGTTGGTATGGATAGAATATGCACACAACTCACTTCCCGTTTCTGCCACTGGTCTGTCCCCCTTTCACTGTGTTTATGGGTACCAGCCACCACTGTTTCCAGACCAAGAGGGTGAGGTTGCTGTGCCGTCTGCTCAGGCCCTGGTTCGTCGTTGTCATCTCGCCTGGAGGAGGGCTCGGGCAGCTCTTCTTCGGGCCTCAGGACGCTACAAGAGGGAAGCTGACAAACGACGCACTCCAGCTCCTCGTTACCATGTGGGACAGAGGGTTTGGCTTTCCACTCAAGACCTGCCTCTCCGTGTGGAAAGTCGGAAGTTGGCTCCCAGGTTTGTTGGCCCCTTCCCCATCTCCAAAATCATTAATCCTGTGGCTGTGCAATTACATCTTCCTAGAACCATGAAAGTGCATCCCACGTTTCACATCTCCAAAGTCAAACCTGTGAAGATCAGCCCCTTGGTTCCCGCCTCCAAACCCCCTCCGCCCGCCCGGGACATCGATGGAGGGCCTGCCTTTATGGTGAAGCGCCTGCTGGCTGTCCGACGCAGGGGAAGAGGCTGCCAATACCTGGTTGATTGGGAGGGATATGGTCCTGAGGAGAGGTCCTGGGTTCCCTCTAGGGACATCCTGGATAAGTCCCTCATAAGGGATTTTCATCAGCGTCATGCGGACCAGCCTGGGACGTCTGGAGCCGTCCATTAAAGGGGGGGGTACTGTAACATTCTGGGTTTTATTATGTTTCCTATTTTATTTTTTAATACTACCTCTTGTGTCTTTTCAGTTTCCTGTGTTTTCCCGCCCCTCATCAACTGCACCTGAGGCCACTCACTCACCTGCCCCTGATTACCCTCCTTGCCATCCCTGTGTATTTATACCCCCACCAGCTCCACATGTCTCTGCCAGATTGTCTCTATTGTCTGTGAAGCTGCTTGGTGGTGTTATAGGCGTCATGTTTCCGTTTGGACTTCGCCTATTTATTGGATTATAGTTTTGTGCCTTTTTTCCCTGTCTGTTTTTGTTTGCCTTTTTGGACTCCCTGTGTTTGCATTTTTTGGACTTCAGTAAAGACAGTGATTTTTATTTGAACCTCACTCTGCCTCCTGTGTGTTCTCTGCACCTGAGTCTCAACTTCCCAGAGTTGTTACAATGGGCTCCTTTGTGTTTGCTAAACTTACTTTGGGAATGTGTCCTTTCACTACCTGTTCTGTCTGACACTACACTCTTAGAAACAATGGTTCCAAAAGTGTTCTTCCTGAGGGGCTGAGCTTCAACCCAGAACTATTTGCTTCTAAAGAACCCTTTTTTGGAGAAATTGTTTGTCAAAGGTTATTTGTGAGACCGGTGGTTGCATTAAGAAGTCTTTGCATCCAAAGAACCCTGTTTGGAAGAAAGAGTTCTTCAACAATTATTGAAATCCCTTAAGAACTTTTTAGTCAAGGGTTCTTTGTACATGTGTTCTCCTAGAACCCCTGGGGTTGGCTCTATATAAAAACTCTGGAATATTAAATGTTCTCTGTTCTCTGTTGAATCCACTGAGTGTGTTCTAGTTAAAACTCATGGAATATAAACATTTTCATGATAGAACCCCCTGAATTGGTTCTTGATAAAACCCATAGAATAATAAATGGTTTCTGGTAGAAACCTGAGTGTGTTCCTGATAAAACCCTTGGAACATAAAAGGGTTCTTGGTAGAACCCCCTGTGTAGTATCTAAACAAAATCCCTGGATATGACAAAGGTTCCCAGTAGAACCCCTTGGGTGTGTTCTTGTTAGCACCCTTAGAAGTTGGAATGGTTCTGATAGAATCCCCAGAGCTGGTTCTAGGGTGAAACCATTACACTATAGAAGGGTTCTATGTGGAAACCCATAAGGGGCTCTAGGTTCTAGGTGTAATCCTTTATGTTGAGTTCTAGGTAGAACACTCTGGAACATTTCTAAAAGGTTATAAAAAGACCCAAGAAGGATTTTCCCATGGGGACAAGCTGAAGAAACCTTTAGGGTTCTAGTTAGCACTTCTGAGATTGTATAGAGCAGGGGTCCCTAACTGGCGGACCACGGTCCGAGTCCAGACCCAGACGCCATCCTATACGGACCTGGACCTATAACCAATAAATTATCAAGAGATTTTAAATTTTGACGGGACGCTTCATTTTAACTGGCGCAACTTTTCTAGTCTTTCTGGTGCTGGTGTATCTGATCAGGAAACACACAGACCAACTGCAGACAAGCTGCGTGTGGAGGAGACTGTTGTTAATGACAGAGTTTATTACAACAGAAACTAACGTGATGGTTAATGACATCATCACCAACCAGATGCACTTATAAAATTAAACAACTGTATAAGGAGGCCTAAACGTAAAACAGGAGAGTCTGTGTTTCTCTGTGAGAAACTTTCAGACCTTCTCACAGCAGAGTGAACAGGTGAGGGAGGAGAGGAGGGCAGACTGATCACTAATCAATCACTGATACCGTCGTCCTCTCGGACTGATTAAAAAGATAAAAATGACAAAGTTGGTGACAAACCAAACCTGGGTGTGTTGTGATTTTAACATGTTAAAACATCCTGGTGACTTTTTCAGTTAAAAGAGTTTGTTTGTGGTTTCTGCAGACATTACTACCTTTACTTTTACCTTTGTGCTTGAAAAAAAAGTAAAGTAAATACAGTAAAAGTAAATCTACATTAAAAGTAAAGTTACTTTACTGAGTATTTTTACTTTAGCAGTTTATAGTTGTTAATTTAATA
The DNA here is from genome assembly GCF_056507025.1 of Lutjanus erythropterus. Lineage (NCBI taxonomy): Eukaryota > Metazoa > Chordata > Actinopteri > Lutjaniformes > Lutjanidae > Lutjanus > Lutjanus erythropterus. The sequence continues at coordinate 46,514,701 of NC_139319.1, read as the reverse complement.
GACCTGTCTTATCTTCTCTTTTGTATATTACCATTGTTCTTAAATAAAGCAAAAGTAATGTAATAGAAAAAATTCAGAACACGCAATATTTCTTATCTGATTACTCGATTAATCACCAGAATAATTGATAGATTATGCTTTAATTTTACTGGTTTGGCCCACTTGAGATCAAATTGGGCTGTATGTGATGTGGCTGTATGTGAACCAAAATGAGTTTGACACCCCTGATGTAGATGTTGATACAACTACTACACTACTTCAGTATATATCACTCTCATAACACAAGTTAGACATTATGATGTTTTGGACCTTTGCTTTAGGAAATTTTCTCTAACTGGACCTCTTTGAATTTCAGTTGAATACCCCTGGTATAGAGCCACCATAGTTTAGAATTGACATGTAACGAGTGCTAGTAGCCCTGTTTCACAATGAAGACAACAGCTCCCATGATCCCACACTATAATTCAGATGTCATCACATCTTTTGTTATCTTTTAATGTGAGAGGGACCCCTATTGGCAGGACTTAAATATTGTGCGTTTCAGACAGTGTCGCCGGTGTCACCTAAATTTCTGTATACACTAGTGTGTCATGTAACAAAACAACAAATGAAAACACTATAATGACATTATTTCCTTCCCTCCCTTTTATTGTCTTTCCATAACCTTTCTCATGCACTGCCCTTTACAGTATAGTTGGACGACAAATTGTTTGGATCTAAAATGTCATTACCATGAAAAAGTCAATGCGGCAGCTTGACCACCCACTACATCAATTTAGCTTGTCCACCCTGTGAGATAAGCCTGTCAGACTGTGGGGAGGATGTGGCAACAAACTGTCGGAGTTGAAAGGCAGACACGCAGACGTGTGAGTGAGGTTGTGGATTGCAGCTGACAAAGAAAGACACATCAAGGCAGGAGGAACAAGACTAAACCCAGCCTGTGGTCTCAAGGGCTGATTTTTTTAGTTTTTTGGGTTTTTTTGTACACTTTCGAAAATCTTTGGATGGAAAAAAACAACTTAGTAAATGATGACAGCTTTATTTGAAGAGCCTTACTAGTGACACTAATGACATAATATTTTAAAAAGCAAATCTTTTTTACACCATCATTAGCAAACTTCAGTTTCATAACCTGATATTTCATAATAAAACGAGGAGACGTGAGATTTCTTTCCTGCAGAGTTGATATTTTCACCAGATGATATTGCAGTAGGATTTATCTTCTGGGAACCATCAACTACTCTCATTTCATGAATTGTATATTTTAATATTTCCTGTGCAGAGCCTGATGGTGGTGCAAAGTCAAAGGTTGGATATCATCATAACCATTACGATGTTCATGATCCTATGCAGAATTTGAGTATCATTTGAGTATCAACAATTAATTTTAGGGAAGTACAGCCAGGGATTTTTCAAATACTGCATCATTTAAGTGTTCATCAAAGAAAACATTTGACCTGACTATGGCCACCAAACTCATTAGCAATCATTCCCAAAAATCAGATTGCAGTTGGACAAATATTTTCTGAGAAATCCTCCTCAGGACTTAACTGACACACAAGCAGATCTACGTCATTATCCTTAGTTTGCATTTTATCAAGTCTGATTCTGATTCAAATTCTGATTATCGATTTATCTTCTTAATGATTCTTGATCCAATTCTTTGAGTGTCATTGCATGGTATTATTCACAGCAGAGTTGTCTAAGACATCAATTACCATGGATAAATGTTACCACTAAGCTAAGCTAACATTAGCTAGATAACTGTAATGATGGTCTTTTCTCATTTCTTGAATATTTTGAGGCAACGATAAAGAGTATCTTGTCCTTGTAAAGTGTTTGATAGCATTGGATTTAATAAACTGAGCCAACTGTTACAAGACACAAACAATATGTGCTATCGTGCAACTTAGCAACTGCTGAGTAGGTTAATGTATGTTAGAATATGGTAGACTCATGATTTAATAAAACAAACGAATTAGCAGATGGGAAGATATGCATGCATTCAGTGCATGTTAATAGGTACAGACAGATAGCGAGGTTGATCTGCAGCGTATTTTCATTACACAATTTAATTTGAACCTATTGCACATGACATTTGTGCAGGACTCAATGAGCAGAATCGAAATTAAAATTTCTTATTGATTTGTTTGGAATCATAATTTTGGAATCCTTATTTGGAATTGGTTCTCGATGCCCAACCCCAATTTTCCTCCAGCCCCGCTGCTCACATGACAAAAAAAAAATACAGAAACATAGAGAAATGTTCATGAGAGGTCGAGTCATAGTAAACATCACAAGATGGAGAACTTGCAGCTTTTATAACTGGGCAACCAAATTGCTTATTTTCTTTAGCCCTGCAGCTACAGCGGTGAGAGTGATGGGCAGGCTTTGCAGGATACAGTTGTAAGAAGATCGAAAGGTTAATCCCCCATTTTAGTTGTAACAGCAACAATGGTTTAAAAATGAGTGATGAAAAAAGGGCCAGGACCTCTGAGAAACACTGTTTGGAAACCATGATGCCTCCAAAATAGCTGTGTCTTGGGTCAAAAGTGCAAGTCAGGTGTATTACAGCAGTTACTGCAGAGTATATTTCTGTTTTTTAAGTGGTATTAAATACACACTGGGGCAACACACACCACTGCACATAGTGTCTGTTCCCGAACTAAGAATTATTTCAGTTGAATCAGATTTGGCCGTTGAGTACATATACAAATATTCAGTGATTCTTTTTTTCAGTTCAGTGCACTACATTAAATTCCTAAGACTTGGATTTATAAGAAGAAGAAATTAGAAGTGTGCATCACCCTATATTTCAGTTATAAAATCAGCACACTGTGCAGCTTCTTTCCCGAGGCTGCAGCAACACCTGTGTACTCTGTGTTCCTTCATGCCGTCAATTAAATGTTTATTTTGACCAAACCAGTGTTCAGTGAGATTTATTTTGTTGATATTAAAATTGCAGTTTTGCAAATGGAATCTGGGTAGTTTTAGCAAATGCTCTTTAAAAAAAAGGCCTGCCTGTCACAGTCGCTATCTTTTCCACAATGTTCTCAGAAACTTATGATAACAATCTGGGTCTGTCAGTGACAAAGACATGCAACAAGCAAGCCTCATCTGCCCTGTGCGCTCTGATGCGCTCCAGTGCGCTCTGGTAAAATGTCTAACAGCACCTGCATTCTGTTTCTGTTTCTCTTCCCTGCTTCCATTACGGTTAATTTTGTAGTTTGTGGTGATTTAGAGATTTGGTTTCTGAAGTTTATAGCCTGCATTACTATGTGTATAATGACACAGCTTAAACAAAAGCTGTGTAATGATGTCACAAGGAATTTTTATTAAAATAAGTGCACGAGCTACTATAAAAATATATTTATAATTCTGCTTATTTGTAATTCCCTACTGGAGTGTTATCACTGTGTACTTTCTGTCTGTTTTATCTTGTTATTGAGGAAAAAAGGAAGGAAAAAGAAAATGACTGCTCGCCTGGAAAAATCTCAGATGACTGAGGCGTCTCCGACTGATGATTCCCATCTCTGACTTTCAGGCGGCAGCCCTATTTAAAACACACAAATTCTGCAAATGTACTGCCAGCTGGTAGTTCCTCTTCTCCCCTAAGCTTATCAGAAATGCATTAGCCTCTCTCTTTTTAAATATGTTTGTGACATCTGTTTTTTTGTCTGTTTGTTTTTTTTTTTTTTCACAGGGCCTCACCTCATCAACACACTTGTGGTTTTTCAGTGTCTTTGCCAGATGCAACAAGTGAAATGTCCACAGAGCAGCAAAATCACAGCCTTATACATGGGCCACTGCTGGAGGTACAAATGTTTTATTTGACTAGAAATATTTCACTTGTGCTGGAAAATTATTTGCCTCCCAATGCAATCACAGAAACAAATCACATCTGTCTTGAACCCACACACACACACACGCACACACACACAAACCCTTTGACATTGACATTTGGTACATCTGCTTATTACAGTAAGTGGTACATTGGCCACTGATATTTAAAAGGAAAAACACGCTGACAGTACACTGCTACATTTGACTGTAGCTTCAATTAAAAGACAGTTTGGAACAGCCAGGTAAGAGGTTCCATTCAATAGAGTACTTATGAGCTGTATATTACTGCAGGATATGAGTGATAACAGGATTAATTTTACAGATGGACTTAGAAGGTACAAGCTCTCTGTTCATTCACACATTTCCACTCAATCACAAATACAATGTTGACTCACTCATTTAACTCAGGTTGTTCGAGAGCTGTTGATAATTACAGAAAATCCATGGACAACATATATTTAATTGGAGAAAACAAGGTTGCGTTATGAATTTATTAAGCCAATTACGATCAAACAGAGGAAACATTGGGTTATTTCAGGATTTATTGCTATGAAAGTAGCTTAAGGACCACAGTGAAGCTATAAGCCTCTGTGGGTTTTTGTGATTTCTTCCTACAATGGTTGAAATTCCAGCTGGGGTGCTGCAGAAGTGCCTAGATGAGCTTTGGGTATCTCTAGTCGTAGCAGTGGGATCACAGTGGCCAATAAGATAGCAGGGTGAAGGTTTGAGTATTTCTCAATCCATCACCACTCTTTTTGTTAATATTCTGAAAAAATAATGGGTTTATGATTTTTGTATGATATTTCTTTCTATTGAATTTATTTATATATGTTGTATCAATATTGCACTGGCCCTACAATGGACAAAATGTGATTAAGTGCCCTCTAGAGTGCCCTTCAATGGATAAAACGTGTGAGATAATGCCCTTTAGAGTGCCCTGCAATGGACAAAAGTGGTAAGGTGCCCTCTGGAGTGCCGTCCAGTCAGCATACTGTGGTAAAGTGCCTTCTACGGCCTGCTTTCTGTGGCTAAAATGTGATGCAAGGCCATACTGACTGCCCTACATGTTAGAAAGTTAGTTGGCCTCTACATGTTTATAAATGGATAATAGTTAGCCTAACAGATACTTGTGTGTTTTTATTACAGAGGTGGGGTAGTTGTTGTACTTTGAGCCATATAATAAAACATTTGTGTCCTGACTTTCAGCACACTGATGACCCACCACATACACCTGGTGCCCTTTTTATGTTTTTCACCCCTGCCCCTCAGACAGCCTGACTCTGCCACTGGTCTACACCACCACTGCCTCCTCGTACTCAGAGAAAGGTGTGCTTTAACCCAGTGGTTCTCAAACTTGTTCTTGTACGCCACCTTTCAGAAGTCAAAAAACGTTCATACCCCCCACCCCAAAAGGATTCAAGCTGAATTTTAGTGGAATAAAGGCCCGCATGGCATCAGCATGCAAATTATTAAAAGCTCTGTTTATAACTGTGTGCTGTGGATTTCATCCTTACAGATCCTGCCTCAGTTTTCCTGTCTGTTGAGGCACCAGTTAAAGCTGTATGCTGGCTGATGCTCACAGATTCATTCACCTTTGGTCAGCAGAACTCTATTATAGTAATCTGCTTGGATAAAACTAAGACAACAGAATCCACATTTCCAATCTTTTATTGTACTTTAAGGCAAACAAAAGCCTTTGCTAGTCGAACTGTTGCTCCAAAGGATTTGGTATTTTTCTATTGAGTATGAGCTTTTTTATCCATTTGTGTTGCTGCAAGTCTGGCTGTATCCCACCTGTTTAACCTAAATCATGATAGATTTGATATCTCATTATATACTGGGCAGATTTAGCTGATTTTAGCCACACTAGTGGTCGTAAGCCAGTCTGACTGTTCATTTAGTGCCACCATGAAACTGACATTTGTAGTTTTGACTAAGATGTCAATGTACAATGACATTCCAATCTCAGCTGTACTTTGTATTTATGGCTAATTGGCAAATGTTAGCATGCTAAACAAAGATGGTAAACTTACCATATGTTAGCACTGCCAGCAAGCTAGCCTGCTGATATTAGCATTCAATTTAAAGCACCACAGTGTCTAATGGTGTGTTCTATTTAAACTGGGAAGTCAGAAGTTCCCACTCTGAAATTTCAACCGGAACACCCCCGTTAATTTGGATTTTTGAATCGGAAAGTCAGAGGAACCTCCCCAACTCCAACCTCAAAATCTAATATGGCTGCTCTGTGCAGCAACAGTAATTAAGCCTATTTATTAGCACTTCTGTCTTTTGTGTCTCCTTAAATGAGTCACACACACAGTACTGTCCAACTTCTTCCTGTGGACATGATGCTATGGTGCCTGTATGCACAAAATACTGCAGAATGCATTGCTGTTGAACACAAAAAAGTTTTTTTCCTAGTTGCTGTACTGGAACACGCCTTCTTACTTGCTAGCATGGCCGTAGACTGTGTGTTCTGTTTTCAGTGGGAAGTTGGAATGTCTGATCTCTCAGTTGGAAATGTCAACTGGAACGCCCCCTGAAGTCCCTGACCTAAAAATCCAAGATGGCTGTTCTGCTTGTCAAAAGTAATGAAGGCTATTTATTAGCACTTCAAGTCTTTTGTGTCTGTAGTCATGTTATCCAGCTTCGATAGACATGTATGCACAAAATATTGAGTTTTCAGTGTAGAGTGGAACATGCTCAATTTAGGTGTGACGTTATTCCCAGTTCCAATTTTTGAGTAGAGGCTGACATTCTTGTGCCACTCTTGTGGGGTTCCCGTGGGATGCGAGTCAATTTTTCTATTCAGTACAGGACTGGGATGGGACAAGGAAAAAAGTGAATGGAAACAGGAATCATAACAACAGTAGATCTTTTTTTTAATAGATTAAAAATGATTGTGGATTTACAGGAGCAGAGTGGGACAGGAGTCATTCTTCTGGGATTTGATAGGAATTCTTTTTTTACTCTGTCATGGGATTGGGATTGGATGCCTTCGCACTCACTATGCCACTATGTTTAATTTGAATGAGACACAAACCCTGAAATATTCAACTGCAACGAAAATATTTTTCTGATGGTTATTTGTCCTTTTTTTTTTTTAGTCTCAAAAAGCAAACTTATGTTAATTATCATATCAAGAGTATCAAATTGGACAAATGGGATGCCCATTTGCAGAACAAAAACTTCTTTATGAGTGTAGCTGGCAGTGGAGGAAGCAGCCAAAAGCTTCACTGAATATTGAAAAATGATAATAAGTTTAAAAAAAAAAACACACCCTTTTAGTGCGCAGCAATTCTAATTCAGCATTTGTTGGTTTTACTGAACCTGTGCACCCCAATCTCAGACAAGCCAATGGATCACTGTCTTTAGCGAACAGCAGCAAGTTGGAAAAACAGAGAGATGAAGAGTGAGAGAGAGAGAGAGAGAGAGAGAGAGAGAGAGAGAGAGAGAGAGAGAGAGAGAGAGAAGTGTCTGTTTTGTTTCATGGGTGACTGCAATTCCCCTTTTGTTTCCTGCTCAGAGCCTGGTGGATTGGAAACACATTTTCACCCAAAGTCTGCACTTCATCCCTGAAGGCTCACACACAAACACACACACACACACACGCACACACACACATACACACACACACACACACACACACACAGGTGGAGACCCATACACACAACAGAAAAGCACAGACTAATTCACTTGACTCTCTTCTTTACTCACACACACACACACACACACACACACACACACACACACACACACACACACACACACACACACACACACACTTTCTACCTCACACAAATAGCCAAAGGCCAGTGGTAAACAGCCATTTGCTTTAGCCCGCCGTCCTGATAATCAACCTCTAATCAAGGGCTTATAGGATCGTTAAGGCTCGTTAGGGCTCGTTAGGCGTTGATTTATACACTGTGTATGGATGGTTCCAACCCACTGCCTCATATTCATGGGGACATTAGGAGATGGACATTGGCATTTGCATTGATATATTGCTCTTGCATCCTCCAGCCCCTTCACTGGCTCTGTGTTTGTATACGTGTGCGTGTTCCCATCTTCCTCCTCAACAGCTGTGCGTGGAATAATAATCTTGATCTTATCCTGTAATTTGCTAATTACCATAATCACGCATGACGTCTTGAGGGAAATCACAAACAAGCACGCACACACACACACACACACACACACACACACACACACACACACACACACACACACGCACGCACATACAAAGACATAAACACTAACACACAAACACTTTTATTGAGGTGTGATTGCCTCCGGTCAGCTGATAGGTGTCATCTCAGCTTAATATCCTTTTATGTGAGATTGCGCGCTCCGTGATGTCAGTTTGTGCACGAGCATGTGTGGGTTGTCCCGACAGGTGAGAGCGTGCGACACTGCGAAGTCAAACAGCCTCCGAGGCGAGATTTTAATTTGGCAGTGGCGACAGTCAGTGTTTTCAGCAGCACAAATGTGGTCGACACAGAATGGTGGTATCAGTATTGTTAAAGGGCTACAAAGGTGTGGCAAATTAAAAACTCTGTGTAAGTGTCTGTGTATCATCCATAAGTTACTGATACCTGACACTTAATTACAGTTCAACATAATGTTATTTCAGATTAATAGCTTTATTATTTTTTCCATTTTCTTCACACATAATAAATAATAATGGTGACACTTTATTTTACAGTACAGTAATAAGATATTGTAATGGTCTGGGGATGCCTGGGGTGCCAGTTACACCAGCGTCTAACAATACTTTGTCAGGGTGTGAGTCAAACACAATACCACTGCAGATAGCTTTCACTTCAACTAATTTCGTTGAGGTAAATCACAGGCAAACAACAGCAACAGAGGAATCAGTCCCTTCCAGAAAACCCAAATTGAGTCCGTATTTTCAACCAAAAAAAATCCTGAAAACAAAGTTCACTTCCTGTTCAATGATTCAGTTCACTTAAATCCAATGCAAATGTGCAGAACAATTTAAAGTTTTCCATAATTTTATCCACGGAGCAACTGAAATCTTTAACCTCGTCACATTTTAGTTCCAGGTGTTCCTGTTTTATTTGACACATATGCCTTAAATTTGAACTGTTTATTTATTATTGAGGTGTTTATTTATTCTTAAATTTTCATTGTGGCTTTTATTGTTTTTTTGTTTTTTTAAACTTCTTGCTGCCACTTTTCTGTACATTTCTCACTGGTGCTTTTATTTGTTATTGTTTTACTTGACTGTGTGAAAATTTGTAGCAAACTGGGAGAAATACAGAAGAATCCTGGTAGAAGTGTAAGGGTTGGCATGTGTACTAGCAAGATATGTGACAAGCTGTAAAAACAAACATTTTACTGTATGCAATGTAAATACAGTTACATACACTGTAAGTACTGCAGTATACAATACAGACGATGGATTCATTCAGCCTCAGCATCACGTCTTTGTGCTGGTTCAGGCCAGAGGACTTTGTCTACATCACAAGCAATGTTCACTCTTACCAGGCAACAGAGGAAAAACCCTCTGGTGCACTAGATCAAGCCTTGACAAGAATCTCTACCTATTGCCGCAGACAAAGTCCACTGCTTGTTTTTACAGGTAGAGGGGTTTCGGGCATAGATATTCTACCTCTATGCAGAGAAATGCTATTTTATTGCCTTTAGGAAAGGTGAGCACACTGGAAGGAACAGGCGAATTGGTTAATTCACATCATTAGAAACAAGGGAAGAAAAACCATCCCACTGCTCCTTCAGAGTTTATGATCAGAACTGCAACCCAGAGCAAACAGCTGGGTATACATAGAGACAGTAGGAGCACTATTACCCTATGTTAAAACAGCCTGGCTGTCTCTGGTCTGCACTGTTTTATATCTGAAAAATCTACAGCAAAGGTTAATAGTTCAAAACCTGACTCTGTTCATTACAGTACTCCGTTCAAATACGCTGTTGTGAATGGTCTTCTGTGTAATTTGATACAAAGTATAACTTATTGCACCTACCCTTAGGTGTATGGTTTCTCATTAGGGTATGGCTGTGATGTTTGCTGATGAATGAAGAACATATTATTTCTTTTATGGCTTGTTATGTCTTATGTACTGTAAATAAAATGCGACCATAATGACTAAGCAGAAGGAGGACTGATGGGTGTATCACTGGGTTGAACACTGATATATCCTTTTTGCTCTGTTTTGGTCTTCACCAACTTTGGTGGGAAATGACTGGTTCTTTAGCTGCTAAATATTCCACTGTGTTCCCCAGGGTGTTCGCTAACATTGTCTGCCTACCATATGGTGCTAGGCAGGTAATGTACATCAGACCTATTTCATTACAAACAGCTGCCTGCAGCAGCCCAAAATTAAATTGATGAGAGCAGCGAAGCTGAACCAAAGCAATGAAGGTCTGGGCTGTAAAAACAAAAGAATGAGCTGAAAAATGAAAACGCACTTTGTAGAGTTGAAGGGAACTAGAGGGTCAGTTGATAATTCACAAACAACCCAACTCAAACAACCCCTTTGACATTTGATCCATTGTCAGTAAAAATAATGCAGCTCTAAAGCATTACATGATAGGTAAAGATACGGTATTAAAGCCAGTGCTTTGTAGGGTTCCCCTTTGAAATTCAGAGATTCAAATCAATAATGTGAGACCCTGCAGTTGACTGAGATTCCAGTTAAGCAGTTGTCCCCCCCCCTTTTTCAATCAGTGTGCATTACAATAACAGGATAAAACAGGGAGAGGCTTATGAAAATGCACAGGGACAACACTGTAGCAACACCACAACACCATGGCAGGCTGTACATTTTCTAAACTGGAGTCTCTAAACTACAAACTACAAAACTGTATGGATTTTGTTTAGCCAGAAATAGCTGTTTGATTGCTCTTATGAAACTCACCAGGCTCCCTTTGCACTAGGGATGTTCCTGGCAACTAATTTCCGTGTCGATTAAACACAAAATTTAATTTAGACTAGTTGACCAGTCTAACACTAAGAAAACATTCAGAAAGCAGTTAAAATTGAGCAGAATTTATTAATACATAATGTTGAAGACCATCTGAAAAAAAATACTGTGTGTATTAAGAGCCATTTGAAGATGTTAATCATAGTAAAAAATCGCCAAATCGTACTTTAAATGCAGCTGAAATGTGTGCTACTTTGCACTGTGCAATACAAACCTTACACATTAATGTACAAAACATGACAACAACTCACTAAATACTTCACCTCTTCAGACCAGTGTGCAGTTGTCTGACAGCAGCCCCTACTAGTGGCAGGCAGCTGCATAAAATCTTAGAGGCAACAGATAACTGGCATCGTGCATGAATGAAATATTGATAAATAGTTTAAACGACTAGTATTTCTGGTTCCGACTAGCTAGGGTGGGGATGTTTAATTGTATAGTCGGCTAATTGCCGAGTATCTGTACTTTACTTGAGTATTTGGTGTTTTATTTGGAAACTTATTACTGCGTTTCAAAGACAAATATTGTGCTTTTGACTCCACTATATTTCTAGGAAGGTTGTCGTTACTCATTACTTTTAGGCTAAGCATAGCTTTGAAGTTTAAAATGCAGTTGGTCACATGCTGTGTTCCTCACAGAAGAAAACCAATCACAGTTGTATTTCTATGTTGAAGTTTTTATAGGTGTTTCTATAGACTTTGTGTAGCAGAGTGGTTCTACAAGCAGGTCAGTGCATCATTAGATGGTTTCAGAAAGTTACAAGCTTCTGTAAATGCATCATGAAAACAATACAGCATGTACTGATATTAGAAAATGTACTTTGTAATCTGTACTTTTGAATATTTAAGTATTTCTAAAAGCAAGTACTCTAGTACTTTAACTGGAGTAAAATTTTGACTGAGCAACTTTCACTTGAGGTTGAGTAATATTTGACCAGGAGTATCTATACTTTGACTCAAGTACTGGAGTTTAGTACTTTGTCCACCACTGTTCAGATCCGAGAGAAACAAAAACAAACTTTCCACTGTTCCAACCATCACCAACTCTGATTGGTTAAAATAAACCATTAATACACAGCATGAAGTATCACAGAGTATGCAGGGCAGACAATGCCAGACAGCGGCTGCTCCAGCAGCCTGGGGAGAGAAGCTCTGTGGTGAGCTGATTTTATAACTGAACTATAGGAGGATGTACAATTTTTCTTTCTCTGACTGAGCGAAAATTTGATGTTTTTTGAAAAAAGATGTAATCATGTTATGGGTACATTTAGTAAAAATAGGGATTATTAGAAGGATTTCAATTTGAAAATACATTTTAAAATAAAGAATGATTCAAGTCAGTTTCTGAGTGAAAATTTCACCTTTATTTTGTCTTTATATCAGAAAAGGGGAAAAACATCACAGTACTGTGCAAGTTCTGCTTTCAGCAGTGAAAATACTGTCATCATCTGAAAACTGCTACTTGAAACTACTTTGGGACTGTAGGTGGTGATGCTGGTGACCGATGCTGGTGTGTGGGTACAAATACAAAACCCCAGACAATAAGTTGATGGCAGTTTGCTTGAAGAGTTTGAAGTGTGAAGAGTATACTTAACAAGACACAGGCACATAATTACCACTATTAATCACAGCATGCATTTTTGCATAAAAAAGGAAGAAAAAGCTGGAATTAACAATAAATCTGACAATGAACATAAAACAACTTTGCCACATTTTATATTAAGTTAATCCAAAAGTAACAGAAGGTAACATTACTTTAATATCAAGATACTTGGATTAGGTTATACCAACTGCATTTTTTAACATGTAATCCTGGTTATGCATGGAAAATTATAACACACAAATGAGACAAAGTAAAAGCAAGTAGTAGTACACTCTTTAGTTCATGCCCCATACAATCCTAGATTCACATATAGTATTCTGTGACATTTTTACCAGAAAATAAACTTGCGACTGCATTCATCTTGTGTTCTCAGCTAATGCCATTAGCAGTGACTCAGACAAAAATAACTGCCACCACGCAAACTTTCTCTTGATAAACAAAACTGATTTGTCAATTTACTGAGGCAGTGATTGCTTTGAATCACCAAAGTGCTCTGCTGTTCTAAACCAGCGTGCAGAAGACAGTCATTAAAATCATTATGTTAATTACACATCTTTAAACGTACTACTGGTGGAAGAGGATGCTCTCAAGTCTTTTGCCCAAGTATAAAGTGCTAACTGTGGAAATACCCCACTGCAAGCATTTAAAACCTTACTTAAAATATTCAAAGTAAAAGTACACATTCTGCAGAAAAAATGGTCTCTGAAGGAGGATTAAGGAACACTTAATCCTGCAGTTTATCAGGAAAATTTAAGACCACCAAATCATCAAAGATAAGAGATAATGTGGTTTTCACTGGACAGGAAGGGTATGAAAAACTGTAATCTGAAAAGTAACAAGGAACTACAGCTCTCAGACAAATTTAGTGGCCATAAAGTACAATATTTTCCTCTGAAATGTACCAGAGTAGAAGTATGAAGTTGCATAAGATGGAGCTGCTCAGGTAAACTACCTAAGGATAAAGTAAAGTCACATAAAGTACCTTGAATTTGTACTTAAGTACAGCATTTGAGTACTTCCACCACTGCCTGTATGTCTCCAGCTCGTGCACAAACTTCAAAGAACTGCACAAAAACAGACAACATCAAACAGTCCAGATTTTATCCTATAGAACAGGAAGGTACCTGTGTTAGATCCAACAATCCTGCATTAAAAAAACATTGAACAGAGAGGCAGCGGGTGTGATGTGTCTGTAATGCTGAGAGAAAAACACAGAGTAATCTTGCAGTTTGTTGCTGGGAGACTTCTGCTGTTTGAGTCTTGCAATCTGCATGTTTTAGTGGATGTTCATGCTCCAGGTGATAAACTCCCCGTTCTTTGCTGGAACAGGTTTTTGGCAGAGTTAACAATATTTATAACCAACCTGTTTTGTGTTGAACTTTGGTTGCCCACTTCAGTTTGGAATATTTTAGACACTTTTAAAACGTATTCAAATCTGTATTCCTGGGACCTTACTTTGGAAAATATATGAACTGTACTCTAAGATGAGAGACAAATACAAACAAAAAAATTACACATATGATGCTTTTCAATTTAAAAGATGATTACAAGTCAGGAATGTTGCAAATTGTGGTTTGTTGTGGTTCAGTTTTGTGTGAGACCACTCAGTGTCATCTTGCACATTGTACATCATCAACAACAACGTTGTGGTGACATTATGTGACAGGATGGTGTCTGTTCATGTGAAGTTGTACTTGACGCATGTATGTATGAAAGCATATGACATGGGCCTTGGAGATAATGGTGTCAGACACTGACTAACTCCTCATAGATTCTTTAGAAGCTGGTATGCATTCAAGACCGGATACCAATGAAAATGCACATGGGCGTTTGCGTACTGATAAGAATGCACACAGCCATATATGTCTGAAAAGTGACACCATTAGATTTGCATGGATTCAGACATATTAGAGCATGACACCATTATTTCCAGGTGTGGTGGGAGGTTCTTTCAAAAAAGAAGATGAGCCACTGGGTATATAAGAAGGAGCTTTGGGAGCAGAAATGAGTTGGTTTCTGGATGCTGACTCAGGGTTTACTTGTTACTGCTTGTGCACAAAAAATAATTTTGCATCAGACTCTGGTTGACTTCGACCACTGTCTGCCTAGTATTTTTGTGATTCCAGCAAGAACTTTTCATGTTTTTACAAAAACTTTTCCTGGTCCAAGTCTGGACATTTTTCTAGTGCTAACACCAACATCGCTGTCTCTTCATCATGCATCATCGTACCTGAAGTGTTTTATCCAGCGACTACTCGTCCTTTTATAAGCTGGGAAGCAAAAGGATGAGCAAGACCCATTGCTTGTGTGAATACATCCCAGTTTGAAAACACACAGGAATCGTAGCTTCTATGGCCAACGTTAACTTTTGGAGGGAGAAAGTCGTGACATCACTTGTTCAACCATTATGCATATGTAACTATGGATCTGCACGGTCTAAAACTACTAAACAGAATCAGTCTTACAACAAACAGCAACTCTTTTGACTTGTAAAATTTTCTTTTACATTTACAAGCATCATATTTTTCATTCATGAAACAATTCAGACAGGATCATAAAAAGTATTTGTGAACTGCTGTTGACTACAGTGCATTTTTTTCCCTGATGAGAATAGGAGGGACTTTTGATTGGTCGGCTGGTTGGTTAGTCAGTTCACAAAAATTCCCCACCTTGTGGCCACCACAGTTTTTGTGTGTGTGTGTGAAGGTGTGCGTTTGTGTTCATGCCAACTGGCTAAAGGGACGTGGCAATGGGAGTAGCCTGTTGCAAAAAGGCGTATAACTTCCAAATGGATTCACAGACTGATGCAAGATTTAGTGGAAAGGTTGGTCTTGAGCCAAAGGACAGTTGATTAACTGGCCAACTGGCTAAAGGTGGTGTGTCATAACATATCCGCCATCACTGGGACTTGAAAATAAGGGACAATCTTCCAGCCCTCCATCCTGAGCTGTCCTACCTCCCCTACAACTGCCCACATACCCCTTACATTTAGACCACTCACGTCTTACACAATAGTAATCTCATCATTACTCATTTTAACTCTTAATTATGACCTATCATAATTTCAACTTTTTAGAATTTTTAGCTCATAATTTTGATCTATTAAAATCTAATCATTCCGACTTTTTAACTTAAAATTCCATCTTTTTTTAATCTTGTAATTGCTTTATCAGAGAGGAATGTAGCAAATACATCAAATAGGCCTGACAGAAAGTTAAATATAAGGGAGATTTATGTGAAATATTTGAACTGGAGGATGGAGGGAGAGACAGTTACGCTATAACACATGACATAACTTATGATGTGTTTGATGTAGACTCTAGGAGGCATCATTGCACTTAGCATAGTTCTTTTTTTAAATAATTAAGAATTTTCATTAAATGTTACACTTAAGCCACGTCCCCTTTCATAAGTCATGAACCATTTGTCATAGAGTCTTGCGGCAGGCGTCACTGGAGTCTGCAGGGAGTTGCTTTTTCCACTGGTGTGACTTATTCCCATTCCTTATACTTAAGCCACGGGGGTCATGCGGCTGCTTGTGTATGAATTTATGCCCACATGGATGCTTTTAAAACCACACTAATATTTAATCTCCGTAACAGGGGTGCTTTTATACATCCCCTTCATACTTGCCAATCAAATTAATTGGCCCGCACTCAAAAACAGCACTGCAATCACAAATCTGATTATTAAATGAACCTTAATAGATGAAAAACAATACTTAATAATAATGAATGTAATCTGTATAATTATTAATATAACCATAACAGCTCTTCTGAACTTTGGGAAGCCCTTTTGGCTTTTTACAAGGAGTAAGTGACCTAAACTTAATGCTAACTGATGTGTATCG
Source organism: Lutjanus erythropterus (assembly GCF_056507025.1). Lineage (NCBI taxonomy): Eukaryota > Metazoa > Chordata > Actinopteri > Lutjaniformes > Lutjanidae > Lutjanus > Lutjanus erythropterus. The sequence goes on along the minus strand of NC_139319.1, from coordinate 46,498,441 downwards.
CATTGAGGCCTGGCCAGTGCACTCAGGGGTGCTCAGCTAATGGCCTTTTAAGCTTAATGACCTAAGCCAAGCATAACTGAATGTTTATAAAGCTCTCATTTATCAGTGGGGTTTATTCAGGCGATCCTAATGGATGTCTCCTAAAGCCAAGCTAAATGAGGTGGTTGTTCTTTAAATCTGCTGGTTAAATGGTATTCACATCTTCGCTTAAATGCAAAGTGATGGAGAATTTGTTTTATTCATTTCCTCTGTTTGTTTTTCCCCCCATTAGTTTATCAGTGAGAAGTTTTCTCAGAGTAATGAGGCCGCAGAGGCAGGTGAGGACAGTGCAACATATAGGTAAAAGGCGGAGGGTGTTATGGAACGTCGCTGTGAGTCAAAAACCTTAAACCTGCAATAAGAATAAACTTTTCAGAGGTGAAAGAACCCCAGCTGAGCATGGTAGCAATCTTAACATCATTTAGCAGCGGGCGTCACATGAGTCCTGGGGTTGTAAATCCTACCCAGCACCACTTCACTCCCTGAGGACTGCGTGACTTTCAAATTCATCAAGAAGAATAAAAACACAGAGCTTTTACACAAAAGCAAAAAGTGGCTAAGAGAGATGTATGTCTGAGAGAATATACTGCAGAAACCCGTGGAGAAGAACTGCCTTTTCCCTCCGCAGCTTCATGGTGAGAGACTTAACAGGATTGCATTGATTTTAAGCCACTCTCTGCAAGGTGCAGTCACAGCAATGAGCTACGAACAAGTTACTGTTTTCCAACCCGTTTTCCTTTTAATGGAGTTTCAAAGGGTAAACAGGCAAATCAAAGACAAAAAAAAATGTTGGTAAGAAAAAAGTTGAGGAATAAATAAAGCAAAAAATAGCAAGCTTAATTGGCTGGATGATTCATTTTTTGTTCTCAGTACTTTTGGAACCAGATATTTCACTTTTTGTTTCTGCCTGTCTCCCAAACAAGATACACATCAACAGAGCAACAGAAACATGGACAGGGAGTTACATAAGAAACTCCAGGACTCCAGGTCTGTAATGAGCTGTAAAAGCTCCCTGCCTGCGCCGTCTCTTTCTCCATCTCTGCCTCTGTTTGAGCGTTCCAGTAAATCAGTCGCTGTATGATTTTTGCTCTCTTCGCCTCAAGCCAGGGGTCAAACAAAGAGGACACGACCAATTCACAACGAAGAAAAGATTTTAGTGTCTGCTGCAGAGCGGTAGATGGAAGTTGTTTGAAAACAATGTGTTATTTACTGTTGAAAAACCCACGTAGTGTGTGATTTGACTGTTCTTTCTATTTTATAAAATATATTTCTAGTTGATTCTGCAGATCTGCCTGAGTTAAGATATCACACTGTGTTTTTAAAGGAGTAATATGTAGCCAATGGGTGTGAAAAAATCAGTACAGCAGTCCAAATAGTGAGATGGAGCCACAGACTGTATATAAAATAGGTTGAAATCCATTAAATACACAGTCTTCTTCCCCTGACTTTGGTAAGTTCATGGTTAAATTCTACCAGGTGCATCTCGGCACGTCCCAGAAGCGGCTCTCCACACAACTCTGCTTCAAATATGTGCTTAGTCTATTTTTGACAGATGCCACGTCAATTAGCACAGAGCAGATTGATCAGGCAGGAAGTCAGACACAGAAAAGACAGGGAAAATCTGATTAATTTTCAAAATAAAAGACCCTGCGCAGAGTCACGATCATTAAAGACAAAGACAGAAAAGAAACTATTTAACCATGTAGCTTGCTTATCCGGAAAGAGGACCTAATCAACAAAATCTGAGCAAGTAAATGTAATCAGGCAGGCAAAATGTTGAGCTGCTGAAATGCTTCTAAAACGCTGCTGGTGGGGCTCGCAGCCGTGTGGACATTAGAAACGGGGCGCAGACATGCCATGCTAGGTGGAATCATCTGGTCAGGCAGGCTGCAGGAACACAGGATGCATGCATAACAAGGGACAATAAGTCCTTTACTAAGTTGATGAGCTATTTATAACTTTCAGTTGTCTGTCAAAGTAAAGTTAAGTCCGTTTCCGTTAAAAAAAACAAAAAAAAAAACAACAACAACAAAAAAAAAACATTATAAACATCTGCGCCTTCTAAGACATTACTGATGATTTCTTATGACTCATAAACAGTGAGTAACTCATTCGGTGAACATTCGACATTAATTTAAATCTAATTAACGTGAATCAGGCAAAAAGAGGACACCATCGCTGTCAATGATGCGAATATGTCAACTTAGCATGTTTCCTTCCATCTCTGTTAACATACTGTGGTCATTTTATAATTTATCACAGTAAATATATTACAGATCTGTCTACTGTATTATTGTCCTCTGATTGTCGTTGAAAGACGTTGTCAGGCTGATCAGGTCAACACTCTTTGACCGTCAGCTTCTGTTGCAGTGCTTTTTTCTCAAAGGTGTTTTTTTCCGTAACTGAATTTTCTGTCTTCATTCTAATTAGGCAATTTACACTCTATTTGTTACACAAGCAGTGGTTGGTAGTGTGTGTAAATCAAAAACATTCAGATAAATGCTGCTGGATGCAGGTAACATGCATGCCAACAAGCTACAAGAAATAAATATTACTTTTATATTGTGCGGTTCATGGTTTATTTTGGTCAGAAGCGTCATTTGCTTGCATATTTTCTGCAATATTATTTTGAAGTTAAATTTGGTTATTCTCAGCAAGTTGCAATTATTAGTTGTTAATTTCTGTTTATTGATGATTTTGATAAGTTGTGAGTTGACATCTGTTCCTTTGAATTAGTATTTCCTTGTTTTGGTACTTGATTTTGTTTATTTTGTTGCAGCTATTCAGTTAAATAGTTTTGGCAGTGCATATTGTTTTTGTGTGAATTTGTTTATCTTGTTTAATCTATAATTATGTGGTTACCAACCACCTTTAAGTAGTCCAATGTTGTTTTGAAGATTAGTTTGTTTTCAATGAGTAGATTAGTGTTTTTGTTTGGGTGTAACCCTGCTAATGGAATGTGCTAAATAATGTCTTTTTATGCATTTTTTAAATAAAGTAGTGAGATTAATCTTTTTAAATGGAAACACATCTCCTGCTTTGTCTGTGTAATGAACCTGAATGCTTTCTCTAGTATTAATACTGTCCAAATTTAATATAATTCCCTGGGGTGAAATTCCCAAGCTGGCGTTCTCTGGCTTTTTGATGATTTAATAAGATGAAACCTCCACCTAATTCGACCACCCGCTTGTCACAGTCTGATCCCAGCAGCTTTAAAACTGAGCCCGCTACAGCCTCTGGAGGCCATGGACGGTGGCATCCCTGTGGAGTTGAAGAGGTTAATGGACATCTGTAATATGACGGTTGAAACTGAGGCTGTAGTGTTGTGTGGTGCCAGGGTACTTCAAAGAATCAGCTTGTTCCGCTGCCTTTCCTCTGATGTTGACTGGTTCGTGTGCTCTCTAGGTGCACTAATGATGAGGTTTTCAGGTCAAGTTTGGACTGAAACAACATATGACGTCAGTAATGCTGGCGTTCTTAAGGAGCACTAGTATTGCAATGTTTTTGAGAAATGTGTCAGTCTCCTGTTATTGGTATAGAGCATAAACAAGTTGTTTATTTAGACCCTGAGATGTAAAGTATAATATGCAATTTTGTTTCTGTAGAGGACTTTCTGTCAGTTGTTGTTGTTCAGTTGTCTTGGTAACTCAATCCTTTATATAGACCAATGGCTGCAATAATAATAATAGTAATAATAATAATGATAATAATAATGATAGTTTGGTATTGGATAGCATAAATTTCTACTAATTCTATTTTCTTTTTTATTTACTATCTTATTAATCGTCTTAATCTGCTCAAACACAGCACTGACTAGTCATTAATTTCAATGCACAATTAGACATAACTAAATGTAAATGAATACAATTATTATTGCATATTTTCTATCCTACATTTTCAAGTATTTAAAAACTTTACTTTAATTGTATCTAGCCTATTACTATTAATATAAAAATGTTATTACTGCTTCACATTATTATACATTTTTGCAGTAATTATGTAAAAAGGACACTTCACCCCAAAATAAAACAAACAAACATATTTCTCCCCTCCCTGTAGTGTTGTTTTTCCATGTAGATAGTTTTGTTGTGAGTCGCAGAGTTTTGGAGATATCAGCTGTAGAGATGTCTACTTTATCTCCTATATAATGGGACTAAATGGCACTTTAGAAAAAAACACATTTAAAAAAATCAAAACCACCTTATTTCCAAAAAACATGACGTGGTTACTGCTGATAATCCACACACTTGTTGTTAGCAGTTAAATGTAGAATTTTTTTTTTTTTTCTAGCAGAAACTAAAGTAGTTATAAAGGGTATAAAGACGCTCCAGTGCTGGAGAGAGAAGGCAGGCATCTCTCTGGCCAATATCTCCAAAAGTGTGCAACTAATACCAAAACTATCTAGATGGATAAATAGCACTACAGGCCAGGGGAAAAATATATTTTTGATAAAGTTGTTTTTTAACAATAGCTGAAGAAATTAGAAGCTCTTTTGAGTATGCATGGCCATTCAATCTCCAAGACTGCAAGTGTTACCTGAAAAGGTTCACATAAACCAGTCGACCCATACACACTGACCATCTTTCTACATAAGGGTTGGGTGATTGGTTGAATATACAGAAGACCATCTGTCACCGGCTGTTTTTTGGGGGAGATTTTTGTCATTTTATTTTGCTTATTTAATGGCCTGCAGGTGCAGCTCCGGCTCAGGACACTTCTGTTGGCTGGTGTACGGTACACTGAGGACGAGTGAGAGGAAAACACCCTGTGGAGACTATTTTCATATCTAAGGCTGAGAAATAAGAATTTATTTTGACCTAACCAGATAATAACTGAGGAAAGACTTGACAAGATGATTATGGCAATAAAACTCCTCTTAATTTGGTAAAAGAGAGAAACTTGATTTCAGAGGGTGATCGGTTGTAATTTTTTGTTTAATAAGCAAAATAGATGAGAGAATATTTTTTTCCTTGACTTTGTGTGAATTACTTTTTTATTTTGTTGCAGCTTGCACACATTTCATAGCTTTTGTATTATAGCTTCTTTGGGTTTTTTGTACACTAGTGGGGCACCTTATGAGGCACTTTATGTTTTATCAACTGATAGGGTGCTCCAGAGGTCAGCTGAACACATTTTGTCCACTGGTATGACCCTTAAGATGGCACTTTATCATGTTTTATCCATTGGAAGGTATTGGGAGTCCACACAAACAACAAACAACAAACAAACAAACAAATGTTTAACATAATTTACTGAGCTAACAGTAAAATCTGATTCAGCTATCTGAAGAGCTCTGCTGTCAGTGAGTCAGTAATGTTCTCATCATGTTAGGATAGCTTGCAATCTAATGTCATCCGTATGAAAAGCTAAAATGATTGAATCAGTTTAAACACAAATTTTAATTACAACCCAACTTTCACTACATTAATAGAAATTTAAAAATACAAATGACCTACAAGCCACTCCGTTCTTTGTGAAACACAGCATTAGAGATTCTTCCTTTATAAACTGTTTTGTCTGAAAATCTCACCAGCTTTGACAGTTGCATCCCACATCATTCATCTCAAGTCTATGAATAAAAGCGATTGCATTTTAAAAGCAAGAGCAGTGTTGTGGCTAACCAGTTCATTGTAACTTCGTTACTGCTGCGCAATCTCTTCTTTTTATTCCCTGCCATTACAGGTTTTTATTGTGGCTTCCAGTATTGAATTCTTTTGGAGTAACTACTTGACAGAAGCAAATTAAGCAAAACAGACTTTTCACCAAATACAATCAAGTGCATCCTTACCTACACATCTCCTTTCCAGGGTTTTGTTTTGTCTTTGTGTTTGTAAAGGTTTGACTATTACAGACAAAACTACAGCAGATTTATGTTGAGCCATTTTGATAGAAAAATGTTCTGCACTGGACACAAATGAAGCCAGAATTAAACTGCATCTCATAATAAGTTATTATTACATGATCTTTTTTGTTTGATATTACAATGTATTTTACCCATCAAAACAAATAATATGTTTTGTATCTCAAACAGGCAACTTTAGTTCCATACACTGTCATAAACATGTCAGGACACCTGTCATGAACATGAATGTTTATGAATGTTTTTGACTATTGAAATGTCTTTGTTATGACCACTTTAATTTAATCAGGCCAAAAATGTCTTTGTCATGTTATGACAACTTGACATCATCAAACTGAAGGAAACTGTTGGGGTTTACGGTCAAATGTGGTTGCTTTTGACACTGGTCATCATGAAACTATTATAAGTGTGTCATGAATATTTTCCTTGACTTCAATTACGGTGGTCTAAAGTGGATTTAAAGATGTCATTCAGTTTTATTACACTGTCAAATGCTTTTGAAATGGCGTCATGAATAATGTCCTGGACTTCAATTAAAGTGGTACCATTTGGACTCATAAAGATGTCATTAAAGGGGACCAATTATGTTTATTTCCAGCTCTATATTTTCATTCAGGGGTTCTTCTAGAGTAGCTCTGCATGATTCACAGTTCAAAAATGTCCTTATTTATTTTATACCGGTCCCTCATACAGCTTATCTATTCACCCTCTGAAACATGACACTTTAGCCCCTGTCTCTTTAAGGTCTCCCTCCCTAAAAGCCCACTTTCTTCTGATTGGCCAACTTCTAAGAAGCCTGCAAAGGTGGAGAACCTATGGGCAGCATCTGCTGCATTTGAAGTAGAGTCAGTGTTGGTTGTTGGGCAGCACTAATTACTATCAAAAACACAACTCTGTTCACTGATTTTGGAGAAACTAGACTATGGAGAAAATATTTTCTGGTCTTTCCTTGTCCTTTGGCTGCTCTGCCTCAAATTTCTGCAATTTATGCAGTTTTCTGATTGCCAGACAAATTTACATCTTGTTAGTAACTACTTTATTGCCACTACTTGGCTCTGGGGGAGTGCTTGCTAACTAGCAGTAGCGGCTAGATACATTAGCAACAAGTAAAGATACCTGTCCATCAGAAACTCCATAAATCCCCAAGAGTTGAGCACCCAGAGGACATCAGAGGGAAAACCAGCCAAAAACCAACTCTCTGTGAGACATACTGAAGAATAATCCTGCAGAGCTGTCGAACAACGACAGACTGAGTGGGTGGGCGTCTGACTGCCCATCGGCTCACTCTGTCAGCCAAATGACACTGTACTGTATTCTGGCACCAAACTGGCCTTATAACATTTTATGACATCTTTATGACAAGTCCAAATGGTACCACTTCACTTGAAGCCCAGGAAACTATTCATGATATCATTACAAAACCATTGGGGCGTAATAAAACATAATGACATCTTTGTGACAAGTCCAATATGTCCCAGTTTACTTGAAGTCAAGGAAAACATTCATGACACACTTATAATGGTCTCATGACAGCCGCTGTCAAAACCAACCACATATGACAGTGTAACCTTCAAATGTAAAGCTAAAAAGTTAATGCCAGGTAATCATGATGGAGAAATTGACAGGTTATGTTGGCTTGATTAATGTCAAGTTGTCATAACAAAGATATCTCAAATGCCAGATTTGCATTACAAATGACATAATGATACTTAATGACAGTCATAAACATTCATTATGACCATGCCAGGTGTTATTACATGGTTATGACAGTTAAGCCCACCCCTTCAAATTAAGTACTACCAAAGAACCTGTCTTAAATAAACAGCCGCATTCTCTCAGGCTACAATTTCCACTGGCCTTTTGTCCTTTTGTGTGATGAAAATGTCTTGGATAAATGCATTAAAGAAGCCCTGACTGTCCTGCATGACTGAGTGCGGGTCTTTAAATAACACTGTTGTTAATGTGATTAGTGCTAATGACTGCAGGAAACACAGCCAAGGCAGAGAGTCTTACCCCAAGGGAGCAGAGGACACGCCTTATCCCCGACTGTAACCCTGAGGGGTGAAAATGGGCTGACTGCGAGAAAGGAAGGGCAAGGCTGATGAACACATGCATAAAATATTTTTCGTTCACCCCAGATGGCCTTTCTCTCTCTGCCCCTCTTTCATCCTGACCTGAAAATATCTATTAAATCAGGAGCTATAACGTCCCAGCACTCGAGATAATACTGCAAAAATGATTTACATGGCTTATCATCACGCCAGGTATCAGCCACAGACCGGCTCTGAACCATCCGTTCACAGCATGGGGTTTGAGGCAGACAATAAGCGGGACTGTCATTCTCCCAGACGGATTTATCATCATTCATTTGTTTGACAGCATGGAATCCCATCACTGTAATAGCAATGTGCAGGCTTGGGAGGATTACTTTAAAATAAATAAACCAAGTTACTAATTACCTGTTAAAAATAGAATAATGTATTCAAGTTTTGTAACTTTCCACTACTTTTGGAAGATATGGTTAAATTGTTTAGCCTAAAATAATGTTTTATTGTTTGTCCAGCTATTTCTTCCTTTGTTACGTGTGAATATGTTTCAATCAATATATGTGATTATGCATATTTAAATGTACTGTGCAGTTGGTCTGTGCACCTAATGTTAGCAGTTGCTCCATGTAGCTAACATTAGTAGTTGGTCTGTACAGCTAAAGTTAGCAGTTGGCCTGTGTAGGTAACATTAGCGATTGGCCTTTGTAGCTAACACTAGAGGCTGGTCTATGTAGCTAACATTAGCAGTTGTTTTATGTAGCTAACATTACTGGTTGGTATGTGTAACTTTGAAACTAATATTAGTGGTTGATCTGTGTAGGAATGTAAATGGTTGGCCTGTGTAGCCATCATTACAGGTTGGTCTTCAAAACTAATATTAGCAGTTGGTCTGTTAAGGTAAAGTTAGCAGTTGTTCTATGTAGTTAACATTACAGGTTGGTCTTTGTAACTAACATTGGCAGTTGGTTTGTGTAGCTAACATTAGCAGTTGGTCTGGGAAGCTAAAGTTAGCAGTTGGCTTGTGTAGGTAACGTTAGAAGTTGGAATGTGTAGCTAGTGGTTGGTCTGCCTTTGGTGTACCTTAAGTTAGCATTTAGTCTGTGTTGCTAACGTTAGTGGTTGCTCTGTGTAGCAAACTTAAGCAGTTGGCGCAATTTACACCTAGAAAAAGCATCTTTTAATAGACAGCTGTAAGATTAGCTTGTTTCACTGAGACCGAAATGCCATTGTGCAGCATGTTAAGTGTTGTAATGTGCACGTTGCACATGGCAGTATATCATTCTTTATTTAAAATGTATTTTAACATGATAATGTAATCCTGCTTATTATTATCAGTTTACCAAATCCAACTGTAATATGATTATGCCTTATTTTTTTTGTAAATGTAATGGAATACAGTTACTTTTTCCTATCCTAATTACATAATCCTGTTACTCCCCAGGCATGTCAATGTGTGTGTGAAAAACATGAACACATGTAAAAAAGGCTACAAAACCTCATCTCAGTTTTAGATGCTTAAAACATGGTAGTATTGGGGTAAAAAAATTCTGAGATGGTCACATACACAGCCAACTTTCACTTCATCACTCAGACTGCAAGATGGGAAAATAAACAGACTGATGCAACATGCTCTGAAAGGCACCCGGGCCAGTGAGTTTTTATGTTCAGCCTCGAATCAATGTTGAAGTACCACAGCAGGTTGAAATGGGATGTGGCCCCTAAAGCACAGTGCTCAGCTGACCTGACACTGTCTGACACTGTCTACTGTCTGTCTGTTTTATTTTGACAAGTGGTAGCTCTGAATGCAGTTGTGTGTTTTTTAACGCTGCACCAATCCATATTTTGATATAAATAATGGATCAAATGATTAAAGGTTTTTGCTTGGAGTGACAAAGCCACAGACAAACTCTCTAACACAGGGGTCTTCAAAGTGACCAACAGGGGTCCTTCAGTGGGTTGTAGGGGGTCACAAGCCAAGGGAGGAATAGAATATTTTAACTTTTATCATATTTTTTGAAACTGGATCAAGAATTGAAGAAGTAGGGTTGGCCTTTTTGATTGATTGTCAGACTTTCGGGCTTCAATTATTGATTATTCTCATGATCAATTAATCTGCCAATTGCTCATCACAACTTCACTCAAAGTGACGACTTCAAATTGCTTCTTTTGTCCAAAAACAGTCAAAACCCAAAGACTTTCAACCTGGTACTGTGTGCATCTGTATGAGTCACTGAAGGGCAGTGATAAATCATTGGTATCTGACGAGTTGGGAATGAGGCCGGGCTGATTGAACACAGTGGTGCATTATTTAGGTACTCAAAAGCTGGATGCTCCCTCAGGAGCTCTAAAAAACCAAAACAGAAGTGAAAGGAAAGAGAAAATTGGACTTAAATTCATCAGACAGACAAAAATAAAACTGAAGGAGGTGTAAATGGGCAACTGTTTTCTAACCTGTTTACCACAATAACTTTAATGCATGGGGGTTTAGCTATACAAACATTTGTTATTCTTGGCAAGTGTAAGCTGGGAGGGGATCATGTAATTGCTTTCATGTGTGAGCAAGTGAGTGAGTGTGTAATCAACAGACCTGCATCAAACACATTTGTGGCCACAACTCAAGATTTAAATTGGTGGTGACATTTTACATCCAAGAGGTCAAAGGTCAAAGGTCAATTTCACTGTGACACCATAATGATCAGCTCTCAATCAGTCCTCTGTCCTCCTCTGAAAAAATAGTCTCTAAGTGAAGACAGAACTTTTCTCACTGGAAATTATTCACTGGAATCAACACAAGAATTTCCATTTTGCCAAAATATAGTCAATATAGTGGTAAGTTCCACATCATACTGCTTCAACATTTTCACTAAATACATTATATGAGTCTGGACAGACATGGATGTAAACTGTAACTTGACTGGTTGGAGGAGACAAACAACTATGAAGCAGTAATTCTATTTTCTTACTGCTCTGTTTTATACGGCCATTGACAGCTGACTTCTCACTCATCTTAAATGGCCACTAGGGGCTGCAAGTGATCAAGAACTGCTTCAGTTTGAAATCTTGTTTCAGATCGGGACAACATAAGTGGGGGTCATGTTAATGTTTAAAAATTTCAGTAGGTGTTTCACCATCTGTCGCCTGGCTGAGATCTGCAATCTACTGTGTGCACTCTTCTCGTTAGAGGTAGAGCTACTCTGGAATCTGAAATTGTGTCACTGGTAGAGTTAAACCTCATTAGTTGAAGTCAAGCTAGTTAGCTTAGCTGACATGACAGGTCCCCAGCTGACACAGCTCAGGTGAGCTCGCTAGGAAGCAGCTATTCCAAGATCATGAAACCCTTGATCTTCAATGAATGAAAAATAGATGTCACTGGCATTTAAAACCTCAGACTAATGAAATTCTATATAGGTTAATAATACAGTGAACTCTATTCGCCATCTACAACATGTCAGCTGTGTCTTTTTCTCCACCCATTGAGGCTAAATGCAACCGCTGAAATTAATTCTCTCCAGAGAAGACCTGCATCCAAAAGTGAAAGAAGGATACAGTGCAGCAAAAGAGAACACTTACACATCTTTTACTCTGGTGCGGCTGACTGGAGTCAGCACTAAATCTCAAATCAAAGTTGCTCTGAAACACCCCCAGCAATATGTATCTGCCTTAACCAGAGAGAAAAATGAGGATGTGATCTTGTTGTCACTGGGGATGTGAATGAGGGTTTGATTAAAGTAACCCTAGAGGAGAATGGACAAATAGTGGGATTGAGCAGGCATGCAAACCGAGGTAGCGAGGTGTCCGGTTGGTGATACATGAGGAGAAATTATGAAATGATTGGATGTTACCTGCCTGGGGAGAGAAAAGGTTCAGGGTATGTGTGTTAAAGCGCACAACACACTCAGATTTTCTAATACAGTATGAGAAAAGACTGCACACCGGCACACATGATACACAAAGTTTTCCCTAAAGCTCCACCGTAATATATTCATTATGCAGAAGACTTGGTAACACTATATTTGGAGGTGTGTGCATAAGACTAAGCCATTACACTGTCATAACCATGTCATTAACATAAAGGAGCCTTCACGAATATTTCTGAATGTTATTAAGTGTCATTCAGTCATCTTTATTGCAAATTTGACATTGTTTGCAATGTTATTGTTGTGACAACTTGACATTAAGTCCGTAATGGCTTTGTCATGACAATTTGGTATTATCAAACTTAAAGAATCTGATGAGCTTTATGTTTTAACATCACATTATACTGATTATATGGTTCAGTTTTGACACTGACCGTCATTAGACCATTATAAATGTGTCATGAATGTAAAGTGGTACATTATGGACTTGTCAGTAAGATTCAACACACTGTCAAATACTTTTGTAATAGTGTAACAAAATAAGTTCCTGGCCTTCAAGTAAAGTAGACTTATGAAGATGTCATTAGATGTTATAAGACCAGTTTGAAAACAGAATACAGTACAAATGTGATTTAGCTTACAGTGTTAGCTGATGGACAGACAGGGGTTAGCTAGTTTACTTGTTGTTAAAGTGGGCTAACAACTTCCTGCTGTTATCTCTAGCCGGTGTTAGCTAGTTTGCTCATTTAGCCATTTAAATAGCTACCTCTTAAGTTGACACAGCCCTTGGATGCAATGGGCCAAACCCTAAAAGACACCACCTCGTTATTCTATTCCATATCAAAATGGCCACGATTGGTCTTGGAGACTGTGTTCAGTCCTGCTCTGGCTGGGATTACCAATCAAGCCAGACTCAGCTGGATGCTGATGACGCATCGTTGTTTTCCGAAGCTGATGATTAAAGTAACTAAGGTGTGACACATCTTGATTTCCTCTCATCTATGTTGAGAGATGCACATGCACAGTCACAATCTGCACCTTCCCCTGCCATGCTAGTGTTGTCAGCTTCTAGTTGTGTCTGGCTGGACTACAGATCTTGGCCAGACCAAGGCTGAACAGGCTCCAAGACTGACTGTGGCCAGTGTCATGACAGGAATTAGATTATTGATTTGGTTTTCTTTTTCTTTGGTTCCTGGCAACCCGGGGCTGAGTCTACAAATTAGGCAGCTTCTGCCACAGCTAACAAAGCTAACTAGCTAATGCCATCTTAAGATGACAGCAGACAGCTGTAATCTTACTTTAGCAACAAGTAAACATGCTAACCGATGTCTGTCCATCTTCTAACTCTGTTGTCAAACTAGCCTCATAACATTTAATGACATATTTATGACAAGGCCAAACAGTGCTAGTTACAAAAGGATTTGACAGTATAATCATAACACACTTAAAATGGTCTTTTAACAGCCAGTGTCAGATCCATATATGACAATGTAATGTAATGTTAAAACATAAAGCTAAACTCTTTCTTTAATGTCACGTTGTCATAACAAAGACATCTAAAACAATGTCAGCTTTCCAGGCAATAGGTACTGTGGCAGTGTAATGACAGTCTTATGCACAACCCTTCAAATTAAATGCTACAAAAAACACTGTGGAATCCATTTGTTTTCTGTATAATTGATATTGTGCTGAAACCTTAACAGCTGTTGTTCTGACACACCAGATAAATATCTACATGTCCAACACACAGACACAAACATCCACACTTGCTGTTATGCACGCAGGAAAATGCATGAACATGTGGGAATGCACACCCACATACATATGCTTTGACAGCTTGAGTTGAAGTCCCCAAGCTAAAGCCAAGAGCTTCTGTTCAAAGTCGTACATCAAATAAAGATGATTCATCATGAAACCATGCAGATGTGAATATGTCTGTGCAGTCATACACAAACCAGCACACCGCAAACATGAAACCATGCTGCATAGCCATCGCGATCAATCACCTTATTGTCACATTCTGCTCTCCAGGCCAATATTACACCGTCACATGGTCTTGAACGGAAGGCTCTGATTGGCTAAGAGTGTTATTTCTCTGGTTTCCATTTATTTCCTGTTGAGATATGACCTTGGGGCCCAGCAGTATTTGCATTATCACAAAGTCATTCATTTTCTCACCGAGCCAGCACTGGAGAAAAAAGGATTGCTATATTGAAGCATATCAGTAAGGACAGATTAGGGGGAGGTGAAAGAGCTGACATTTGCCCAAGTAAACTTTAATTAGAGGATGCACTGCCCATGGTAACTGAGAATTTCAGAGGAAAATTGGAGAGAAATTACCTGCACTCCATTTCAGATGCTACATTTGAACAAATTGCCCATTGAGTATGAATGATAGAGCCATTTGGATAATGATGAACATATTTTAGGCCTCATTAAAGACTGGGCAGGGTGGCCTAGTGTTTAAAGATACCAACCTCCAACCCATGGACCCACATGCATCAGCCAACATCCACCCTCTTTAAGCACTGGTCACAGATGGGAAGTGTGACATCAAGTTATTGTAAATTGGTAAAGTAGGTTGGAGCTGCATGATTTTTCTAAGAATCATTCACCCCCCCCAATGGACACTGACAAGCCAAAGACTGGAAACAGCCCACTGATGAAAGAGGCAAAAGGAAGCTGGCACAAATTGTACCAAGCAACAGATGTCAGCTGGCAGGGCACCACAACATTGGTTATAAAACAGCCATGAAGGAGTCTGCAGCTTGTCGCGCCCTGACAGAAATGTGGTCGGCAGCCAGGATTCTTGTAGAAATTCCACTTCACTCAGCAGAAAAAAACAAGACTATACAAGGCAAAGGAGTAAAACATCAGGTAATGGAGGACTTTTTGTTACATAGTGTATCCAAGGTTTACCTGCTGTGTGGTGATGTAGCATTTGTGTATTTGTGTAAGACAGAACGGGTGAAACGAAGAAGATTAAAGCTGCATGTTGTGGTGGCATCATGTGACAAGATGATGTATGATCAGTAGGTCTGTTCGTATCTCATGTTAGGTCACATTTTCCCTGCTTGACCTGTCTGAATTAAAGCACAGTTTAAAAAAGAAAAATCAAGATGGCCTCAGAGACGATGGTGTCAGCTATTGAGAAATGCCTCACAGATCCCGTATGGACTCACAGAAATAAAACAGATGCTGGTATGCAGCCAAAACCTGACACTGAAAGGTTCACCCATGTTCTGCCAAGGCCATATATGTCCAAAATATGAAACCAATAGATTCACCTGGTTGGATGTTCTTTCAGAAAAGTAGGTGGTGGCTTAGCCAGAGCCACTAGTTATATAAGACAGAGAACTGGGGAGCTGAAAGCAGTTGGTTTTCGGAGCCTAAACTTGGGTTTATTGTTGTTATTGCTGGTACACAATAAACGCTTTCATATCAGACTCTGTTTGAATTGACTACTTTCTTCCAAGTGTGTTTGAGACTCCTTCAAGAGGTTTTCAAGTTGATTTTGACTAACTATTGCCAAGAAGTCCAGACTTTTTTTTGTTCCAAGTTTGGACACTTTTGAGAGCCAACATGCACTAATTGATATTTTTATATTCATGAAATAATGGTAAAAGGACACAGAGCGTTATCTCAGCTTTATGAAATGTTAGCATCTTTCAGCTCATTGTTTTTGGTTTTAGGACCCACGGCTTTACTGTTTATGTTCACTCTCAACACTCTCATCACAGTTGTTTCAGTGTTGTTCAAGTTCATATTTCACAAGAGCTAGCTCAAAGTTCAGTTTGCAACAGAGATACTCACACGTCATTTTTTGCAAGTCCAAGTCAAGTCTCAAGTCTGCAATGGTTGCAATTAGCATTCATCTTCTGTATACCATACAGTCACGCAGCACATTGGAAGGCTGGGAACAAATATCTGTCCCTATCTGTTTTGGTGCATTGTTTTTCCTCCTTCCAGCTCTGATGATATCCTATCACATTTTCCTGTAATTGGTCTGAAAGTCTGAATCATCCAAAAAAATTTGTCACACTAGAAACAAACCAAACCATGGTTCAGTTTGATGCAGACTTACAGACTTCTTTTCACTGGACCAACGTACGGCTTTTTGGTTCGGGCCTTAGTCCTATAATTTCGGTCCAGATCAAACTGAAAAGGCGGAAAGATTGGACCAAACACAGTAGGCATGTAGGCATGTCCTAGGTTTATGCACTGTAACAGTACAGCAAGGAGCAAAGAGAGCAGCTCTCAATGCTGCCAACAGACAGGAGGCAGAGAGCGCAACTGAATCACCTGATATCAATCACAAAACACTCAGAGTGAGTCAGAGAAAAACAGGAGACATCCCATAGATGAAAACTAATTAAAAGCAACGAGAAGACCAAGAAGGCAGCTTCATTCCTCCGTGCAAATCTGGGGAGGAAGAATTGTTAATAAAAGGAGGCAATGAGCTCATGGTTTCCTTAATGCTACTGCTCCAAAAACTAAACTAAAATAAAATTGTTCATAACACCCGAATCTTGAGTCCAAGTTAAGTTAAGTGGTAGTTGAATCCAAGTTGCAGACTCAGGTCCGCATTTCTGATTTGTATGGATTAAAATGAACTAGTTCACGTTCATAATTAGCAGTTTTGAATTTTGAATTAAGTTCACAGTCCTAAAAATGAACTACTTCATGTTCATTTCTCCTTTTTTGTTGTACAGTGTGGTTTAGTACAAGTCTGTTTACATGTTGAGAAGCAAAGGTACCCGGTCCTTTACAAAATGCTGTGAGTCTGACTTGGGTGGAGGAACTTCACGGCTGTTGGCTCATGGTCTCATCCTTTGTTAATGATTTCCTGTGATCAGCATTTGCTTGCAGATATTTCCCAAGTCATATGCTGAGACAGCAGTCTCACACACTACATGACACCCCCACATGTAGTAGGTGTGTCCTCTAGCCACTGTGAGATGGATCTGCTTTGGCCAGCATACGAGGTGCTGGAAAATAAACAGTATGTGAGAGTTTTCATTTATTAGTTGCAATGAATTGAATAGCTTGTTGAGAAAAATGACTGGATGACAGACAGCAGAATAAAGGACATTTTATTCTGTCTTTGGTTAATTCCCTTGACAGTCAGTGATATTTTTGCATTTCCTAATTGGAACTATTGTATTTATCAGTGTATGAATGTACATTGTAATCTGTACTTTTATGTGATTTGGTGCATGACTGTGCACAATGTGCTGATTCTGTTTAGCCAAGGGCCAAGATTTCATTCCATCATTAATGAGACATGTTAAGCAGGGTCCTCCCCCAGGAAATTTTGAGGGTCAAACACTTTCCAAATGTTTTAAACTTTTGAAAACAATTTTCCGGGGAATTATGAGTTTATTTTTTCATAGCACAACTAAAGACATGACAGCAAAGGGGGAGAGACAGCAGGGGATGACATGCAGCAACAGGCTGAACCCATGGTCACTGCAGAGGACTCACAGCCTCAGAACATGGGGCGAACGCTCTACTAACACTCGACTTATATATTAGATACAGAACGTCTACAAAGGACTTCTTTGCTTCTTGGCTGAAGTCCAATCAGATTTTATTCAGATCCAGTGTATACATGAATGCACAGATGTGGGAGGAAAATGAGAAACTGGAGGGAAATAACAGACAGTGGCATGAGCCTGAGTGCACGGTTCAGACGGAGGCTGAACTGAACACGAGCACACAACCTGCAGACTGCTGCGTATCATTTCCCGGCTGCAATCTGCCATTCCTGCAGGACATTTACACCTCCAGGACCCTGAGGCATGCAGGTAAAATTGTAGCCAACACCTCCCATCTCAGACACAAACATTTTGATACACTGGAGGCTGCAGTCCATCATGAGCAAAACCTTGTGCCATAAGAACAGTTTCTTCCCATCTGCAACTGGCCTCATCAACATGGCCTGTGACCCCTACTGACACGGATTCCCCCACCCCACCCCACCCCCTTACATGTACATTCACATAATTTGCAGTCACCTGACTTGGCATAATCCCTATTTATATTGTTTTTTGTTATGCACCAGCATGCCATAGTAAATTCCTTGTATGTGAAAACTTACTTGGCAGTAAAACTGATTCTGATTCTCTGTGCTGCATGAGGCAAAGATTCACCTCAGTTTCTGTGCAAACACACCCACGCTGACCTACAACAAGTACCGAACACTGGGAAATTCTCATACCAAACTAATTTTAATAAAAAAAAAACATTTAAAAAACCTAAATTTCAGTATACTGTGTAACAATAATGCATACTGCAGTAAGACATAGTTGTAATTGCAAGACAGTAGTGCCTGACTCAGGCCATTTCACCCGCCCTTGCCTCTTTGGGGGCAGAGAGGATTTATCAAATGGTGTCATCAGCAGTGGCATCTTGCCTCTGTGTTTACCCATGTGTTTGTGTGTGTTTCAGACATGTTTACTTTCCCCCAGGCAGACAGAGCTGAACCCCTGCAGACCCATATGGCCTGGCATATGGCTCACCCTCCGCCCTCACAACACACACACCCACACACACAAACCAACAGGCTGAAGAAATAATGCAGGGCAGCCACGTGGGACACTGTGGCATGATGCAAACAGGTAGACAGAAGCAACTGTCCTGCCCTGAATCCATCAGCACTATCTGGACTTAGTGGGTGTTCAGAACAGAATCAGACATGAGTTCATTCCCTCTCTTTCTCTCTCTTTTTTTCTTTCAACAGAGATGAAACGTTTCATTTCATCTCTCTCATTGATTCAGGTAGATCTATCACTGACTTTGGATGGCTCTCTGTCTCTTGATCTCCGCAGCTACCTCTTCTCTCTGGTTCTGCATAACCAGTGAGTCTGCTGGACTTTGATGAATCTTTGCCAGCCTTGTAGGCATAGTAACTGCTGCTACCAAAAGTTTCCCTGTGCACAATTTGGGAGGAGGCTAAGTACTTTGCTGACATGTAGTCAGATGAGAATACACATACAAACATTCACATACATACTGGTGTCTAAAGGTATCTACCTATGGTAGATAAAACATGCTGAAGTACCCTACTGGACAAATTGGTAAAGTGCCCTCAGGTGCCCTTCTAGCAGACACAATGTGGTAAAATGCCCTCTAGGGTGCCCTTCTAGGAGACAAATGTGATAAAGTGCCCTGTGAAGTTTCCTTCTGGTGTTTAAAACATGGTCAAATGAACTCTAGGGTGTCCTTCTTATGGACAAAATGTGCAGACAAATGAATAAAGTGCCCTAGGAAATTGTCTTCTAGTGTACAAAACATGGTAAATGTCCCTTAGGGTGTCTGTCTAATGGACAAAACTTGATAAAATGCTCTGTAAGTGCCTTTCTAGTGGATAAAACATGTCACCTCTCATTTGCTCCTTTAATGGACAAAATGTGGCAATGTGCCCTCTAAAGTGCCCTTCCAGTTGACAAAGCATGATAAAATGTCCTCTAGGGTGCCCTTCTTATGGACAAAACGTGGTAAAGTGCCATATGAAGTTCCCGTCAAGTGTTTAAAACATGGTCAAGTGAACTCTAGGGTGTCCTTCTAATGGACAAAACATGACAAAGTGCTCTGTAAGTGCCTTTCTGAAGTTCCCTTCTAGTGTACAAAACATCATAAATGTCCATGGGTAATGAACAAAATGTGATAAATTGCTCTGTAAGTGATTTTCTAGTGGACAAAACACGGTAGAGTTCCCTCCAAAATGCTCCTTCAGTGGACAAAATGTATCAACGTGCCCTCTAAAGTGCCCTTCTAGCAAACAATATGTGGTAAGTGATGTCTAAAATGCCCTTTCAGTGAACAAAACGTGATAAAATGCCCACTGGCCTTTCTAGGGGACAAAATATGTCAAAGTGTCCTCTAGGGTGCCCTTCTAATGGACAAAATGTAGTAAAGCACCCTTTAAAGTGTCCCTCTAGTGGAGAAAACATGATGCAATGTCACAGGCTACCCTGCATGTTTGAATTTGAATTATTTGTCCTATCTCTGCCTTCAATTAGTTAAATAGGTCCCTGTGTTTTTTCCATATGATTGATGCACTGGTGCCCCATGGGATACAGGTGGGGCCCTTTTTTATTTTTTTGTCACCCCGCCCCTCTGTCAATGTACTCCCACTCACTCAAACAGGCAAGCATAATTTCCCACTTCGATCTATTACTCTGCAGGGTGTAAAAAGCTCACTCCGATTCAAACGTATAGCAAACTCCCTGGTGTGTGTGTGTGTGTGTGTGTGTGTGTGTGTGTGTGTGTGTGTGTTTGAGATCCTCCACCGCTGATACATGTGCTGCTGAATAGAAAATTGACTAACCTATCTGTAATTAATGAGAAGACTCTGGCGGCAACCACATACACACACATCTGTGGTGAGCAGTTTTTCTTTCCCTTTAATTGAACTCTCAGATTAAGTTTAATCACTGAGTAAATCCACATGCTATAAGCATGTGACCTGCCCATGCATCACGCAGGTATTTTCCATTCATCATAAATATAAACAGAGCACCTTATTAATAAGGCAGAGCACTTGCACCCTACCAGTTGAGAGACATCAGCTGACTCTTACCGGTGCTAATTATGCTGAAAACAAGTCATTATTGTGTTCTCGATAATCTCTTTCACCCCTCTGATCCTTCATGTCACTGCTGCTTCTCCTGTTGCTGGTTGATATTGTTTGATGTCTTATGCTACTGTTACTGATTACCCTGATGTCTCCCTCCACCGTCGTTGCTCCTTCACTTTTTCATATATCATATGGTATCTTTCTTTTTCTATTGTATATTTTTCATACTTGAATAATAAATGGAAGGCACCCTAAAGGACACTTCACTATGTTTTCTCCACTAGAAGGCATCCTATAGAGCACTTCATCATATATTATCTATCATAGGGGCATCCAAGAGGGCACTTTCGCTGTGTTTTTCACTGTATTGCCCCCGTGCCCCTCCTTTGAGTCCACTGTCTATACCCCTGTAGGCTCTTTACCGCACTCCTGTCTTTGGGTAGTAGACAGTGGCATAATTTTGACAGGCCCCAGTGCATGATATTATGACTGGCCAATATGCAAGCTAGTTACTAGTTATGACGCACATTCATACATATGTGTGTGTATATACATTTGATCAACAATGTGTTGGTAAAATATAGTCATATTTTAAAGGACATAAAATGCTCTGCAAGAAATAATAAACGGTGTCTAATGTGTTTTATTTTTGCAAAATAAGTTTAAATACCTTGTTAAAACAGCTCACCCAACCTCCTCCCTACCTCTACCCCTACGTATCTGCACCTGGCTTCTCCACTTTTTTGCTAGCTAATCATGGTAACTAGCTACATCCGGCTTCTCCTGTGCTGCTAATAATATGTATACCCCAACCCCCTCAATTAACAGGATTGGTTCCTTAGGGTTATGATGTCATATGCCTAGGCTTACAGAATCCATTTTTTTGAGACAGCCACCTGATCACGGCAGTTTCAGAGCAAGAAATGCTCAGACATGTTTTTATTGCTTATATCGCACCTGACCTGTCTTGTAACACATGATCAAAACCACATGAGCATGTTAACAAGGTTAAAAAAGATTTTTCACTGGAGGAGGTCTTTAAAGTCAAATTAGTTACTTAGGGTGTTGTGTTGGGAAAGTAGAGAGGTTAGAGTGAAAGCTATCAGAACCATGGGTAGCACTCTGATATTCAAGTCACAGAATCAAACAGACTTGACATTGGACAACATAAACACATGGACATATTACCTAGCAATCACTGGTGTTTATCTGTTTCTGACAAGTTTATTTATAGTTATACTTTATGTAGCATATAATTTTGTTACATATTGCTGACTATTATTTTAAAATAAATAAATAAATAAATAAATAAATAAATAAATAAAATTGGAGGGCCCACCACTGCTAAATGTCTACCCAGCCCACGGGCCCCAGTGTCTTTTTTCACACCCCTGTTAGCAGAACCTATTCTGCCATATCCACCAAACTATCCAAACTCTTTGATTGCTTAACAAGGCTGAATTACTGACGTCTTACTGGATTCTTTAAGAACATTACATGCATTGAGTCTCTAAGGACTCTGACTTGATTTGGTTTTATTGGGAACTCTTTTAGCCCATAAGGCAACTCTTCCAAGAGCCCTTGGACAAGTTTAAATAACCCTAAGCTCATTCAGCCACTGAAGTGCTTGTTTTTACCAGTTTTCCAAGCTGGAAAACTGTGTGATAAGAAAACAGCACGAAAAAGCGTTTCTCATTCAATGTGAAAAACTAATTACACTGTGCTGTCAAAAGGCAGGAATTTTGAAAGCATATTTCTTCAGAGGGGAGAGTACCAATGACAAGATGGTTTTGCTGTTTTGCACCATAAAACAGTGCTGCAGATATTCTGTGGAAAGCACTGGACACACTGGAAATGGAACCAAATACACTCTACTGAGGACACCATCAGTCCTCTCAGGAGTGAACTATCTTCTGTATAGTTGTCTAATGAAAGTGTCAAATTTGAAGTAGTGATGTTTTATTGATGATGAAGCTTTAGCAAATAAGATCTTGTTTCCTTTTACATAGATGTTTGAATAACATTATTCAAATAGCTCTCAAGGTAAAACAACTTAATGGCCAAATTCATTGTTTAAATATGCTGCAGAAGGCTGTGTTTTGTTTGCTTACAGTCATATTTACCTTGAATAATAATCAGAGGAAATGAGCCTTAACTGTTATTCATTTCCATTGTGTGATCACCTTCATTCTGAATAAGATAGTCATCACATGTATTAACACACTGTGTTGCAAATGAAAGTTGTCCTCCACTCTGGGTAATTCCTGCACCAGACAGCAGGACACACTCAAACACTATGATCACATCAAATTAGACAGGTGCCAACCATTGGGATTCAAGTATTCACCATAAATTCATTCATATTATCAGCTCATCTGGGCCAGAGAGCAGGCATATGCAACCTGCTGAAGGAGCGTGTTCAAACCATTACTGTGATAAATAGTGCATGAAAAATGGGAATGCAGGTTCAGTATGATGTGAGCATGGAGGCAGTGAGGGCAACACCAGCCTGCCCTCACCTGTGTGTTACTGTAGAGCAGTGGTTCCCAACCTTTTTACCCTGGAGCCCCCCCACTTGTGTCTAAGAAAAGCCAGGCCCCCCCACCCACACACATGCACCAAAAGATTCATTACAAATCTTTATTTGGAAAAATGAACATTTGTTTGAGCCTTTGTGTTCTCTTTACACTGTATATGGATGGATGTTTTTTTCTCCTCCTTTTTGTGTCACCGGGTGTATATAAATACACAAAAAATAATAACTGCAAGGAAATTAATATATTACTTACAACTGACTTTTTTCGACAGACCTAAACATTTAAACATAAGCTTAACATTTTTCCTTATACAACCCAGCAGAGTAGGCCTACCACCTTACAAAAGAATGAGAGTGATTCATTGTCTGAGTTGTGATATATCAGCACCTGTATGGATGAATATCATTTCTCTCCTTCTATTTATGTCACCAGGTGTATAAAATACATACAAAAACTGATAACAATTGGAGGGATATTACAGCATTTTTGACAAATGTCTCTTTTCAAGAGAGCTAACATTAAACTTAACATAAGTAATACAGTTTTCCTTTAACAACATAAAAGAGTAGGCCTGTACACCTCACACACGCACACACACACACACACACACACACACACACACACACACACACACACACACACACACACACACACCTTCTTGCAAAGGAATAATGATTAATTTCAGAGTTAAGTGATTAATCAGCAGCTAGGCCTACACATACAGCTCTGTCATAGATCTCCTTCAGAAGATTAACTTAAGCAGGGTGTTGCATATATACATGCAAAATATGTCAACACAGAATTTGACACAGCATGTGTAATAATTATAACAATCACAAATAGTAAAAAAAAAAAAAAATTCCTTGCATTTTTTTACTCATTCTGTGTGCCATTCTGTTCTTATATAAACTAATGGCCACCTTGGGCTTGCATACCTCTGACCAGGGAGGCGATGTCTGGTGTGATGCTTGTGACAGCGAGCCTAAAGTCCTGGTGGACTCTGTTGCGTGCTTTTGTTTTTATTGTTATAAGGGTGCTGAAGGCTGTCTTAGACAGGTGTGTAGTGCTAAATGGGAGAATAATCCTTGTAACTGTGTGTTTGGCAAGTTTGGGAGCAACAATGTGTCCTTTGACAATCCAAAACTTTTTGCATCCTTTGTCAAGGAAATATTTCTCTGACACAGAGTCGGCTTGAAGGTCACAAAGTCATCGTCACAGCCAAGATATTCTACGTCCTCGATGGTGGAAATGTATGGGTACATCACCCACGATTCTTTTGATAAGTACTCATCAACATCAGCAAAACGGCTCTTAATCTCCTCCTGAAGCAGGTTCGTGTGCTGTGTAAATGCATAAAGACGCATGCAAAGTCCCACCAGACTGCTTCAACAGCAGTGGAAAATGTTGTAACTCCCCTTGTGACATTTTTCCAATTCTGCACTCCAGTTTGTGCAGAAAAGCATCCAAAGCGTCTTTGCACTGCATGCCGTTTGATTCAGGCCCCTGCATCTGCTTATTAGTCTCATTGTAAAGAATGAATGTGTTCGCCAGGTATGCCATTTTGATCCAAAACGCATCAGTCAGCTGTTCATACAGTGGTCGATTGTGATCTTGCAAGAATTCTTTTATTTTTTCCTGCAGTTCCATATAACACACAAGCACTTGTCCACGCGACAACCACCATACCTCTGTGTGTAACAACAGCGTTTGATGCGCTTCATCCTCACACAGCTGGGCAAACAGTCTCTTGTTAGATGGGCAAGTTTTAATGAAGTTAACAACTTTAACAACAGTTGCCAGGGTGTTATTGAGGTCTTCCCAAAGTTTTTTACTGGTCAGTGCTTGGTGATGTAGTAGGCCATGCAGTGGAATATGACGCATCCCGGGGCTTTTTCCTTCAGTTGCCAGTTAAATCCCTTGTTTTTCCCCATCATCACTGTGGCCCCGTCAGTGCAGCATGTGACAAGATTCTCATAGGGCAGATTGTTGGATAGAGTCCACAGCTATAAAAATATCCTTTCCTGTTGTTGTTCTTGTTGCTAGATTTGTAGACATAAGAATGTCTTGTTTCAAGTCATCACAGTCAATATATTGCACATAGACGATGAGCACGGACTCGTCTGTCACTGTGGTCGTTTCATCCAGCTGAATGGCAAAGGGAACGGTCCTAAGCTTCTCGTGGAGCTGGTTTTGGCATTCCCCAGCCATTTTTATCAATTCTGTCTTTGACAGTGTTGTCAGAGACTGGGACAGTTCTCACTTTATCCACCACCTGCAATCCACACAGCCTCCACAATTTTCAGGCAGGCAGGTTTGACTAGCTGCTCTCCAATATTGTGCATTTTTTTTAGCTTTGGCAATTAATAGTGAACACTCAAAGGACGCCTCTGTGGCTCTGTATAAGTCACTGCCTGCTCGTTCAAACACTTTTCTGATGTCTGTGGATCTTTTTGATAGTACCAACTGCTTCTTCCTCTCAAAAAAAATCCCGACTTTCACCCACAGTCTCCGGGTGTTTTGTCTCCTGGTGTCGTTTCATTTTGCTTGGCTTCATGCTGTCATTAGCTAGCTTCTCACTACAAATGACACATTCTGGCCGAAAACTGTCCTGTCCTTCAATAAAACCAAAGTTAAGGTAACTCTTGAGATATTGCCTTACTTTCTTTTTTGATGAGTCTTCGGCACTTTTACATGTTTTAGACATGGTGTTTCATTCATAAGGCAAACTGCTGACAGCAGAAAATAGTCTGAGAAGCACTAGCCAGCTAGACACTAGCTGACCTGACGTGACTGACTGACGTTGCTCATGCCGCTAGGTCACAAAGGTTCAGAGTTCACAGAGATGTGGCCTACTAAATAGGTT
Source organism: Lutjanus erythropterus (assembly GCF_056507025.1). Taxonomy (NCBI): domain Eukaryota; kingdom Metazoa; phylum Chordata; class Actinopteri; order Lutjaniformes; family Lutjanidae; genus Lutjanus; species Lutjanus erythropterus. The sequence goes on along the minus strand of NC_139319.1, from coordinate 46,472,656 downwards.
GATATTAGACCAAAAAATCATTTTAAATGGTAATGTACAGGCTTTTGATTATACCAGTAGGTGTGTTATTTTAATTTTATATTTAATATGCAAAAATATGATTTTGGCAACATCACAACCTTGAAGCAGAGAAAGCCTCGCACACCCCTTGTGGTCTCTGGTGCCCCCCTGTGGGGGGCGAGGTCCCCAGGTTGGGAACCACTGCTATAGAGGATGTCCATTAAGTTTAACCCAGGAAGGACAAATGGTGATACTTCCATTTACTTTTAGTTTCACTCAATTTTAATTTAAGACTTTTATTTAAAAAAAAATGTTGGCACTTAAGGAAGAAGACTTGTCTTTGATGAAGATCTACAGGGATCCCAATGTTACTTTAATTATAATAGTAAAGTATAAGTGATTGTGACTGACTGTGATTACAAATGCATCACTACATTACAAGCATTTTTTGTAGCTGGTTGAGGACATACTTTATATACTTGTAGGTGTTCGGTCAGCCCAGTGGTTCTCAACCTGTGAGACAGATCACCTCCAAAGTGTTGTGAAATAAATCTGTGAGGTTAAGAATGTATTAATGGTGAAGAAGAGAAGAAGAAAAACAAAGTGATGATGGAGGTTTTGTTTTTTGTTGTTTGTATTCTACACCTACATAACTATAGTAATGAAGGATATTGCTGTAAGAAGTACAATATTTCTCCACAAATTTTCAAAAAAGTATAAAGTAGAATAAAACACAAATATTCAAGTAAAGTACAGCAAATTTATCTATTTTTTTTTTCATCACTACAAAATGATTAGATGAACAGTTATGTTTTCTCATCCTGAATTCCTGCCTGGGCTGTATCACTAACATAAGTATTGACAGTGGAACCCATGTGCTGCAGCAGAGCCCACAGGCTGCTAGGGGCCCATGCTGTGCAAAGGGCTAAAAACAGTCAAGCTGAACTCCCTTAACTTTTTCCATTTATTCTCTTTGGTTGGTCTAATCACTACAGACATAATATATTTCTGGACTCAAGTGATTTTGGTAGTGCTATTTCAGCCTTCTGGATAAAAGTAAGGAGACCTTGTTTTGTTTTGTTTTGTCTTGTTTTGTTTTGTTTTGTTACTATGTTACATTACGTTATTTTTTAATGTTGTGTTATGTTATGTTATGTTATGTTTTGTTATGCTATTTGATGTTATGTTGTTATGCTATGTTATGTTGTTATGTTATATTATGTTGCTATGTTATTTTGCTACGTTATGTTGTTGTTAATTATGTTTTGTTTTGTTATTTGTTATGTTGCTATGTTATGTTATGTTATATTATGTTGCTATGTTATGTTTTGTTGCTATGTTATGTTGCTATGTTATGTTGCTATGTTACGTTATGTTGCTATATTATGTTATGTTGCTTTGTTATGTTTTGTTCTGTTATTTGATATTATGTTGCTATGTTATGTTTTGTTGCTATGTTGCTATGCTATGTTACGTATGTTATGTTGTTATGTTGCTATGTTATGTTGTTATATTATGTTATGTTGCTGTTATATTATGTTGCTTTATGTTTTGCTATGTTATGTTGCTATGTCATGTCATGTCATGTCATGCTGCTATGTTAAGTTTTGTTTTGTTATATTTGTTTTGATTTTTTTACTGTTTCACTTTATTTTGTGTCAGATCAAGTCAACTTTGTTGTCATCAAAACAATGTGTCTGTGCATTTCATGTCTGAACAACAGTCAGCACACACAGTGATGTGCAAAGTTTCTTCTCTACAGTATGTTATTACAGCTTTGTCAGCTAAATTTTTAAACACAAGTTAGGCTCCAAGTCGTTCATTAATACCTCTCAGTTATATATGAGAAAACTGTTTTTATAACAGTTAGTTGACTTAAGTCAGAGCTGGTCCTGGCCTCAATGGAGCCCTAAGCAAAACTCAACGAAAGGGTCCTTTTTACCTGACATGAGAGCCATCTAAACCATCTGCCACTGACAGCCCAGTGCTCCCACTACAGTCCTCCCTCCTTTAATCCAGTTTGCTCCATCTGTCAGTCTAAGAATAAGTAATCTTAGATCTATTAAGAAAAAAAATTGGTATAAACAAACAATATTTACTGAATACAATGTTTTCTATACAATCTTACGATATGTGAGTATTAACATTAACATAAATAAGAAATTGTAGAAAATGTAAAATGTAGAAAATAATAAAATATAAAGCTGAGCTTTGGCTCTGCTGCTTGTTATTTAGTCCAGTCCTCACAATGATATATAAATAGCTTTGACTATGAAATGTAAGCACGAGCCTACAGACTATGGTTGCAGTTTTATACCTGAAATAGTCAAATAAAACTGTAACAGCAGTGTGGCTCACCCAGATTTCCTTTTATACACGTTCAAATATAAATTCTATTCATACTATGTTTGGCTGAATACTTGATGGTTGTTATTTTCTGAGAGATGTGCATCAATATTAGCTAGTATGCCCTAATCAACATTTTATATATGATATATTAAATTTTTAATCAAAAGTCAATGTCAGTCAATTGCTCTCAATCTTGCATGAGTCCAGAGTTGTAACTAAACCTTGACTGAGAGACTAGATAATCACCGTCTTGTTTTGAAATGACGTGCGCCTGAGGAGTGCCCTCACATCCATATATCATGTGGACAGACTGGTCCCACAGAGGTTCTCTTTTCTGAGAACTGTTTGGTTTATAAACACTGTTGCCTGTCGGCATTTATCAAACTTAATGAATAGTTGTATTTAACTTTTGTATGGCACAAAGTCAGAGAACAGCCCTGGAAGTGGCTGCAAGCAAGATGCACTCACTGCCCAGCTCGATAAGAAGATAGACAGACGGAGAGAGATGCATATTATTTTACTGAAACATGGAGAGAAGAGAGAACACAGGTTTACCTGACTCCTGCTACTGCATTTCACTCTCATGGCCTTTTTTCTCTTTTCGTGACCAGATGGATACTTCTGCTACATCCTGTCACTGAAGTTGCAAACATTCACAGGTTCTCATACATCAGTGATTGATGCTCACTTTGACACGAGTGGGAGTTGAGGCCCTCATGTAATTTGCAGTGTTGTGCAAGTTCACACTCAAAAATAGATAGCTCAAAGTTCAGTTCACAGAGATCAAAATGAACTATTTCACCTTCATTTCTTCAGTTTATTTTGGTTTATTTTTCCTCCTACCGGGGACACTTAAGTCTACATAATGACAATATACTAAATGGTGCACAATATTCATGATTTTGTATTTATTTTATTTCTAAATGAAAACTTTTACCTCAATTCAATTCAAATCTTAGAATAACAGCCAAGTCATCTGCAAAAATAGACACAGACTTTTGCTTTGAATGCAGACAATGCCTGACATCTAAAAGAATAACACATAAATAACAAAAAATGTACTAATTAATAGATACTACAGCAGTAATGTGGTTACTTTGATATGTACTTTTATTAGAGATACTGGGGGTTAATATGACTTATTTTTCAGTGTGTCAACTGCCCCAAACCACTGTAGCAATTGTCCCTACCAAAGGGCACCAAGTATCCCAAGCAGTCTTGAGAGTCTTGAGTTATGAAGGTAAATTAAAAAAAAAAGTTACAATTGATCCTGGTCTCCCCAATCTTAAAATGTAGAATTAGTATCTCAAAGTAACAAAAAACTTTCTGAAAACAATGCTTTGATCTTAAAATAATGACTGAGTTGAGAAAAATGAGAAATGTTCTCATCATTTTGAGATATACACTACTGGTCAAAAGTTTTAGAACTCCCCAAATTTTCCATTTTTTATTGAAATTCAAGCAGTTCAAGTCCAATGAATAGCTTGAAATGGTACACAGGTAAGTGGTGAACTGCCAGAGGTTAAAAAAAAGGTAAGGCTACCCAAACACTGAAAAATAATGTGCATTTCATAATTATACAAAAAGGCCTTTTTCAGGGAACAAGAAATGGGTTAACAACTGAAAGGTGTTCTGCAGCAACAGAGGTTGATCAAGCCTTGAGAGTTGGTGCTACCAGTTCCTACAGTTGTCCCAACTTTTCTTGATTCTTTACAACCCCCTCTGTCTGCATAAAAATAGTGTAACTCACTGTGGTACCATGCCCTCATGAGCATTATTTGAACAGTATTGTACGGCAGACAGTAGTGTGTTGCTATAAAAATGGTGAGAAAAAGGCAATTAACAATGGAAGAGAGACAGACCATCATAACACTTAAAAATGTAGGTCTTTCTTACAGAGAAATAGTGAAGAAAGTCAAGGTGTCAGTGAGTACAGTTTCCTTCGCCATCAAAAAGCACTCAGAAACTGGAGGAAACTCTGACAGGAAGAGGTCTGGCAGACCCAAAGCCACAACAGAATCACAAAACAAGTTTCTGAGGGTCAACAGCTCACAGGACAACAGCTTCAAGCACAGCTTAATGTGGTCGTAGTAAACAAGTCTCAGTTTCAACTGTGAAGAGAAGACTTCGAGTTGCAGGTTTGACAGGTCGAGTTGCAGCAAGAAAGCCATTGCTAAGACGTCAGAATGAAAAAGAGGCTTGCCTGGGCCATGAAACACTGTCAATGGACTACTGAAGACTGGAAGAAGGTGTTATGGACTGATGAATCAAAATTTGAAATCTTCAGTTCATCACACAGGATTTTTGTACACCGTCAAGTAGGCGAGAGGATGGTTCCTCAGTATGTGACATCAACTGCCAAACATGGAGGAGGAAGCGTGATGGTCTGGGGCTGTTTTGCTGGATCCAGGGTCGGTGACTTGTACAGAGTGAGAGGCATCCTGGACCAAAACGGCTACCACAGCATTCTGCAGCACCATGCAGTAACCTCTGGTCTGCACCTAGTTGGTCAGGGGTTCATCCTGCAGCAAGATAATGACCCAAAACATAAGTCCAAGCTATGCCAGAACTACCTTAGGAAAAAAGAACAAGACGGTAAGCTTGAAAACATGGAGTGGTCAACACAGTCTCCAGACTTAAACCACATCGAGCTGGTTTGGGATGAACTGGACAGAAGAGTGAAAGCAAAGCAGCCTACAAGTGCCACACATTTATGTGAACTTCTGCAACAGTTGGGAAGAACTTTCTAAAGAATATTTGATTTCCATTGTAGAAAAAATGCCATGACTGTGTTCAGCTGTTATATCTTTGATGAGTCAAACATTTAGAATACATTTTGGTTTATAAATTGATTCTATGATTTATTTTTTAACTTCAATTGTTTATTTGTTCTATGCTTTAATTTCAGAGTACAATGAGACATTAAACTGTATAATTGTCAATAAGAAACTGGAAAAAATGGGGTGTTCTAAAACCTTTGACCAATAGTGTATATTCAATATTTTGAAACACTAAATCATTATTTTGAGATCCTACAACACTATTTTGATGACATTTCTCATTATAATGACTTACAAGTTCTTCTGTTTTCCAGCATATTGAGATGAGCATACAAGGAAACTGTGAACAGACTCCAGCCTGCAGTGTAGTGAATATGAGATTTTGTAATCAAAGAAAGTTTTTATATCATGTTGACACGTCTGTGCATATTCACACTTTCTCTGTCTGCTGTGATCACACTTTTTTTTTTCTAGTCATCTGATGATGTGAGCACCGTTCTCTCTCTCAGGAGTGAATGAAGCTCACATTCACATTCAGTAATTGCAAACTGAGTTATTCAGTTCACCATTCACCAAAAGGACTGAGGGCACAATATACATATATATATATATATATATATATATACATATGTATACATATATTTGTAATAGGGCCAGTTAGGGCTGGGCAATGTGGCTCAGAAATAACACCTTGACATTTTAAGGTTATTCTGTGATATACAGTATATTATAATATATCAATATACACATTTTCTATATAATAACATGCTGTAATTTCTCAAATAGCGCAAACACATGATGATGTTATAGAACACTGGTTCCCAACCTGGGGTCCAGAGATCACAGGCGGACCCCAAGACTTTGTCTGCTCTGAGGTCCTCAAAATCAGATTTGCACATGTCAACCAAAATCACAATTTCAGGGTCATCTGTCAGTCAGTCATCAGTCATCTGTCTGTAAGCAGACTTGGCTTCCTTTAAGGGTAACACATTTTCCTTAACCAATAGTTGAAAATGCTAACAACTGATAAATTGATGAACCATTAATAATTGACTGACTGACTAATAGTTGACTCATTGCTGCTGATTAAACTACCCAATAGAAAGGGCTAGACGATATGGACAAAATAAAATACCACAATACATTTGAACCAATTTCCTCGATATCGATATTGTGGTAATATTGTACAGATGACTTTTGGTGCTTAACAAAATATTAACACCATGAGATTTTTGGTAAATAATTATCAGTAATGTGGATATATTTAGTAGGTGGGTAAACGCAAATAACAGAGCAGCTAGAACAGTCTGGTAAGTTCAGAAAATTATATCACTGTACTGTAATGCAGCCTTTATAACCAGAAAAAGACAACATGTACATCTAGTCTCATATCTCAGTATATGTAATATAGATATATAGCCCGAGGCCTAATCACAATTATGTTACACTGCTGGGGTGTATCTCCTTGCTGTTTAAAAAACAGGCGATGATATTCAAGGCTGAACTAATTCAGTGATTAAAGATTTAAGATTTCTTGCATTAATTTAAAGTGAACCTACTAACACAATGTAAGGGAATAAAGAAAATATACACACGTGTCTATTTATAGTCCACAATGAGCAAGAATTGCCCAGAAAGTCTATTCTATGGACTGTACATACAATACATGTCAATAATGTGTATGTGTATGTCTGTGTACATTTGTGCATATGTGCACATGCATGTGAATGTACCATATGTATTCCTCTGAGAGTAATGAATGGATCTGTGGAGTGACATCCCATATATTAAACATCCCATCTCAGAAATGTTCCATCTCTTCAATAATGTTCCATTAATCACACTCCACCTGCAGACGGAGAGAAGGGGGAGTGTGAGGATGAGAAGGAGTGAAGGGAGGAGAAGAAGAGTAATTGGTGAGAAATTGAGTCGGTTTGGTAAGAGAGCGACTGTCATCATTTGGTATTGGAGTTTTTGTTATTGTAGATGAATGCATCCGACTTGTTATAATGATTGTGAGAAAACGAAGATGAGCGTGTAGTGAAAAAGAGTCTGTGTGTGTGTGTGTGTGTGTGCATGTGTGTGTGTGTGTGTGTGTGTGTGTGTGTGTGTGTGTGTGTGGTTGAGAGAAAGGAGGGAATGGACTGAAATTAGAGGAGAGCGTGTGTGTCATGGAAGCGTCAAATTAGCTTCAGTGAGTGCGCTGCAGACTGGAGAGCTAGTGCATCAGGGAATCACCTCAACAGTTTTGAATTTCACCATCAGAATCACTCTGCTAACATTATACATTTTTCACATTTTACATCATCTCCCCTTATGTTTCCACATGTAAGTATCATATCCTGGTCATATAAATCCAGATATTTCAATAAGTGCAAATTAAAGAATTACATTTTAAAATATTACGCACAATCTATCCAATTAGTATGTATATTTCTAGATTTTTAGATGTTTTTGAGAATTGACCTTTCTGCAAAACTGAGCAAGAAACTATAACTCACTTATTTTATGGTTGCTTTTTGTATTTATTTTATTTGTAAATATAAAATTACATTTAATGCACATCAAATAATTAAAATCTTAGACCTTCTGCAAAAATAGAGATAAGGTCTTGCTTTTGAATGCTGACATTATCTGACATCTAAAAGAAATCAAACTGTGTTAAAAAAAAATTATGAATATATAAATTATTATATGCATGATCAATTAATTAAAAATGGACTTGAATATACAAAGAATGATTCAGTCTGATCCTCCCATCAAACGACTTGATCTTTGGGCAAATGAGTTGAGGAGAAAATCCTGAAAACAGATGAACAAAGAATCATACTTGATTGCAATTGTCATAATTGATGGACAGACCCTGGAAGAGTCTTTGATAAGTAATGGAATCACACACAACAAGGTTATATGAGGCTACACTGTATGAAAAGAAAAAAAAAAAACAGACTTAGCAGAAGGAAGGCTTTTGAGTCCATTATTTCTGAGGACACTTCAAAGTGTATTACTGCACTTATATCATGGCCACTTACTGCAAGAAGAAAGACACTGTGTTCAAATTAACATTCATATTTAAGTTTGCTGTTGTCAATTTAACCCATTGTATTCACTGTTTCACTGGTTACAAGTGGAAACCTATATTGTTAAGGTTACCTCCAGGCACCAACAGGACTACGGCATAATGATTTCTGGGTAAATTAAAACCTTTCCCCCCAAAAAAAAATGAAAAGGCTGACTGAGTGTTCGCATCCAACGACTCAGCTCTTTTTACCCCTGCAGAAAATATGTGTCTTTGGGAGGAATGTAACACTTACATGAACATTTTACTTGGAAAGTTTAGCAACGAGTGTGACACACACAAATTAGAAATGATTAGCTATGAATCAGCAAGTGATTGATAACAATGTGTCCTAATAATGCACCTTGCTAGGCAAGAGCCATAGTTGCCAAGACCAGGTGTAGGTAAGACTAACTGACAGCAAGTCCATTCTAAAGACTGGTCTTAACTAGGACTGACCCAGCAGGTAGGACCAGGCTTAGTAAAAACCAACCCACTCCAGGGGAGAATTAAACCCAGTCTTAACTATGATGATGAGTCTTAGCAATGCATGTTCCTGTGAGTGCCCACAAGACTATGGCTGTTAACAGTATGCCGCTGTCTTGCTGGTTGTTAGCTAATCATTTCTAATTTGCAGCAACAATATGGAGGATCAAAGATGAATTTCATCTTGCATTGAGGTAAGTAAATTACTAGAGCTGAACAGCCAGCACAAAAAACACAGACTGCCGAGCAGAGAAATATCAAAAGACATAAACGATTGGTCAGATAAAATAGATTTCACCACTGAACCAATAACCACAATCTCCCCAGACTCCCCTAAAATCTGTGCAATTTTGATAGTAGTTGAATGACGAGAAACTTAATAAACATTGTAAAACGCTGTCCAGAACAAATTTTTAATTATCTGGGCTTTCTTGTAATTTCTGTAAATGGTTTTTAATTCTTCTGTCTCATGTTATGTCTGACTGAACATGATTAATTTCCTACCTGCATTGCTTTTAATTTCCACACAGTTCTTTTGAATAACACATCTGGGATCTCTGACTAGAGGCTGTGTATCTGTATTAATCAGCCTAGATTTTGACGTTCGGCCTGCTCCTGACTACAGGTAAGATTCACACCCCATCTTAGCAAGGAGAAGCCTTAAGCCTAGATGGTGCAACTATTAGGGTGGACAAGTTAAGACCAGCTTAGTTTAAGACCAGGCATAAGTCCTGTTTGTGCAACTGGGTGTAAATAGATAGCAGGCCCATCACAATAAGTTGGGTGGAGAATGGGCCTTCTCCACAACTACATTGAAAGTGCAGCTTTTTCTATCATTTTGGGCCTTAGGATAAACTCCTCAAAGGAATTATGTTTGGTATATTATTTATGTTTTTAAGAAATGCCAGTCTGGAATGACTACTGTCTGTGGCCATGGTGTGATGTTTATGACTGTCAAACTTGCTTGTATATACTGAAATGAAAGCGCTGATCCTTTGTCCCTTTTTTTTTAACTGAATTAAAGCAAAAATCAATTATGAAATTTTTAATAGTGATCTTTTAAAAAGCCTCCCCAGCAGTGATTATTCGTGGTTTGATGATGATCACAAACAAGAACATGAGGACGGTGCATTTCCATTAATACAACTCACTGGTGGTTGTCTCAGGCTGTAATTGCCTCCTCTGAATTACAATAATCTTTTATTAGTTTTAAAATTATTATCTATTTTATCTCCTGTGTATCATCCATGTTGCAATTAAAACCTTCATAATCAGCTTTTATAATCAGCCCCTTACTGGATTGTAATGACCTGTTGCGAGATCACAATTACTTATTAGATTAGCAGCCCCTATAGAATGATATAAAAGAAAGTGATTGCAATTATTGTTCTTACAGCTAATTTTAATTAGTAAAACAAAAAACTCAAAACAGCGATGTGATGAAGAGCGAGGTGGACCAGATCAGTCAGTTCATTACGGAGTCGAGGATCCTGAAAAGGCCTTTCATTGAGATGAGGCGAGAAGACAGAGGTGCCTTGGCAAGGGCTGTGAGGAGGCTCTCCTGAGGAAGAAGCTTATCACCGCTCCTACAGACAGGATGGCATAGAGGACGAGGCAGAGAGGAAAAAAAACCTAGAACTATAATCAAATGTGACATTGTTGGAAATGATTTTTCCTTCACCTAACAGATGCTTGGATAAAAACAAGGACAGCACAGCAGGTGTGCATGCGTTCTAGTGCAATGGCGGGAGAATTTATTATTCATGCTTTCACTACTGCAGCAATAACATTGCAGAATCACCTGAGAAGGTACGCTGTGGAAAAGATCCTGGACCTGCCTGTGACTTCACCTGTGTACCATACATTGGACCCTAATGCAAGAACATTTTCATAGTCTTATCTTAAATTTCTTTTTTTTTCTCCATATGAAGGGCTTGTACAAGTGTGCCATGTCAGATGAATGATCTGCCTGTGCATATTTGAGCCCAAATCCCCAGAAATATCATATAAGGCTGCACTTCCTGCTCCAAAAGAAGAACATAATTATGCCTTCAGAGGTCCATAAAGGACCTGGACAGTGACTTGCATAAACATGCAGTAGTTAATCCCCAATTTAAATGAATGATGACATAGTTAGGCTATGGATAAACCTAGAATTATATTTTAATTCTAGTCAAACAGGATAGTGTCAACATGATCATGAAGTGTACTTTATTTTTCAAAAAATTCATTACACACTTCCTTCAAATTAATAAAATACACAGCCATTAGTGAGAAACTACAGTGTTGTGCAAATTCCCATGCAAGTTCTGGGTCAGGTCTTTGGTCCAAGCCTAAGGTCTGGGTTGACCCGTGAAGAACCTCTACTCAATATTAGTAAGTAACACGTGTTGAATAAATGAACAAAGCACAACCCTTACAGAGCTGCTCGTGCTTAACATTTTAAGCATTAGACTAGCCAGGAGTTGCTGGTCAACCGCTGCCTAAATCTGTGGCAAGTAACGTTAGTTTAGGCCCCATCTAATTCAGCTAAAATGGAGGAGTGGAGGAGTGGTGGCTGTGAAGAGAGCACTGTCCTGCAGCAAAGTAAAGCTGTGAAAATGTGAAAATCAATACAGCGTATGTTCAAACCGGTAATGATTTCTTTAGCTGGTCCTTCTTTAGGTGGCTAAAATACGTTTCGCTGTGTTTCTGTCTCTGTGTTGGGGCTCCTGAGGGAGATGTCAATGTAACATTGACACTGAGGACTTCTACTACTTTGGCAGCCACAGCGGGAGCAAACGCTTGAAGAAAAGTTGTTCCTTGTTGGAAAGAAAATGCACTGAGGCTCACAGGACAATTTTAAGAGGTGTTATAAAGTCATACAGCATCCTGACTGCTTACTGACCTTTTTAGAGCTTAGAGAGACCTCATCAGGGGTTCACACCTCTTTTTCTCCTGTCCTCTGGACAGATTTGTTTGACACTGTCAAAGTTCCACTCAGAATCACCACATTTTGAAATAGAGGCTCTGAAGACATTTTATTGTTTTTCGCTGGCAATCATGCTACATTCTAATAATCCTAGTTTTTATGTCATAATTTGTGTGACTCATAATTCAATATTACTTTATATGAGCAAGGTGTATTTAGCTCAAATGTAAATGAAGGAATTTTGAGCATTACTTAAAAATTTTTTTGATTGTTCTTGATCTTTTTTTTTAGAATGCCACTGAATTCTTTTCCACATATGACATTTGCAGTCTAACTGTGCTTTTGAAAGCAATTTGCAACAACACCTATTACTGTACCACAATCAAATACATAAAAGACCCACCAATTCATATTTGTTCTCTGTGGGGGACATTACACTGAGGCCTCTAATGCAAACACCATGCATGTAGTTATCTGAGTCTGGATGTCCTCTATGAAACACATTGTGGGCTTTCAAAATGGCTGAAATTTCAGCAAATAATGTTTGTTAGGCAGTGAGAGATTTAAGCGATCAAATTAATAAAGATATACTGTTTTGGTCTTCATAAGGATGTTGCAGCTGTTTATTAAATTAAGATTTAAGTGTACACTTATTTTAAGCTGTTCAAAATACACAGGACAGTGGGACCGAGAAAGACAAAAACAGATTTTGATTTGCATGACCACATGGTCAGCCTATAGCTAATGTCAAACTGACCCCTTGCTAAGCCCCTCTAGTGAGCAGCCGCTGTCCAATCATAACTTAGCAGCTATAACCATGGCACCACAGGCCTGTCAAGCTTTGCATTTCTCTCTGTTTAAGTGATCTGAATGAGGCTCTGAGACCAGCAGTACTTGGCTTTACGTGAGTCTGGACAGCAGCGTCATTTTTTGTAGCCTTTCAAAAACGTAAAAGACAAGAGCACACGTGGGGAATGGATTAAACTCTGTCTTCTCTCATTGAGCTTTTCACATCTTGCAGAGCTTACATCTGCTCTGACGTAAGCTGTGAATGTTAGCATGTCCTGCTAAATAAAGCTAGCTTACTAGCTGCAGTAATGTTACCTCTCTTCCTGCGGTGATGGCAGTCTGGCTGGGTGACAGTCTCAAAGTCCGGTGCACTTAATCAGATCCCTGCTCTTCTTTATCCCACATTAATGAGTGCATTTCTGTTTTATATCATATACATATGCATTTTGTATTTCACCATCTGACCAAAGTTTGCTGTATGTCAGACCGTTTTACAGGGTTCTTCTTTTAAAATGTGTCAAAAGGAAACATTGAAAAGTCTGCTTGAGATGGACTTCTGAGCTGACTCAAGGAGCTTAAGCATTCCATGGCTGCCACCATTGTGAAGAGAAAAGAGGGTCACACTCAGGACTAATATCACCCAACAAGCCTTTTACTCACCGCCCAGCCTTCATCAGTGGGCCCCAGCATCCGTGCAGTGTGACAGTGGAAAGCTTGACAGGCATAGCAACAGTAACTAAGGAGGGTGGGGCTTAGTAGCAGGAACAAGTGGATTTGCAGCACCATCCTGCATTTCTTCAGTCCGCCTCTCACAAACAGCTGGATCCAGTACAGGTCACACCACCAGGCCTCTGGTAGACCTGTAAAGAACAGTTTACAGTTTATGCGTCATTCAAAAATGATGCAGGAGAGCATAACTGAGGCAGGTTTGATGCACTGAGAGGATGTGTGTAAAGTGAAACATTGAAAACAGTTAGGATAATGTAAGCATACAATTCAAAAAAATATATAACACTTGTCTTGTGTTTTAGTTCACTTGCTTTCCTTTTTCACAGCTTTTGAAAACATCTAGCATTGCTTAAATGGCTTTGTTATCATACGTACCTATTACTTTCCATTTAACTCTATTTATTATGCTATTACCGTTTTTCTTCAAGGTCAATAATGAACTTTCATGCCCAAATTATATTTGCAGTTTTTGATTGAATTGTTTTCATCCGTGAAATGTCACTAGAATTGAATCATCCACACTTACTTCTGCAAGTGTCTGTGTCTCTGATCTGTGGTAGAAGCCTTTCTGAAGTATTAAAACAAAGTGTAGACACTGAATAGCTGAAAATATCAATCAATCAAGAATCAAATGTTGAAATTTTGGATAGCAGCCATTTGGATGCTATTTAAACATGGTAATAGACATTTTAGAATAATAAAATCTCACATACATCATACAGGTGAAGGGAAAATCAGCCACACCGTGAAATCAACTGCATGGATTCAGGGGAATTACTGCCAGAGACACTTTGGTGCCCCAGGTAACCACCACTACCACCACCACCAGCACCACCAGCACATTACCCCACCAGTACTGCCTCATTGCCACATACTCATTTTAATGCACAAATCCACACAACAAACATTAAAAAACCTTAAGTAATGGGAATATTTGGAAAAAAATTAAAGGTGTATAGTTGGTTAAGTGTTGCAATGTGGCAAATATGTACTATTGTGGCAAGTACATCAACAGTACATAAATGTTTTTTTCTCTAAAAACGACAAAAAAAATCCAGTTTACACTTAGTAATAAATATAACCCAATATTTATACAGTTAAATTAATTATTTCATTTCATTCATTATTTCATGATGTCATGGTAAGATAGTTCCAGTCACTTCTGATAACATGGTGGCATTTTTTATTTAAAAAAAAACATCTGCAGTCTGTTGCAGCAGCTGTGTGGAAGTTTAAAACTGTTTAAAATAAAATATTAGTGATTTATACATAACTAAAATAATGGAAGTGGCACCATGCAGATAAGTTATAGTATGACAACTAAATAGTTCTTCTACACACCTGCCTCTAGGGGAGATGTAATTCATAAAATGTCACAGAAGCTGGTCTGTGAAATTGCAGCATTATTTTTTATGTTCTCAGAAGGAGCAGTTATCCACATACTTCTACTGGCTTAACATTCAGATTCATAAGCTTTAATCTTTATCTGAGTCTAGCGGGCATTGTTACATTATAATCTAGTTTTATTGTTAATTAGCTAGTTAGCTGGTACAAACTTCTACTCGTGAAACAGATTTTTAATCCTCATTAGGCTTCCTTTTCCTCCTCTTTTTTCCATTTTCTTCCTTGTGTGCCTGAAGACTTGGACCCTTTAATTATGAACTAAAGTGTGAAAATGCCTCTTGACATCTGTCCATCGGTCAGTCGGTCTCTGTCACGTTCAGGAGTTGTACTGCCTGTGATGCACATCCCTCACTTTCAGCGCATACAGTAAACTGTCCATTACTCCACCAGTACGGCCTCTTTACTCACTCATGACATTATATTATTTGGTTTATACATATTTCCAATATTCACCAAAACATGAAACAGAAATGCAGAGCAAATGAAAATGTATCATTACCAAATTGATGTTTTGTTTACAGAGTATGTTTATTGATTTTTGAGGAGTATAAAATTACAAATTAAAGGGCACACTAGAAATGCATACCCTCTTTTCTAACTGGCACTCAGCACAGAACACATTCTCCACATGTACTAAAAAAAGTAATAAAATCAACAATATGCTTTTTGTGGACAATATTGATCCTAAACATAAACAAAAAATATCTTTGTGATGTATTTCTCACATACCAATTAATTAAATTATGCTACAAAAAAATATCTTAACATTAAAACCGTTTTTCTTCTGGGTCTCAAGGGGACATCAGAAGCTGTGGATTTTAGCTTGAGCTTTGTGAAGTCACAGCCACTGAGTGCTTCTTACAGTAAAGGCGTGTTTCTAAGTTAGATTACTGCATAACAGGCCTGGAGGGTTGGGGCAGATGAAGGGCCAACTGAGACTTAATTTGCTTTGAACCCTGTTTCTTAAAAATTTGTTGATAATCCTCTGGTCTCTGCCCCAGCTGCGCGTCAGCGAAACCTTTCAACCAAACTGTAGCTTTAAAACTTTTGAAAAATGAATGCAAGGCCAATATCATTTCAGAGCCCTAACTGCTTGAGAGCCTCTCAAAATTGGTATCAATTTGATGAATACTTGACAGAGAAAATGTAATGCATATGAAATGAATTGATCAAGGACCAAAGAACACTCAAAGCAAAATCACTGACTTTATCCTTGATAGGAAAAAAAAAGAATTCATTCAAGTCATATATTATGCAGATTGCTTTGTAATTTATATGAAAATTTCCACAATATATTGGACTCGCAGTTAATGGCACTTAAATGCCATGGGCCTTATTTCTCAATTTGTAATTTCTGAAAAATATGAGAGTTATTTCTTTAATTAATGAAAAACCCATTTTGACAAGGCTGTTGATGTGGTGTTCTGTTTTGCTCTACGTCAGGTTGAATGAATTTCCTAAATTCCTCACTTCTCCTCTTTCCCTCCCACTTCAAATTTTTTTTTTTTGCTCTTTCCTTGCAGTTCTTGAACCTGTAAATTAATGCAATTCTTCTATGCAAGGTGATAAAAATGTATTATGAATCGCCTGCACTTTTGAACCTCGCTGTGTGTGAAAATGCATTAAACTTCGCAGCAGCAGGAGGTAGACGGACCAAAAGAGTAAGAGGGAATGAGAGAGGGCGAGAAAAGAGGAGGAAACTTCATAACAGTGCGTCGTCAGCAGAAGGAGGACAGCAGTATTTCATATTAGTGTGTGTGTGTGTGTGTGTGTGTGTGTGTGTGTGTGTGTGTGTGTGTGCGTGTGTGTGTGTGTGAAACCTGTATATCAGGCATGATACAAGGTTGACTAGCAGGGACGAAGATGATGAGAGGAAACAAATGCAGCAGGTGATAACATTCATCAGGACAGATGAGCTGCACTGTAGGTGTCAGTGTGTGTGTGTGTGTGTGTGTTCATGCATATTAGTGTGCAAAAAAAGAGTAAGAGACAACATAGCGCACAGACACACATAATAAACACATTCATATTAGGTGACACACGCACACACCCAGCGTGACTGTTAATGAGACTCATAGTTGATGTTGGTCATCACTTCAGGGCTGTCTCCATTACACTTATCCCATGAATAGCTACTTCATCCCGGGCTCTTTATCTCTCCTTCTCACCCCTCCTCCCCCATCCTCTCCCATATCAAATCTTCACCACTGATCCCCCGCTCCTGTCCTTTAGTCACTCTCTCTAAAATATTTTTATCATCACACTGCTGCTCTCCACTTTCTTTCTTCCCTTATCTCTATCTGAAGTTGGACTATCAACTGTAAATTCTAACAAGTTAAGTTTACTTTCAAAAGTTGGGAAACCAGTTACCCTGGGAAAAGTAAGTAAAAGGATTCAAATGTCTCAAGTTGTGCATTTCTGTCACAACCTACTCAGAAAAGACAAGTAAATATTATAGAATGACACAAGTATGAGGGCAAAGAGTACCGGAAACTAAGTAAAATTAAAAGGTGAGTATCAATGAAGTTAAATGCACAATGTACCTTACATAAGGACAATGGGCCTCATGCAAGAACATTTTCATATTCTTATATTAAATTTCTCTTACTTTTTTCGTACTAAGGGCTCACCACGTCAGATTCAACAAATGCTTGTAACTTCAGAAAACTGTGTAAATGATCCACCTGTGTGTATTTGAGTGCACATGCATGAGACGTGTAAATTAGCATATTTAACGCCACAATAATACCATACATGGCTGTGCTTCCTGCTCTATGTGTCAGGAAGTGTTCATTCATGAAAATGGCATCAAAGAGAAAAATAAAGAGAAGAATGTAAAGAGATTGGAGACGTTCTGCTTTCAGAGATCCATAAAGGAAACTGTCATTTTAACAGCATTAGCAGTGGAATTAAAGGACCTGCTAAAGCAAAGAAACAGGAAATGTGAATGCTGTAATGTCCTGTTACTGGAGGGTTGGACTGTCACTGAAAGAGAGGACATGTCTCAATATGAAAATGACTTCAGAGGACAAAAAACGACTTGCCACAGCCACAGTAAGGGACAATCGATAACTGCAGTTTTCATCACAAAGGCAGAGGACAGAATAAATGAGGAGGTTCACATGAACAGAGACTTAATAAACCTGCATGCACAGATATACAACCAATACACCTGACAGCAGGTAATAATAGATGATTAAATGAATGATGAGAGGCTTTATATGTATGTTTGTATTTATATACTCATTTGAAATGTAGTCAAACAGGATAATTATGAAGTGTAATTTATTTTTCAAACTCAAAATGTCTTCAACCAAATGAAACATACAGTCATTAGTGAAGAACCTCAGTTTGCATACCTGCAGACTGACTGCATATCTCTACGACAGGTCTCTACCACTCAGAAATTGTTTGTATCAGACAGAAAATTCAAAATACAAGAAAATCTGTTAATGTGACAAATTCTCCTAAATCACTTGTACGCACCACTTAAGAACAACATGTTCATGAGTGGTTCCTGCATGAGGCCAAATGTTTGCATTCACAGTCTATCCTAAACAATATACTTTTTAAAACTAGTTTCAAAGTTTCAAAAATCTTTATGGTCCAATATGTAAATTCTGTCAGTAGGGGTCTCTCTCACGTACAATAATAATAAAACAATAATAATAAAAGATGTAGTTTGATGGAGTGGAGAGGGATCTAGGGCTGCAATGATTAACTGATTATTCATCTACTATTAAATTAATCTGCAACTAATCTGATAATTGTTTTGAGTCATTTTTAATAAACTGCAAATTCTCTGATTACGACTTCTCAAATGTGAATATTTTGTGTTTCTTTAGCTCTTTGCGTTTCGGACAAAACAACACATTTGAGGACATTAACTTGGGCTTTGGACAGTGATCAACATTTTTCACAATTTTTTGACATTTTATGCACCAAACCACTAGTTGATTAGTAACCGATAAATCAAGAAAATAATCGACAAATTAACTGATGATGAAAATAGTCATTAGTTGCCATCCTTGTGGGATCATGGGAGTTGTTTTCTTCACTTTGGAACAGCCATCATAGATGATGAAACTCTATCTAACATGACTCAGTCAGATATCATGTTCATGGACGAGGTAATATTAAAATTTTATTCACGTTTGTTTCGTCACGTTCGCTGACTTCCTGCCTCCTGCCCCATCAAAATCCTGTGCTTTCCTGTTAGTAGCAGTAACTAGCTAGCAACAGGTCGTAGGAAACGCACCATTACCTTTAATAAATTATTATTAATATTAATATTTCTCTGGTGGGCAGCACGGTGGTGCAGTGGTTAGCACTGCCACCTCACAGCAAGAAGGTCCTGAGTTTGATCCCTGGGCTTGCTGGGTCAGGGCCTTTCTGTGTGGAGTTTGCATGTTCTCCTCATGTCTGCGTGGGTTCTCTCTGGGTTCTCCGGCTTCCTCCCACAGTCCAAAGACATGCATGTTAGGTTAGGTGGTGACTCTAAATTGCCTGTAGCTGTGAATGTGAGTGTGAGTGGTTGTCTGTCTATGTGTCAGTCCTGTGATGAACTGGCGACTTGTCCAGGGTGAACCCCGCCTCTCGCCCAATGTCAGCTGGGATAGGCTCCAGCAGCCCGCGACCCTTACGGACTAAGCGGTTACAGAAAATGAATGAATGAATGAATATTTCTCTGGATTTCACCATTGTTGGAAACAGTTAGGGTAATGTAAGTACACAGCTCAACAAAATATATAACACGTCCTGTGTCTTAGTCCACTTGTTTGCCTTTTTCACAGCTTATGACCACAGCTAGTATTGCTTAGATGGCTTTGTTATCATAAGTACCTATTACTTTCCATTTAACTTCATTTATTATGCTATTACTGTTGTTTTTCAAGGTAAGTTTCACATTTAAATTGGATTTGTAGTTTTTGATCAAATTATTTTCATCCAGAAATGTCACATGAAATGAATCACCCACACTCAATTTTGCAAGTGTCTGCATCCCTGATCTGTGATAGAAGCTTTTCTGAAGTATTAAAACAAACTGTGGCCATGCAATACCAGAAAATGTGATAGAATATGAAAAATCTGGTTGAAAATTAAGAACCAAATGTAATGTAATACACATTTTTGAATAATAAAATGCCACCACCACCACCGGCAGCACATTGGGTTTGTACTGTTTGAAAGATGTAGAAAAAAATTAAAGGTGGATATTTGGTAAAGTGTTGCAATGTGGCAAATATGTACTATTGTGGTACGATTAAGTACATCAACAGTACATAAATGTTTTTTTTCTCTAAAAACGACTAAAAAAAAAAAAATCCAGTTTACACTTAGTAATAAATATAACCCAATATTTATACAGTTAAATTAATTATTTCATTTCATTCATTATTTCATGATGTCATGGTAAGATAGTTCCAGTCACTTCTGATAACATGGTGGCATTTTCTATTTTAAAAAAACATCTGCAGCCTCTTGCAGCAGCTGTGTGGAAGTTTAAAACTGTTTAAAATAAAATATTAGTGATTTATACATAACTAAAATAATGGAAGTGGCACCATGCAGATAAGTTATAGTATGACAACTAAATAGTTCCTCTACACACCTGCCTCTAGGGGAGATGTAATTCATAAAATGTCACAGAAGCTGGTCTGTGAAATTGCAGCATTATTTTTTATGTTCTCAGAAGGAGCAGTTATCCACATACTTCTACTGGCTTAACATTCAGATTCATAAGCTTTAATCTTTATCTGAGTCTAGCGGGCATTGTTACATTATAATCTAGTTTTATTGTTAATTAGCTAGTTAGCTGGTACAAACTTCTACTCGTGAAACAGATTTTTAATCCTCATTAGGCTTCCTTTTCCTCCTCTTTTTTCCATTTTCTTCCTTGTGTGCCTGAAGACTTGGACCCTTTAATTGTGAACTAAAGTGTGAAAATGCCTCTTGACATCTGTCCATCGGTCAGTCGGTCTCTGTCACGTTCAGGAGTTGTACTGCGTGTGATGCACATCCCTCACTTTCAGCGCATACAGTAAACTGCAGGCCAGGGTTGCCAGGTCTGTGTGACAAAATCAGCCCAACAGCCAATAAAAGTGAGGCCGTGCGTGTGATGTGTGCCAAGTCCATGTGTGTATGTGCCTATCTGGAGTCAGTTCCATAGGATTAAGGTATAAATAGATTTTTTAATTTAAATTGTGTATGTATCTATAGATACTATCAATGTAATTTGCATGCAAAATCCTGCAGCAACACTTAAAGAAAAGTGGCTCAAATGCTTCGGAAAAACGTGGACCTGGTAACCCTGGTGTAGGCAGGGCAGATGACATTGTGAAGAACAGGGCTGCATTGCAAAGTGCACTTCTATCTTTATTTTTTGGTTCATATGATACCTCAAGACTGAGGAGCAGCACCCACCTGAGAATTTTTATTTTTAATTTTTTTTTTTCAGGGCAAAAAGTGCCCACCCGAGGGTGGCGCCCTAGGCAAGCGTCTACATGCCATGCCTTTAGCCTTCAGCCCTGATCGCTACTGTCCTTTTCTTGCCCTCCTCTCCAGGAAAAAATCCATTTGGTTCTCTGTAGTATGGCTCCTCAAAAATTAATCAACATTCCTCCACATACAAATCGCATGAATCCACATTTTGTCCGCAAATGTGTGTAATGTTTGTGTGAGCAGGCCTGACTGCTCTGTCAGAATGGGTTTGTGTGCGTGGGCGGGGGTGCAAGGGCATTTGTGGGTGATAGCTGGTGAATGTGCTGTATGAATAAATGCACTCATGTGTGAGTGTGAGTTTTCAGAAGTGATGCTCTGCAGCTCCATAATCATCATTCATCCTCCCAGAGATCTGCACTGAGTGGCAGAGTCATCTCAAAGACAATTAGAGAGAGTGAGCCTGTGCTCAGGTCTGTGCATTAATGTTTGTTACTGTGTGTTATTGTCTCTCTAACTGTGTATGAGCTGCTGTATTGAGTGTGTGTGTGTATATGTGTGTGAATGGATGTTTGGCCATAAAGGCAACATGAGCCAGCAGATTGGGAGAGGCTTTGTAGTTTCTTATCATTTATCTCCAGTTTTAAAGAAAATGATCTCTTCAGACGGGCTTCTCCATAAGCTCCTGCTCCACAGCGTGAGTCATGCAACATGTTACTGCCCCTCTATGAAAATCAATGAGCCCCCATTTTCTCAACTTAATAATTCCAAGTGCTATTTCACACAAGCTACACCCATTATTGAGCTCTTGCCCACTCTTCTCTGTGGATGAACTCACTGAATAATTCATATACTGCTTGTAAGGTTAATCAGGACCTCCCCACCGCTCCTGTCTGATGCTGACTGTATACAGTAACAGGATGTCTAAAATAAGCACATTTCAGCTTTTTCAGTTATCTGCTACATGATGCTCTTGATTAAAAAACACTCCAATTTAAATCAGTTCACTTGTCCCTACAGGCCACATAACCAGACCTAGGAAGCTGCTATGTTGTGCGATTGAAAAAATTCGCACAAATCCAACCAATCCCCATAAATTCTACGCAGCCTTGCAATTTTTTTTAAAACACAGCAACTTTTATTCCACAAATTTGACCAATTAATTGAAGCCTCCAGAGTTCCAACTCTGCAAAGAACACAGTTGTTATTGACATTTATCAACTCTGCGCATTATGTTTTGTAACTGTGTGCTGTTTTGACTGAGCTTTATTTCCAAAAAGATTTTGCTTCTTTGTGACTACCCCCCAGGTGACCTTCTTCATTTATAATTTGATCAGATTTGTTAGAATTTTTGTAACCCTGAGATATCTTGGTGGGGTATGGAACAGAGAGCAGTTTTATTCTCCCTGGAACAAGTTACCTTTGATTTTTAATTGGTTATGAAAAAATAGCAACTTTTTATGGAATTTCATTGCAAAAAATGGCGGAAAACATTGATTTCACTGCAACTTTTTCTTAAAAATTGCAATATATGTTGCAGACATTTTAGGCCATAACAATCCCGAAAACAAGGCTGCAAAATCCTGGAGGGATGGACATAATATTCATCTTCATACAAATGAAATGAAAGGTGTCCTCATGGCTTAGGGTTTAAGATAAAGATTAGTGGCTGCATTTGGTTCATGGTCATTGTTACATCACTGTAAAAAAAAAAAAAAAAAAAAAAAAAGAAATTCAAAAAACTGTTTTCACGATTTTTTCACTTTTTTTTTTTTTTTTTTTAGTTTTTTTGAGTTTTAAACAAAAAGTTTCACAATCTAGAAGCTGTTGTTGAGATGACTCACTTTATATCTTTAAAGAAAACTTTGAATCTTTGAGTTTTAGAAGCAACTATTAGTAGCAGCTATTATTTATTTCAAAAACTGTTGAGTAAATTAATTACAATGTATAATGGTTAATAAAATATTTTCATAAAGAATTTTTGAAACGTAATACAGTTTTTGAAATGATTTGGGGGTGGGGGGTTCTCAAAGATTCAAGTTTATCGAAAGAAGAAAAGTAAATTATCTCAACAAAAGATTATAGGTTGCCAAAACTTGTTTAAGTTTATTTTCAAAACATATGAGTTTGACTTTGACTTAAAACTCAAATAAATCAGTGAAGCCAGTTGCCTTTCTTTTTTTTCTTTTTCCATTACTCCTATCTAAGAGAGGCATGTAATGCTCCAAAAAAAGAGAAAAGAATAGAACAGAATCAATGTAGTCGTTGCATGAGGAGTCTTGGCCTTCAGCACTGGAGACATGACTCTGATATCACCAACAGGAATAAAACCTGCAGAGAGTGAGGTCTGCTGGTCAGAGGAGCAAATACTGTTGTTACCTAGTGCTTCCACCTTGACAGACGGGTAACAGAGTACCGTGTTAGAGCCCTGCGCAGGACTTTTTTCTTAATCCCTGTGGATTTCTCATTATTACTGCCAGCTCCCGCAATGTGTGTGTCCACCCTCTCCCACCTGCAAACATACTGATCATTCACTCAGTTCCATTGATTTTGCTTCATCCCCTCCCCTGCAGGGAAAAAACACTTTGAGGTATTAATAAAGAGATGCATACCTGTTGGTAATAAAGTGGTGAAATTACATTCTAGTATCCATAGTCCTGAGCTTTGATTTTGTATGCATTATCAATTTCTCTTAGCTATGTGTGAGAGTAGCGGGAAAAAAAAATAAAACCTGAGCACTGACTTTGAATAGGAGGTAGTTTTTGAAAAGAACTATGTCCTCATATTTGGCAAAATTTACTGTATAACACAAAAAGGTCCCCAGTGTGTAACAAAGTATAAAAGTGGTTGTTTTAGTGACTGATCTGAACATGGCTTTTACAAAAACAAACTACAAACAATGCTACACACTTAAAAAACTTGTAATTTTTGTTAGTTTTGAACTTTCTTGCTCCATTTACCACTTCTGCTGTCAACAGAGAAATGCCATGAAAATGTGCCACATAAAAAAATGGAATCAATGTGAATAGGATGTAGATGAATTTGTACCACATGCAAGAACTATTTGTACTCTTGTAAACTGTTGGTTTCTTCCTAAATCTGTTTTCTTACTTTTACACCTTTATAATTAACATTATAAACACCAATGTCCTCAAACGAGGACTTGTCAAATGTTTAAAAGTTTTAACTATAGAATCTGATGAGATTTTGTATCTTTTACAATTTCACTGCATTGAGTGTATAGTGCTTTAGCTAACACTAAATGGAACAATAGAATGTCTAAAATTAGCAAAACATTTGCACATCTGTAAGTAGACAAGTGCATAGCAGAAGAGTCGACAATAAAAAGATTTTTCTATGAATGATGTCAGCTTGTAGTGTGAATTGATTGGTCCATGTGGATTACTCCACCTGTCTCTTTTGTTTTGTAAAATCAGGCTGATGAAGGTCATCACACTGAAATGTTTTTAGTAAAATCTTTTCAAGTGCAGAAAGGAACGTCCAAGAGTCTTTTTGCTTTTTACAATAGAGTGTCTACAAGTGAAGACAACAGGACCAAGTAAGTAAGTACTGTAGAATGAGGTATAAGGTGCAGCAAGCCCAAAATGTACTGTCATAATAACATTCATACTAATTACAGTTATTCAATTCAGTGTTTCCCGTAGCTTTTTTGCTTTGGGAGGGTGGTGCCTGGGCTGGAATGAGCGTAGTCCATCATTGGGGTCCTTGCAGGACTCTCTCGTCAATGGACCCCATTACCATGATTACAGAACATTTGGACCTGAATAAACAGTTCACACTGATTTGTGTTCACATTTGTAATTTTAGCAGTGGAACACTGTTTTTATTTAATTATTCATTCATTTATTTATTTATGCATCTATCCATCCATCCATCCATCCATCAGGCACGGCATTAATGGTGGGCCTGACGGGCCTGGGCCCACCCACTTCTACAACTGGCCCACCTGAAATAACAGGGAGAACATATATTTTCTTAACTTTTATTTTTAATTATTAAAATCAGCATTTTAATACACCCTCAAGACAAAAAAGTTTCCATTTGACATAAAGACAACATTTAATCGGCTAGTATCACATGTGAGGTCTGGACCAATCACAGTGGGCCATAATTTGTTGCACCAGATATGTTAAGCTTGCACATGTCACACTATGGCGGTTGTTGTTGTTCATCAGACATGATGACCGGTGTACTGAGGAAAGCTTATCATTGTCTTAATTTATACCTGCAAATGTATTTTCATCAAAACTACAACATCTATAAAATGTAGACAATACAGGAAGTAGAGCTGAATATTGCTGCCTGACTTGATTGTCTTCAGATTACTGCGCTCTCTCTCCTGTTAAAAGTCATTGTAGCTCACCCATCATTCTGATGGCTTCGTTTCTCTCTCTCTCTCTCCTTACAATCAATTTAAAGAGTAATCCAGCCAGATCAAATGAAAATGCATTAAAAGGAATAAAGTGACAGTTTTCTTAATGAACTGATATACTGATCTACATGATCCATAGTGAAAACATAGATAAGGAGATATCCTGTACCATTTGAAATAAATATAAACTGCAGACTGAAACTGTTCAAAAGATTTTAAAAGTGTCATAAGCAACTGGAAGTGCTAGTCGCCATCCACAGTATGATACCAGTGATTTTTGTTAAAGTGAGATTAGAATTTTAATAATTAAAATAAAAGTTAAGAAAATATATGTTCTCCCAGTCATTTAAGGTGGGCCAGCTGTAGAAGTGGGTGGGCCCAACATCAAAGTAAGCAAGAGAATCAGTAATGAGCTGTCTGTGTACACAGGGGAGATGATGGCTATACTAGCAGCAGTCCAGTGGGTTGAAGAGGTGAGACCTTTGAGAACAATAATATGCTCTGACTCCAGCTCATCAGTCATCAGCATGAAAAACAGCCACTCAGACAGCAGACAGGATATTTTACTAGAAATACAACACACAATATTGAGGATTCAAATGATGGGACTGATCATAACATTGTTATGGATACCAGCTCATGTAGGACTGAGAGGGAATGAAATGGCAGACATGTGTGCAAAGGAGGCAACAACAAAAAATGACAGTTCCTTTAAGTAAATCAGAAACGAAGACCAAAATTATGCACAAGTTAAAAGAAAGGTGGCAAAAACAATGGGAAGAAGAAAGAACAGGCAGATGGCTTCATGGAATTCAACGATCCCGCAGAGAGGAAACTCTAATATCAAGATTACAATTTGGCCATTCAGGATTTAACAGCACACTCTGGAAAATAAACAAACATAACTCAGGAAACTGTGACTTTTGTGATCAAGAGGAAACGATAAAACATGTTATAATTCATTGTCCAAAATATGATTTTGAGAGAAGGGAAGTTATATCAAACCTCAAAGAAATGAAGTTGAATTTGGACATAAGAGATATTTTTCAGAGAAGTTCAAGTGAGAAATGTTATCAAGCACTGTTACAGTACCTTAGAAGAACAAACCTGATAAAGAGAATATAACTGTTGTGTTTAACTGTCTAACTTTCAGTGTTTTTTTTTTTTTTGAGCTAGTAGAGTAAGTTAGATTACTGATCCACACTCCATACCAGTTGGTGGCAGTAATGCACCATAACATTGTTTGCCAACTGCCATAAAACGGCAAGAAGAAGAAGAAGAAGAAGTGGGTGGGCCCAGGCCCATTAGGCCCACCCATAACACCACGCCTGATGGATGGATGGATACATAAATGAAAGAATAAATGAATAAAACAGTGTTCCATTGCTAAAATAAAAAAAATGGGAACACAAATCAGTGTTAACTGTTTATTCAGGTCCAAATGCTCTGTAATCATGGTAATGGGGTCCTTTGGCGAGAGGGTCCTGCAAGGACCCCAACGACGGACCACGTTCATTCCAGCCCGGACAAACCCCCCTCCCAAAACAAAAAAGCTAGAGGAAACACTGAATTGTGAACTGTTTGCTGGTCAATTCGCTCTAAAGTGCGTGCTTCTGGGTCTGTTTACTGACAACAAGGTGTGTTTGTCCACCTAGCCGGAGCTAGCATTTTCCTTACTTGCATGGACAGGAGGAGCTTCAGCAGTAGTCGTGGAGGTTTTCCCCAGCTGAGGACGCTTTACTGTCAGTGAGAGACACTGCTGTTCACCGCTGCTGCAGGCTGAAATGGGTCTCGCAGGATGAGGAAGTGTTTTCTAGGGATGCGGTGGGAGCTTCAGTCCTACTGTCTTCACACAGACAGACGGCAGTGCTGCTCTCCTGTTTTCTTCACACACACGGAGGTATTGCTGCTGTGTCTTCAACATTTTGGGCCCTATCTTAGGCTGATCTAAAGCGCAAGTGGCAAGTGCAAGGGGCAGGAGTGTTATTTTGCCCTGCCCCGCCCTTTGCGCCAACAGCGCAAAACAGGATACACCCATCAGCTGTCTTAACTTCTACACAGCTCCTCTCTGCTCACCAGAGCAGCTCTGTCTCACCCCGTCTGTGACACAGTGTGTCTGCTGATTGATCATGACTTCTAACCAATCAGATGTGCTGCTGTAGGCGGGACATTGAGCCAGACTACAGAGCGTAGTTGTGTATTATACTGTACAGTGTATAATGATCTAATATATGTATAGTATATACATAGTACAGCGCTGTATAAGTTTGAAGTTTTTAATATTATTAACATTACCATTACTATTATCACTATTATTACATTACATAACTATGGTGATAATTACAGACAGACAAAGATCAAAGACAAGTGCATTTTTAAAATAATTTAACCCTAATTCCACCACTTTTTTCTTTTTTGCTGATCCAAAAAATGATCTGATCTGTGACTCAAAATTGATACGATCCGAACCGTGTGTTTTTTGATCCATTGCACCCCTAGTTAATACTGCAGGTAACTAACTAACTAACACTGCCTATCATGTTAGCGCCATTTGCCTCATTGTAAAACCTGCTATTACTAACTGTTAACTGTTAAGGTTAAATGAATGCCTTCTCATGCATTACATTTAGATGACCATGACGAGAGACAGAGTCTGACTGGCTCAGAGGCTGGCAGTACTCGCTCCAGTTCACGTCTAGCTTCCTGTTTGTTCTCCTTTTTTCCAAATGAGAATCGATAAGAGAATCAATAAAGAACCGAATCATTAAGCAGAATCGAAAATGGAATCGGAATCGCAAAAATCTTATCAATTCCCATCCCTAGCTACGAAGGCTCTGAAAAATGGGGCCCAGGCTGTTATCAGGCTTCTGCAGAGGCTTGATGATAAGCTGATCATTTGATTCAGGTGTGTTGGAGCAGGGAAACATCTAAAACATGTAGGGCAGTGGCACCTGGGGAACAGGGTTGGGAAACACTGCACTAAACCAATCAGAAAGTCAGCTCTCACCAACTTTAAGATTCAGGTACGCCAGCAGCGCAAGTGGAGGTAGTATGACGGCGGATTTACCATGGTAAATTCTTTAAGTCTAGCATAAAAAACTTCAAGAACATAACGAAGTCCCTAGCAAAGAAACACCAAATAGCTGTTGCCTATCATTGGGAATCACTGTCCGCCAAAGGTATTGAGTCTGGGCCTGTCAAATCGAAAGTTCTGACTGATGTTGAAAATGGTGATTTGGTTTCAAAGTATTTTCATGTTGATATGTCAAGTGAAATAAATGTTACAACCTGGGTCAAACATAATGGCATTGAATATCACCCGGGTCTTGTTGTTTGCACAGATGTTGTTGATGAGATGCCAGTGTTTAATAAGATTGTTAGCATCTTTCTTAGAAATGAGATTTATTTTTTGGTATCTGAAATGGAGACCTCATTTGTGGAGCATTTTCATGCTTTTAATGTTGTTGACAGTATTCATAATGTTTCAATTGTTACACCTCATGACTTGAGATATTTCAAGCCCTTTGATGTTCAGATGTCTTACGGTACAGACTTGTTTTTCTATGTTGTGCCAGACAGCTGCATTGTATAGGGTGAGCAACACTTACAAGCTACCCCATGTTTTGGGCAGTATTGTACAAGGTCATTGTACAGGGCGTTAAGAGTGCCTTGCACCTTGTCAAATTTAATGTGAAGCCCCTGGTAAAGAAAAATAAATTATTTTTCATTGCAGTACTTTTTGGGGTGATTATTGTACATGGGTGGTGGATGGTTAGACTAACAGATTGTACATTTTTTAACTCTTAAAAGTGTTAATCCCAGTGGACAATGTACACGTTATCAGTAGTATATTAACACTAGTTAAATTTACATTTAACACCACAAAATGTTACTTGAATACTGGTGCAGTGTTAAATAGTTAACTCTGTTGGTGTCACTAATTAGTGAACTGTGAACACTAATCTAGTGTTCTTGTCATCTATTGTGGTGTTAATATTTTACACTTTAAGAGTTTGTTTGGCAACACTGTCATAGTGTTAATAATTTTAACACTTTTGAAAGTGTTAATTTAACACTTAACCAGTGGTTCCCATATAAACCCTGGGTCAGTGTTAATTTCAACTCTGAGGGTGTTAAATTTGCGTTTTCAAATTTGCAGTGCAGGAGGAAATAAAGAGAAAAGATTTTCAAAGCAAGGAGACAGATCTCCTGGTTCAAGGAGTCAAAGCGCGAGAGCACGCAATATATGGAGACTGCAGGACGTCTCCAAAACAGCTTCATGTGTAAATAGTTTATTTTACGTCAACGCCTGCAAAAACCAATACAATAAACGAACCGCAAATGTTATTTATATATATTTCATATATATTTTAACCTGAAGCACCTTGAAATTGTGTTGTATTTTAGAATGACTTATCATCATCAGGGAGGGAGCAGGGAGAGAGGGGAGGCGCACCGATCCAGTCTCGCCACGAAGCTTCCCGGTTCCATTGGCCAGGAGCCAGGTGGAGGAGCAGATACGCTGCTGTCTGTGCTCCTCCTTCTTCTTCTCTCCCACCTAATCCTCATCTCCTCCTCCCATCCTCGCTCCTCTGTCCTGCTGCGAAACAATCAGAGAGAGTTTCTGAAGTTTGAAGTGCGTAAAATTACGCACAGATCTATCCAACCAGCTCACATAACTTTTAATCTCCGGGTTGGGTCGGACTCCTGTGGTCAAATATAGTGTCTTGTATATTTTATATGTTATAGATCATAAATGTTTAATCATTGTTTTTCTGGATCATAACAAACACACAGACACAAACACTACAGCTGCTCCACCTGTCATGCTGACTCATCTGATAAAGACGATCTGACAGTTGTGATCCTGTCCTGTGAGCACTTTGCAGGTCTATTTAGATTTATTAGGCTTTAAAATTATAATTCTTTTCCTCATTACTGAGTTTATCTTTAAAGACACATGCGCACACGGCTGTTTAACATTGATGGAAAGTGTTCTGTGATTGTGGAGACGTGTGTGCGCCTCAGCCAAGCGCGAGACACATGTGAACGCTTTTAACTTCAATATTTACATTTTATTGCTGATAAAAAAATATGTTCATATAACACTTAACTAATCCACACTCCTGTGTGAGGAAGAGAATGACCATAAATGAAGGTGTTTTGTGATTGTGAAGACGTGTGTGTGTTTCGGTCAAGCCCACCAGGTGCTATCTTGTGCTGAAAGACGGACGGACAGACTTTGCGCTTTGACCAGGTTTTAGCTGGTCTAAAGCAGTGGTTTTTACTCCAATGAGCACAAGATAGCAAACGCCTTCGTTTTGCCTTCATGCTTAGACCTCCCGCCCACAGCGGCACAGACCCAGCACAAGTGCGTTTGCTATCTTACACACATGGCAAAAATGGCACTTGCGCTGGTGTAAGATAGCAAAATCACTCGCGCTGGTGGCACAACGGCTTTGCGCCGGGCGTAAGATACGGCCCACAAAGTTAATATTGTTCTGTTTTCTTCATAAACCCTAACTTTAAGTGCACGAACAAACCTTAATGTAAGCTTGCTTAAGGAACAAACAGAAAAGTGCAGGTTGACAGCATGTTAAAAAAAAAAAAAAAAGAAAGAAAACAGGTCTTTTTAAAATATTTTAATTTTTTATTAGAATCTTTATTATCTTTCATATTGTGGTTTCATGTGAAATTATAATTAAAACAAAACCAAAACTGAGAAACTGTGTGGTGTTATTTATTAAACTGTAAAACTAAATACACTATACAACAAATTGTTTTAAATACACTGTAAAAATAAATTGGTTAATTAAAATAATACAGTAATACTTTTGGTACTAGGATTAACTCCTTGGCCTCAGAGTGAGAATCATAGTTAACCCTTGATAAGTTTATTCTACAATGAGGTGTCTCTTTTATTTTTAGAAAGGGTTGGTGTTTAAAGGGGTTAATACTTTATTGAACACTGCATAAAGTGTTTCCACTCTCATGAGCCAGTGGTGACAGGGTTGCATACTCTTTGATGCCATTTTTATGAATGAACACTTCCTGCCATAGGAGCAGGAAAAGTAGCGTTATATGGTATCATTTGAGTGTTAATTATGCTAATTTACAAGTCTCATGCCTGTGCACTGGATTACATACAGGCAGATCATTTACACAGTTATCTGAAGTTACGAGCAATCACAGAATCTGATGTGGCATGTTCGCACAAGCCCATCGTATGAAAAAATGTAAAATAAATTTTAAATCATAATACGTAAATGTTCTTGCATAAGGCCCTTTGTTCAATCACAACAATTTCCCTTCCAGTAAACAAATAAAAACAGTGCATTCAGTGAATGTCAGAACAGGAGAAAGTTGGGCATTGTTGGTGCTGTTGTTGGGCATAAGAAGAAAGAAAGAAAGAAGAAAATCAAATTTGTCCTTTTAATTAATTTTTCACCCTTGCCTGTTTTGGAGCATCTGTGAGCCATTCACTGTTCCAAAAGAGCAGCCTTGCTGTTAGTCAAATGTGTATCCCGGCCATGAATATATAAATGGCAAATGGTGAGTGTTCTGTGTTATGAACGCTGTCACCCTCTGAGTGTGTGGGAGTCACTCCATAATGTGACAGGCAGCAGGACAGTGAATACATACCTGCTGAGTGCCCTTGTCATTTAATCGTATGGCCATGTACTCTAATGCATGCGAGTTTGTGAGTGTGGTCTGGCACCCGTCATCTCTGTGATGACTGTTGCCACAGACTGCTTGATTGACAGGAGCTGCATGTGGAATAAGCTCTGAACAAAGTACAGCACAAATAGAATTATCTTACCATTATACAGTTTACTTACCATTACACCTTAACTTTAACAGAGTTTTGTTATTGGACCACAAAATAATCGGATTTGATTATTATATTATATGTAGATACAACCTATAAAACCTTGTGTGTTTTGAGTCAACCCAGACTCAAACAAAATGTATAAACTCTACATCCACAGTGCAAAATATATAAGTTTTACAATAAGGGCTCCTAAATTGGGAGATGCTATTTTTTTCTGTCCTATTCTTTTCTAATCACAGGACTGTCAAGTTTCTTTCTGTGAAAACAAAACAAAATGGCAGACTTTCCGTTCATTCTGGAATATTTTAAGATAGTTTGTACATTAAAATGTCTTCTGATGATATTTTTAGTAAGTAATGTGCCTTTTTGTTTCTCATTCTTGTTCAGTAGATGTATACGACATTTAGTTTGTTAGTTATGATGAAGATTCTTTCAGGTTTTGCCAGGAAAATGTTAGAATGAAAACAAAATGGTGGGCATTTCAGGAAAAATGCAATTTTTAAAATAGTTCCTAAAATGCCTTTTGATAACATTTCTAGTGAGTAATGTCCCCTTTGTCATGGTGTTGGATTTTGTTGGTTATTTCTTGTTTTATTTTGGTACTTTCTGGTACTCACTTGTGCGTTTTGGCTTTCCCTTGTGTGTTCTTTGGATTCTGTTTATACTTGATTTTTGGTTCTCCCTGCATGGATTTTTGTTTTTTTCTCCCTTACCTGGACTGAAGACCATCCTGCATTATTTGTAAGCTTTTGTTGGTCTTTGTTTATTAAATATCTTTACAAACTGCTCCCCTCTCTGCATGGTCTGCATTTAGGTCCAACCCTGAGAATCCCTGAACCCTGAAACAGAATGAACCAGCCAAAAATCACGAATAAACAGAATCCAAAGAACACACAAGGGAAAGCCGAAACTAACGAGTGAGTACCAGAAACTACCAAAATAAAACAAGAAATATCCAACAAAATCCAACACCATGACACCCTTCAGTTTCAAAATATTTGTTCAGAGAATCTATATGATCTCTGATTTGTTAGTTATGACTGAGATTATTTCAGGTTTTTCACCACAGTAAAGGGGCCAATTCAGAAAAGTTCTTCAGATATGACTTTTGTTAACAGATTTGGGTAAAAGCTGTATGTTATTAATTATTGTATTTCTGTTAATTAGACAGTAACCATAACAGAATAAAGTTGTCCACTGAGGGACAGTTCTACTGAGTGTTTGTCTGTGATGCTAACTGAATCTCACCTTTTCGATGGTCAAGTCTCATCTTATTATGTGTTTTTAGTCACAGGGGTATTAGTTACGTATATATTAATTAATGCAAAATATATAAATTAGTGAATGCTTGTCACACAGCATATAAGTATTGGTGTTATTTGTTTGCTTTTGTTTTTATGTTTTTATATATTTGGTTTTAACTGCTTAGATTTATGTAATGTTTAAAATGTTTTTATAGACATATATATTATATATAATAGTATTTTAGATGAAAATACACTTATAAGAAAAGTCAGGTACCAGCAGCATTGCATTTTGACCTCAACAAAGTTACTGCACATCTAAATTTGAAAACGGTCAAAATGAGCACTTTAGCTGTTTGGGGGCCACACAAAATTTCCCTAAGGGCCGCTATTGGCCCACGGGCTGCACTGTGGAGAGCACGTTGTTAAAGGAAAGAAGATTTTCAAAGCTGTCCGACCAACCACCAGGCACTGCTGATGAAGCATACTGACAACTTTAATATTCAAAGTATATAGCCATCAGTTAATTTATTGTAGTGTTAAAATACTTAAAGAAAACTCAGAGCAGCATTGATTGATTTTTTTGGCCAGTTGGGGAAGTGCAACAAGCTGTGAACACCTTATAAAGTTAAATTTGGCTAAGTATTAGCAAACAGCTGTTCATTGACACATCCAGGAGACACACAGCGGCATAAGCAGTTCATTTAGAGTTGCGTTTGTATCCACCTGATGAATGCAAGCACAACATTCACTGTTTCAGCTCTGCTTTGGTCTCTACCAACTCATTATCATAATGTCTTTAGCTGCTAAATAATCTACTCATTCACCAGTTTGTGTATTCATGTGTCCGCTGCTGAACAGGTAGTGTAGTGTTTTTTTTAGAGCTTTTTCGCCGAAAAAAAAGCTGATAATACTCTACAGGTAACACATTTCACATCATCATTTAATCCACCATGAACACAAAAGTATTGATTATTCCAGCTTTACGTCCTAAACCTGAGACCATCACTGAGGAAAATACTAAATATTAGTGGTATTGCATAATAAAAATCACAAGACAGTTTTTTAAATTAAAATTTCACGGTTTATTGATTAACTACAGTGTGGGAGGAAACTGGAGCACCCGGAGGAAAGCCACGCAAACACGGGGAGAAAACCTTTGCGGTCACCACAGGCAATCGCACATCTTCTAAAAGCCAGATTGCCTGTGGTGTACCACAAGGTCCAATTTTATTCCCTATTTACATGCTCCTGCTTGGCTAGATTATTCAGCGACACAGTGTGTCTTTCCATTGTTATGTGGACGACACGCAGATATCGTTGTCATCAACACAGGTCACGCAGGACCAGAAGTTCTTCTTCATCCAGGAGACGAAACGCTGGAAGCAGTTTTTCTTTGTCTTCGTTTTCTTGGGTGACAAGTCAGACACAGGCAGATGTGACTGTGGTGACTGGTTTTTGTCACAACTGGCGGAGTCATCGTCACTTTCAGGGACTGTCACTGATGATTGTGATGTATTTGTCAGCTCAGCCTGCGAGCTAAATACACACACAAACACAGTGTTAAATTATTATTCATTATTGTCATGACATCTTAAAATAATTTCGTAAACGTCACTCAGAGGTAAAAACACAGGTGAACCGAACCATTTCCTCCTCTATCTAAAAAATGAGTGTCATGAGCAGAGTAAGTCATCTCACCTGACTGAATCCTCCAGATCTTCCAAGTTCCATGTGTTCTCAACTGGGGCAGGTTGAACAAGGATCACACGTGATGGTGGGATTCTGGGTGATGGACTGTTGAGGTCTAGTTGGTTGTTGGGGGTGTCTTTGAGTGTGACCCTCCTGCCACTGGTTGAAAGGACAGGGTTCTCACTTGCAGATATCCAGGATACACTGCTTGATGTCTCGCTCACCTGAATGTATATACTAAACACACACACACCACACAATTAGAATATTATTCCTCTTACTGTCGAGCCTGTCATCGCCACACAAATGTAAATTAGTCTGGAATCCTCAAATCATTTTCAGTTACCAAGGGGCGTTAGACCTACAACCAGTCAGAGCAACAAAACGTTACCTACAACCAATCAGAATAATGAAACATGATCTAGCAGTGCTTGGTACATTTCCAAGCAGGGCACATTATGGCGGCTGCCTGATTACAAACAATACTGTATCTATATATGATCAGCAACTTCCAGTTTGACAGCTGATTTGAGTTTCTTGAACCTGAGACGTTGTGCTCAACATATCTGCAATCAGATGGACCTACAACCTGTCAAAGCATGTGTGATGTGACTTTCCAAATTTGGTGACACACCCCTGTCAATCATTGTCCCATATAAAGTAGGCAGTAATGATTGGCTCGACGGGATCAAAAGCTGGTGGAATTCTGTTTGAATGGATAGGGGGGCAGATGTATCTGCCAGAGCAAATAACAAGCACGGCAGATTTGTCTGGTTCAGAGGATAGTTATTGTCATGACATCTAAAAAGAATTACGTAAACTTCATCCAGAGGTAAACACTCAAATCTGCTCCCATTCCAGCTGAACTGAACCGTTTCCTCCTCTGTCTGAGAAATGAGTGTCATGACCAGAAGAAATCATCACACCTGACTGAACTCTCCATGTTCCGTGAGTTCTCAGCTGGGGCAGGTTGAACATAGATCACACGTGATGGTGGGATTGTGGGTGATGTCTTGTATGCCTGAACCTGTGAACTAAACACACACACACACTGTTAGAATATTATTCCTGTTAAGCCTGGCATCGCCACACAAACTGAATTGGTCTGGAATGTCTCAGATTATTTTCAGTTAACAAGGTACATTATCACCTAGGCATTTTCCTGGCAACTACTTTCCCTGTCAACCAAATTAAAATTTTAATTTAGACTAGTTGACTAGTCTAACAGTGAGAAAGCAGCTAAAACTGAGTATAGTTTATTAACTGATCATGTAAAACATGGTGTCAAAAAATGCTGTGTATTAAGAGCCATTTGAAGACGTTAATCACAGTCTACAATCGTCAAATTGTATTTTAAATAATGCTGAAATGTGCGGCACTTTGCGCCCTGCAATACATTGCACATTAACCTACAAAACATGACAACAACTCACTAAATGCCTCACCTTTTCAGACCAAAATGGATCACAGTGTCTAGGGGTAAATGACATTGTTCATTCGGAGGAGAGGTTTAGCTGCCACACAGTGTGGCTAACGTTAGCAGCACTAGCAGCAGCAGCCAGCTGTGCTTGTAGGTTAATGTCCATGTCTGAACTGAATGTGGTTACACATTGCTCTAATTGAGTGGTTATATACCAATTTATTCTGTCACAGTTTACATTTAACCTTATTTTCATTTTCTAGATTAAAACACTGCCAAACCTCACTGTAATCTGACCAGTTTTGCTGATAATATCATCTGGGGTTGGGTGGACCATCGAGGCATTTGTGCTGGGCGAGACAGGCCGCCGTCTGACAGGGCAGCAGGCCTGACTAGTGGCAGGCAGTTGCATAACATCTCTGTCTGATTAAAATCAACAGAACTATGTTTTTGCTTGTGCAGCTCGCTACAGAGTTGGCTAGCTCTGGCTAGTACACTCTCTGACTATCCAGTCAAATGGTGTGAATACGCTGACGTTACCATATGCCTGCTAGAGGGCCTTGGTGTCACCAACTCAAAATCTGATTGGTTGAAGCAACAGTTTGATCGACACTTATTTTATACTACAGGGCCCGCAGAACTGATTGTGAAGACCTCCAGGCAGATTTCTTTGACCCTGGCAACAAATGATGGCTGAAATGTGATTGGTGAAATGCTTTAATGAAAATACACGTCTGGAAGCAGTGCAACCAGGGGAAAAGCTATGAAAGGAAGTGGTCAGAGTATTCATGGACAAAATATGATTACATATTACATACTTACATATTCACCAGTTGTGTGAAATGTTGATTTGAACAAAGTTTAAGGGGAAAGGATATTTGAGCTGTCCTTGTGAAGAAGATCCTCTCAACTTGTCTCATAGAGGAGAAATATCTTGCGAAAGCCACCACTGCAATAGATTTGATTTGTTTGTGCTGACTGCCTGCACTATCAAGTGAGAAGGGATGGGAGGTTTTACTTTAAAATATGTATATTCAACTACAAATTACCTGTTAAAAAATGTAATCAGTAATCTCATCCAAGTGTCACAATATTAAAGTATTGTGCCTTGATTACTTTTATTACTTACGTTTCATTAAGATCAACGGGGTCTTGTGAGACCAGAAGTGTTGTAATGTGTGCACACTGCATATAGTAGTATATCTTTCTTTGTAACATTCTATGTAACTGTAAACTGATTATGCCTTTTTTCTGCAACTGTAATGGATTACAGTCACCTTTTTTCATATCCTAATTATGTAATCCCATTACATGTAATCCCTTACTCCCCAAGCTTTTAAGTAAGAGCAAGACTGTTAAGTCTCTCATCTCTTTAATTGGCTGTGCACTATTTACTTCAAAACTGTTGTGGCACACTCTTGACCCTGCAGTCTTTTTATTTTACAGTTACTGCACAGATATATGCAGCAGGGACTCAAAGGAAAGATAAAGCTTGCTGGACACAATCGCCGTACTTCGTTTGACATTATCCGACGCCAGAAACCTCCAAGGTTGTTGGAGAGGAAGGCAGATAGTTTAAAAAAAAGGGGGGAAATGAGGGAGAGAAAGACAGTGACGGGAACAGAGAGGGAAGGTCAGATGTCCACAATGTTGCAGTCACTCAGCAGTAGCTCTCATTAACTCACAGCATAGTCAAGCTGAAAACGAGGCACATATGGGCACACATGTGCTCTCAAGCTGCATCCTGCTAACCCAGAGCTGTGAGGCTCACCGGTCACAACAGCTATGTTATTGTGTAATTACACTTTTGGTTTCATAATTAAAGCCTCATTTTCCAAGTACTTAAGCACCTTCCTAATTAAGCACTAATTAACTCTCAGATCCTTAACAACTATAAATCACAATCAAATCACATTATGATGAATGCATGTAAATGTAGGATACAATCTGAATTGAGTTACTGATGTGTTTTTTTTTTTGTTTTTTTTTTTGTTTTTTTTTTGCACATTCATGACTGCATGTTGAAGGACCTCTGTGATTAATAATGTAATGTCCGTAACCTTGTTTCAGTATCTGTGTTGTTTTTAGATTTTCTGTTTTTTCTGTCTTGTTTTTTGCCTTTGAAAAGCTTAAACCCAGGAGTGAAAAAAATCTTCATTACAACATGGTATTTAAAAAGGGTAGGTATAAAAAGTTAAAGCTTTAGCCTACACTATTTCTGTCAATTTAATGACTTTTTGTCACCTATTTTAGCTCAGGACAATGTACGTGGAGGTTGTCTTTAGTGTTGGTGGAACTTTGCGTATCTCCGCTGGTTGCATCTGGCAGTTGTGGTGGCATTGCAGTAGGTACTTCACCACCTGTTGCCTGGCACGGATCTGCACTTCACTGAGTGACATCTAGTTTTTAATTAATACAACAATCCATGAGTGGGAGGAGAGATAATTAGACGTTTGAGCCCCTGGAAAAAATAAAAACCTTGTGAATGATGAACTATGCTAAACAGTCATGCATGCTGAGCTACATTTATTCATAATTTACAAAGAATGTCTCTCATCGTCTTTCTCACTCTACCAGGTGTGATGAATGCACAACCTAATTAACTCAACGAGGAGTGAGCTGAGGGGAGGTGAAGAAACAAGGGATCGGGTAAACGAGCATACCTTACAAATGAGCATGTGTGAATGTGTGTTTTACATGTGCTCAAGTGTTATGTATGACTTGATGTGTTCATTTGGTTTTAATGGACAGGTGCATCATTACGTGCGTGAGAAACTTAGTTAGAAGTTTGCATGTTCTCTCCTGGACACAACTCCCTCCAGTGCCTTAAACTCCCACACAGCCAAAACTGGGGCAAAATACACAGCCAGCTCTAATGTTATTATAATGTGATGAGCATTGACTAGCAAAGACCCCATGAAGTGAAAAATGACTTCTGGAGGTGTTCAGCAATGCACCTCACACCTGAGGTTCTCCAATGAGGCAATACAGACCGCAAGTTGCTCAAAAAGTTTGCCTGCACACAAAAAAATAGACCCAAATCGTTTCCTTCAACTGTATGGTAAATGTACTGTGAAGTTCTGATGTGATGTGCTCTACTGCTCATCAGCTTGCAAAACCCCTGCCTATTTCCTTTTTATCAGGTCCACTTGTCATAAAGTCAGCTCCAATCTCCATTTCATGGGTTCTTTAACAAGCTATATTGTTTTGAATTCTTCTCAAGCCATTGGAAAGTCATTTTTTATTCATGTGCTCCCAACTTCAACTCAATTTCAGCCTCTAAATATTTCAAGTATCTACACATGATAAAGATGTGTCATGTCTTAGAGTAGTTTATTAAGTCATTACAACACTCTAATGTTAAATTTAAAGATTAAATTTAAATACAGACAGGATGAGGAATGGTTTGACATATGGATCCAAATCATGCCATGCAGGGTTTGAGTTGCTGAAATTAAGAAAGAAAAAAAAAAAAAAAAAGCCTGTTATCGGCTCAGTCCAACCATTAATTGACAGCTTGCTTCTACTTGCCCAGTCGGTGGAAGTCTCTCTCACCTATCACCTGAATCTTTTTTCTTTTCTGGGTTTTTGTATTGTGGCAATATATGTATACTGTAGCCCACCTTAGGGTGCACAGTATACTCAAATATGTTTACATTTGTGAAAGGGGTTGGAAGAAAGACTGACAAGAGACAATGAGCAACTGGAGCCACAGGATACTTTTAACTGAGAGTATATTTTCATTTTTGGGACAAAGAAAATTTGATTGATTTTATTTAGCAAATATTAAAAAACAAACAAAAGGATAAATAACAAGAATATGCAAGGGAGAATAAATGCCTACAAGGCTTACCATAGGTCTCTAAAGTTAGAAACTGGAGCAAATCAAAATGCGATTACAGTTGCTGATTACAGATCTAAATATTTAGATTTAGTCCCTTTTTATAGCATAGGTATAACACAGATAGGTAATATGAAAAGAAAAGAAGAAAAAAAAATATATAAATAAGTAACAGGAGAAAAAATGAGAGACAAAAAACCTAAGAAAACAACAAAAATATACCAAAGTTCCCAAATATCCCAAAAAAAAAAAAAAAAAAAGAAACTTTAACTAATTCTATTTTCTAGGATTTGTTTTTTCTGATATTTTTTTTTTTAAATCTGAGAGAGATTGGCTCTGGAGCTGATACCGTAATATGTGTCTACTTTTATAGAAATGATGGCAGGAATCTGAATTGAAATGAAAATAATTCCAGGAAAACGTAGGCAAGCTAGCACTCTTATGAGTAAACAAGCTCACATGAAGTCTATTAATGTCAAATATGGATAAAATTATTCAGCTTACGAAACAATGGGGAAGAGGGTGTCTGGGAACTGG
The DNA here is from genome assembly GCF_056507025.1 of Lutjanus erythropterus. NCBI lineage: Eukaryota > Metazoa > Chordata > Actinopteri > Lutjaniformes > Lutjanidae > Lutjanus > Lutjanus erythropterus. The sequence goes on along the minus strand of NC_139319.1, from coordinate 46,431,753 downwards.
AAAACATCGCAGCTGTAATGTATCTTTTCTTAAGAAGAAAAAGTGGCTTGATAGATGAAAAAATGTATTGGGTCACACAATATTTCAATTGGAAATATATGGATATATTAGACTGAAATAAAGTGCAACAAAAATCTTAGAGTTAATCACCCACTTTACGCATAATTCCATTGTTTTGTTGTTGTTTCTTTTCTTTTTTCCTCAAAACTTTTTTAAAGGGTAAAAATAATATTTGCCCTTTTAAGCCAGCATTCTGGTGCGACAATAACTTCTTTAACAGTGCTTTCACATTAACCGGTAACCAGTACCATTAAAATAAATTGAAATGTTTCTGACAAGAAGCAAGAGTTCAGAAATACTTCTGTCTCAGTTCCCTTGGTGTGTTCACTTCAGTCAGAAAGGATATTCTCAAGTCAGCTCAGTTCAAATGAGCTCCTAGAACTGTCAAAAAGTCAAGTAGTATGATGTGGGGCTTTAAAAGTCCTGCCACATGGTTCACTCAAGTGATGTGAGCGAAGTGCAGGAATGTCCTCCTTGGGCCAAAAGTTAATGTCGGTCCAACTCCTCAGGATAAGGATGGGGTCAGTTTCAGAACTGGCTCACCATCTCCTTCCTCAGGGAAAATCCAAAATCCAAATCTGAGGGTTTTTCCAGGGCATGTCAAAAACCTAGACTGTATGAAAACAAGGAAATTACTCTCCAGAGTTATGAAATTCTATCCACTATGGCCATAATAAACCACAAAATTCTCAGACTACTCCTTTAAGACAAACAATTAAAGCATGAATTATTTTTAACTGAACAGCATTCAACAAGGAGTATTTTATTCCTTTTTACACAAATTATGAATTATCTTAAGCATTTCTAACACTGAATTGCGATTACTAATTTTTTTTACCATGAAATTGTGTGTTTGTCTTTTAATCAAGAACTGAATGACAGCACAACATGCATCTCACATCTTACTACAGCTGCAACTATTGATCAATTAAATTTCTGGCGTCTTTCTGGTGCATTTACAAGCAGCTTGGACAAATCCCACTGATTCTACCTTTAAAATGTTTTCAGAAACATCATTTAGTGAGTCTTTAGCTGTAAAAAAAAAAAAAAAAAAAAGAGAAAGGTCACGACCACTATCCATCTTGAAGTAAGCCAGCTCCACACTCTTGTTGGTACTGAGCATACTCCTCTGTCAAAAAAACAAAATGCCATTCCAGTCTCAAGGGGCTTCAAAACAGCAGTCCACAAACCAATGGGTGATGTCCCTGTGGCTCTGTCCACTAAGATACTGTGACCTGGGACAGTGACATGACAACAGGAAGGAAAGCTGTATGAGATCATGCAAATATGACAGGACTAATGACACAATTAAGAGAATAGAGGTTAAGTGATCATTATCCGAAAGCTATTTTTAACATCCAACTGCGAGCTCACAGTCAAATCTTTACACACTCCCTGGAAGTTTTAGCTCGCGCCATAATTTAATCTCAGATTGGTGCAGACATCAGTGCATTCCACAATCTGAGCACTTCTTTTCTGCATCTTGTGGAGGTATTGCCTGCAAATACTGAACACAACTTCACACAAAGTTCACATTCAGTGGTCAAATATAGATGTAAATGTGGACACAGCTCTGTTTCACTCACAAAGGTCGCCACAGTCAGTTTACAGCTGATAAAGGCCAAAGGGCACTTTGTTTTGTTCTATAGGAAGGGCACTCTAGAGGGTACTTTATCATGTCTTGTCCAATAGAAGATCACTCTGAGGGGCACTTTATCATGTTTTCTCCACTAGAAGGGCACTCTAAAGAGTACTTCACCACACTTTGTCCACTAGGAGGGCACTGAAGGACACTTTATCATGTTTTGTCTACAGGAAGGACACTTCAGACTGCATTTTACCATATTTTGTAAACTGGAGGGACACTCTAGAGGGCACTTCACCATATTTTGTTCACTAGAAGGACACTCTGAAGGACACTTTATCATATTTTCTGTATTGGAAAGGCACTTTAGAAGGAACTCTATTACAGTTTTATCCACTGAAAGGGCACTCCATCACATTTTGTTCACTGGAAGAACTGCTGGTGCCCCCCTCTGAGTCGGCAGTATGAGGTGAGAATAAAAACATTTTTGACTACTTCCTCCTGCATATTTTACATGTCAGAATGTTGCTCATGTTATTTTTATGTTTCATTTGTGTGATAAATCTCAAAACCTGTGTATAATATTCTCTACATCACAATCAGTCAAAATACCTTCATCACCAACCTTGTATTGCATTAATGATAATGGGTGCGTCTTCATTGTTCTGGGTTACCTGATGTAGCTGCAAACTCCTGACAGAGCATGGATGACTTTTATGCTGGTAAAGGTGTTTTGACTGGATAAACTATCATACTTAAAGGTCATTTATCCTGGCTTGAACTGGATGTTAATGTAATGTAACAGATACATCTTTTACTTCTATTAAATCTATCAGAGTTCTTCTCTCATTTTCATGTTTTCTGACTGTCTGCAGGGGACGTAGAGAGAACCTGCCACTGTGTGTGTGTACTGACTCTGAGAGAATAAATGTGCAGATCCTGACTCCTCTGTGAAAGGTGTTCTTCAGCCCACGAGCAACCATTCTGCAACTGCTACACATGTATGAGGCATGTTGACCTGTTGACCAACTAGGACAACCACACCATTGCATTATTGTGTGTGGGCTGTTTTCATTACCAGTGGTACATTAATAAATAGCCCATTAATACAACAGCTTATTATTAAATCCAACTAAATGTTAGGTACTTCTTCACCTGCGGGCATTTTTGACCCTATAGAATTAAAAAAAAATACCTCCATGAATTCTAATTTTAACCATCAGAGTCTGTAATGAAGTTCAATCAGGAAGACCTTCTATTACGCTGCCTTCATTCACAACTTTCCTTTATTCTGTCTCTCTCCTCCTATTCCCTCTAATCAGCTGTTTGTGGGCGTTCACCTTCATCTTTACTATCCAATCAGATTTTGCCACGGTCACGATAGCCAGTCAATTTGCTGCTGCCAAACTTTAAATCGCCTCTGTCTTTGCTCCATCAGTTGTCATTCAGTCAGTTGTCATTCAGACCCTCTTCCACCCCTCTCTCCTCCAGTCATTGGACCCAGGCAGCCACAAGATGTTCACCTCGATCCTCCCTGATGCCCTCTCCTCCAGTCTTCAGGTCCAGGCAGCAGGAGTCTGGAGCCATTTATTTATGTGCATATTGTTTCACCTCAGTGGGGTCTAACCGCCAAAGACTTTTCATGTTTCATATCTCATGCACGTGTCAATAAACCATTTTCTTTTACTCTTTTATTGAAATACTTATATGCAGGTGCAACAAATTGCAGATTTTCATTAAGAAATAAATCTGGAATATGTTTTCATCACTTGTTCTTATAGAACTTGTCCAACATTACCGCAACTTTTATTATACACATTTATATTATATTTAAATGAATTTCTTCAAGCTATGTGCATCATTTTAAATATTGATATTAAAATAAACAAAAAAATAAGGTCAAGATTTTCTTACTTTTTATGACACATGGCTGACTGCTGCAGTGTTCTCGCTCAATGCTGCCAGTTTCCACAAGTATTGTCCCTGTTAGACACTTAGACAGTATAAGACAGTCCAAGTTGAAAAATTCTGAAGTAACTATTTGTTTGCCTTGAAATTATCTCTGCGACACTTAAAAATGTTGCTGTAATTTTGCAGATAAATGGTAGTTAGCAAGGTCTGCTGTGTTAGTTTAGTCTCTTGGCACCTAATATCCATGAATTCGACAGTAATATTTATTAATTTTTAAAATTCAATTTAAAATACACAGTTTGGTAAAAACACAATAAATGCTTCAGAGGAAAAGATGTATGTCTTGCTTTTCTTGATCTTGAGGGTCATCTGTAAGTGGCCCAACCTGCTATACAGTGCATTCAGAAAGTATTCAGACAACCTTCACTTTTTTCACTTTTGTTATGTTGCAGCCTGATGCTACAATCGTTTAAATCATTTTTTTTTTTTTCACATTAATCTACACTCAGTACCCCATAATAACAAAGTCAATATATAATTTTAGACATTTTCGCAAATCTATTACAAAGGAAAGACTGAAATATCACATTGGCATAAGTATTCAGAGCCTTTGCAACAACACTTGAAATTCCACTCAGGTGCCTCCCATTTCTCTTGATCATTGCTGAGATGTTTCTACACCTTGACTGGAGTCCACCTGTGGCAAATCAAATTGATTGGACTTAATTTGGAAAGGCACACACGTCTCTATAAAAGGCCACACAGGTGACAATGTATTGTAGAAGCCATGTGGTCAAAGGAAGTGCTTGCAGAGCTCAGAGACAGGATTGTTGCAAGGCACAGATCTGGAGAAGGCTACAAAAAAAATTCTGCTGCATTGAAGGTTCCCAAGAGCACAGTGGCCTCCATAATTCTTAAATGGAAGAAGTTTGGCACAACCAGGACTCTGCCAAGAGCTGGTCGCCTGGTGAAACTGAGCAATCAGGGGAGAAGGGCTTTGATAAGAGAGGTGACCAAGAACCCGATGGTCACTCTGACTGAACTCCAGAGATCCTGTGTGGAGATGGGACAAAGTTCCAGAAGGACAACCATCACTGCAACCCTCCACTGATTCTGGGCTTTATGGCAGAGTGGCTAGACGGAAGCTTCTCCTCAGTGCAAAACATATGAAAGCCCGCTTGGAGTTTGCAAAGAAGCACCTGAAGGACTCTCAGGGCCAAAACGCACTAAAGGCGTCTGACACTTGTGATTTGAAGTGCAACCATTGTTCTAAATGGCAGAACACACACTGAAAGCATCTTGATGCGCGTCAAACTGACTTGATGCTCGCACTCCGAACTTGTTTCGATTTTGGAGCGTCAAATGAGGACCAGGGCCTGTTTGGCCTCAATTCTAAACATTATGTCTGGAGAAAACCAGGCACAGCTCATCATCTGCCCAATGCCATCCCAACAGTGAAACATGGCGGTGACAGCATCATGCTGTGGGGGTGTTTTTCAGCAGCAGGGACTGGGAGGCTGGTCAGGATTGAGGGAAAGCTGAATGGAGCAAAGAACAGAGAGATCCTGATCTTGTTTTGTTTACTGAGCCAGTATCCAATGGAAAGCTTGCCATAATAATGAGCAACAAATGGGAAGCCTCGCATGAGCAACGACTTGCACAACAATTCTGACTAGTCATAATTACGTTTTAGATATCTTTAATTTTCATTCTGCCTAGTCAAAACTGAATTACAGATATCTGTAATTGTCATTTAGGATGTGTGACGAGTCGAGTGTCGGTTTAAGTGACGTCTAAATGTACTTTTGACTAGTCAGAATGAAGTTATAGATCTCTTCAATGAAAATACTTACTAGTCATAATATAATTACGACTAGTCAAAATGAAATTATTGATATCTATAATGTTAATTCCGGATAGTCAAATTTAGCTATTAAATGTTAAAACGGCTTGCCATAGGAACATGTCTGTGTACTTATGTGCATACTTCAACAGTCTGACAATAATAATTCTCATTATCTTCTATGATTTTTCTTACAGACATTAGATGTGAAAAACAAAATCATAATCATAAAAAATCATACTTATGACATAAAAAGTTGAGATTATAATATATTTTTGATATGATGTAATTATGATAATACTATCCCATAATTATGACTTTTATCTAATACTATCAACTTTTTGTTTCATAATTTCAACTTACAATTGCATAAATGGGCTTTGAATGAGAAAAGAGTTAATGGATTTGTGGTCACAGTGCATTAGGTGTTAAAGACATGAAAGATGATTCACAGTTTTGTCCACATAGACTTCTGGTTTGCTGACTGTGTGAAGGGTTTTGACAACATAACTTTGGTTCTGACCAATGCAAATCAAATTATTGCAAAAAACTGTAATGACTTTAACTAAACATATTAACTCTCATGCAGTCTTATGCTGTTTTCTGCTGAATTTCGTGTTCCTCATGTCTTCATTTCATACAAGCCATATCCATCCATTTTTTCTGCTTTTCAAGAAAAATGCTTTACTCCGTGTATTACTGCGTGGCCCTACAACAGAATTAGCATTTTCTGGAAGCCAAGCATCTGGGCTTTGTGCATACCCAGTGCTTCTATTTTTACACGCTGCTTATTATGAGCCTGAGGTCTACTCTGGCGTTGCTTTGTCAGAAATTAGAAGCAGGGAAATGTGAGCAAGGAAATGTGCTTGTGTGTGTGCCCGCACACACAACGTGCATGTGGAGGAGAATGTGTGTATTTGCAGTGTTATTACTCATCCCTGACTGAATTTACATTGTCCTCTAAGTCAGCAGGGTGGTGCAATAAAGGTGTGTGTCTGTGTGCTGTGTGAGCGTGTGTTGGTGGGTGGATGGGGACGTGAAAGAGACACTGTGTGCTGTACTATGCAGATTCCCTGTGCTTTTTTTTTTGCTGTTGTGTGTCCCTGTGTGTGTGTGTGTGTGTGTGTGTGTGTGTGTGTGTGTGTGTGTGTGTGTGTGTGTGTGTTTCACTGTGGTCTACTTGACCTCCTCTCCACCTCTTCCCTAGTCCTACCGCCTTCATTACCATCAGCATGCTTCACACTGCTGCTGTCTGCCCACACACTGATACATATACAGTACACAAGACACATACACACACACACACACACACACACACACACACACACTGACAGCTTCTGATCACATCACACTCTGTAATCCAAGGATAGTCACACTAACAGCCAGCAGGACTGCTGTCTAACTAATCACCCACAAACTGAGAACAAGGGAGTGAAAGAGGAAAAGAATCAGATGATATAATAAAAAGCAAGAACAGAAGGATGGAGTGATGGGTGTAGAGGAAGCTAGGGGACATATAAGGGAGGAAAGAAGGAAATAAGTGAGATCATAACTAAGATTTTGTGCAATAATATTTAATATTCACAATATTTAGTTACATTTACAATATAGTACATTTACTCAGCTACATTCCCTGATTCAAATAGTTATTTATTTTATTTATTCAAAAAGAGCCCCTGTGCTGTTTTTTTTTTTTTTTCTGTTTTGCAATACTTAACCATTTAAAGGAGAAATCTGTTATATATTTACTGCAATTTCCATTTCAGGCCGGAATAACTGTTCTCATTAATTCGAGCTGAAATTAATGCCAAATACTCACAAATGAGTGAGGGTCTCTTTATGAATCATGACAAATCTTCAATAATCTTTTAGAAGGAGTAGATGTTTATAACAGTTAAATTGAGCTATATGTTAATTGAGTCTGGCAGGCAGTCCAACTCCAGACACACTTTATTTCTCATACTGACACTTTTCTAATCCACACTCCTGTGTGAGCAAAATTTAATATGAATGAAGGTGTTTTGCAGTTGCAGAGATGTGTGTGTGTGTGCGCCACAGCCAAACATGCAGACAAACCGATTGCGCCACAGACTTTGTGCTTCGACCAGATTTTAGCTGTTCTAAGGCGCAAGTTAATTTGCTATCTTTCAGATGTGGCAAAAGTGACAACTGCGCTGGAGTAAGATAGCAATACCACCCCTGCCACCCACTTTGCGCTGGGTGTAAGATAAGGCCCTAGAAGCATCTTGCAAGCACATGAAGATCATGAGAGTGTGTGTAAACACACCATAAATTCCTAAATTCTTCCCTTTCCATAGCTTGTGTGTGTGCATGTGTGTGTTGTATTACTAGTAAAAGTTTTTTTTCAGTTTCTTCCCTGCATCATTAAAACTTATGTTTTATCCAAATCCTTATTTGCCTTGTCTGTCTCTACCCAGCAAGTGTGTGTGTGTGTGTGTGTGTGTGTGTGTGTGTGTGTGTGTGTGTGTGTGTGTGTATGTGTGTGTGTGTGTGTGTGTGTGTGTGTGTGTGTGCATATTCGTGTATGTGTGTGTACTTTTTCTTTATGTGAATAGATGAGGTGGGCACAGCGGCTCCCATTAACCTGCCATTTCACAGTCCACAAAGTGCAGTAATCTAGGGGCAGAAGACACACAGAAAGACACGTGCACACACACACACATGCACAGACACACTCCTTTAACGCACTGAAAAAGTGTGGGAGGTGATTGCTGTGACTACACCTGTAATCACACCACTTTATGGGGCCTCTAAGGCAGACCCACACACACACAGAGTGCTGTATATGATCTTTCCCTGCAGATGATGTCATTATATGACATTACATCTGATTAAAGTTATTAAAGATCAGATGTCTCATGTAAGACATCCTGGAGAACATAGTGGACAATATCTAGGTGTGCATGCTGTATGTGTGGGCGCACATCTGCATATGTGGGTACAAGGTTCATTATTTGTCTAACATACGTGTGGGAGGGGAGCACAAATGCAGCAGTCTTTAACTCAAAGCTAATTTTCCTGCCTCATCCCTTTGTGCTTTAATTAGAGGTTTGCCAGAATATTGATAAAATTGTTCCTGCCCGGCCGGTGACCTATTTTTTTCCCCAAGGGGAGAAGTAATACGTTTAACAATTAATTTCAGGGTTGGTGCAAGACAGCAGAATGAAAAAAAAAAGGAATGAGGGAAAAAGTAGGAGTAGTGGACAGAATGGGACACAAGCAAAATATGATGCTCGTGCTCGCTTTGAAACCATGAGTGATACAGATTGAGTGTACAAATTGCCTCAAGTAAATTATGCCTCTGATGGATTATCTCACCCCAGCACTGTCTCCACATTTTATTATTTTTTACAGAAAACTGGTCAGGACTCAAAATCCTGGATGGGTGTCTGGGAGCTGTATGGCAGCAGCACTCAGGAAAGGCATCAACTGTTAATTGCTTCCATTTTCTTTTCCAACTTAAAGTTTATTCTCTTTATGGTGAATATTTTTTTAAAAAACAGTTGCAAATTGTTTGTCACAAAGAGAAGAGTGTCCAGATATGGAAGACTGCTCTGACATGGACTTGTGACCTGTCGATCATTCAACCAGGATCAGGTCCTGTTGTAATGCTATTTTTTTTATTTTTCACCAAAGTAGGTGGCACTCACCTGATTCTTAAAGGGAAAGTTTTTTGAAGTGGGGTTGTATGGGGTAGTTATGCAGAGTCAATCCGCAAGCAAAAAGGTTTTTTTAGCCACATAAATAAAGACCTCCCTAAAAAAAAACAAACATTTTTTTTAACTATACTACTACATATATATATATATATATATATATATATATATTATATATATGTGTGTGTGTGTGTGTGCGTGTGTGTGTGTGTGTGTGTATAATGAGCATATAGAAATTTAGAAGATAAGACAGAGAGATAAAATATGTAAAAATAAAAATATAGAATAGAAATATGTAAACCATATACAACAATGGAAAAAATAGAAATATGAGGTGCAAAAATATATAAAATATACAACAATATATACAGCGGTGGTACACATGATAATGTAAATGTGATAGGATACCTGTATTATAATAAGAGTATAGGTGGATTTAAATGCACAGTATAAATAAATAAATGCAGTGGTGATGACAGTGTAGCCCGTGTGTCGCACTATTGATTTGTTATTAATGCACAGTACAGTAAACAGTTGAAATTACTGCACATGTAACCACGTTGTTAGGTCAGCATTGCACATACGATGATGAATGAAATATAAATAATAATCTTTTGATGAAGATTCTTATGATGAGCTTCTGATGGTATCACAATAACTAATAAGTAGCTCCTGACAGTGCTGAAGTAAGTCCAGACCAGTAAATTTATTCAGAATGTCAGGCATTGAGGGAAAAGAGGTGTAGAGTTTGATGGCCACAGGTAGAAATGACTTCCTGTGGTGCAGGTTGGAGGAATCAGTCTCCCACTGAATGTGCTCTTGTGTGTCAATCAATCAAATTTCACTGGCCTAAAGATTTCAAAGATGGTTCATGCTCGTGTTTTTCAAACCACCCGACTTGTCTCTCCTTCTACTTAACTTGGACCACGCTGACAACCATCTGCTGAAGGCAAAACACTGACTATGATGTACCTCATACAACCCCACTTAAAAAAGACTAAACTATCCCTTTAAGCTCAGATGGGACAATGACAATGCTGTTTTTCTATGAATTTTACCATTACAGAAGCAAAAGGAGCTGACAACAGTCTGCAGAAAAAGATAGAAAATAAAATCATTAACTACATGAACACAAGCCAGCCATTTGGAATTATGGACAGGGGGACAAATTGGGTCCACCATCCAATAAGTAAATAAGTTTTTGGTCCTTTGGGCTTGAAGTGACACAGATGGAGTGTCCAAATCCAAAGTGAGTCAGTCTGTTATTTCACAGCACAAAGAAAAAATCTTTCAAATTAAACTGTGACAGTTAGATTTGTCCTTTTACCTTTCAACCAAACAAGGAGAGAAAAATGCCTCCAATGTTCAAGTGACTGGAGAAAAGTCCAATCAAACTCTGATTAAAGGAATTACTGCAAGGCATTAAATCATGAGATCAAATCATGGGTGAACAAATAAATTTACTCTTCATCGGTTCATCTATCAGACTCAACCTTGAGGGCCACATTCATCACAGTAATGATCAAAGTGCATGCAGAAATGAAATAGCTAATTTTATAAAGCAGGGGTCATCAATTACATTTGTCCAAGTGCCAGACTTTTTCGAAGCAGACAGGGGCCAGACTTTTATATATGCATATATGTATATACACATATGTACAGTGCATTCAGAAAGTATTCAGACCCCTTTCACTTTTTTCACTTTTGTTATTATGGGGTACTGAGTGTAGATTAATGTGAAAAAAATAATAATTTAAACGATTGTAGCATCAGGCTGCAACATAACAAAAGTGAAAAAAGTGAGGGGGGTCTGAATACTTTCTGAATGCATCATTCAGGCCATTGTACGGCCTGAATGATGGTTCTATCTGAAAAACAAACCACAAACAAACCACACCATTTTACTTCGGAGGCTAAAGAGATGAATGAAATTATCTAAATTGGCTTTTATTTTGAAATGCTTGTGTGGCGCGAGTGCGCTTCCTCCTGTCACAATTGATTGACGTGAGTGATGTTTGCAGTCGTTGCATCTTCTGCTGAGGTGACTGAGACACGCCCACGGCAGGTTGAGCAAATGGGGATTTTCATTTTGTTCATGGAACGCAGATGATGGAGAAATACATTGGAGTCACCAAATGAGCACTAAAAAGCGTACCTGTACAGTATTTTCAAAGACTCCTGCGTAATTTAATGTTCTTAACCCTTGTGCCCTCCTCAAACTTACTACCTTCTGGACACCTCTGTGGCAAATTTGGACACGCACAGAAAAAAACATTTCTATCAAACACACACACATGGATCACATGTTCAAAGCCTGGATATTTCTGTTTCAAATTTCTGTTATGTTCTCTTTTGTTGTAGAAGTTTACAAAGTTGTTGCACAATAAATGTTGACACTGATGAATCAGATGATGATTTAAAAAATAGTTCACAAACACATACACACAAATCACTCTTGGGGCCCCCCTGGTAGTCACATGGCTCCATAATCTAAAGGGCAAAAATACAAGAATTTCATGCATCGGCCTACAAAGAGAAAACAGTTGCAATCTGGTGGAATACAGTAAAAATTTCAAATATCACTACTTTTCTTCAAAATGAAATACTGACATTACAGAATGTATGGTTTTATATGAAGTAAAAGATTAAAAAATGTGTTTTTAATTGAAGTCAATGAGCTGTTTTTGGCCACGAAGGTGTCCAGAGTATCTGGCACTACATAAAAAATACTAATGCAATCAAATCAATTTTGTTGCTAATCTTTGACACATCCAAGACTCTAATCACCACCAAAGTCCCATCCCCCTACTATTTATTATATGGAAAATAATTAATTTCTTGTGATTTAAAATCCTGAAAATGATTGAATGTTTGGTAGTTTTGAACAAGTCTTAAGTTGTTTAAGTGAATATTGATGTATGATGATTTAATAGCAGTTTTTATGTGTGTTCATTTTTTCCACGAAGGTGTCCAGAGGGTACAAAATGCATCAAGGGAGTATGAATGACATGTACGAGTAAAAGACATTGGATTTCAAAAATTTTACACAAAAGAAAAGTTCTTACAAAAATTCATGCCACAAGCTGTGACACAGCCAAAATGATCACCAAATAAAAAATAAAAAAAATTGAAAAAAATGTACAAAAATGCCCGAGGAGAGCATAAGATGCTGTTTGGAATGACTTTCAATTTAAGAAATGCTGAAGACTAAGAGGAAGTGTACAGTATGTTTTCTATATTTAATCTTGGCAATAAAATTGAGGTACAGTGTGACAAAAAATTTTTGCAGCCCCCCAGCAAAAATCAGGGCTTCTCATGTGGCCCCATAGGAAAAATAATTGCCCACCCTTGGATTAAAGGCTTTTAATGTGAAGCTACAGCAGTAGGAAATCTTCAGTTTGCATTGGCAGTAACTTTATACAGCATTTTTTTTTTTTAAAGACCTTGAACTTTTCATGGCCCCATTGGGCGAGGGGATCATCTGCCCTTTGACCCCACTCTGATGATGGACCGGCATGGACATGACATCACTTTGACCACACCTGAGAATGGTCAGCACATCGTCACATCGTCTGTGAAGAATAGATGAAGAATGAGGAAGGAGACAGCAGTGTGCAGGCATTTTTTGACCATATCTTTTTTTGTCATAATCTGTGATATCTTTAGTTTTGGTACGAAATTTCACTTCTGAGTTAGAGTTTTTGTTGTGTGTGTGTATGAGGAGAATAGTAGCAGTTCAGAAATTCCTTCGTTTTCGATACCGATGTTTTGGGTTTTCCATTTCAAATGCCTCACAGTCATTCATGCCCATCTTCTGTGCATTACATACATTAGGTTCCCCCCCCAGGGATAAATAAAGTATTTCTGATTCTGATGGGGTTTTTTTAACTTCTGTTACATACATGGCTCTAAATGATGCTTTATCTACCATAGGTGCATCTGAGAAGGCACTTTTGCATTGAGGGGCAATCGCCCCCTCGATGTCCCCACACCACCACCCCCTCCCCCAACTCTTTTAAAGCATTCATGCACAACACTGATAAAGTTCATGCCCCTTGAAAGGAGAGCAGTAGAAATAGAGACTGTATGTAGAAAGAGAACTGAAAGTAGAAAAAGACATATGGGGAAAAAAGCATGCAGGAAAAACTTGGTGGAGAAAGTAGAGACAGACTAGCTGGATGAGGGAGATGAGAGGTGACGTTCAGGGTTTGCTGGAAGCCTCAGCTTCATACAGGATGTCAGTCAGCAAATTTTTACACACACTGGGACGCGTTCCAAACTTTGCATCATGCTCTCTGAGGAGAGGACATCACAGACATTTCAGATCATGTTCCAGCATGGTAAGTATATATAGGCTGAAATAAATCCAACAGACATATTAAATTATTTCTCCAGTGTTTTGGCACAGATCTTATGCTTTTATGACCACCAAACCACAGAAGATATGTTTCCTTAATTAGATGACCATGTAAATGTCAGATATATGTCCCAAATTGGTAAAGAGAACAGATTCCCTGTCTCCGTAACTTAAGGATAAATGTCCTTAAGTTACATTCTGGAACAAGTTTCACTCCTACATTCTCCATGAGGACAAAAAGCGGCTGCAACCTGCCTCTTGCTGGTCCTTTTAAAAAAAAAAAAAAGGAATGAATTTCATAACAAACACAATCCCAATAGTGGAAATAAACACAGCACTTGCCAACCATGTAGTACTTCTCCCTGGACAGATGGGGAACTGTTTCAGAAAAGTTGTCTATTTATCATTGATCCATTAGAAACTGTCTTTAATGGAGGACTTTATGTGTCCAGTAGCATATTTTATGCACCATAAAAATGAAAAATTTGAGAACACTCAAATGAGCCCAACTCAAATTCTAATGTTTTGAAAAAGTTTTACCAACTACAGATCTTTTGTTGAGCTAATTTACTTTTCTTCCTTACATAAATTTAAAAAATTTAAATTTTACTCAAAACATTGTTTAAAAAAAATGAATAAAATCACTGAAGTGAAAGTAAATGTTAAAATTGTAATTTCCATTTGAAACTATTTAATTTTTCAGGCACTAAGACAAAAGGCAAATCCTGTTTGCAGCTCACTGTGACCAATTTTTATTTATTTATTTATTTATTTATGTATTTAATTATTTGTAGTTTCTAAAACTCAAAAATTCAAGTTTATCTATTTGAGTTGGGCTCAAAACTCATAAATCTATTGCAGTATGTTGCCTTGAAATTTTAAGTCATCTCAACAGTTTTTTTCTACAGTGTAACAAAATAATATATTGAATAACATGCAAACACTTAACTTTGCAAAAACACTTTGTCCACCTCAGCAAAACAATACAAGGTGGTCTGCTAATCTTTCCATTTCTGACAACAAATTCCTCGGCGTTGGAGGATAACATCCACTTTCGGCTGCTTGCAGTGGTGGACAAAGTACTCAACCCCAGTACTTTAGTCAAAGTAAAGATACTCCTGGTCAAATATCACTCAACTACAAGTGAAAGTTGCTCAGTCAAAATTTTACTTGAGTTAAAGTACTAGAGTTCTTGCTTTTAAAAATACTTAAGTATTCAAAAGTACATGTTTTTAAAAATACTTAAGTATTCAAAAGTACAAATTACAAAGTACATTTTCTACTATCAATACATGCTGTATTGTTTTCATGATGCATTTACAGAAGCTTGTAACTCTCTGAAACCATCGAATGATGCACTGACCTGCTTGCAGAACCACTCTGCTACACAAAGTCTATAGAAACACCTATAAAAACTTTATCATAGAAATACAATCAAAACCAAAAAGGACAGCTATTGTCATTTTCTGATGTAACTGTATTATAATTACTGCATAAAATTAGATTGAAGATAACTGTAAGGAGTTCAACAAGTCTGTTAAATAACATATTTCTTTCTGTCCTCAGACGCAGTATATATACATGAATTATGTGGTATTTTTCACCCCAATAAAAACAATCCAACTTTAAAAGCTACCTGGAATAATGAATAATTATAATAACATCTTGAGATTTAATTTTGTCTTTCTCCTGCTGTCACCATTACCGCTTTTTGTTTGAATGAAAGAGGGAGAGCTTGCTTGTTCTTGTTAGTGCGTCTGGATGTATTTCTGCTTTTACATCAGTCCCATTTGAGAGGAGCTACTGTGATTGGTTTTCTTTTGTGAGGAACACAGCATGTGACCAACTGCATTTTAGAAAAGAAAAAACACCAACAGCTGACTTCAAAGCTTAGTCAAAAAGTAACAACAACCTTCTTAGAAATGTAGTGGAGTCAAAAGTACAATACTTGTCTTTGAAATGTAGTGGAGTGAAAGTCAGAAGTTTCCAAAAAAAACAAATACTCAAGTAAAGTACAGATACTCAAAAAATGTACTTAAGTACAGTACTCAAGTAAATGTACTTCACTACTGTCCACCACTGGCTGGTTGTGGGGAGGGGGGCTGCAAGTGCAGGCAGAGTTTGTGTTCTTGTCATTTAACGAGTCTTCAGTAAACTGATCTTGCTGTCCCCTTTTTGTTGCACTTATGGATGATGAATATTGTTGCTGCTGTAAAATAGTCCCTCTGCTGTGAGCTGTGCTCTGAAGTTGTGCTGCTGTCCACTGTGTGTTTGCCTCCTGCAAACGGGCACTGACTGAAAGAGCAAAGGTAGAGAGGCAGCAGACTGACTGACCGTTGTCGTGTTTATATCTCCAGTAAAGAGTAAAGAATTTCACATTGAGCCCTGAGCCACATGGCAAAGTGGCTAGTTAGCTTGATTGTGTTACCCGTTGTGACAAATTATATCATGGGCGGGTGCTAATGTCAAGCCCTGCTTGGAAATGCTTTAGGGCTGAAGAGTTGTCTGTTTCCACTTGCAAAATATGAGCAAACAGAGATAACCCTGATGATATCAAATAGTGTTATTTGCTCAGACAGACTTGACAAAGATCCCTCCAGAGCTGAACAACTGTCTTCACATGCTCAGTGACAAGATATCCCCTTTAATTTTGTTGCATCTTAGTTATTGGGTTTCTAACATGAAGACATCAGTGGATTCAAGAATAGTCATTGTTCCAGTATGACAAAAACCTTACAACTATCTGCCCTCTGATCCTCTTGTAAGGACACGTGTGCTTTCACCAACTTGCAAAGTGTTGGGAGGTCACAGAGAACCTGGACCAGTCTTTTCTCTTCAGGGATGTTTGCGGTGTTGTGGACAATATACTGCTCAAAAAAGAAACCAGATAAACAGCGTTTTTCACCATACATTTGTCTGCTTACCATGACAGCTTGTCTTGGACTTGTTCCTGTGAAGGAACTACATTAATCACTTTCTTTGTCTCCCATCAGATTCTGTCAGCGGGGTGTGGCAGACACATGCCAAACAACAACACTGATCACGAATCAAACCCATTTCTTCCCTGTAGACCTGGCACAGTCCAGTGGAGAATATGGGCTGTGGAACACACTTCAAACTAAACACAAATCCAAACTAAATCCCCTGGACTCTTTAAATGAAACTGCAAATCCCAGAGGAAGTCACTGTCGAGAAAAAGCGTGCCAACAGTGGGACACATTTCAAATTAAAAATGAGTCAATACAGCCAGACGAGAAACACTTCACCTCCTGAAAGTCAAATTATTTTCTTTCAATGCTCCACTCTTACCAATTCTCATCATGCACTGTTTACCCCAAAGGGATGCACTGCAGATACCTCTAAAAAGAGAAATTTTATTCCAGATCAAACCACCTGAACATGTTTTGTTGAGCCATAATGGGAACTCTCAAGGAGACCAGAGGTCAGCAACAGAAGAGAATCACTGACTGTCTTAAAGACAGAACAGGACAATTATCTAGTCAACAAAGTTGTCCAGTTGAAGGAGAGACTCTTCCCACGCTGAGCTTGAATACCAGAGTCTGCAACTGGATATTGGACTTCCTCAAAAACAGACCCTAGATAGATTGGTGGTCTCACCTCTTCCACTCTAGTGTTCAGCATGGGTGTCCCCCAGGGCTGTGTGCTCAGCCCCCTCCTGTTTGACCATCATTGGCTGGATTTCAAACATCAATGAGACTTCATATCGGGAGGAAATCAACAGTCTTGCACAGAATACAACCTTGTGTTTAACATCAGCAAAACCAATAAGCCTTTTGTTGATTTTTGAAGAAAGGAGACTTTCTTCAGGGGCAGAGGTGGAGCAGAGGAACAGCTTTAGGTTCCTGCAAAGTCCAGGACAGGAAAACTCTGCAGCAGGTCATTACAACTGCCAAGAACATCATTGGTACCCATGCAAGGAGCATCAGTGATATCAGGGAGGTCAGGTGCCCATGCAGAGCCCAAAGACAACACTAAAAGACAGCACCCAGCCAAACCACAGCCTGTTCAACCTGCTGTCATTAGGCAAGAGATACAGAAGTATCCACTGCCATTCCACCAGACTGATGAGCAGGTGGTGATTCATTCAATTCATTCTCAGCACTCCTGCATATAAATTACTTTGTTTTATATTTTATTTATCTCTTGAACCAAATCCAATCAATCAGTCAAATAGGGAACTACATTCAAATCTCACTATACAACCTTGTAAATGACAAAGAAATCAACTCTCATCCTTGGAAAAAAAAAAAAAAAGAAAAAAAAGAAAGATATATCCTGGCCTGCTCATCTTCAAATATATTTACTTCAAGTTTTTAATTTTGATCATAATCCTCCAAATGGTCTGTTTCGCATAATTAAATAGTTTTAAAGCCAATCAAAAACTAAATTATTTACCTCATTACTTTTTATCTTTTTCACATTTGTCTGCTGTGCTACCAAACACTACAGCATTAGCATAATATGATGCCTTCAAATAGTTTTCAGAACATTTTAATTACAGGTAGAGCATGCTTCAAAAGCCAAAGCGGTAAATCCACAAGGCAGAAAGATTTTTTTTACCAAATACACCAAGATGTGATAGCCTCACTTTCTGTTTGACTGTTGGTTCATGAATATTTAATATTTCATTTAAATATTACTTGGCAAACTTCCCTGTTATTTTTCCACTGCAGCACAAAGGAGCTCTGTCATCAAAGAAGCTACAGTGTGGTGCAGTACAATGACTTGACTATTTTCACCCACTTCAGTTTTTCTAGAGAAAGTGTTCTAGGTGTTATATATATGCAGTACATTATTATGTACATAATAATGTTAATAAATGATGACAGTTTTCACATTTTAGTCAGTGGTAATTTTGTTGACAGATGAATGGCATTGATGAATGACATTTTCCACTGGCAATAATAAGACCATAACTAAGTCACTTTTCGTAAACCAATAAAAAGAAGATAAAAGTTTTCGAGCAGAAATATGACTCAGGAAGTCTAATTCCCCAGAGGTTCCAGTTCTCAGCCTGTGGCTCTCTCCTCCAAAGCTCCCCAGAGCTCAGCAGCCGCCTGTGGATGAGCAGCAGCTTGCAGCTGTCCATCCGCCCCACCCGGTCCTCACACCACTTTTTCACAACTCATGCTTTCAACTTGCTTTTAATATAGTGTTGCTAGCAACATTTTATTAAACTTCAGTTATTTGGATAATAACTTCTCTGCTAAAACTATGGTGGCTCTGCAGGGTCAGACAGAAAGGCCAGTAAAAAAGGCACACTGAAACGCACTGTACATTTAGGGAACATAACAGTGCCTATAGTGAACATAATGCCATAAGCAAAAGTGATAATCGCAGCAAAGTAATGTTTAAGTGGAATTATACAACAGTTTCAACCAAGTAATTTGATTGGACAAGAGGCATTCCATGGAAACAGAAAACCTTTCAGCCCTCAAACATTTCCAAGTTGTTGTGCCACTGTGGCAAAAACAAGAGTGGTTGTTTCCCATATGTGTTCCCCCTCACCTAATCTCAGTTTCTTGTGTCAGTCTGCATGTGAGCGTGTGTGCATATGTACAGGTGTGTGGGTGTCTTTGTTGCCTCTGTGGTGTGAAACTGACTCTGCGACAGTGATTTTAACTGCTGGGTCAACAATGACAAGCTTGGTACCAGGGGAAATATTTGCACTTAGATGCATGCTGTTGTGGCTATGAAATGATTTGAATAAATATAGCCCATACATGGCTTAAACAGATAAATTATAAGATTGTTCCCTGAGCAGTTCTGTGGCAGGTTGGGAGACGCACATGGACAGCACGGCCTGGATTGCTGGGAGACTACCGGCCTGCAAGGGAAAGAAAAAAAGACAAAACACATGTGCCCAGGTTGTTCAGTTAACTTATTCTATACTATACTATACCCATACTTCACAAATTAACACATACAAATAGACACACCAAGGAAGAAAACTTGCCAAACATTCAGAAACTTGCCAAACGTATCCTAATGGCAGTAAAACTACACATCAATGTATAGAATATAACTGTAGCTATAGGGTGTATCATTAAAATGACACTAATCTAAACTCACGCTCCAGTTAGGCTGTAAGTCTATCAAACACAGACTGGCTCCAGACTTAAACCACAAGCTTGGAGCCAAGAAGTTGTGAGAAGAATTTTTAGTTCTATAAATCAACATAAGCTCTTATATAGTACATCTGCTTAAAGCTTTAAATTAGATCTATCTATTAACAAAAGCATATTGCTGTAGTCACAACCAAAGGCTCATTTGGTAGTAAAACTTCAAGGATTTAAACGGACATCAATAAGAAGACCATAAATATTTTGGCTGTGCTGTTGTTGTACGTGGTCAGAATCTACTTCCTTCTGGCCACAAGCCTGTAACACACTCCTCCCCTGAGAGGGTGATAATGTGCTAGGACAACCTCCAGTTCAGAGAAGTAAAACTGGATCATAGGTGCAGTTTATGAACAGACAGAAGCATGTATGCAAACTCAGACATGCAGACAAGGGTGATGGCAAGAGAAGTGCCAGTTTCAGAAAGCCGAGTGGTTTTAATAGCTCCATAATGTCATGTAAATTTTGAGCTCGATGCTACTTATAAACCAAAGTAAAGAGGATGAGCTGACAAAACCAACCTATTTTTGATTGATAACAGCAGATAAAAGTTCTGAAGCTATAAACAGGCAGAGGGAGTGTAATGTGCTGTAAAAAGGCCAGGATGATGAATAGAACAAATCCATAATTGCAAGTTCTCTTAGTCACCAGTTAACGACAGTCTTTAAGTCCTCAAACATAGATACAACAATTTACGTTTTATGAGCCACTTCAGGATCTGTTTATACTGAAATGCAGACTCATATAACCAGCCAACAGATTCCAAATCAAATACAAATTATGGTTATAAATGAAAGCTGAGTGACAGCATATTACTGTAATTACTGTAAACTGTGGTATGAATTCCGCTGGTGGTGCATAAGCTGCCTCTAGTGTTACATGGAGGAATATCAGAAATCTATTTTAAAAGTAAAAGTAATTCATTTAAAAACATCTCAGCTGCGAGAAAATCCTTGCTGGCCTCACTGCAGCCAAGAAATTGGTTACCACAAGGTGGAAACACCCACACTGCTCGTGTGATTGGCGTCAGTGAACCCTAGATTGGTCTTTTGGGTAAAATTAAAGAAACGTATCTGGCCATTTAACCTGCTTTGCAGCATTTGGTCCTGGGGCGCCCTGGGGTGGCGGGAGGGATTGAGGGTTTCTCTTCTTTCCTTCTTAAAATAAGTTTTGTTTTTTCTGTACTTTTATTGCACTATTAGCCCCACTAATCATCCATGATTAGTTACAAGCAAAACTGCAGTGGCAAGATAAGCATAAGGCAGAATAAAGAGACTGTAAATTATTGGTTCAAAAATACTGCAATTGTGCCTCAAACTGTGGACTATTACAAAGAGAAGTGCAGATCAGGAGGAGAATATTTTGAGCGTTCATGTTAAAAATGAAATGGCTACTTAAGGAGCGCCACTAAAGTGTTCACAACACCTGCTATGGCACAAAATGGTGAGGTGGTACTTGGAGAGCTCAATATTTTCTGAGGTGGTACAAGGTGAAAAAAGTCTGAGAAACTCTGCACTATAACATTGTCAGACTCACAATGGACAGTTTTTTGTGGGTTTTTTTTTTTGGGGGGGGGGGGGGTTCTATTAAGCTATTTAACATTTTAAAAAACACCAAAACAGGATCCCAAAATAACTGTAGCTTTAATACAAGTTGAAAGCACAAATTGAAAGTATTCACTGAAAAGGCTGCATGTATTGCGCCTCATTTTGGAATGTGCGGGTAGAGCAGGATCGGTCAGAGCCGGAGGACACTGTCTGACAGACAGCTGCTGCTGAGCTACAGGGAGCTTTGGAAGAGAGAGCCAGAGCCACTGATTCAGATTCTGCTTGTCCCTCCCTAACATTTACGTCAGCAGCACACCTCAAGATCTATGAAGAGACCTCAGTGAGTTCCTCTGTTAGTGCTCATGTGCACCAGTGCTATGGGTGCACTTTCTTGAGTGTCTGTTGAATTTTGGGAGTCTTCATCTCTTTGCCTACTTTTATTTAGCTATTACTGTCATTTTTGGACCAACCACAAACAGCAAAACTTGAACAAGAACATCTTGTAGAACGTCTGTATTTTCTAACACACATGCACATTTAATTTTAGAGAGTGACTGTAGCCAAGACACCACTAAAAAGCTTATTCTCAAAACAGTGACTGAAAAAATGACAAAAACTAAAAGCTCTAGGTCTAATATGTATGTTGCACACAAAAGAACTACCACGTTCAATCTGTGCTGTTTCCTGGTAAATGTTGGATGACTGGGAGTGAAAATAGTTTGTTATCTCTTTGTATTTATATTGTGTGGTTGGTTTCTTGCTCCTGTGCAACATTATGTGTAAAAGTTGGGAATCAACAAGTATTAGAGACACAATGCCAGACACTGAAAGCATCAACATCATAGAATGAATTCTTGTTCTTCCTGATAAAAAAAGCGAACGCCTGCACACTCCATGCCACAAAAATCATTCACCTCATGTGGCATGGAATAAGTCTGCAGGCATTACTTTTTTCCTTTGACACTTTTTCTCTGATAGCCTTGCACCTACGTGATGTGCGTATAATTACCTTTCCTCATCTTGTTCTTCCTGATGCCATTAACAAAGATGAAACTTTCTTGAAGATGACAGGAGCTTTTTTGATTCTCTTCCAAATAAATCCTTACCAATCCAGTCAGGCCCACTTGACACGGCATATATTCATAAATATGTGTAGGTTTTAAAGAGGTGCCAGCAGGCCCGGTTCCAGAACTAAATGACTGAGGGTGCGCAATGGAAAAAAAGTGTGCTATGGGTCCCTGATGAACACAGTATGCTGGAGCACAGCTGGAAAAAGTTGAAGTAATACGTAAGTAGTAAGTGAATCCAGCGAGTCATTCAGGTTGCTTTACAAGCCAAAAACACACCAATGATATACACTATTGCAACACTATTACACATGAAAGCTCACTGTCACTGTTTATCTGCATTAAATCACTTGAAAACAACATCAGGCTGCTACATCATAACTCACACACATCTACACACATCAGACTGGTCAGTTATAACTTATAACTTGTTACTATGCTTTTTTTATGAAGGAAACGACTGGTTACCAGGGCTCATTATAACCTTTTTTTTTAACAAAAGTAGCTCATATTTTATCAGTGAAACACAGCATATTACATACAGCGGACATACTGGTAAAGCAGCATCAGTCCTATGTAATCTTTGCCTGATGTAAGCACAGGTGGGTCTGCCTGCCGGGCCGTACCATCAGGGAAAGCTTTCTGTTTACTGAGCTGTCATTATCACATTTAACTGTGACTGGCACAGCTGTTCTAGAACTATGAGACCAGTGGTGTGACTGGCTGAGAGAGTATTTAATAAGATCACCACACCCGCTGATCTATATTCACCTTCACCCAGCATGCATGTTGCACTGCTACACATCTATGAACAGAAAATAGAAGATGCGCATGGAGGCAGTCTGTGTGCGCTGAATGTACTTGCTGCAGATGGAACAGGCCCTGCCACACTAGGTGTTTAATCAGATTGAACTCCTAAAAAACAGGAAAAATAATGAAGCAGAGGAAAATTGCTGCAGTTTGTCCGGTAAGTCTGGCCAGAATTGATTAATAAAGCACATCATCAAATCGTCTTTGGTCTTACCGCAGATGAACAATTTATATAAAAATAAAATGAAAGAATTTAAAAAAGGAAAAGAAAGAGAAAGATGGCTCTGCTTACTTTAAACTGTTTTGCATGTTACCAGGCAAGATGACGACATATTATTTTATATGCAGAACAAGAACAGATTACACATAAAACACTTGAAATGTAGGGAGTAGTGTCTATAGTTAATAGTAAATAAATGAGGTAGCTTTACCTTGCGAGACAGCTGGATTCATGAGATCATGCAAGATCACGTCCATCTTGCCAGGCTCCAAGCTGTCCCAGCATCCTCAGAGGGACGGAGGGAAAAAATGAAGCAGAGCAAACTTCCTGCCATTCGTCTGGTTGCTCTTGCCTGATGACAGCAACATCAACAAGACAGTACCTTTATGACGAGCACTCTGCTGTCTTCTATCGTCCTCTGCTGCCCCTAGTGTCTGCAAAGATGCATGTGTATTTTTACACAAATGCCTTGGAGGACTTCATTAAATTAATATTTCCTGAAGATTCAATTTTTGTATTAATTAACCGGTTAATTAATACAAAAATTGAATCTTGCATTAAATTAAATCAAAACTGTGGCAACATTTTCGTGCAGGTCATGGGGTACTCGTTCTGCCTCCCACAGTCCAAAGACATGCAGCATAATAGGTTAACTGATAACTCTAAATTGCCTGTGGATTTGAATGTGAGCATGAGTAGTTGTCTTTATGTGGCAGCCCTGTGATGAACTGGCGACTTGTTCAGGGTGGGATACGCTCCAGCCTCCCGTGACCCATCAAGGATGAGCGGTTATGGACAGTGGATGGAGGGTGCGATGCATACTGTTGCACCCTTGTTGAACTGGGCCTGGGCTTCAGGCAAGTTGCAAGTTTATGACTCCTGAAATCCTGTGAGGTGATGCCAGTAAACTCATAATAGCACTCAACTGTACCAGCCTTGCCAGTTAGTGATGAGTTACTGAATACCAAAAGAAGCCAAAGGGAAGAAAGAACCAACGTTTCATGTATATTCAGTCCAGCTTTCTTTGGACAGAGTGCTCACACACCACTTGGGGTTAAGTTTCGATTTGTCACTTCCTGCTGGCTCAGAACATTTCCCAACAGAATCTATATCCAGCTGAGGAATTTAATTTGGGTGAATAAGGCAAATCTACTGGGTCTCCATTAGTGGGGATGAGATGCTGCTGTCTGCTGAGTCCCACCTTTTAGCTCGTAGGACGGGGGTGTTTTCACATGAAAAGTCTTGCCTGCTGCAGCTTCAACCATACCTTATGTCATATTTCATTTTTCAGCATCTAAAGCTTTTAGATCTGGGAGCTACACGCCGCATGCTTTTCCAGGACCTGCTTGTTTTAAAAGGGATTGTTAGCATGTCCCATCCATTTGTTCTGTCTGTCAGTCATCATTTGTGTTTTCTCCACCTGACTGTGACGTGTGTTCATGTCCTTTTACATCAGTTGCAAAGCCTGTATGCCTCTGTTTCCACTTGCAATTTTATCAATCTGCACCAGTCCTGTTTGGAAAAATAAACACACATACACAAAATGAGTGCATGGGTACACACATGCGCACACACTTGCGTGCGCAGTGTCTTCATTATTATTTCTGGAACTTTCAGTGTGACTCCTGACTCCCGACCACTGTTACCTTCAGAGCAGTTCATTTGAAGTGCAGCAGGTAGTGAGAGTGATAGCACGGCACTGGGGACTGCTGCCGCTGCTGCTGACACTGTATGCTACCTGATAGTAAACCACAGAGCAGAGAAAAAAGAAGGGCAGAGAGACAGAGGGAAAGAAGTCAGGAAGCAGAGGAGAAAAAGGCAGGAAAGAGAGCGAGCATAAATGTGACGCAACTTTTTTAACTTTAAAGCAATGTGGAAGGTGTGAACTGCAGCCAGACCGACTTCAACCCTGTGTGAAGATCATCATTCATTTGAATGGAGCAGTCTGGTGATGCTGTGGGGAGCGTGACACAAGGGTCATCCAATGAAAAAGTTTAAAGGGTGATTCCATCTGTGCTCTTGTTTAGGTTTTTCACATGGAAACTCCCACTCAGCCATTTGCAAAACCAGTACTGTAGGTTACTGATGGCCAACCCTTCCTCCCTCAGTGCAGTTTGTATCTGGCAATGTCATTATGCAGAAAAAAAAGGTCAGGTAATATTTGTAGAATGGCTTGGAAAAACAGCACTTTGGGGGGGCTTTTGGCTTTATTTTAATAATGACAGCTAAAGATATGATAGGAAAGAGAGAGGGGATGACATGCAGCAAATGGATTGCAGGACGGAGTCAGGGAGGGAGGAGGACAAACAGCCTCAGAACATGCGGCATTCGCTCCACCAACTGAGCTATAGAGGCACCACGAAAAACAGCATTTTGTTGCTAAAATATACTTCGACCAAAATCTGAATGTTCCGATCAGAATACATAAAGAAGCCTCACCGAAAAATAGATAATGGCCTCGCCTTGTAACCTGGTTTGACAAATAATCAGAATAATACCCCGATCATAATGAAAGTGTCTTGTGTAAATGCTTCAATTGGAAGAGACTGATCAGATCTGGCTTGGTTGTAATTATTTTTTAGTCCAAACATTTGATGATCTGTGCAAAAGGAAATATATCGAACGTTTCTCTCTGTGTTGTAGGACCTTCCACATATGCTTCCGCACTGTGCGGCCCATAGAGTAAGCATAAGAGAGACTTTCCTCTGAATGTTATCAGACTGGATGGATTAATTGGAAAAAAAATGCAACTGTCACTTTACAACTGTGTCTTTCACAATGTAAATCTATGGGGGAAAAGTCTTTTTGTGGGCTGTAGAGCATCACGTGATGTTGTCATTACAAAGTTTGGCCACTATGTCAAATTGGCATTAAAGTCTGGCACACTTCCTCAGGGCTTGTTTGTGGCATGTAAATACACATTTTATCAAATCACTTTTTTTAGTGTCCATGAAAATCAGATCAAAGAAATATTGTCCAGGTCAAATTTTCTTCCTGGTGTGAAAGGACATCTTGTTTTTCTTTATTGTTTAATGAGCTGCATACTATAATTCAGCTGATATAATATCAATAGAATATAGAATATGAAGAGGAAGAGGAAGAAAAGGCAACAATGACTGAGACCAGTGAGTCAGTGCACATACAGAGGGTGAAGGTTCTTGATGATGGAACAATACAATTCCAATAAAAACAAACACATATTCCTGTTTATTTTTTACTTGATTTTTTTTTCTTTGCACTACTCCTTTCGCTCTACTGGTAAGCAAAATATAATGTCTTATCTTTTGTTATGTTTTCCCTTTACTCAATCACAAAGCAGCACACCGCTCTACACAATGAGTCAAGGCAACAGCATGTCTCATAATGCTTTGTAAGTGGATTTCATGAAAGAGATGTTGGAAGGTCATTTGGAGAGTTATTCACTACTTAAGAATGCCCACTGAGTTCCAGCCTCATTTGAATAAACCTCAAGAGAAATTTGAAGGAAAAAAAGAAAGAATGAGAGTAGATATTCATACAGGAATGACATAATAATAACATTGCCTGGGTGATTCTGTGATCTGTGATTGTTACAGGGATTAATATTTAAAAAATCGAGCATTGCCTACCATATAATATTACTAGGATAGTAATGGCTCTCAGCTGGAAGTTATGATTCTGCTCTACTTGATCCGTTTAGTGGTAAATCTGAAAATGTCAGAAATAAATATATAGAACTTTGTGGAAAGGTTGGTCAAGGGCAGAAAAGAAGAGACAGTCAAGATTGATGAAGAACAAGCTCTACCACAAAATGTATTGTTCACACAGTAATAATTGGATTGTGTGATGATAAAAACCTTGGTGGCACAATAGGGGGTGAGTGAAGCAATACTTTTTGAAAGCAACCAGCTTGCACTTCAGAGGATAACAGGGAATAGCAGGATAAGAATATTTTTGACACACTTCTCTTTAGGCACAAAAGCCAATTGCAAAAAAAAATATATATATGTATATATATATATATATATATATATATATATATATTTGTTTTTTTTAAATAAAAAAAACAAATTCTTTTGGTATCACCCATCCCCTCAACACACAGCATTGTATAATAATCTTGCAAGCTGGTAATGACTTGTCAGCACAGCAGAAGGATCTTTTATGTAACGTTACTTTTTGAAGTTGAGGAAGTCGGGAAGAACCTGCGCAGTTCTCAGCTGCTCCAACAGTGGTGTCAGCTTCAACTTTGGAAAAACTTTTGGAAACTTTTTCAAACTTTTTCAATATTTGGAATGCAAAATACACAAGCTTTTACTTCATTAAGAGTGCTCCTGTCTGAGACTGTACACTCCACAGAGATTGACTGAGCACACAGAGGACCACGGTGTTCACCAGAAGTGGATCAAGAATATTAACAGAGAGGACGCTCCTGAAAATCTCAAATACCTTTAAAAGATATAAATTAATGTTTTCACTGTCAGCGAGCCACAGGAGACATGGTGTCTAAGGGACCCTGCACCCATCAAAGATCTCGCAAGAGTGATCGTTTACCCGAAACCGTGAGAAAATCTCACAGATCTTGGGTTCACCTCTGGATACAACCAGCAGACAACGAGTGACATACAGTAGGACGTACCACTGCAGTAATGCCAGCACCGCTAAATGGCAGAACACACAAATTGGTCGTTGGATTTGTCTGTGTAGTACCGTGAAACACTGTGCCACAAACACAACACAAAAAGAGCTCTGTTCTGAAAAAAATAAGTGTTTAAGTTAAGTTTTTTTTTTTTTTTTTTTGGTATTTTGTGCTTTCAAGTCTGTTCCTCTACTCGTACTTAATCATTACACTACATAATAGTTGCTTTTAAAATCATAGTTGAGTACTGAGTACAATTTGATTAATATCCAAACCTTTCATCTGCATTTTTGTAGCCAATAAGGTGATCTGATTGCAAACAGGCCAATGAAAACATGACATTTGGATAAAAAAGTAAACACTGCAGCAGCACAGGTTAGAGTAAGAATGTTAATGA
The DNA here is from genome assembly GCF_056507025.1 of Lutjanus erythropterus. Lineage (NCBI taxonomy): Eukaryota > Metazoa > Chordata > Actinopteri > Lutjaniformes > Lutjanidae > Lutjanus > Lutjanus erythropterus. Next base: position 46,403,521 of record NC_139319.1, on the reverse strand, counting down.
TCAATCATTAATTGATTAATTGCAGTTAAACATGTAACCAATTAAGAGTATATTTCATGGATAGTAAATTAATAGTCTGGAAATGGCAGTAATTACTATTAAAAACTTTTAATGAGAAAAAATCATATAAAATCTTTATGAATTATTAATAGCCCTGTGATGAACTGGCGACTTGTCCAGGGTGAACCCCGCCTCTCGCCCAATGTCAGCTGGGATAGACTCCAGCAGCCCGCGACCCTTACGGAATAAGCAGTTACAGAAAATGAATGAATGAATGAATAATGATTAATAGATTGTTTGCATTTTCAGCTACTGGCACTGTGGGAGAAAACTTTGTACTTTTACTTACTTTATTTCACTAACACAAGTACTTTTACATGTAAGTGAGCAATATTTTAGTAATGTAACAACACTTGTACTTGAGTACAGATTTTCAGTACTCTTTCCACCACTGGTTTTGTGTGACTCCACTCAGTGAATTACATCTCTCGTCATGCACAATATACCATCTTAGCACATTTGACCTTATTCTTCCAGCATGACGTGAAAGTATTAAAGGAGATGAAAATCTCTGCAAGTCCAACCACGTTGAGAGCTGCAGAGCAGAGTAAAGAGACACATTACAACTGCGACTTTCATGACTTGTAAAATTATCCTTTAAATTGATCATCATATGTGTAAGTCATGGCACAATACATGTTTATATACATGCCTTTCTATAAGATCTGCTGCTGATGAAATATAGTGATAATCTGCAGTTTGCTAAAATGCTTAAAGCTACTACAGGGAGCTGTTAACACTAGAACAGCCAAGACAGTCATTTTGAACATTTTCATATTTATATATACGTTGAATTAAAAAATACTTGACTTTTCGTAAAAGTGTCTGTATTTTCATTAAAATGTTTTTCATGTAAATTAAAGAAAATGTGATCATTTTTACATATTGACCACACAAAAATTATGTTGTCACTTTTTGCATATTTGGATATGCATCTTGGTTGCCTAGCAACTATCATCATCTCTGTCAGTGAAACTTCACAAGTAGTCTTGATTTCCAATTTCCCAACATTAAAATACAAATAATCAATTACTTAAAAAATAAAGTAGGGGAGACCAGGGACGGTTGTAACACCTTTTGTCTCAGCACCTTTAACTTGCTTTTTTTTTTTGTGTTAAAGCTCTCAAATTTTGAAACAAAGTACCCTTAATTATTACAAATAACAGTGTTCCCAACTTTTGTTTTTCATGCATATTTCCAACCTTTTCCCATATGCTATGATTATTTTTGATGCTTCTAGGTGGGAATTTCTTATAATTAATGTTAAAATAACATTCTCGAGTTATTCTATATTAATCTAAAATTTGGATTGGATGGTTATCCTACAGAAGAATATTGCTGTGAATATACACCGTCATTACAGTTTACTACAGTGATGGCATGCATACTGATAAATATAGAAATAAATTTGACAAAATTTACATTTTGGTGTTACTCCATTTCTAAAAAGTTAAACTAGCAGAATAAATGTATTCATCTCTTGGTTTGGTATTTCTCATGAGAGATGATGGCCATTGTAGTAGTCATGAAATTCCAGCACTTTTAGAGTTAACTGGTTATGAAACAGCCTAAATTTAATACTGCTGTGTCTGTATGACCTATTTAAGTTAACAAGACCATCCGCAAGAAGATTGGCAACAAAATATTAAGGTTTCTTGACGTGGCTTTAAAATAAGCAAGAATCTTGACAGATATTTCAGATCTGGTATCAAATGAAAATGTGTGCTTCTCCTAGTGTGGAGAGGGTCAAAAGTTGATATGAAGAAAAGTAATAATGTTTGCTTAAAGTCCAACATGCTGATCTGATATATTAGATTTACCAGTGCCACCTGTCTTTTTTTTATTTCAGGCACACAACTCTTCATTTTTTATTCTGCTGGGTAAATGCCCGGTCATATCCACAACAGTAAATACAAACACTTTTTATTTGGGGGTGATCAAATTGTTTCACAAGGTTGCTAAATAACAAGTGCTATCCAAATAGAGAGTGGGTGGGAAGGAAAAAAGAAATTCATAAGGAGAAAGATGAAGTCATAAAATTAGAACAGAGAATGGAGAAAGCAGGAGATGGAACAAGTGATGAATAGAGAAATGAAGGGAAGGAGTGGGAACTGAAAGTGGGAAATGAAAGAAGGAGAAGGAACAGTGTCTTCTCAGCTGCTGAAGCATCTGTGCCCTGTCAGAGCTGCTTGACATACAATAATATGCACACACACACACACACACACACACACACACACACACACACACACACACACACACACACACATACACTCTTTTGAAAACTGTATGTAAAAGACGGAAACAATGGGAGACACACACACACATACACAAGGCTGTGCTGCCATGTATGATAAATTTCTGTTTCTGCAGCCTCTGTGACCCACTTGAAGAAGATCCACTCTACTGTGTCTATTGGCACTAACTCACCGAAACATATTACCTATACACCTCCTATCCTCTCCTCTTTTCGTTGCCTCTCTCCTCCTCTTCTCCCTCCCTCCTCTTACTCATCCCTCCATTCTCGATGTATCTGCCAGATCTGATTCACTGAAGGTGAAACACCTCCTTCCACTTTGCTTTTTTTGCAGTTTTTCTCCCTCTCACTTCACCAAGCAGTCCTTTTTTATGTCACCTAGGATCTTTATTGTGATTCAACACCTCCATCTCAGTGTTGGACTCAATGTTTTGTCCACTGTAAGGGCACTGTAGAAGGGAATTTGTCACATTTTGTCCACTAGAAATGCACTTTATCACCTATGCACCTTATCACGTTTTCTCCACTAGAAAGCACTAAGTATTTTCCACTAGTAGGGCACTCTAGAGGGCACTTTATCATGTTATGTTCACTAGTAGGGCACTCTTGAGGGCATTTTATCATGTTATGTCAACTAGAAGAGCTTTGTCCACTGGAACAGCACTCTAGGGGGCATTTCATCACATATTGTCCACTAAAAAGGCAGCTCATAAGGCACTTTATCATGTTTTATCCACTAGAAGGGTGCTCTAGAGGGCACTTTATCATGTTATGTCCACTGAAGGATACTGTACAGGGCACTTGATCAAGTATTTTCCACTGAAAGGGCACTCTAAAGGTCACTTTATCATGCTATGTCTGCTAGAAGGGCACCTTTGAAGGCACTTCATCATGATTCGTCTAATAGAAGAGCACTCTAGAGGGCACATTATCATGTTTTGTGTATTAGAGGGGCACCTTAGAAGGGAGTTTGAAATGTCTTTTTTCCACTGGATGGACACTTAAGAAGGCACTTTACCACTGGAATGGAGGGCACTTCATAATTTTTTGTGAACTAGAAGGGCACTCTAGCTTCCTAAGACCCGGCAATTCATTATTGTTATATATTGTCTCTGTGGAGGACATTACATTGAGGCTTTTATTTCAAACGCCATGCACATATGGGTGTGGCCAACAGAGCATGTCTTCTGTCTTTTTAAAATGGCAGGAATTTCAAATACAGTTTTTGGCGGTAAGAGAGTTAAGTGATCAATTTATAGATACATTGTTATCGTCTTTATGAGGATGTTATTTTTTATTAGTCTTAAGTATATTATATTAAGATTGTATACGTTTTTGTCAATTTTAAGCCTTTCAAAATACACAGTGGGGTTTGCTTCTTCTCATTTTCAACCATCTTCCATGCTTCAGGAAACAGCGCTGCGTGAGGAAGAGGGGTTTTTGATCTGTGTGACCACATGATCAGCCTGTATCTAATGTCAAGTCACACAAAGAAGTGTGCTTTCAGCACCATCCTGCATTTCTTTGATCTGGCTGCCACAAACAGCTGATCCACTACAGGCCACCAGGCCTCTGGGAGACCTGCAAAGAATAGTTTGCAGTATGCACTTCAAAAATTGGTTAGGAGAGAAGGATGCAGTGGTAAAATGTGTCTCAAAGGCCAATAAAGACACATCAGTGTGTTCATGTCATGTTTTTAGTGATTTCCATTGTTAAGATTTCACCACTAAGCAGTTTGAAATGAAATAAAGTCCTACTCTATTGTTAAAAATGTTTGTAAAAATGACAAATTATAGACAGTGTTTTATATTAATTTCCAGCATTCATCAAATAAGAAAGAACAAAATAGAAATGCAGAGCAAAGGAAAATTTAGCAATACCAAACTGATGCCTTGGAATATAGTTTTTGTGGGAAATTTCGTCTCAGTGTCCACTACAAGGAACATGTTATAAAACTTAAACAAATAACAAAGATTCTGATATGTTTCCTACATCCCATTTACCTAAATTATGTAAGATAAATCTAAATATTAACCTTTTTTCTTTCAGGATTCTTCAGGGCTGTGTCATGTTTTATCCACTTGAAGGGCACTCTAGAGGGCACTTTATTATCTTTTGTTCATTGAAGGGCTCTGTGGAGAGCACTTTATCATGTCCACCAGAAGGGCACTCTGGAGGGCACTGCATCACATATTGTCCACAAGAATAGTACTCTAGAACTCTAGTACTCTATAGAATGCACTCTACTACATTTTGTCCACTGAAGGGCACACTAGAGGGCACTTTTTCATGTTTTGTCTACTGAATAGTACTCAAGAGGGCACTCCAAGTATTTTCCACTGGATGAACACTCTAGAAGGTACTGAGGTACGTATTGTACCCCAGGAATGCACTCTAGAAGGCACTTCATCACATTTTGTCCACTAGAAGGGCAGTCTAGAGGGCATATTATCACGTTATATTCACTGGAAGGGCACACTAGAGGGCACCTTATCACCTTTTCTCCACTGGAAGGGCACTGTAGAGGGCACTTCATTACGTATTGTCCACTAAAAGGGCACTCTGGAGGTTGCTTTATCGTGTTATGTCAACTGGAAGGGCAGTTGAGAAGGCTCTTTACCAAATTTTCTCCAATTGAAGGGTAGTTAATCACATTTTCACCTTGAAAAGGCATCCTAGATGGCACTATCTACCTTAGGGGTCCCCAGGGAGGGCAATCGCACCCTACGCCCCTGTACCTCCTCTGAGTCCACCAGTGCTCCATGCTCATGTCATTGTATTACTACTACTACTACTGTACTGTGTTTGCTTGTGGAAAGTCACTGAAATGTTCATTCTTCCATCTATTTATAGCAATGTCTGAAAGCCAGTCTCGACACACAAGTTCATAGAATTTCAGTATCACTATAAGCTGAATCATATTTTCTTGTACCTCCACATGCCTGTCTCTTCCTGCAGTCTCTCTCTCTACCTGTCCTGTCCTCCTCTCATCCTTGTTGATATCAGCTGGAGCAAATCCACTAAAAATATGCTAAGAATAACCATCTTCATGCCTCATCCAGCCATCCTCAGCTGGTGGTAACTCACTGATATCTCTTTTATATACACTTCCTCTGTATTGTGAGGTGTTGGCTTGCTCTCACTCATTTTTATCCATCCAGCGCTGCGTCAGTCCACATTATCTCCATTCGTCCTCCTTGCCTCCCTTCACTGAAACTAAAATCCTTCCCTAAATCACCTCTGCCTCTCCCACGTGCCTCTCCATGCATTTGCGTCATCTCTCTCAGTTTGTATATTATCAGGACTTTATAGGACAAAACATAAACCCCTTTGTTTGTGTAATGATGATTGCTTATAGCACCACTGGCCACAGCTCTCTATAGTCTGTGACTGGTCTTGACTTTGACTATGACTTTCTAGGACGTAATTATTTTCCATTCCGGCTTTATCCACCAGAGCTAATTCAATGAAATGTATAATTCAGAAAAAAAATCAAATAAAAAAAAGAATTTTAAGACTTTCAGACAGTCCTGAAGTCCAGACAGTCCTGTCTGGACTCCACTTCAAAATTTCAGCAGAGAGTCCAAGGCATTATGTCCACACCTCCTCCAGCCCGGTCTCACTCCCATCTCATCAGATAGCAACAATTTGTCACAGCCTCTCTATGACTCATACTGATCCACCATGTTTTTCATACAGCTTCAGTGTAAACCCATCCACGGCTGTACAAGATGCCCCAGGCTTTCAGCATGGTATAAAGAGGGAGAAAGTCCGACATGGAGCAGGATGGGTGGACAGATGCTTCAAACAAACTCAGGACTTTCACCTGGGAGACAGGGTTTCTTGTCCAAGGATGAGAGTCAGTCTGGAGCCAGTAACCTAATCCAAGTGTCACAATATTAAATTAATGTAACTTGATTACTTTCCATTACCTTTGGGATTACCTGAATATAAAATATGGTTAAATTGTTTAACCTAATATTGTGTTTTCATGGCTGCAACTAATGATTATTTTTATCATTTATTAATTGTTTTAATATTTTCTCTATTGATCAAGTAGTTGTTTGGTCCATAAAATATCAGAAAATATCAATGTCCAGGATGACGTCGTCAAATGTCTTGTTTTGTCTACAACTCAAACATTTCCAATTTACTGTCAGAGAAGAGTAAAGAAACCGACTAACGAGTGAGTGAGTGAGCTAACGAGTGATGTCACACACATCGTATGAAGTGATGAAAAACCAAACATAAAAATGTAAAGTTGATATTCTGCTCCTGTGCATAGTTGCTTCTTCTTTCCATTTTATGCCAGATTGTAACCATTGGTTTCAAGGTTGCACACTGCAACCACCTACTTTACTGGAGACATTGTTGCGTCCACAGTACAAAATACAATGGGTCCCAGGGGGGATGAGACCCCAGTTTAATATGTCTATTATTTATTATAAAAAACACTGCAGAACTTTCATTCACAAATATGAATACAGAAAAATATTGTGGTGTTTGTTGCCGCCCCGCCCCCCCCCCCCCCATGATTTCCAGATAAGGAACCAGTGGTTAACATTACCCTGTACAACCAGAAGAGCAGTAGATTTTTTTCTGCTTCAACATCGTGGTTACATGCTTTTGAATATGGACTCAGTAGTCAGTAAATATGTCAGAGAAATCAATATTTGCTAACTTTTGGATTCACCTCTGAAAAGCTGAATCAAAATAACAAGAATGTAGTGGAGGCACCGTGAGGTAACACTGGAACCTTTGCAGCTACCAGCAGTTGCTCATCATCATGGCGTGCGTCCATGAAATTGTGTATTTACTGTTTAAAATTTCAGCTTATTACTGGACCACTAGGTAGGGGGACCCCCTGATTGCCACCGTGTATTTTGCATCTATGAGTTGTGTTAGTAGAGAGTCAAAATAAAAGTCCTCTGCTTCTATCATATTTTTTATTGCACATGTTCAAAATAAATCTATGCCTATCTGTTCCTTACTAGTTCATTTTATTGATTCTCACGTTCTCATTTCTCTTCGTACCCCTTTGAGTTTTCTACTCTCCCAGTCTCTCTTGCTGCTGGTCCTCTTTCCGACCACCTCTTTTTCTCTGCTACAGTTGTATCATTAATACAGTACCCTGCATTTTGACTCTCCAGTCCCTTCCTCCTCATCCATGCCAGTCCTTCCCTCTTTATTTTTTAACTGCATTCATTCCTTTTTTTCTCAGCTGGGAATACTGGTGATAATTCACAGAACATCAGACCCTCCCTACCCACGCACATATACACACACACACTCTTACTTTACTGTGTATGCGCTCATTTTCCGCTGGGTCTATTCTTGTTCTACCTCTCCCTCTTTGCTGTGTTACTGTATTCCTCTCTCACTCTCCAAGGTATGCCACAGCTAAACCAAATATCTGCTCTCCACCAATCTCTCCCAATCCTCTTGCTACTTTCACATTCCCTCTTTGCTTGCACTCTTACTTCACTCCTGTGCTCCTGTCTTCTCGCAGTCTTCATACCTGGCTGTGCCTGTCTGTCTCTTGTCTCTCTGCTGGACCTAGAGAGCAAAAGGAGACTGATGCCTGCTCTCTGACTGATGCCTACCCTTTCCTGTTTATTTTTTTATCCTGTCTTCCTGAAAAACCCAACCCACCCTTACCCCCCAACTTTGCCTTTTATCGGCTCTTGGAGTATCTCCTCTCCTTCACTGTGTTATTGCAATCCATCTTTTCCTCCCTGCTCTCCCCTCCACATCTCTCCAACATGCCCTGGTACCTCCCTGTAACCCCTTCTCTCTGTGTTGCCTCTACTGAGAATAATCAAAATGCTGTAGGGGTGAAGTGTACTCACACGTTTGTGCACACACACAAATAGAAACAGTGTTGAGAGGAGCTTAGGCAACTCAATGATTGGGGACCAAATACTTGGACAATGCTGCCATCTGGTGGAGGAATACTAGAACGTCATACCTGTTAAAGTAATGGGCCTATTTCACAGGAGACTTTATGACATGACAGAAACAAAAGCACAGATGTAATAAGATCAGAGTTTTCCTCATTTGCTTGAAAACATTGGTCCGTTCAAAAGTTGGCAGGGGGTATAATAAAAAAAATTAATATAATGTATAATATGTTTTCATTAGTGTAAAATCACATGGCAAAACATGACATGACAAAATAACAATTGTTGTGTTTTTTCTTCCATGAAGTCTGTCATGTGGAACTGGCATGTTTACTGTTGCCCAGAATGGACAAAGATAAAACTATAAACTATAACTATCTATAAAACTATAAAAAAAAAAATATGGCTTTTGGAGTATTTAGTTGGTTGTCGTCTACAACCTCACCACAGATGCCACTAAATCCTACATGCTGGACCTTTAATTTGATATGACAGCCAAAAGGACAGTAGAGAGGGTTGGGATGACATGCAGCAAAGGGCTGCAACAAGGAGCTGAACTCATGGCCACTAGGGCTACTAGGGGACCACAAAAGTTGTATTTTCAAAACAGTTTACTCAGAACAAAACAGAAGAACATTAAAAACATGCAACAAAAGTTTTTTTTCACATGATCACTTTTAATCTGTCATTACACAATGGACAATAAAATACAAAATACAGCAGATTGGACAACTTCAACCAGTGGTGGACTATTTTGTAGGGGGGGGGGGGGGGTTGTGATGAACTTTTTTGTGTTTGCTACTGGACTGGACACACATTTTTTTCTAGCGCAAGGGATCTGAGAGCGCACTTGTTTCATCATGTTTTTTCCTTTTTGAAGGGCATTCCAGAGGGCACTTTATCACATTTTGTCCACCTGACAGGTGCCCTGAGGGCGCTTTGTCAAGTTTTGTCCATTGGAAGGGACCTTAGGGCCCTTTATCAGTGTATTTTGTCTGTACTGATTAGACCGATATGACATTAAAGAAACTGTGCCATTCGTTTTATCCTGACAATCAAGGAAATCCCAGAAAGACTAATTGAGTAAGATATATTGTGAAAATGTAATCAAGCATAATGATCACTAGGTGGAGCCATTGTGAAAATGCAATAAACTGCTGTACAGTGCCTATAAAAAGTATTCACCTCCTTGGATGTGTTCCCCTCTTATTGCCTTTATAAATGGAATCATGGACAAAAAATTATCAAAAAAAATCTCTATTATGTCAAAGTGAAATATTCACGCCCTTAAAGTCAGAATTTAGTAGATGCACCTTTGGACACAGTCGCAGCACTGAGTCTGTTTGGACAGGTCTCAGTCAGGCTTGCGCATCTGGACACTACAATTTTACTCCATTCTTCTTTGCAAAATTGCTCAAACTCTGTCAGGTTGCAGAGGAATCAGGCATGAACAGCCATTTTCAAGTCCAGCCACAAATTTTCTATTTGATTGAAGTCCAGGCTTTGACTTGGTCACTCCAGAACATTCACCATGTTGTCTTTGAACCGTTTCTGTGTAGCTTTCGCTGTATGCTTCGGGTCGTTCTCTTGCAGACTGAATCAGATTGTCCTCCAGGATTCATTTTACCTTCTACCTTTACAAACCTTCCAGGACCTGCTGATGAGAAGCATCCCCACAGCATGATGCTGCCACCACCATGCTTCACAGTGGGGATGGTGTGTTTGTGGTGATGTGTAGTGTTTGGTGTGATGAGGCCAAAAAAGAGGTTTTTGGCCATGGGACTAGACGCTATGTTTGGCAGACACCAAAGAACCTTCTTCAACTAAACCATGGAGTCTCCCACATGCCTTTGGGCAAACTCTAGTCGAGATTTAATGAGCTTTCTGCAACAGTGGATTTCTCTTTGCCACTCTCCCATAAAGCTTTCACTGGTGAATAACCTGGACAGCAGTTGTTGTATGCAGAGTTTCTCCTATCTCAGCCACTGAAGCTTTTAACTCCTTCATAGTAGTCATAGTTGTCTTTGTGGCCTCCCTCACCAGTCTCCTTCTTGCACAGTCACTCAGTTTGTGAGGACGACCTGCTCCAGGCACATTTACATGTGCCATACTCCTTCCATTTCTTAATGATGGAATTAACTGAACTCCAGGGGATGCTCAGTGGCATGGATTTTTTTTGTATCCACCCCGACTTATACTTTTCAGTAACCTTTGCTTGGAGTGTTCTTTTGTCTTTATGGTGTCATTGTGGCCAGGAATACTGATGAACCAGTGACTGGACCTTCCAGACACAGGTGTCATTACTATAATCACTTGAGACACATTCACTGCACTGAGCTGATCTTCACTAATCGTGAGACTGCAAGCACCAATTGGCTGGACCTCTGTTGAATCAGGTCAGTCCTTTTATAGGAGGTAAATATATATGCATTGTTTTTGTCAAAAAAAGCCAAATTATACTAACAATGATTCCATTTATAAAACCAATAAAACGAAAAAACAAAGGCACTGTATGTATATGCTAAAGCCTTGCAAGTGTTAAGTCAAAACACAACTGCAGTACTCGCACACACATAAACACACACATATGTTCCTCTTCCGCTATTCCACTCTGACCAATATTGCCTTTGTGTGTGTGTGTGTGTGTGTGTGTGTGTGTGTGTGTGTGTGTGTGTGTGTGTGTGTGTGTGTGTGTGTGTGTGCGTGTGTGCGTGTGTGTGTGTGCGTGTGTGTGTGTGTGTGTGTGTGTGTGTGTGTACTGATTGCCCTTTTGCTGCTGCAGCTGCTGGTGCACAAATACCAAATACATTCACATGATAATCACTTACACATGGTCTGTCTGACTGAACAGTCATTGTGGTCCTTTAAGTCTATCAAGAGGTTTGTTTATGTATGTATTCACGCAGACTGGGTGTGTGCGTCCAAATTTAGTCTCTCCCGTTCGGACATGGACTTTCTGAAGTCAGTTTGCATGTTCTCACATGCATGTGTGGGTTTTTCTCCGGATGCTCTAGTACCTCTGACCAAGGCACCGGCTTACATCTGGAGTCAGTCCCCGGGTGCTGCTCCTATAAATCTGACTGTATAATTAAACTCTTTATAATTGTGTAATGTCACAATAAAGTTGACCTTTACTTTTATTTCAGGCTCAGACTACTGCTTGCTTTGATAACATAAAAATATAGTCCCGCTTGCTCAGGCAGTGAAAGACGCTGCTAATTTGCATTGAAATTAACACAGATTACAGGCTTTTTGTTTGACTTTGACTAAATTGGCTTGATTGATCTATTGTGTAAACTGTCTGCAGTTGCACAGTGATCACACAGTAATCATAGATGGCTCATAAATGATAGCTTCAGGTTGGAACACATTGTTGAGGTTAGTGAGAAAGTGACAAACTGAATGAGTCATTTCTCTGGTAAAATAAACTTCGTTTCCTTTCAGACGACGCAGCATGGCTAAGCCAAAACCCACCATCTAAAGCACACACACGTTTCACATTACACACACACACACACACTAACAAACAGTTGTTGCATTTGCAAATGTGCGTGTGTGTGTGTGTGTGTGTGTGTGTGTGTGTGTGTGTGTGTGTGTGTGTGTGTGCGCGCAGATTTGGTGACTTGTCATGGACATGGCAGGGTATATAAGTCCAGGAAATTAACAAGTCTTTGTCTCATCAAACTTTTTGATCTGAGGGGTGCTCAACACTGAGGAGTTCTCCTATCAAAGACTGGTGAGTTGATTATTCAGACCACCTTTAGAGTACGAAAAAATCATAATTTGATTTACAGGTTGCCATGTGATTATTTTTTATTATGGTTGTTGATGTCATGAATGCATTATGTGTAAATTCAGAAGCTGTTTGCCTGCCTGCCACGATGACCGGTAACATGATGGTTTTTGTTACACTGTGTTTGATGCTTTGCTGGATGCAGCCTGCAGGCTCCAAGAAGGTGAGTGGAGCAATTTGAAATACATGAAAATCTGTGGAAATTCTAACACGATCTTCACACTTATACAAACAACCAAAAACCAAAAAGTTAGGATGTTGTGCAAAACGTAAATAAAAACAGAATGCAATGATTTACAAAGACTTTTCAGCCTATATTCAGTTGAACACAGTAAAAAAAACAAGTTTCCTGCCTTTCTGCAACACATTCTGAAAAAGTCAGGAACACGCCATGTTTAAAACTGATACACTCCGTTTCTTTTTACAACACTCAGTGAGCGATTGGGAACTGAGGACACTAATTGTTGAAGTGAAAATGAAATTCTTTCTCATTCTAGTTTTATATATGACTTTAGGGGCTCAACAGTTCGGGGTCTCTGTTGTCGTATATTTCGCTTCATAATGCACCACACATTTTTAATGCTAGACAGGTCTGGACTGCAGGCAGGTCAGTCTAGTGCCTGGACTCTTTTATTATGAAGCCACGCTATTAGAACACGTGAAGAATGCGTCTTATCATTGTCTTGCTGAAATAAGCCGGGACGTCTCTAAAAAAGATGTTGTCTAGATGGCAGCATATGTTACTCCAAGACCCATATGTACCTTTTAGCATTAGCAGGAGTAAGCGCTGGTAACAATCTGAATGGTCCTTTTCTTCTTTAGCTCAGAGGACATGACATCCATGATTTGTGAAAACAATCTGAATTGTGGACTCATGAGACCACTGCACATTTTTCCACTTTGCGTCAGTCCATTTCAGATGAGCACGGGCCCCAGAGAATGTAGCGGCGTTTCTGGATGTTGTTGAAGTATGTCTTTCTCTATTAACTCAAGTCTTAACTTGCATTTGTAGATGCAGCGACAAACTTGGATTATTTGCCCACATAGTTTTTCAAAAAGTGGTGAACCCACGCTTCCATACATGCTTGTGAACGACTGAGCCTTTTGAAGCTGTCCCTTTAATACCCCATCATGATAGTGTCACCTGTTACCAATCAACCTGTTTAACTGTGGAATGTGCTAAACAGCTGTTTGTGCATTTCATAACTTTCCCAGTCTTTTTTTCCCAACGTTTTTGGAATATGTTGCGTAAATCAAATTCAGAATGAATATTTTATTCAGTTTGAACCTCAAATATCTTGTTTTTGTGCAATTGAATACAACTCAAAAATGTTTTACAAGTCATTGCAATCTAGTCCCAACTGTTTTTGGAATTGGGGTTGTACACTGTACTTTGATCATGTCGCACACACACACAAATCTTACTTGTCTCAGTGCGCTCCAGGTCAAGAGGGCATCAGTTAATACCATGAAACAGAAACACAAAAGACATCTATTTATTTCTGAACACTTTTCATATAAAAGGAACATAAAAAAGGAAACATCAATTTATATGATTTGAATATTCCAGCAAATCTGTTTTGCTTAATCCTCTAATTAAGGGATCAAACAGCTTGCATTTTGCGGAAAGCCTTGATCCTCGTGTATCTCTTTGGATCTACAGTATCATCTTCCCAATAGGTAGTTTCTAAAATTACTCAGGATTAATGTCTCTTTCACATCAATCACACTATTGCTGTTGAGTCTCAAGAGGAAATTGTAGGCCATGTGGCCTCAGTGATACATGAGATCAAAAGTGCATGTGTGGGAACAGTGCTTCTGTAGTTCTGAGCTTAGTCTTTGGCAAGCCCCTTCAGCATTTAATCAGTAGGGATGACTTGGAGTGATAGATATGTATATATATGTATGTATATATATATATATATATATATATATATATATATATATATATATATATACATTAAATTGGTAATTTTTCTACCTAAGTAAAAGCAAAAAGTACAGTATGTACAATAAACTCAAACTATAAAATTAATAGTCGTCCCCTAAAAGACATTTCTACCAGCTGCTTCTGTGCAAATCTAACTGAACCTCACCTTTTCTCTATGGCTGAGTGTCCCTCCCTGTCTGTTTTGTGTTACATCTTGTACATTGTTTTTGTGTTGTTACATCTAATTGAACTATTTTCATCTTGTTATGTGCTGTTATATCTTTCATCTTGTTTTTGTCTTGTTGCAGCATTTTCGTCTTGATGTATAATTTTTGTCTTTATACTTATTTTATGTAGTTCTTGTCTCGTTGCATCTTTTATGTTGTCTTTAATTTGTTATATCTTTTATGTCGTCTTTGTCTTGCTATGAAGTTTTCTTGTGTTGTTTTTCTCTTGTTACATCTTGTTATGTCATTTTTGTATTGTTATGTCTTCTTATGTCATTTTTGTCCTTTACACCTGTTCGTCTTGTTATATATTGTTATGTGGTTTTTGTTTTGTTACATCATTTTTCTCTTGTATCCTCTTTTACATCAATTCATCTTTTTACATCTTTCTTTGTCATTTTGATCTCTTTATGTGTTATTGGTTGTTTTTGTCTTGCACTGAAACTACAGTAACAAGCCTGTTTTGAAAATGTAAAGGGTAGACACAGTACAGATATCTTTGTTCAAATATAGGGAGTGAATGTAAAAGTCATCAGAAAAAGAAATACTGAAGTAAAGTACAGATACCTGAAAAATCCACTTAAGTACACTGATGAGTTATTTGTACTCTGATAAATGGGAATCACTGGGGTTTCTCTACTAAAAGAAAACTTACTGCAGGTTTACAGAATCTGCATCATAACGTCTGCTAAAATGAAACATTCAGCATTTTCGTTATTTTAAATGTTAAGAAAAAACCCACGTGTGTGATAAATAACTACTAAAAAAAACTAATATATAAATAATACATAAAAACATCCCGGCTAAATCCAAATCTGATGATGATGGAACTTCATGAATTGGAACCCCTCATACTTTGGCCAGTGGACAGTGTTTGATATAGCATCAAATTGTTTCAACATGGTGGCCGAGTGACAAACCTGATAATTTTTCAGGTAAACTCTATGCTAAAATATGTTTCTTAAAACATTCTAGGCAAGAAATAAGCAACAGAATTACAGAAATATTTGGTCAGCGTTGCCTAGTTTAATCAGTCCAGATCAGTAGATGGTCTGCTACGATGTGTTGGGTGGACCTCTTTTGCATAAAGTAGACTTCTTGTTGTGATTATGCAAGTTCAGATATGGTGGATGGTCCGTCAATAACATGATTTTGAATAGCAGCGGGGATACTGAATGTCGGATCTGGACTGAACACAGATCATCACTACATCACACCATTTGGGGGCACCCTGGTGGCTTTGGGGGCCTTGTGCAACTGCAGAGTACACATATGGCAACATGGCCCTGCTCATGCACAAGTACATTTAATTCATCACCTCTCCTCTCATCTTTTTCCTTATTCTCCTCTAGATCAGTTTTGTCTTCACTCTTCCAAAGGCAAGTCAGAGCATCCCACTGAGCATGGTTGAAGAAGCTGTTGACGACATGTACTACGGCTGCAACGAAGCAATGATGAAACTGATCGAGGGCAAATACTTTAAAAAAGAGAACACTGGAATATTTGCAAAAGTGTGGAAACGAGCAGAGCTCTGTGCAAATAGAAATGAAAAAATTAAAGAGAAAGGGGACGAGGCTCTGACCAAGGATCACCTGCAGGCAATTTGTGTTTTCACATCTGATTATGAAAAGTTTTATAAGAAGTTCAATGATGCAGTCCGGACCAACAGAACATCCTATGGCACCTCCTTCCTATTTCACTCCTTACATTTCTGGCTGACATCAGCGGTACAGATCCTCAATAATAACAGAAAATGTCTCACCACTTACCGCAGAACCAACGATACGTTTACTGACGAGAATATCAAAACAATTCGGTTTGGTTTCTTTGCATCCAGCTCCAAGAGAAACAACCTGATACAGTTTGGCACCAAGACCTGCTTTGAAATTACCACCTGTTTCGGTGCTTTCCTGAAAAAGTATCCATATCTGAGAGATGCAGAGGAAGAGGTGCTTATCCCGCCCTATGAGAAGTTCACAGTCAAGAAAGCTAAGAATAAATTCACTGGTCTGGCTGATTGTGAGGTTGTGTACATCCTGAAGAGCGCAGGATTTGAAAGCAATCTTGACTGCAAACTAGGGCACAAACCAACAACTGGTTCTTTTTCAACTGATGGAGCAAAGAGGAAAGTCATTTGGGAAGTTTAGTCTTATTCAGCAAACTATGTGCGCAAAAACCTTCTAAAATCCAAGCTCATTACAATATATGTATACATTCTCCTCAACCCCAAAATCACTCATTCTTGGGAATTGGGATAAAACCATGAAAATATTGTTGGTATTCTTTTTTTTTTTTTTTTTTACATTTTTTGATTTGTCCTCAAAAATGGGTGAAATTCATGTTATTGTTTCATGTTGGGGGGGTGTTTCTTTAACAATTGCTTAAGTTTTAATACTTGCTTAACATTATACTGCAAAGCAATATGAGCAACAGCTTTTTACAATTTCTAAAAGGCATTTGTGATGTGTGCTTCACATTTATCAGGATTGTGTGCAACAAGTTTGTTCATGAATTTTCTGAATGGAATCAATAAATTGTTAAAAAAAGAAACATTTGTTTGTTTGTTTTTTGTGAACAGCAGTACATAATCTATCAACAGGTTGTAGCAGTGAATATCATTTATTATCTATAATAAGCCATTTCTGCACAGTTCTGGATTTAAAGGGACAGTTCCCCCCCAAAATTAAAAATACCTATTCTTCCCCTGACATGTAGTGCATTTCATCTAGATTGTTTTGGAGGGAATTGCAGGATTTTGGAGATAAACCAACTATAAGCTAGCTGTCTCACACATCATTGTCACATCATGGGCCCTATCTTACATTGATCGAAAGCACAAGTGGAAAGCGCCAGGCGCAGTGGATTTAATTTATTCAAGGCGTGTCCAAATCCACCTTTGCCGTCTTGTGCCAGGGGAGGGAGTGATATTTTGACCTGCCCCGCCCTTTGCACCACCAGCGCAAAGCAGGATACACCTATCAGATGTGCCCATATGTCCTCATTAATTCACAGGTGAGTTTAGGCTGAACATGCAATAAACCAATCAGAAAGTCAGCTCACATCACCTTTAAGAGGGAGGTGCCCAGCAGCACAAGCAGAGGCAGCATGACGGCAGATTTACCAGGAAGAAACAAAGAGAAAAGATTTTTAAAGTGAGGAGACAGATCTCCTGTTTCGAGGAGTGAAAACGCGATATATGGAGACAGCAGGACGTCTCTAAAACAGCTTCATGTGTAAATAATTTATTTTACATTAAGGACTACAAAAACCAATGCAATAAATGAACCACAAATGTCATGCAGATCCTTATATTTTAACCTGAAACACGTAGAAATTGTCTTGTATTTTATGATTAATTATTATCATCATCATCATTATTAACTCTGCTGGCTGAGGAGCGGGGAGAGAGATGGTGCAGTAGAGAGGGGAGGCGAACAGATCCAGTCCAGCCGCGAAGCTTCCTGGTTCTGCTGGCCCACCTGAGCCAGGTGGAGGAGCAGATACGCAGCTGTCCATGTTCCTCCTTCTCCTCTCCCACCTAATCATCATCTCCTCCTCCCATCCTCACTCCTCTGACCCGCTGTGAAATTATCAGAGAGAGTTTCTTAAGTTTGAAGTGCGCAAAATTACGCACAGATCTATCCAACCAGCTCTGATAGAAGCACACATTACTTTTTCTCTGTTGGGCTGGAGTCCTGTGGTCAAATATATTGTCTTGTATATTTTATATGTTATAGATCATAATTGTTTAAACATTGTTTAATGGATCATAATAAACAGCAGACATAAACACTACAGCTGCTCCACCTGTCATGCTGACTCATCTGATAAAGACGATCTGACAGCTGTGATCCTGTTTGCAGGTCTGCTGAGATTTATTGGGCTTTATAATTATCATAATAGTACTGTTGTACTTATTAGTGAGATTAACTTCAAAGACACGCGCGTACACGACTTTTAAACATATGGCAAACGCACTTGTGCTGGGTCTGTGCCGCCGTGGGCGGGAGGTCTAAACATGAAGGAAAAACGAAGGTGTGGCCGGGCGCGTTTGCTATCTTGTGCTCAGCGCATTGGAGTAAAACGCGCTTGCGCTTTAGACCAGCCAAAACCTGGTTGAAGTGCAAAGTCTGTGGTCTTTCAGCACAAGATAGCACCTGGTGGGCTTGGCCGAAACACACACACGTCTTCACAATCACAAAACACAGTCATTTATGGTCATTCTCTTCCTCACACAGGAGTGTGGATTAGTTAAGTGTTATTTGAACATATTTTTTTATCAGCAATAAAATGTAAATATTGAAATTAAAAGCGTTCGCGTGTCTCGCGCTTGGCTGAGGCGCACACACGTCTCCACAATCACAGAACACTTTTCATCAATGTTAAACAGCCATGCGCGCATGTGTCTTTAAAGATGAACTCAGTAATGAGGAAAAGAATTATAATTATAAAGCCTAATAAATCTAAGTAGACCTGCAAAGGGCTCACGGGACAGGATCACAGCTGTCAGATCGTCTTTATCAGATAAGTCAGCATGACAGGTGGAGCAGCTGTAGTGTTTATGTCTGTGTGTTTGTTATGATCCAGAAAAACAATGATTAAACAATTATGATTTATAACATATAACATTTATAACATGTATAGTAAAAATATATCACCACATAATAAAGATATGAATGAATGAATAAATGAATGAATGAATGAACAGGAAACTGATTGGGAAGAATGTGAGGAAAGCTGATACGACTGACAGAAAATGCAGGCTTCAGTCACCATGTTATGAACTATTTAAAGATTGTGTAAAGGAAAAAGGATGTTTTACTTCTAAATACATTATACATGTTAGAACAGGGGTGGGCAATTATTTTCATTGGGCGCCACATGAGAAATTGTTCAGGCTGCTGTGGGCCAGACACAAATGTGATATAAGGCCCTAATAGAGACCAGATCTCTAATAATGGAATAGTCAGAAGTGTCATATGCATACACACACACACACACACACACACACACACACACACATACATATATATATATATATATATATATATATACTGTTGATCACCTTTTCTAAATTGGCATGTGATGAATTGTGAGATAATATTTTGTTGGCAATGTCCAAAACCTGATGTTTTACAGCAGCAGAAGTAGTAAAAGAACAACATAATTTCCATGATGACATGAGACCTTTCATTGGGCTGCATCTGGCCCCCGCGCCACATTTTGCACAGGTCTGTGGGTGGATATGGAACATGGGTGGGTGATTTGTCAGAGTCATGGTCCCCCAATACTACATAACCCCCACGAACTGACCCACAAACGACATTGCTTCCCCCTCCCTAACGGTCAGTTACGCAGGAACTTTCTGTGACTCTCTCAGTCCAAATCAGTCCAAATCAGCCCACTTCAGTTCCAACAACCCAACACAGAAGAAAAAAAATACCATCCTGTCACCGTCCTCTGGCTCTGACCATGATATGACATGACAATGACCATGATATGTCCCCAGAGATCAAGGAAACAACTTGAAATACCCCTTCTCTGACAACAATGCTAGAGCCAAGGTTTCCTCCTTTAAAATTTCTTTTCTGGGCTGGAATAACTGTTTTTGTTTGCTCGTTTCACAGTAATGAGAATTCCAATTAATGCCGAATCTTCACTGAATAAGTAATTGTCAGTTTATGAGTCATACAAAATCAGTAATATATTTTTAGAAGGCGTACATATTTATAATGGTTAAATTGAGCAAAATGTGAATGGAGTCTGGCAAGCAGTGAGACAGGCAGTCACTGACCTCAAACTCCAGGTGTTTATTTTCAGAGCAGTGTGATTTAGTTTTAAGGATAACAGGCTTAACTTTACACTGACAGACAATGGACAGTTAAAGACAGCGGATCCACTTACACTGTAGGACTCATCACATGTTGCTCTCGCTTGTTACACATTTTTGCACGCACAATTGGTACATACTGGTCCTTTGAATGAATTCTGGGACTGCTGTCCACATGCACCTGTAACTTGATGAGTGTGAAATCTACTTTTGGTCCCCCACTATTTTGCATTGACATCTTGTATAAAAATGCTGATTTATAAACACGACCGCATGCATCACCTTTGGAGGAGCAAACTTTGTGTATCGTAATTTTGCAGAAATTCTTCCTATGGTCCTGTAATATGTTGTTGTTGAAGTGTGGAGGACCAGCATTAAAATAGATTAAAACACAATGGTTAGTCAATCTATTTGCGCAGGCAATGGCCCACTTATGGTAACAAATGTGTCACTTGTCTGGTAAAACAACCCCATTTCCTTTAGTAGCCACAGAACGCTCATAGCAAAACCCTTCATCCTAAGCACATGCACACAGACACATTCACATTCAAAACAGCAGCTTGATGCTTTCATAAAAGATACAGAGAGCACACTCACATATTTTTATACATTTAAATGTTCATGTGAATGCATGTGTGCAGATATGAGTGTTCAGCACCTTTATACACTGATGACTCCTTTTTTAAATTGGTAAAAAAAAATAAAAAAAATCCCTGAAAGAAACATGTATTTGTTTTAGCATGGACTATTTCAAATGTTTGGGATATCTGCATAGCATGAGGAAGTACATTGTTTATTAAGTAAAATGTATTTTGTGTTTGTATTGGTGTGTGTATGAATTCAGAAGTGGTTTCCTGATTTTAGTGGTGAGGGGTCACGTGCTTATCTTTGCTGCTTTGTGTTTGCACTTTTGCAATAGTGCAAGAAGATAAAGCTTCAACAAAAGTTCAACTTGGCTTTAATGTTCATTGGTTTTGAACTTTTTTTCTTTGGTTTCAAACATTATATTCACCAAGTAAACCATTAAGATTTAAGCTCTAAAATATTTTGAGTCAGTGGGAGCAAGGGACAGAATAAGACAATAATATGTTTTAAACAAGCCCCGAAATTAACCATATTTATTTTGAAGAAAAAAGCTGAGGTGACTGGCTGAATGCTGACCCAATCTGCCAATTAAAAATATGCATCATAGTTTTCAGACCTTTATTCAGTTTTAACTTTGACCCATACTGTATTTGCCATAGTTTTGCACCCTCATGCTCAACACATGCTGAGTAAAATGTTAAATGAATGAGTCTGATCAAAACTGATCTGATCAAAAATCTTTCATTTAGTGCCCAGCATCTTATCATAAAGACTAAAGACTAGAAGAAATTTCATTAAACATGTTTTTAATTAACTGAATTTCTTTCAGTATTTACCATGCAAGATGCATTTTAATACAAATTACTGCAATATGATGCAGTTCATTCTGATCTTCTCTCCACTGTAAATACTGTGCTAGTTGCTGCTCTGGACTGAGGATTAAAAAACTGCTAAAACTGAATTATATGGAAACCAGTGGAAATTCATACGATCCAACAAATGTGAAAACGTCTTTTCTTAATTTACTAGTAGTAGATATCTAAGTGCATGATCCAACCTCATATCTTGCTCGACAAACACACACAACTGCCAGTAAGTCCCAAGACAGCAGAAAAACTGTTGCTTTGAATATATTGGGAACTTTCTTGTTTGACAGCACTGCTTCATTTTTGTTTTTCAACAGCAACAAAAAAAACGCGTCCTCCCCAGATGTTTGTTTTAGGGGAAATCAAGCAATTTAGTCTGGACTATTATGCTGATTTCCAAAGAAATATCCTTCAGGGGCGAACCGGGAAGGCTGATGTTACCACCCTCAAGTTGGGCTAGGGGATGAGGGGTGTAACAATAAATAAATTTAACCGGGATAAAAAGGGATGAAGGAAAACTGAGACAAAATTGTAAACAAAGGTTTTCAAATTAACAAATTGTGTCAAAATAAGTTAACAAATTAAATTAAACAAAAGGGTTAACTTAACCTACTAACTCAAACTACAAATACATACAACGCAGCGAGTGTCACTGCTAATCAGGATGGCTGACAAAGACACATGGACAAAGACAAAGACAACAAGTGCGTTGTAAGCTGATGAAGCTCACAAGGCACATGGGGCGCCCAAACAAGTATCTTGCTAGCTGATGAGGCTAGAGGCAGAACCTGGGCACAGGAGAGCACAGCATTACACAGACGCTGTGGCACGTAACAGCTGAGCAAAATGCAAAAATAAACAACAGATAAAACTGTCATTATGTGAATTGCTATAAGATATCATTTATAACAATATATAACTCCAATTCCAATTTTTTGAATTGCACGCCAGTCAAAACATCCTTCTTCACATCATAAGCTGTCAGTGTTGACCTGAACTGCAACCTGCTGCCTGCCATGAAGCTTGAAATTTAGTGTTAACTCACAAATATTGAAACATTCTTGAAAAGGAAAAAAAAACTGCTCTGCCCAGCTGACCAAGAAAAAAAATCAGCTGCAGTAAATCCAAGTAAAATGATGTGATGCAGCAAACAGTGTGGACTTACCGCACATAAGGACTACAAATGCCCTAAATGCAGTCTCTGCGGTGAGACCCTCTCGACTGAGTGTTTAAAATTACCTAAATATCATTTAAAACAAAAGCATGCTACGAAGCCCCAAAACAACAGAATTTCAGTTTTTAAAGACATCTTGCAAAAGAGGAACCTTGGCCATAAGCTAATGCTATTTGTGAGAACTTGGCATGGAAAAGTTTGGGAACCCCAGGACTATTCAACGGTAGTCTTCCTTTGCAGTGTCCCTATAATACCTGTGAGTGTAATGTGTGTTGTAATTCCTCAACCAGTGTTTTTAAAAAATGCGTTGTTCACCATCTTTTATACTGAAAACCATAATGTTGCATTCATACTGTATTCAGTTGAATAAAGGTGGGAATTGCGTTGTGTGTTTATTTATATTTTACACAACGTCACAACTCTTTTGGATTCATCAGTCTGTATCAGAAGCATATTTTGGTTTGAGGTCTGGACAACAGCTTCTATATGATGACACACATAAAATGGGGGGCATCAGAGTCCTTGCATTATTTAAAAAGTAACGAAATGATCAAAGAAGCCTGGCTTGGTGAGCAGGGAAACGCAAATCAAATAAACTACTTGTACTACAGCAAACACAGGTCCTTTGTAGCAACTGTCACAACCTGAAATTACTGCGTGGACAATAGGTAGATATGCATAAACTAAAGTGTTTGTGTGTGTGTGTGTGTGTGTGTGTGTGTGTGTGTGTGTGTGTGTGTGTGTGTGTGTGTGTGTGTGTGTGTGTGTGTGTGTGTTTCCTTTATTCCCCGCAGATCAAACTCATGGTTTAGAGGGTGGTTTCTCACAGGACAGATCGTCTTTAACAGATAAATATCACCTCTGTGACACCTTCTGAGAAATAACACGTTCCCACACCAAGTAATTCACCACCTATAATAAACAAGAAGTCAGTTTGAGTTTTTATTCATTTTAATTTACTTTAGTTAGTTATTTTATGCACTGTCACACACTGTCCCTTGTGTCATTTGATAACAGCTACAACTTGTTAAAGAGTTTGTGGTTGATTTAATTACACGCCATTTGCTTCTGGCTATCTTATATTCTTAGTAGTGCAGCATATTTTATGAGCTCATTGTATATTTTTATAAAATGTAATTTGACACTATTAGTTAAAAGCAGCAATGTAAAAATGACAAATTTTAGCCTTGCAGTGACGTTGAATTTCTCACTAAAGAAAAATAAAGGTGGCAGTACTTTAAAAATTAGAGCAGTACTCAAGAAAAAGTACTTTGTTGCTTCTTTATCCAAGCAAGGGGATAATGTGATCACTTCAGTATGTTCGTGCGTGTGATCAATGGACCTGCATTTTTCCTGAACTATACTTGAATACTACCGGACTGATCGGCCTAATTTTTTTGTGCACATTCATGACTGTATGCTGAACAACGTTTGTGATTCACAGATCTTGGAAAAAACCTTGAAAGCTATCTTTCTAGCTAACTTTACAATTGCAAAATCTTAATCTTAGAAACTGAGCCACACAGGCTTTGCTCTGTGAATGATGGTCCAGGTTACCTCTACACACAACTCAAAGCAGCTGTGTTTTCAAGTTAAACACTTTCATGGGTCCTTCATTTGTATTGTTTAATACCTACGAACAAAATACTTGTGACTAACT
Source organism: Lutjanus erythropterus (assembly GCF_056507025.1). NCBI lineage: Eukaryota > Metazoa > Chordata > Actinopteri > Lutjaniformes > Lutjanidae > Lutjanus > Lutjanus erythropterus. The sequence continues at coordinate 46,379,239 of NC_139319.1, read as the reverse complement.
ACTGAAATGCTGTAATGGTCTCAGTATTACTACTAGGAAAGTAGCAGTGCTCACACATTCATAGTCTATCTCACTCTTTTTCACACTTTAACCACAAACACCCCCCCCCACCCCACCACCCCCGCACCCCTTTGTGGTCACAGCAGCTGCATGTCAGTCAGCCTTTTCTGTCCTCATGTCTTCAACATCCTCAGTCATGAACCTGTGTGATTCGCAAGTGATGAAAATTTTTGCAAACCCCTTTTTTTAATGATTTTTATGACCTCTGAACTGGTTGAATTTTGGTGGTCAAAGGTCAAGATCAGGGTGACCTCATGTCTGTCCTGTTCTCATGAAGGCGATATCTCAGGAACGCTTGAAAGGAATTTCTTCAAACGTGGTTCAAGTGTCCACTTGGACTCGAGGTTGATTTTGGTGGTCAAAGGTCAAGGTCACAGTGACTTCACTAAATGCATTTTTGACCATAACACAAGCATTTACACACTAAATATGACAAAATTACACACAAATATCTACTAAGATAAACAATAAGGTGATAACATTTCAAGTCCATTTTCTTCCATTTTGCCAAAAATACAAACTTTTTTTTATTATTTTCTTCAAAGTCTTTAGTACACATATTATAATGACTCCGGACAGACACTGATGTAAACTTCAATTTAACTGGTTGGCTCAGGCTAACAACCATGAGGCTGTAATATTTTTCTTATAATATTATTAGGTATTTAATTCATTTCATCTGCTGAAAAAAAGAAGTTTATTATTATTTTAGGAAAGTTACAGTTAAGCTACATATTATTTAAAACAAAAATAGATATATAGTGCACATGAGGAGATCTGTGTCTGCTGCATCTGTGTGTGTCTCCTTGAAAAAAAAAAACTGACAGTGTGGCCCTACCACCCTGATAGTGTGTGATAATTTAAATTACGGTTCAGACATGAACTCAATCAATAACTAGTTTCATCTAATAAAACTGCATAGGCGGAACTGGGTTCTTTTGACTACATAAAAAGCAGTAATTCAAACAGAAACAGGAAACAAGGATCACTTGTGGCCCCTAGTGGCTGGTAAAGAAGAGTGAGAGGCCAGCTGTCAGTGGTCGTGTAAAACAGATGGCCCATTTCCATACACAGAGCTGTCCTGGCTAGACTTGGTTTGACTCGACCCTTCAGCCCAGCACGGCAGGGGTTTACATTTACAGTACAACAGGGCTTGAAGGTGTGTCTATGACTGAAGATGAGCTTGAGGAGACGGTGTGGCTCGGCGAGGCCAAAGCAGCAGGAATTACTGCCTCACAGTTGTCTCCACCAACCAGTCAAGTTGCAGTTTACATCCATGTCTGTCCAGACTAATTCAATGTATGCAGAGAAGACTTAAGGAATTTAATATAGAACTTACCACTATAAGTACCAGTAACTCTGAGGGAATTTGATAAAAGTTATTAATTTTGACAAAACAGAAGTTCTCATGTTGAGTCCAGTGAATAATTTCCAGCGAGAAACATGCTGTCTTCACTTAAAGACTATTTTTACAGAGGAGGACAGAGGACTGTTAGAGAGCTGAACATTGTGATGTGAGGGGAGGTTGACCTTTGACCTTTTGGATATAAAATGTTATCACCTCGTCATTTTATCCTATTAGATGTTATTTGTGTGAAATTTTGTCACAATTAGTGCATGAATTCTGAGTTATGGCCAAAAATGTGACTTAAATTAATCATTAGTCACTGGTGACACCTATGTTTACCATTCTATTTTATATTAATAAGGCAGTTGTGAAAAAAGTCTATAAAATCATAAAGTAATACTTTTTGGATATTGTGCCTCAACTGCAATTTTTTATTTCTTTGGGCTGTCTTTTTTTTTTATTAGTAAATGAAACTTCAGGAGAGTTCAGCCTATAAGTTGACCATTTTTCTAACATTCACACGAAATGTATCACACCATAGTTTACAATGAATCCCACCTCTAAAAATATGACTTTTAAAAAGAAGTTTCTCATGGGAGATGTAAAAAAAAGAATAAACCTACTGACATGTTCAATATCAGCTGCTGTGACCACAAAGGGAGAAACTTCATCAGTGTGTTTAAGGTGTGAAAGAGAGAAAGAGACAGACTGTGAATACATGAGTACTACTGTTTGAATATATTTCCCTTTGCTGGCCTTTCACACAGATAATAAGTCCATCTGCTCTTACACTCTGTTCAGTTTTTCATATATATTTATCAGTAATTGAGGCCATCGGATATATAAACATGTTGAAATACCAATGCCGGACCCATGAAAGTGTTTAACTTTAAAACAGTAACAGCTGATTTTAACAATCTGGACCATCAGAAATGAAGCAAAACCAGGTGGTATCAGTTTTTAAAGCTACTACAAGGAGGTTTAACTGACCATGAAACAGTCTCAATTTAATCCTGATGCTTATGTACTACTCACAAGTGAACAAGACCATCTGTGAAAAGAAGCAGGAGGAGAATTGCTTTTATTATTTGTTATTTATTTCATTTATTTTGTGTTATTACAGCAGAAACAGAACCAATTTTGTCCACAAGGGCCTCCAAAGTCAACAAAATGTGAAAGTTCCTTGTAGAAGCTTTAAGATAAATATCATGTGATTGCAAAGTTCCATGTTGACATATGGGACTGGAATCCGTGATTCATGACCTGCAATAACACAGCTGGCTTAAAGACAACCTGTTTTACATAATCTTAAAGCACAATGAGACTTAAAGGGACAGATGTGACAAATGTGTTATTTTAGTGTTATGATGTTATTTATCCATCCAGATAGTTAAGGTGTGAGATGCAGATTTTTGAAGATATCACCTGTTTTCTCTTTAATATAATGGAACTAAATGGCACCTGGGGTCTGGTGCTAAAAGTGCCAAAAAACACATTTGAAAACTCCAAACAGTAATTTGTCTTTCTAGAAATTATGTCCCTCAAGATAATCCACATAATTTGTTGTGAGCAGGTTCATGTAGAAACTACTTTCTTTCTCGTAGACAGAAAGTAGTTCCAGTAGATTCATACAGAAAGGAGGCAACTCACACATGAAACTGCTCACAGCTTCTTTTTTTTTTCTCACTCTGAGCACCACAAGCCTGGTGTCATTCAGTGTCATATGTGCAGTCATGGTTTATTCATCAGACAAACCACATACTTAGATATTTTGGGTGTGGAAATTGTACATGGGTGCAGAGGACCTGTGACATGTCAGGACATTAAGGTGGGGTTTATATACTGCTGACCATGAGCACTAAACACTGAGAGGACCTGTTGTCCGATCAAAACTTTTGACCCGAGCAGTTCACTTACTGTGCAACATCTTCAAAGACTGGTGAGTTGAGCTTTTAAATCAACTTTTGAGTATCTAACACTGTAAAAACAAAACTGTTGAGAAAATTTCAAATTTAAAACGTTTTGCAATAGATTTTTGAGCCCAACTCAAGACCTTAAGTTTGGAAAAAGTTACACCAACTATTGCTTAGATAAGATAAATTACTTTTCTTCTTGAGATAAATATATATAATTGAGTTTTACAAACCAAATTAATTATTAATTTAGAAAAAAATAATAAATTCAAGGTTAATTTTTCATATTTTCAATTAAAACCATTACATTTTCAGGCACCAAAATAATGACATATCAGGTTCACAGCAACCAATGACCATTTATGTGCCATTAATTTAATTTACATTAATCTTTAATTATATGTGTGTTACGGACGGCAGCGATGAAGGGAAACATGATGATCCTCGCTCCGCTCTGTTTGATCCTTTGCTGGATGCTGCCTGTGGACTCCATGACGGTGAGTGCAGCATATGGAAACTGGTGGATGCTCACAAAGTTTTGGAAATGTTAACAGTAAAGGATGTTTTCACTATTGCTTGATTGATTGACTGATTTTTTAATGACCTTCCTCTTCATCTTTTTCTTTGTTCCCATTTAAGATCCGTTTCAAGCTTCCTCTAAGACAAAATGCCAACCCCACCAAAATACCACTGACCATGTGTGACGATTCAGTTGATGACATGTACTTTGGCTGCCAAAAAGAAATGATGAAAACGGTCGTGAACAAGTACTTGGTGGAAGAGAAGTGCGAGGGACCGTTTGCGGATGCCTGGAAGGAGGCAGAAGAATGTGCGGAGAGAAATCTAAAACACATAGAGGATAAGGCTCTAACCAAAGATCACATGCAAGCAATCTGTGCTTATACAGGGGACGAAGTGTACACCACATTCAACACTGCAGTCCGAACAAATAGGGGAATCTATGGCTCCTCATTCCAATACCACTCTTTACATTTCCTGCTGACATCTGCCATACAGATCTTGAATAGTAATTACTACTGTCACACTACGTTCAGACGAAACAATGTTCGTTTTACCGGCAAAGTCAACCAATTGATTCGCTTCGGTGGCTTTGCCTCCAGCTCTTTCTACAGAAATTTGACAATGTTTGGTAACCAGAGCTGCTTTAAAATTAAGACCTGTGCAGGCGCTTTTTTGAAAAGTTACTCATCTTACAGTAATACAGAGGAAGAAGTGCTCATCCCCCCCTATGAGATGTTCAAGATAACTGAGATAATTGAAGGTCAGATTCAAATTCCAGATCTGACTGATTGTGAAGTTCTCTATGTCTTGGAGAGTGCAGGGGTAAAGAGCGATCTGAACTGCAAAGCTGTGAAACCGTGAGTGTCCAGTGGTTCCTTTCAAGCTTGTGAGAGGAACCCCCCTGCCATCTCCAAGTCCTCTAACTCTCTTGTCACAAGCAAATTAATTAGATGACATACAAAATTGTCAATAGTCCCAAACCTGCTATGCTTTGTGTACTCATCGTTGGCTTATGTTTTACACAATTCCCCAGCTGTGCACAACTTCTGAGATATTTGTGGTGCATTTTTGAAATTTGCAAGTTGAATGTTCTCAATAAACTGCTTAGAGCAATAATGTTGGTGGCATGCTCTCATTTCCATGTGTGGTACTTCACTCAAGTACCTACACCAAACTTCAGAACCTAAATGTTTTTTGATTCTCACTATATACATATATGGATTAAAATATTTAATTGCAATTATCGTGTCTAAAGTTAATTGCAATTAGTCACATTAATTAATTAATCATACATTTTTTATTTGTTCAAAATGTACCTTAAAGGGATATTTTGTATTTTTAAGTGTTTAATAATGGACAAATATCCTTGCTTTAGGCAAATGTAACTTTATTAAATAAAATACATGATAAATATTGTCCAGAAACCTTCAAAGGAACTGCATTTGGCATAGAAATATGCTCAAATAATAACATGACAAATACAAGCCCATCAGGCACAGATGTGCACAGTGACCTGCTCAATTTAACATTAAGGCCAAAACACCGGCTTCAGATTTAAAATTCTATCACCACAGAACTGGCAGTATTTTAGGAAAAACTTACTATTTATATGCATTTATTTAGTAATATTATTACTGATAACAGTTTATTTCTTTATTAAAATATTGTACAGTACATGATATTAATATTTATGTATTAAGGCAGCAGGATCATTTCCACCGGTGTCACTCTGACAGTTTACATCAGTGAGGCTGTTTTAGACCACAGCAGTCAACAAACTGAACACAGAGGAGATGAAGAGGGACAAACAGAGTCTGGACTTACAATAATGCAGCGCATTGACAGATGTTTCAGTTTGGTCTTTACAGCAACAGATATTTAACTCTGTAGTTTTTAAACTACAGAAGTGTACGGTAACATTATGAATCATGTTCATAAAAAGATTTTTATATTAAGTCAAAGTACCATTCTCTTTCATTTTGCTTATGCGCTCCTTAATCTGAGCTGTAACAGCTGTGCGACATCTGTCCACAAAGATGGAGAGCTTTTCAGACTTCTCATTTTACTGGCTTAGAGCCCCGAAAGCTTCAGGGGCTGCGAGGCTGAGCTCTGCGATGACTGCCGTTCAACACCGACTTCTTCAAAGGCAGATTTCATGGACCCCCCCTCACTGTAGCTCATCAGCACTGCCTTGTACCTTTTAATGATGTCTCTGCAGTTTTTCACTGAAAGAAAAAAAAAGTTCATTTGTCATTGTAAAGAGAATGCATCAACTGGTATGTACAGTATATGAAAGGAGAGTACATAATGTTGTATATATACTTAACATCTTTTGTTCTATTTTTGCCTGCTCTATCATTTTATGAGAACACAGTAACATTACACAATTTCCCCTCTGGAATCAGTAAAGTCTTTTAATTTTGTTTGTTAACTGGCTATCTCCTGGGGACCACGAAAAGTCTTAGAGTTAAAGCTTCAGTTGGTAACAATTATTCAGCCATATTTGCTGGAACTGTCACTATATTCTGATAGTCGGACATTAAATTGGTAATTTAGGACAAAATCCAACTCCTCTGGCTCCACCTAAAGCCTGTAATCATATTTGCCGAAATCCACCGCGACTGAAGATTCTCCACCAGTCAGGTAGAGGGAGCAGGAGGAGTAGCCAATCGCTGCTCCTACACGCTGTAGTAAATTGACGGAAGTGAAAGTAAAGTCCACATTTCAAGATGATACACACCATCAGCTCCCTCTTTTCACCTCTGTCAACCCCCGTCCCTCCCTCCACACACGCAGATACACACAAGAAGAGTGTGTTTCATGGTGAGAGAGATGTGAGATCGTTCATAGTTTAGTTCATAGTTTATATTGGTTTTTTATGCAAGCAGTTAAAAAAAACACAGATAAAACAATTTCACTCATTACTGATATATAAAACAATCTTATCTCAAACACGACTGGTTTCTGGTTTGCGGCTTCCACTCAACTTTTGGGATCTCTTCCTCAGCCTTTTCTTCTTCTTGGAGTCATCTTCCAAGGACGAATCAGACAATGGCGAGTCAATGGCTAAGGTTGAAGCAACTTCAGATTCTTCATCAGGCATGAAAACTCTTTTCGCCTGACTCTTGGAAGACGCTGCTGCAATAAATCAAGCACACACACAGTTCTAACTTAACATTAATTCATATGTTTTCTTCTTCTTGTGTTTCTAGTTATAACAAACATTGTAGAACAATCCAAGATGGTGGATGTCAAAATTCAAATGTGTGAAAATTCATGTAATAACCCAGGAGCAACACAACCTGGCATATAATTGATCACCTGAACTAGATGATGGCTCCACCGATCTGTTCCCAGATTTGACTAGTTCCCTCATTAATTCAGTCTTGCTGGTCAGTTCATGCTGAAGGTAGTCTTTATCTGACTTCAGCATTTCGATGATTTCTTCTCAGAGTCTGCTGCGCTCTCTCTCTGCCTCCAGCTGAAGTTTGATCATGGCCAGCTCATGCTTCATTGTAGGAGCTGCACACAACACATGGAGCAAGGATCACAAAAAAGAAAACAAAAAATTATTTTTGTAAATATTAAATTATTTTATCTAAAAGCTATGACAGGGATGCTATGCCAAGTTTGAAACACAATCTATAACCTTTTAGGCCTATGCTGGATATGACTCAACCAGGCATCATCTAAATTTTCAAATGTATTAAATGGTTTGAATATGACTACAAGTTTCAGCTCTAACTTACACGCTTCAATATTATGAACAAAGCCCACATTTAATGATGCATTTTGAACAATATACAGAAAAAGAAACAACCTAAAATGGCAATACATACCCATTTTCTCTTCCTCCACAGCAGGAGTGGAAGCCCTGTTGTCTTTTGGTGGCGGAGGATTCACAGCTCCCCTTCTCGTGGACATGGCTATTCATAAAACATAATCAACCAAGGGTTAGCGTTTGAAGCATTATGCCTTGGCTATTGTTAGTTTGAATTTGATTCAAACTTTACAGCAAAACACTCCCACATTAACACTAACGTTATGCACTAACATTTGCTTTTTTAACATGTGGCCTGGATGGTTGGCCGACAAAACTTAGGCCAAAAGCCCCCAAAATAACTATATGCATTTTGTTCATGTTTTACAGTCTGTGTTGAAAAATATTACCTTAGAGTTTGGTTTCGTTGCCTTTTGCAGACCGTAACCGTCCACCGCCTTTCTTTTCAAACCTGCAGTCAAGTGCATCTTCCCTCTGTCGTCTTCGTGGTCCCCCTGTGCTACGTTCATGCCTAAATCAGAACTCGGAGATTCCTGCTTCTGACAATCAATAAATTTCGTTCATGCTGTAAATAAATTCAATTGCTTGATTTCAGTTCACTTGCATAACCTCTCAGCTATTGTTACCTGCCAACACAGGCTAATTTAGTCAATACAATAGCAATTAACCTCCACATATTGCTGTAATCATAGTGTGAGTTAAACTAAGCAACCATGATAATGTATAATTACAAATGAAATGTACATTGAAATGTCAACAAAAATTAGCTCTGAAAAGACAGCAGAATTTAAGACTTTAAACTAAAGAATTACAAGTTGGAGAACCATTCAATTGTTTTTTAACAACTCGGAATTCCCTTTTCCCAGTGTTCCAATTTGCATGTACGCAGCAGTCCCAGAAGGCAATTTTGGACGCAAGCGGGAGATTGCATAGATCCATGAGAGATCGTCGCTGCCCGCTCTTCAGGTGAAGGATGCCAACATGGCAAATTTATTGAGTGATGAAATTCGTCGATTAATACGACATGGATGCAAAGAAGAGGAATCCTAAAGCGTTGCATGATCTGCTCCACCTGCAAGAGGCCCGTGCACCTAAACGTTGTCTCTAAAGCTGATGGATATGTATGGTAAGAAACGCCATTGCTACGTTAATTTTATGCTCAGACATGTCCACTTTTCACATCCTGTCTTCCTAGGATATTATTCGTTATTAATTCATTTAGCACATACCCTTATCAGACAATTGCACAAGTCCCTCCAATCCGAGTCCCAAGCAAGTATTTCGGTCCAAGTCTCAAGCAAGTCCCAAGTTTTTTTTGTCATGGGCAAGTCAAGTCAAGTCAAGTCACAAGGTTATGTCGAGTCAAGTCGGGTGAAGTCACAAGGTTGTCGAGTCAAGTCGAGTCAAGTCACAAGGTTGTCGAGTCAAGTCAATTCAAGTCGCAGATTATGTCAAGTCAAGTCTCTCACTATTGTTCCTCATCCAAAAAAGAGCATGCAGTCTAGTCTGCATGGATTAAAGCATAAAGCTGTTAATTTGATCTATTCTTACATTACATGTTTGATCATTTAGACCAAGGTAGATGGGGAAAGGCTACATTCCAATAAAGATGTGACATGTTTCAAACACTTTTGGGACACTCGCCATTGCCATGATTCCCGCCGAAGGGGGGAGACTAACAGTAGTCAGGTCTGTTGTCCTGGGCCCAGGTTGGAGGGTGCAGGGGGTGCCAGGACCATAAATAAAGAAACTATATACTTCTATTTCTATATCTATGGGTGGGACCTCATTAAATTATTATATATATTATTATTATTATTGGTTCTGAAAGATCATATGTGCCAAGAGTTTCGCCACGTGGCAACCAGCATGGGTAAATTTAAAAAGTTTGTAGCCCCAGTGCAATTACTTGTATGACAGGTAATATATTAGTCAAACTGAATGAATAAATATTGTAATCGTTATAGTCACAACATTTTTTTAGCTGCATCATTTAGCTTTTTTTTGTTCAGTATGCTCTATGTGCGGTCGGTAGAAGTCCAATGCACAGAGAAGAAAATAAAAGAGAAGAAGAGAAGAAGAAAATAGAGGCTTTAGAGATTTATTAAATATCTTTAAAAAGCTGATGACCATAAAGCTGAGACCTTTACAGTCTATGGCTGAGACGAGCAAATTCAACGTAGCGCAGGGTAAAAAAAAACTTACAAAACAAAAACAAACAGCGAAGCTATATGTTTACCAGCCTTGTAACGTAATACTGTCCAGCTCTAATGTTAACATCCACAGGTATAAAAGCCATGACACGTCATGTTTTTGACAGGAACAGCTGACTGACTGTCAGAGAGGAGGCAGAGAGAGGAGGAGAGCAGAGCGCTGCGGTCAGGAGAAGGAGGGGCTCACTGCACCGTGGTGAAGCGGGCGCGCGCGGGGGGAGGAGAGAGAGGAGAGAGCAGCAGTCAGGTGAAAGAGTGATGTGGGAGGGGCTCGTTTGTCGTGTCTCAAGTCGAGGGGAGTCATCTTGTCTCAAGTCGAGTCGAGTCATCTTGTCTCAAGTCGAGTCGAGTCATCTTGTCTCAAGTCGAGTCGCGTCTCGAGTCTCTGACCCTCCAAGTCCGAGTCGAGTTGCAAGTCGTCAAATTTGCGACTCGAGTCGACTCGAGTCTGAGTCCCTATGACTCGAGTCCAATTGTCTGACCCTTATCCATAACGCATACGTAATGAACGACATCTGGTATTGGTAAATCCCCACCCTGCTGCAGGCACAGATGTAATATTTTGTAATTATCAGTTACAGTGTTAGTTAAATCTATCACCAATTAATAATTATTAATTTTATTATTTTTCATTTTCTTACTCACCATTAAGTCCTGTGGCAGAAAAGGCCATCGCCAGAAGAGGAGGTCTGTCAGAAGTGGATCCATCTTCTTCAACTCTCGTAAGCCTCTCCGAAGCCATTTGGAATTCATCGATCAGTTGGTGTTTTATTTGTTAACAGTACCCATTTTAATACCCATATACAATATTTGCTGAGGTCCAAATTATTCATAGATTTCTGATTGTCTGTACATGATTTATGTTTTAATTTTTAATTTTACTAAGATCAACAATTTCTGTCAAAGGTATTCTCAGGGACTGAGGCTGAGACAGATGGATATGATGGAGGATGGCATTGCCAGCAGCAGTCGCACTTTGACGGGGATCTTCTTGATGTCCTTGGCCTCAGGGTTCTCATTGCCACCGAGGGCAGCGAGCAGGTAAGCAGCAACGTAACGCATCTTGCGTGTTGTATCAATGATATGAAAGGGATTTTAAGCTATAGTGCATAGGTTTTTGAGGTCATAACTTTGCCTCTACACCAGGGGTATTCAATTAAAATTCAAAGAGGTCCAGTTAGAGAAAATTTCCTAAAGCAAAGGTCCGGAACATCATAATGTTTAACTTTCTTGAGTGGGCCGAACCAGTAAAATTTAAGTATAATCTAGCGATTATTATGCCGATTAATCGAGTAATCAGATAAGAAATATTATTCTGCATTTTCTTTTATTACATTACTTTTGCTTTATTTAAGAACAATGGTAATATACAAAAGAAAAGATAAGACAGGTCTATTAAATGAACAACTATAACTTGCTAAAGTAAAAACACTTTAATAATTAATGTAGATTTACTTTTACTGTATTTACTTTACTTTTTTACTTTTTTTTTCAAGTACAAAGGTAAAAGTAAAGGTAGTAATATTTGCAGAAACCACAAACAGAAGATGGAACTAACTCTTTTAACTGAAACAGTCACCAGATGTTTTGTTCACATGTTAAAATCACAATATTTTTCTTCTGGAGCAGGACAGACGCTCCCAGACCCCCAGAGGACAGGGGACTGGTTTACCAACATGCCACCTTTTTCTCCTCTTATGAGTTTGCAGGTCTGTATTTAGTCATCAAAAAAAATAATGATAAGAATACAATTAAAGTATAACAACAGCAATAAAAATGTTGATTTTTCAAAAATGGAAACAATAACATGCAAAATATTAAATTGTAATTAAGTAAAAACACTAATACCACAATGTAAAAATACCTAAATAAAGAATGTGAGTATTTTTCCATCACAGCAGGTCAGTGATCAGTGTTTCAGTGACTCTCTGTGGATCAGTGAATAGTGTTTTATTTATGGCAGCCCGCCACATTAAAAACATCGGCACCGAGACATGATTTTCTATTTTTGGAGCTGCGCATCTTTTTCGGTCGTGTCTTGAAGGTAACGCTTTATTTGCACAACTCTCGCGAGATTTGTGTTCGTTGTTTCTACTAAAATAATCAAACTCGCGCGATCTTTCGCGGGTCTAGGGTTACCTTCTAGACACGACCCTCTCTGTCTCTCTGTCAAACTACAGACAGCAGACTGTCTGTAAACAGCACGATGTTACACTCTGCAGTGTTTCACACAAAGACTTTATTTGTGTGGACATCCAGGTTTGGTTTGTCACGAGTTTTGGTATTTTTATTTTTTTAATTAGTCCGAGAGGACGACGGTATCAGTGATTGATTAGTGATCAGCAGTGGTGGACAGTAGTGAAGTACATTTACTTGAGTACTGTACTTAAGTACAATTTTTGAGCATCTGTACTTTACTCTAGTATTTGTTTTTTTGGAAACTTATTACTTTCACTCCACTACATTTCAAAGACAAATATTTTACTTTTGACTCCACTACATTTCTAGGAAGGTTGTTGTTACTTTTCGACTGAGCTTTGAAGTCAGCTGTTGGTGTTTTTCTTTTCTAAAATGCAGTTGGTCACATGCTGTGTTCCTCACAAAAGAAAACCAATCACAGTAGCTCCTCTGGATTGATGTAAAAGTGGAAATACATCATCCAGGCGCTCTGTAACAAGAACAAGCAAGCTCTCCCTCTGTCATTCAAACAAAAAGCAGTAATGGTGACGGCAGGAGAAAGACAAAATGAAATCTCAAGATGTTATTATAATTATTAATTGTTCCAGGTAGCTTTTAAAGTTGGATTGTTTTTATCAGGGTGAAAAATACCACATAATTCATGTATATATACTGCCTCTGAAGACAGAAAGAAATCTCAGTTATTTAACAGACTTGGAGAACTCCTTACAGTTGGCTTCAATCTAATTTTCATGATGTGATTTTAATACAGTTACATCAGAAATTGATAATAGCTGTCCTTTTTGTTTATGATTGTATTTCTATGCTGAAGTTTTTACAGGTGTTTCTGTAGATTTTGTGTAGCAGAGTGGTTCTACAAGCATCAGTGCATCATTAGATGGTTTCAGAGAGTTACAAGCTTCTGTAAATGCATCATGAGAACAATACAGAATGTATTGATATTAGAAAATGTACTTTGTAATTTGTACTTTTGAATACTTAAGTATTTTTAAAAACATGTACTTTTGAATACTTAAGTATTTTTAAAAGCAAGTACTCTAGTACTTTAACTTGAGTAAAATTTTGACTGAGCAACTTTCACTTGTAGTTGAGTAATATTTGACCAGGAGTATCTATACTTTGACTCAAGTACTGGGGTTGAGTACTTTGTCCACCACTGGTGATCAGTCTGTCCTCCTCTCCTCACCTGTTCACTCTGCTGTGAGAAGGTCTAAAAGTTTCTCACAGAGAAACACAGACTCTCCTGTTTTATGTATAGGCTTTTTTATACAGTTGTTTAATTTTATAAGTGCATCTGGTTGGTGATGATGTCATTAACCATCACGTTAGTTTCTGTTGTAATAAACTCCGTCATTAACAAAAGTCTCCTTCACACGCAGCTTCTCTGCAGTTGGTCTGTGTAGTTCGTGATCAGCTAAACCAGCGCCGGAAAGACTAGAAAAGTTGCGCCAGTTAAAATAGAAGCGTCCCGTAAAAAAATAAAATCTATTAATAATTTATTGGTTATAGGTCCGGGTCCGTATCGGATGGCGTGTGGGTCCGGACTCGGACCGCGGTCCGCCATTTGGGGACCCCTGCTCTACACGTTATATGTGTGCTGCATTCATGTGGTGTCAGAAAAACAAGTTGCCAACCATTTATTTTGCCCCTGTTTGAGTCTCCACTTGTTTGCTACCCAATATTATTTCTTAAATCAGGAATAGTGCATAATTGGAGATCACAATATACATTTGACATGTACGTGTGACAGAGTAGACTACTATATGACTGAAGCTCAAAAAGGTCTGCAGCAGTGATCTAGATTTATTTTAAAGCAGTAGAATATATTTTGTTGGAGAAGAACATAACATTTGGAACAATTTACCTGACTGAACAAGCTCTAATATTGAACTTCCATCTCTCAAGGTCTGCATTACAGCCACTGACAAACTGAGACACCAGGGGAAATTGAAAATTGGTGGACATCATTGCTTTGTGACATTAGATGAAAGCAAATTCTCTCACAAGAGGAAAGTAAGTAGTGAGTACTAGTTATTTCTTTGGTAAATTATCCATTTGTTGTTTGTTTTTTCAGTGTGATTTTTAAAAAGTAATGAGCTTGTTTGAAAAGTGGCTTCCAAGAAAGCTTTTTTACTCCATCTGAAAATATTTGGTTTTGCAGTATAACAGAGGACGCTTTGGACCTGCCTGGCACCACACAAAAAAGTGGGTTTTGGGCTTACTTGAAGTTGGGCAAACATCAAGAAGACCCATACTGAAGGTGGTGAGAGGCCGTTCAAGAGAAGATCTCCTGCCAACCATAATACACCATATGAGAGGAGGCTCACAGATTGTCTCTGATGAATGGCGAGCTTACCAGCGGGCACTTGGAGATATGGGATTTGACCATCACACAGTATGCCATAAAAGGCATTTTGTTGACCCAAATACTGGAGCACACACTCAGCATTTGGAACGTGCATGGCAGACGTTCAAGGTTGAAGTGTGGAGGCACCGTGGAAACCGTACCACAAAACTTTTGCAAGAACATTTAAAAGTGATTGAGTGGGAATACTGGCTGGGCAGGAATCATAGATTTCATATCACTGGCCAGCTCCTGCATGACATTCGTAAATATGCAATTCGTAACTGTTGAAAAATGAGGTACATCAGCTGATAAGAGTACTCTCTTAATTTGTTATGTTATAAATTGCATTCTTTAGGCTCTCGGGTGCAAGAATTTTAATTTGTGAGCTATTTGTGAGCTTTTTTTTTTTTTTTTTTTTTTATTACAGATATCAGTTGTATTGATATGTACAGAATAACATGTACCTTTGTTTTGTTTTTGCAAAATAAAGTTGTTTTAAAGATCATTATGGTGTATAATTTTAACTCACACTTTACTTACAGCCAGCAAAATACTGCTCCTAAGTGATTATAATTGTGTTATAATGTCATACAATTGCTAATAACTTTATACAGTGTTGTCACTTTACTAAAAGCTCTTAAAGTCATCCTATAACATATTATTGATATTTATAAGGCATTACGCCCTTTCTGTAACCGAGCATTTAGTATCTGTTCTATGTTGTGCAGTTCTATGTGTGTCTTTACTACTGGCTAGAGTAAGGATGGTTATAATGTGTTATGTGACCCAGGACTTCAGATTCTTCATTCAAACACTTGTCACTTCAGTATGCAGGTATAAAACATTATTAGTGCTTAATTTATAATACATTATGTCCACACTTGTAATACTTTATAAACCTTGGTATAAGTTCTTATACATGATTATACACCATTATAATGACATGTATGAAGCATTATAAATGCATTATAACATCTTATGCATGTGATCCTAATGCATTATAAACTAGACCTTCATAGAAAGTGTTACCGAATATACATAGGGTTCTCCTATGGGGACAAGCTCTACAAATCTATACTACTGCAGACTTGTGTTCTTGTGCAGTATGGGGTGAGTACATTGGTGTCATCTGAAAATTTGAAAATGTGGTTCTTATGGTGGATATTTGTACACTCATTTGTATATAATGTAAAAAAGGCTGGTGAACAAACACAGACCTATGGGGCACCTGTGCTGACCAGTCTAAATTCTGAAAGAGAATTATTGACCCTGGCATGTTGGATTTGTTTGGTCAAAAAGAAAAAATACCACTTAATTATAAAGGGATTGACAGATGGAAGTCCAAAATCAACAAATAGCAGACCTCTTCCAAGTGCTTCACTGGTGATACTGTTACTGGCATCATCCATGCCCCACCGTTGTATATACACTCTTAGAAATGCAAGTGCTACCTAGAACCTTACAGGGTTTTTTGGCCCATCCTTTTATAAAGGGTCCTCCTTGGAACCATCTGTAAAAAAGTTCCACCTGGAAGCACCTCTGTCTCGCACCATTACACCATCAAAGCATGCTAAAAAGAACCCAACCAGGCGGTTCTATTGAGAGCCCTTTAATATTCCAGTGGTGTCATTTTGAGTCCACCCAGGAAGATATAAAATAGCTTTTTTGCAGGGGTTTCACCTATAACCCTTTTTCTGAGAGTTCCACGATGAACCATTCAACAGATGAAGCAGGAAAATATCAACTTTAGTGGAAAACCAGTAAGGGAATTTCAGATATCTAAAAATACTATTTGAAAAATGGGTAAACTTTTGAATACTTGAGGATGAGGATCTTTTACGCTTTCAACAATCCTTGAACAGCTCATACTTACAAAGAGGGTTCTTTGCATTAAAAGGGTCCTTAATGAAACCCTTAGTCTTACAAATAACACTTTCATCAAAAAGGGGTTATCCAGACTAACAAACTGGAATCTATTAAAGAAAACAGACACGTGTATTTTTCATGACAATCAAAGTCAGAGCAGGTTCATAATAGTTATTTTCAGTTGTATGTGGTTTCTTGGGAACTGGGAGATGAAGAGCAGAGGTGCCACCTGGGCCTCTGGATTTCA
Organism: Lutjanus erythropterus; assembly: GCF_056507025.1. Classification (NCBI taxonomy): domain Eukaryota; kingdom Metazoa; phylum Chordata; class Actinopteri; order Lutjaniformes; family Lutjanidae; genus Lutjanus; species Lutjanus erythropterus. The sequence goes on along the minus strand of NC_139319.1, from coordinate 46,362,743 downwards.
TTTCTGTGCATACAAGTCTCAAAAGTGACTGAATCGTGTGTGGATCAACTACAAACATGAAGCTTGAATCAGAAGTTGAAAGCCTCCAGCACATCAGGAAAGAAAAGTCCTCGTTTCATTTCATTTAAAGAAGAATCTCACCCGGTGGCAGAAAACATTTATCCAGTAGTACAGTAATACATACAACTAAATATGTTGCCCCTCCATGCATAGCTTGCTTTATGAAGCTCTCTCTATATCTCTAGTTACCACAACACCTGGTAAAGGCCAAACCCTCCTTACTCAAATTGACATCTATAGGTTTTGCATACCAGAGACATTATTTGCTTACAGATCAGTGGATGAAAACAGATGTTTTGTGGATGATGTGATTAAAACAGGAGCTCCTATGCATTCTGGAACATGAACAAAACTCTCAAGACTCAAGACAAGGTTAGTATTTTGTCATTGTGTAACAGTAAAGTAAACAATTTTACTCAGTTACATGTGGTTGCCATGGCGATCACATACTGTAAATCTGTCTTCTTGTCAGTCTTGACACATTCCAACTTTTGGCACAATTTTGTTTAGAGAAGCAAATTTAGTGGTGCAGACGAAGAGGATTGTCAAGCTTTTTATTTTTTATTTTTTTTTAATTTACAGTCAAGATAAGACAAAATAAGATAAGACTAAATTCTATTAATCCTGGAGGAAATTCTTGTCCTAGGGATTGCTCAAGAATAAAAACAATACAGTAATAAATATAAAGTATTTAAAAAGTAACAAAATCTTGTGCCAAATAAAATAACATTAAAAAAATAAGTTGAGTAAAGTAGTAAACTAAAATAGAAAAATATTATTAGCAATAGTATTGAAAGTAATATTAAAACAAAAGATTTGGGCTATGGCAAATAAATCAATAGAAAATGCTTTTTCTCTCACAAAATAGTAATTTTACTAGTTATATAAATTTAGCACTTTTCACACTAAGCTCAATGTGCCTCCCATATTCAAAAATTTATGGAAAACCTGTGCAGTGATGCTAAAATTAGAGTGATATGAAAGGACCTCCTAGATTTAGTTAGAAGGTCCATGCACAAAAAATTACAGTAACATAAGAATAAAAACAACAGAATGATAAATATAAAGTATTTAGGGAGTGCAAATGCAAAAAAACTGTGCCAAATGGAATAACATATCCTTAATATGTTACCCATAATATGTTAAGTAAAAAAGTAAAAATAAATAAAGAGAAATTCCTTTCCTCTTTCACAAAATAATAGTAATTTTAATCCTTTTATGCTAGAATTAGAGTGCTATGAAATGACCTCCTACATTTAGTTAGAAAGGACATGAACAAGTCAGTGAACCCCCCTTGATAAGTGGATTTACAGGACTCTGCTGGGCTCATTGACAGTTGAGTTGACTCAATGTTAAAACGTGTCAGTTTTTTTCCCTTTGTACTTCTTTTCAGGAAACATGCAAAATCTCACAGCAAGCAAGAAAAACGTCACAGAGTGTGGGCTCTGTCTACATTCTCCTGTCTTTGCTCCAGCGACTCTGTCTTATCTCCTGATCTCTGTGCCCACTAATGGCTGGGTGCTGTGGCTGATGGTGTCGTCTCCTGTCTTCTGGACGGACAGGATGGAAGTGCCCGAGTTCCACTTGGTCCTCTCGGAGGTAGTTTATGAATTCCTGCATATGCTGATGTCCACAACCTTTCGTGGCGATCCTTCTGCAGCAGAAATAATGAATAAATTCATCAACACATTACTGACAGCCAGGCTTCAGTTCCAGTGTGCCATCTGTATAGAACGCTACCTTGCAGTCGTACACCCTGTGCTGTACCTCAGGTATAAACCCCTGCGATACAGGATGAGCTTTTGTTGTGTTCTTTGGCTATACACCATTCTGGGTGGTGTAGTTCAAATAATGCTATGCGAACACGATCCGATTTTAATGGGCATACACACACTTTTTTTTGCTTTAATCTTTATCGTCAACTCTTTCTGCTGCTTAGAAGTTCTCCAAGCACTGAAACGGCCCTCGCCAGGGAAAGGAGAGGGGGGGGCGTCCAACCTGATGAAGAAAAGGGCTTTTAATATCGTCCTGATCTTCCAGGTGACTTTGATTGTCAGCCATTTACCCCTGATCATAATGTACCTCCTTGTTGGGAAAATAGATGATCATACACTGTGTATCTGGCAGCCCTTGGCTTACTGTACGATGGTTTGGCTTGGAGTCATCTATCCTCTCCTCTACCTCCGCAGGGCTGGGAAACACCAAGTAAGAAATTATTTTTGTGTGCATTGTTTTAAGGAGTAACTGCACTTGATTAAAACTGCTGTTCCTCTTATTTACCCTGCTATTTTATTACAGATGGTAAAATCAGTTACAGTCAAACTGGCCTGTGTTAAATGAGTTAATGGGCTAAATTAGAGGTTGCATGTGTGTCCGTTCTTCCTGTATTTAAAGAAATATTGAATAAATCCATTGAAACGATTGATAATTAAAATTTTAATATTTTTTATTAAAATCATTCAATTTACAGGCACTGAAATAATCACAAATCAGGTTTACAGCACAGACTGAAGTTTATCTAAAGAACAACAATAAATTATCTCAATTTAAGATTATATAGGTCGGCAACGTTTGAAAGTTTATTTCAAAACTTAACAGTTTGAGTTGGGCTCAAAACTCAAAAGTCTATTGCAGTATGTTACCTTGATATTCTGAGCTTTCTCAACTAATTTTTTCACAGTAAGGCATTAGAATTTGAATGTACAGTGCACCGATGAGTCCAAGAGGAAGGTTACCATAAATTTTATGAACTCCATCGTATAATCTTGCTATTGGATCAATGATTTCCTTTGTGGTGAGGGACCACAGTCAGACACAGTAGGATATTGCAGAAAGAATTATTGCATGTAGATATGTGTCAGAGACAGTATAGGTGAGATATGTTATGATCCTGTTATAGACATACAGTTTCTGGTTGAGCTTCTTCGTTAAATTATGGATGTGAGTTGTGAATTAAGAAAGATATTTGTAGGTTTTTCTGATGATTAGTGTTTGGCTTGTAAAATGAATAGGTTCAAAAATGGATATAGATTTCTTAGATGAGTGGAAATACATTTCAACCAGTCATGCAGATAAATCAGAAGAAAATTTTGAATTTATGGCATCAGGATTTGAATCAGAAAAAAAGAAAAAAAACAGTGTCGTCAGCATATACACATTGGGAAAATCATTGATATACAGAGAAAAGAGTAGGGGACCTAAAATGCTACCTCTCTCCCATATTACAAGTTATAGGTAGAGATGTCATATGACCAGTTTTAACCACTTCGACCTATTTAATAGGTATGAAGAGAGCACCATTATCACCGATGAAGAGAGTTGAAATGATTGATTGGTTTGATCACTAAAATTTGATGATTCACTATATCAAAAACTTTGCAAAACTATGTATTTGTCCATTGAATAATAATGATGTAGACATGGTTGACTGGGTGAAGTGGAAACCACTGGCGGTAACAGAGCAGGTTATTGCTTTTAAGATTGCTTCATTGGTTGTACAGATTTTTGATAGTACTGGGCAAATGGATATTGGCCTGTAAATCCTCATATTTTAAACATGGTGGTGATTTGTACAGTTTTCCAGTCAGAGGGAAAAATAGAAACCCAGATACAGCAATTAATCAGATGATGAATAAGGGGCATGAAGCGGTCAGCGTGAGTTTTTCTTTTTTTTTAAATGCATAAATATCACACACGAGAATTTTTCAGAGTTCGATAAACAGCTCGATCTGTGAATCTCAGAGAAGGAGAAAAACAAACAGGTGGCAGAAAAGAGAGAGTATTGCTGATGCTAACTCTCGAACAGACAAAACAAAACACTCATTGAAAGCACTGGTCTTTTCAGATTCAATGATAAGACTGCCTTGTAGACAAAAGTGTTTGTCATAGTGTTTTAAGTTAAGAGGAAGCTTGAGGAATTTGGGGATAAATAGCCTTTGCCAATACATAACATACTGTACAGAACAATGTAGCACATAGAGTAGCTACCAATTCTGCTCTTGTCTTTGCTAAGAAGCCCTCACTAAATGAGCATTAGGATTAGGTGCTGTTGCTGAACCTAATGCTATTTTGACATATCTTTCAAAATGAGAATGTTGGCAAACAGGCTATATTTCATGACAAAAAAACCCAAACAGCTGTACATATAGTAGTTAAACAGTTTTCTTTATTTGTTTGTAACCATTTGATGTCAGATGAGCTAATGTATGTGCATTGTAAGTAATTTTGAAATAAAGTTATATATGTGTCTGCAGTGTTTTTTTGTTTGTTTGTTTTTTCTATTTTTTTCTCTACATAACTGTTATGGACGTTTGTATTTAACTAAAACATCTCTGCAGTGGTTTCACATTTATAATTCATTAGCCCATCTGTTACACCAAATGACTCAGATTTCTATGAGGAAATCTATGTCAAAGCATGAAAATAGAAGCATCTGCACAATGCTATCAATATAACAGCATACAAAATGTTGAACATACAAATGTTCAAGTTTTGTACTTTATCTTATCTTAGATCTTAGATGAGCTGATGATGTGTTGAATCAGCTCTATGGGAAGTTTTGAGGCTTTACAGTGGTAGTGGTGGACCACATAAAAAAGACTTTTCTAATATTTGATAGACTTCAGATAGAGAAGCAAAACTATTAGAATAAAAAATATGGAGATACAATAAAATAATATAACACAAACTGCTACAAGTGCCACCCATACATACTGCACTAAACACTATAAATGAGCTACTGCAGTGCAGCTGTTCAGACAGATGACTGTTGTTAGGAGGGTCACGTGATTAACAGATATCTGAAGGTGAGTAAAAGAAAAGTGACATGACTCTGTGTGCTGATATACAAATCCACAAACCATGCTGCTGAGCAATCTGCCTCCACCCTGACAAGTGCTATGTTCCCTCCCCCCACCTGTCCAGCTCCCCCCTGACCAAACCAGTTCTCTTCTATCTATCTAGAGAACAAGAGCTGCAGAATTTTGGAGATATCGGGCATAGAGATGTCTGCCTTCTGTCCAATGTAATGGGACTGGATGGCACTCAGCTTGTGGTGCTCAAAGCGCAAAAAAATACTTCTGGAAAAATTCAAAATCTCTCTCTTTCAAGAAATGACCTGGTTACCTTAAAATAATCCAAAGACCTTGTTGTTAACTGTTTAACTATTTTCTCTCTGTAAGTAAGTTCCTACATGAAACTGCTCACAACAGGGCCTGTGAACTGTCTTGACTAATTGGGTCAGAATTTTTAGAAAGAGACACTGATGTTGAATGTTTCAAATATTTCTTTTTTCTTTTTTTTTTCTTTTTGTGTTTAGCATCATAAGCCGAGTGCCATTTAGTCCCCAGAAGGCAGACAACTGTACAGCCAATATCTCCAAAACTCTTCAACTCACATCAAAGCTATCTAGATGGATAAATAGCACTACAGTAACCACATATATACAGTACATTATAGCTAGTTCATCCCTCTGTGCCAATCTCATCCCTTCTGCTTCATTTCAGCGTCTTCTGGCTGGCCCAAACACAAACACAGCCACATCCATAATGTCCCACTCTCAGGCAGATATTGTAGAGCATTGTGCAGGCGGTGACCACCATGGGGACAATCAGCCGATCCAATGGCAAGGTCTGAAGGAAGATAGCTCTCCACAGGGCCTTCCTCCTGCCAAAATCGGTTTCAGTGATGCACATTGCTGCTGAATGGTGCCTGTTGAAGCGAGCTTGGACTGGCCATTGGTATGGCTCCCTATACGCTGTTATGATGATAATGGGGTTGTTGATGCAGGGATATCCTGCATCATCAAGACGAAAGTGGCCACCCGGTGGATACACTGCAGACACAAGAAACCAACTGCAGCATAAAATCCTGGCATCATGCGCTGAAACAGGATAACCACAAACTGCATCAATAAATCTAACAGGGTGGTCACAGGTGGCTTACAAAACAACAGTAAAAAAAAGTTTTCTGGCCCAGGCTTTGATCCTTATTTGACATCCATCGATTGCTCCTGAAGGTTGTCTAATATGTGTTCATATGTGCTACTGAATGGTTCTTAACGGTAATCCTCAGGGCTCACCTGACTGGTTGTATTCGTGGCCAGAACCACAGATTTAATTAGTGAGAGTTGTGTATTTGTGTATTTATTTTCAATAAAGCAAGAAGGGTTTTTTGGGCTGATCCAGGGCTTTCGGGTAAAACAGAGGGCTGTACTACGGAGGGAGCTCAACACAGCCAGGCTTTCTTTGCATGAGCTGGCATGACAAAACCTAAAACCCCAGTCACGGTGGTTATCAACTTGCTTTGTTAACCCAGGCTTTCGTCTTCAGACGCTGTGCGCGCTCACATAAAAGAGGCGTTTGTTGCGTCATTTGACTCTTCCACATGAAATGAAATAATCGCGAGCCACCTACTTAAGCCAAAATGATCAAGTTGTTATAATTATGAGCTGTGGAAAATATACAAAATACAGCAAAAGCAATACTGTTGCTGCAAATAAAGCAGGAGAAGAAGTATGCTGTCAGAAAATGACTGATGGACTAAATGTGGTCTTAATGCTGCCGTTTATTCTAACATGAAAACTGCACATTAAACAATAAAACTCCATACAGCAGATTTAAACATGAGAAAGTCTGTCTGACACTGTCCTATGATGACAGAGACGTGGACATCACTGAAGTTTTTAACCAAACCAACGTAAAATGAGTGTTAATGATTTAAGACTTAAGACTGATGAATGCTAGAAAAGTTCTTAAATTCTTCACACACACAATTTAAGATCAAATATGTTTGTATGAATGATTCAATTAGTGAGACCCAATTAGATTTCCTTCAGAAACTATGACTTCCATGTAGACCATCCTGGATTGGAGCTTGTAGACTTAACAACCTTGGGCTTGTCTCACAAAACATAATTATTCAAGATTTTTTGGAGTGTGTTTGTTTGTTGTTGTGATAATGGACTAGTTGCACAGCAGACATTTTGACATGTCATACTAGAAAACATACAGGTATATTAAAGACTGTTGCATTCCACTTAGGGGAAATCCTTCTATTGTGAATGCTGGTTCACTGTCACTGCTACTGGGACAGTAGTAGTATATTTTCTGCTCTGACAAGTCTAGATGTCTGCTGTGCAACCAGTTCATTGTATCTGCAGTTGTAAAGTACTCTGAAGTACTGAAGTACTCTGAACAGGTAATTAAGTACTTATGTGCAAAAGATATGGCTTAATGTAATGTCAATAATTGTGTGTTAAATACCCCCCGCCTCCAAAAAATAAAGCTCTGAAATGCATTTGATCATATGTTTTTTAATAAAGTTCTAAAAAAGGGCAATCACATGTAAAGCATTATATATTTTCTGTCCATCTTTATCTTCATCTTGTAATTTCAGCTTTACTTTTGAAGAAATTCTAGTAACAGTAAACGCATGTAAGCTTCAGACACATTGGATCAGTAAATCAAGGAGCCAGAGAAGTTGTTAAGGCCCTCGATGATGCCACATAGCTGTCTGCCGCTCAGTATCTCCACATAGACCTGGCCTCCTCGCTCCAGGGACAGCAGCACTGTCTGGGAGCTGCTGTCCTCCGAGTCCTCCCTGTTGTCTTCCCAAATGGACGCCACCACCTCCCCGTTTCTCATGAGCTGCACCTTGTAGTACATCCTCTCACCTTCTGCAGCCACTGTGGAGTAGACCGAGAAGGAGAAGGAGTACAGTCCGGCACGAGGAGCTGTGAATATACCTGGAACAAATAACATTTTTTAAATAAATTTGTGTGACATACCTCTGCACTCTCATGATTTTAAATGTCAGTTAGAGATAAACAGAGAAAGAATTTAATAATAGAAAAACATTAAAAAATGTGTAAGGTGACATCATTGACATATATAGAAATGGACGACACAAGATCTCCCCAAAACTGAAGCCAGAGCATTTTGATCTCCCCCTGGTGGCTGGCTGCAGTATAGGTCAAAACAATGATAATTTTGTCAGCAAATATTTTGACAGTAAGTATTCTTTGATGTCGATCATTTCATGATCATCATATACATTTTAACAATGACGCAAATGTAAAAAAACAGTAACAAACTCAACGTGTGCCTCATCTAATAAGAGGAGAGATGACCTGTCTGTAGATACGTCTCTCTTGTTTTCCAACCAATTCAGATGGCGTGTTTTCTGGATTAAAGATGTGTGGAAAAAAAAAATAGACACCTGAAAACACACTACAGTGTCTGCCAAGGTAAAAACCTGTTGTGTATATAATATATATATATATATATATATATATATACATATATATATATATATATATATATATATGCTAATATGATTTTAATTTAGTATAAAAATGGATATAGAGCAGATTGCCAAGCTCAGTTAACAGCCGAGCTCAAAGTAAACATCTCCTCCTTTTAAAAGATATAATTTCTTATGACTCATTAACAGACACTAATTCATTTCCCGAACATTACCATAAGTTGGTATTAGCTTCAGTTCCACGTAGAGTGAATAAACATGATGTTTCCCAGATACTGCTTGTCTGCTTTAACAATACAGATAATAAACATTATTAGTGTCTGATAACCAATAATGATGCATCAGTGATGAGTTACGCATTCAATCTTATGTGATAGGGGAGACGTATGGTGGTAACATTTTTTGATTCAGCATCAGTGGTTATTCATGTTCAGTCTGTCAGACTTTGAATCACAGTACCAATATTAGTTTACCACAAATAAAACTATTGTATGTCAACCATGCAATCACAGATTATCTGAGTTAATGTCAAATACAAAGATTTTCATAGTATAGGAGTAATTAAGTAAGTTATAAATTTTAACAGGACATGGGTTAAAATAAAACATCAAAGTACAAAATATTTTTTTCAAAAGATGGTTTCTGTCTTTTTAGGTAGTTCATATCAAACTTGGGGAGAAAAAAGGGGTGGGGGTGCTTTATGTCATGACTGACAGCTGCTGGGCATTAAGTCGTCCTAAAGTCGAGCTCTGTGCACGGCAACTTGAAAGCACAGCTGCAACCTTGAGCCTCCAATTGATGTCACCAGCAGATGGCAGCACTTGACTACAGGATATTTTGTGGATATGGAGATGGGATACATGATCCATGTTCTTCTCCTTGAATCTGACAAGTACTGGATGAGTTTAAACAAAGTTCCATACATGTACTGTCACCCTGATTTTTTCATCCCCACTTGTCAAACACTGATGTTTTTTTTGTTTTTTTCAAGCCCATCAGCATCTCAGACTGATGCACAAGGAACCCTTTAGAGTCTGTATGAGACATTCCCAGAAAGCCCCTTTAACACATGGTTCATGTTGCGAAACGGTTGCAGTTTGGTTAGGCATAGGCACCAAATATACTTTAGGCCATGGCCTTCAACATTTTTCAGGCCATGGACCCTTTATCTGATGGAGAAATGGACCCCTACTGCATATATTCCACTGAATATTTATGGGTCTTGTTTGTGCTTACCCATAGCAGCAGCTAATGTGCATTAGTCTATCTCATGCTTGTGTTTCAAAATTGCAAAATGATACACTGTGGTCTATAGGCTATACTTAAGATAATAATACAGATACTTGGCCAATATTTTGATATGTTGCAATAATATGTAGCTAATAGCTAACCATTATGGATCGGAGCAGCACAGTGATTTAGCAGGGTGGCTAGCTCATGTGATTGCACAATGATTCAGGGGTAGCCTTTTGTCAATATTATATATATTAAACGTTTTGAGGTGTGTCTGTGTTTTTTTAAAGAATAGATTTATCAAACAATTTTACAACAATTTGGTGTCCCCCTGAAGTAAGTCTGAGGAGCCCCTTGGGGCCTCAGACTCCCTGTTGAAAAGACATGGTTTAGACAATGAAATTACTTGGTTAGGTTTAGGAGAAGATCACATTTTGTGTTATGTACCATACCTGAGAAACTATCCACAGACTTTCTCACTGTTAATACATCACCTGAGGCTGATGGGTTTACATTGAAGTAACCTTGTGCATTTGAGTGAATGAGATTGGGCTGGTATTTGACTTGTCTAGTGAATTGTCTCCCAATCCAGTACAAAAGCAGTTCATTTCACTTGAGCTCTTACCCAGGGCGGGGTTATATCCATTTCCATGGTTGAGGGTGATGACATCATAGGGAATGGTGCTGTTCCTGGTGAAAGGTCCAAAGCATTTCAGTCTTTGGCTCAAGGATGCTGTGAATGCAACCCTCATCCCTCCTGAGACAGAAGAACAGGAGGAAAGACACATTCTCATGTGATGATTGTCAGGTGTGTCTTCAACAGAACAAACTCACCTCATCACATGCATGGCTTTTCCATTTGCACTTTTGGCTGCACCGAGTCGTGCAGAACTGATTTGCATTTCCATTACCACTTTTATCATGCCTAGACGCACCTGCTCTGGAATGGGGCCCGAGCGAGCCTGACCTGCCCCCAAGTGGGCTGCGGTTATGTCTCTCCAACCGTGGCCAACCCATGGCAACCCTCCTTTCTTCAAGCGTTTGCTGTGATACTCAACTCATGTCAGTGCTGGAGAGCAGAGGCAAAGATATTTCCAAATGTCTCTGTGTTCTCAGTTCTTTACAAGCTAATCTCTGTGGTTTGAAGTTTAGCTTCTCTCCTGTGTTGTTGTTTTTACATTCAGGTATCAGCTGTATTTTGCTGTCATGTTTGCTTTCAGCAGTACAGGAGTCGTGTCAAATTACTGCTGATGAACTTAAAAATTCCTGGTTTTGCTGCTTCATTATAAAAGCTTTTGAATAACGCTGGTAGACATGAGCTAAACTGCTCATCTTCAGCTAAAGACACACCTTCAAGTGGCTAGCCCTGTTGTCATGGAAATGCAAATCCTCTTTCTACATAGCTAGCTGGCTAAATTTTGGAAAAACAGAAATGGAAACAAGAATGGATAAGACTGATGCATGTGTAAAAGTCTTTTTTTTCTTTTGAAAATGACAATTCTTAAATAAACAGTTCTTTCATTGTTATGTTCCCCAATGGTGGCCAGGGGAACGTAACAGTGTGGAGTCTCATCCAGGATCTGGAAAAGTAGACTGGGAAATTGTTTCATTGTGTAGACAAGTGTTTGTTAATGTTAAGTGCTGTCTGTAGTGGCTATGATGATAAATACTGGTGTCAGGCTTGTCCATTGTCTAGTCTTGCCGTACAGTTAATCAATAGCCTCCTTAGACAGACATGCAATTGTCCAGCTAGGCTGAATCTGTCCTTCCCCCACACACACCCTTTTGTTGTTTTGTATTTTTAAATTTTGGAGTTATTCTAGCTGTTGCTGAATCTGCCTTTAAATTGCCTTGAACCGGGCATGCTGCACCAGATGGGTAGGTAATGTGAAAAACATAAAATTAACTGTATCAAGCAACCGCTACCACAGCTTTTTGTGTCAACTGTACAACGGACAATTCACTTCTGTCTGATTGCACAAAACAACACAAAAGAAAATCTCCATCCCAGCCACAAATCCTCGTATACACAACCGCGATATCAGGATGAACTTTATTCTCACGGTTTTTGAGCTCACCAAAATCCTGCCAAATGTCCAATTTGGACTTTGATGATGTATTGTCCATAATTTGGTACCCTCCACTGGCAATTTTGTCTTTATGTCATTCATTATAGCTATCAGCTAAAATTGCACATATAATATTGTTTTCAGAGTACCTATGACTTCAAGGATGCTGTCACCCAGCTCGCTTAGGCTCATCGACAGGTTGATCACCCTCATGAAGATTTCATCCTCCACCTCATAGACCTCAGGAGCGGCACAGCAGCAGCCACGCTGGCGCTTGTACGCACATTCACAGTCCCACTTTCCACATGGCAGCTCCCCCTCCCACGCCACTGCAGATATCGAGGAGGGAAAGAAAAAGTGTTGTTGACCTTGATATCAGCTGCTGTTTTGTATTTGGTTAGAATAGAAACAGACACACTCATGGATAAAGTGTGTCGGGCTGCAACTAATGATTATTTTCACAGTGGATTCATTGGTTGATTATTTTCTCGATTAATCAATTAATAGCTGTTTGTCATAAAATGTCAGAAATAATGAAAAATGTCAGTCACATTTTAGAGGCTGAAATCAGAAAATTTAGAATTTTCTTTTTAAAAAAAAAAAAAAAACTCAAATCAATTAAACTATTATCAAAATAGTTTGGGATTCATTTAATAATCAGTTAATCATTGCAGCTTTAAAATATACATGCAATACGTGCAATATGTGTAGATTCTTGCCATAACATTTCAAGACAAACACCAAATATATAAATTATACCAGACTAATGGGTATTTTGAGGACAAGTTCTGCTTCACATAATTATATCTATCTGTACATTTTTAAAAAGGATTTAAAAGGATTTACCATATAAGATCACAAACAGTCCAATTTGAGGGAGTTTGACTGGAAAGTTAGGGTTAGGTTCTACATTAGGTACTAAACCTTTAAGTGGTCTCTGTGTTCATTGAAGGGTCCTCACTATGATGTTAGAGAGGCAGTGGAATGATTGTTTATCATACTCATGTCTAAAACTGTAGAAATTTTGGGAGGGTATTAAAAGTGCAATAACACTCATTTTAGATGCTGATTTACCCTTGAATATGCTGTATTTTATGTTGGGCTCCATGTTCAAAAGAATGCCACAAAAGTGCCCTCTTGGTTGCCCCTGAAGTTCATGAAAAACATAAACTGCCCTCCAGGGTGCCCTTCGGTGGACAAAACTTGGTACAGTGCCTTCTATGGCCCCCTTCTCATGGATAAAAAGCTAGAAATATGCTAGAAAATCAGTTGGCCTCTACTTTGCTTGTAAATGGTTTGATAGTCAATAGTTTTCATTAGACAGGTTTAGTAGTTGTGTAACTTTAAGGCAGGTGATAAAACAATTTTAATCTAAAGCAAGGACTGATTTTTTCATTAGCTAGTGCTGCATACAGCTGGTGCCCTTTTCATTTTTTTGCCCCTGCCCCTCATACTGTTTGAGTCTGCCACTGTAGTGGGGATAATTTGTATATCAGTGGAACGATGGACTTGAGACAGGGGTACATAAGAAAAGACTGCACAATTGCACAATGAAAAAGGAGGAGAAGGTAGGATAATAACATCAGTGATCCAATTCAAAGTTTAGATTAATCTAGAATTACTCAGAGCAAGAAACAGTTAAATGTATTTTATAAAATTATAAACATGACATTTAAACATTAATAATAACAATTTTTCATCTAAAACTATCACAAAAATTGAACATAGCCTATGGAAAAAGGCTGGAAACAAGGGTACTTTGTTTCGAAATTTGAGAGCTTTAACACAAGAATTCAGTGAGTTATAGGTCCTGAGACAAAAAGTGTTACAACTGTCCCCAGTTTTCCCCTATGTTATTTTTCATTCAGTCTAATTATTAAATTATTTGTATTTTAATGTTGGGAAATTGGAAATCAAGACCACTTGTTAAGTTTTATTGATGGAGACAATGATAGTTGCTAAGCAACCAAAATGCATCTCCAACTGTGCAAAAAAGTAACAATATAACAGTGGCAATGTTTAAAAAAAAAAATTTTTAAATGAAAATACAGACACTTTTGGGAAAAGTCAGGTACCAGCAGCACTGTTTTGCACATATAAATTTGAAAATGGTTCTAGTGTTAAAGCTGATATCTTTTTGTGATTATGTATTACCTAATACAACAAAAAAATAATTTAAAAAAGGTGGAATTCCACACTGGAGGAATTTGCTATAATATTTATATCACATATAGTCTCTGATGTGGACAGTATGGTGAATGATTAACATGATGTAAAGATACTTTCCTCTTTCTTCCTCTGTCCCAGGCGCTAACCAGTTCGCTAAGTATTTTTGTCACCTAGCAGAAACGCCTTCCAACAAAAATGCCTTGTTGAGCCCCAGTTGTTTTTCACCATAAGAAGTTGAACTAATAACAATATTTGAATAACACATTGCTTCACCTGCTGCGTCTCGCAGGCTGCTGATCGAATTTTCGGCTCTCACACTGTCCCACAGCAGGACCGAGATGAACAGAGTGCACACTATTACTCTCATCTCCCGACACGAGGAAATGTCTGCAGACACAGTAAAATGTGAGAATGAAAGAATGCATTTTTTCACTGTATTTTATGACATCATAATTTCTTCCACTGCAAGCAGCAGCTGTTTATAACTGTCAGTTGTCTGTCAATATAAAGTTAAGCCTGCTATCTTGAAAACAAAAGCCCACTGCTCTGAAAATACACTCTGTACTGCCTGACTTACTGCCTGCACAACTTTACTTAATTTTATAAAGTAAAATATTATGTCTAAAAGAGTCATAATTTCTCAAGACTCATACACAGAAATGTACTACTCTTGTGAACAATCTGCATTAATTTGAACTCTAATTAACATGAAACAGGCACACAATTTCAGTTATTTCAACCTGGAATAGAAATTTCAAAGAGGACACATTGGCTGTATTATTGTATTTCAAATTAATTATTTAATATGCTTACTTGATGTCTGATGACATATCATGGTCATTTTATGGTTTATTACAGTAAATATATTACACATTTCTCCTTTAATGTCTCCTTGCCAAGTAAATGCTTTAACTAACAGATATGTTTTACTGTGGAGAGGATTTCAATTTAGGTAACACCAGAAATTTAAATGAACTTTTTTCCTGAAAAAACTGTTGCAAAGCTAGAAAAAGAGACTAAAAGTCTGTAATTTTGGGAATTTGTCATAATTGTTGTAAGAAAATTGGGGTTTGGTTTGTATTTGTTTCATTTTAAGTAAAAAACTCACTGCAGTCCAGCAGAGAAGTCCTTCTTCAGTTGATATCCACGTAAAATCTTCTAGTCCAGTGTTTAAACCAGCTGTAATCGTGACTAACAATAGAAATGTAGAAATAGAGAGGACCTTGGGGTCTTGCAGTAGTGTGCACAACAGCAGCTTGAAGAGATGTCCCTCTTCACATCACTTTTATTTCCAAGTGGGTGGAGAGATCTCCTTGTCCCCCACAGGCTGGTCTGTGAACGCTCTGTTTCGCTAACTTCATTCCCCTCCCATCCACACTCTGCACCCTGTGCTCCATGGGTGAGCTGTGACCTGTGAGAGCAGGTTTCAGCAGGGACTGTTCTGATCATCTCCCCAGTGTATATCCAAATCTCCTGCAGATTGTATCTTACAGAGCCTCAGTGTATATGTTAGGTCAGAGGTGTCAGGTTGACTCACAGGATCACCCACTTAGTTGTTTATGATAATCCTGCTGCCTTATCCTTCTGTATCTGTCCCTCTGTTGGAAACACTGGGTCAAAGACGGCCCTAGTTTAGTTTAGACTGCTGTTTCCATCAGTGTGTGTGTGTGTGTCAGTTATGGTTGGACCATGAGAGAGCAGTTTGAGATATATATGTATATGTATATATATATATATATATGCATATATATTTTGAGGATCATTAAATGACAAATTAAAGGGCACAATACATATACATACCCTCTGTTCTAACTTACACTCAACACACAACATATTCTCCTCACTTACTAAAAAAGGATATAAATCAAAGAATTAGTCAATACAATGATTAACAAATTAAGGGATAAACAAAAAACAATCCAAAAGAAACCAGAGGGCTCATAGAGAATTACAGTCAGCAGGGGTAATCAGGCATAATAAACACAAAGATTGATATGGAAATGTATTTCGAGATCTCAGTCCATGCAAGTCCATAAAGTCCACTCCTAAGGGCCTGGGCCCCATTATGTGGTCCAGAAAGGGGTCCCAAACACGAAAAAACGTGAATGGTTGGTCCTTGAGCCACAAGCTTATAGCTTCTAAAGGGATAAGTTGAGTTTAATATTGACACAAGTATCATTTAAACAAGTCTCAAAATGTGTTTATGGGCAGCTTCATAGCTCCATATCTACTGCCAAGATTACCGACCACTTTTGCAAAGTGTCAGAAAGCACATAACACTGTTAATAATGTTATTTATCAGATAAAACTGCAAAAATATATTTTTTTCCTTCAGTGCTACCAGGTGGCAACACTGCACTGAGGCTAGAATGTTTTGACTTGCAATGGCGCCAGATATTAGCACCTTTGCATACAGGAATTTGGCAAATTAAACCTAGATGTTTAGGATTAGTATGAGGTGGTAAAACAATGTCTAATTCATCTGTCTTTTTTCACTGATTTGACTCTTTTTCAACATTTCCACATTTGCTGTCCTCACTCATCTTTGCTATGTGGCACATCTGACCACACCAGCCCTGCACAGGTCAGCCATATGCAGAAATTAAATGTCACCTTAGGCAAAAGCTCAGGGGACCTGATCTCTTTCTGGGAAAAATCCATTTATTTCTATTGTTAATAGTTGAAGGGCCACCTACACCTTATCAGGGGCCAAATCTGGCCCACAGGCAGCCAGTTGAGTATCCCTGTTAAAAATAAGTAAATAAAAATCTACTCAAGTACAGTAACTTGTAATTGTATTATTTACTTTCCATCCCTTCTTAATACTGTTTCAAAGCGCAGCATAATGGCTTTATTCACTGATTCAGGTGAAATCATATTTTAATTATATTTCATTTTGTTAACACTCACACAGCGCTATCAGCTACTGTGACAAGTCCCTCTATAACTGCCTGTTTTTACCAGAAACACATCAATATGCCATATTTCTGTTGTGTGACAACATTAATAGATGATTTAAAAAAGTATCAAAAAACAAATGATTACACCACAAATGTTCCACTATATGACATGAATTTATTGGATAATTTATTCACTGTGTATTGAGATCTCAGTGATTATAGTGAGTCATGAGTCATGAGTGTGGTAATGCAGGGAATACAAGCTCTGTATTATGAAAATCAATGGCAGTATCCACACAAAACACAGCCGATTCTTATCAGCCCAGGCCTATAGTGTGAGATATAGAGGAGGAAAGCGATCTTTAGACATATGCACCATGTGATAAGCACTTTTGAAATGGTTCCATAAATGCCACCGGTGTCACATTACAAGGAGGGTCCAGGAAAAAGGATGGCTGTGTACTCAGTGCTTATTGTTCTCTTTATGTTGTGAAACTAAATCCCAGATATTTCTGGAAATTAGCAAGGCTTAGAAGAGGGCTCTTATCTTTAACCTTGATTGCTTTGAGGAGTTATTTATGGAGAACATAAACATGAGAAGTTGTTTCCATTTTCTGACACTGCTCCACCTCCTGTCTGTTAACGTCTTTGTCCAAATTATGAACTTCATTTTGTTCTGGTACATAAATTAAGTATAATATCTAAATAAATATCAATATATCTTTTAGATTTTTACATTAGTTATCTTACAATTCATTGAAATGAAATAAAACATGTGAATAAAGCATGAACGGTACATTATATGAGCATGACAAATCACAGTAAGGAAGAAATAAGGAATAAAGACAATGTATCAAATATACAAGCATATCCTGTATCTTGGCTTGTTCACTACAGTATAATTCTATGTTCTTCACTGCTTATTACACTTTTATACATACATTTCATATAATATATCATATGATTCATTTTATTATATGAATACACTTCATAACAAGAATAATAATGGCAGCAAAAGGCACTGAAGTGATAAGCTTAGCAAGTGAAGGAGCAACTATTGACATAGTGTCAATTTATAGCCAGAAATGATCATCCATTGCATCAGGGTCACTGAGTATAGCATCACGTTACTGTATAGTGGCGCGTTCACACTAAGTGCTAAATCAATAGTAAGGCACGGTGTTAAGCTATACTACAAAGCCGAGTTTAGTTTCTTTCAAGCATGCTGGGCTACAAGTATATTTTGGTCCTTGTAAAATCACTGAAAATATACAGAAAACTATGAGCTGTTCATGCTATGCCACATTGAACATATATATGCTTACTCAAGCTAAGTATTTTCATCATCTTTGGATTATTCTCAGTTTTCCATTCTGGTAACTTATGAAAACCTTGAAACTCCAATTATAAGATATTTTCATTCATTCATAATTAAAAGTGTGATGAATAGGCCCACATAATTTCTACAGTATATATGTTTTCTCTTCAAAAATAGAGTAGCCAATACTAATTCAAGTTATTGGTGAAACAAAGTTTTCATAATCTGTCTCAAGAATTACGCGTCTTTCACTTTGTCTTCGTAAGTGCCACTGCCCTTGTAAGCTGCCACGTAGCCACTGGTGTCTGGGATATCCTCACGCCCGGCCTTTCCTTTTCCTTTGCCCGAATCATCAAACCGCTCCTTGTGAGACCCGGTGTATTTGGTCGTGTCAGTCAGTCTATCCACCGCTGCAGCCTTTGCCACTTTCTAAAAACAACAGAAGATAAGATTAACTGTAAAAATTGAGCTAATACAACAAACAGGCAGTAATTTGTGCCGACTATTCACAGTTTGGCAAGATAAAACTGTTAATGGAAATGCAAGTTAGTGCAGCATGGTTTGACTCAGTTTGACACTAAGCTTTAATTTTTCTCTTTTTCTGTCTTGCTCCCATTAGTGGTCACCAAAGAGGATCATCTCCTCACTAGCAAACCAGACCCCGCCCAACCCAGTATGGATCTACATATTTAATGTGGCACTGGCTTTTTATGGTGGATGCACTTCCTGATGTAACCCCATTTATCCAGGCTTGGGACCTTAAATTTGGTAATACACTGGCTTGCGTATCTGTAGCTGCTAGGGAACAAGCCAGGGTACATGGTAAGTACATTCAATTTACAATACAACCATTATATATAATAATATAGTACAATAGCATGCTTTTCTGGCCCTTCTGACCCACAATCCTTTGTGATGGGTGTATAGCAAGAGCAAGAGCAAGTTCAATGCGCAATGTTATGAGGAAGTAGTGTCCCATTTGTATGCATACTTCATGCACTAGTACACACTTTTTTAAGGGCAGCTACAGCACATACTGTTGGGATGTGTTTGTATGACCAGTGTGGTAGGACATAGGATCATATTCTGCTGACATTGACTTGTGACAGGTTTGGAAGGGTGCCAGAACATCTGGTGGGAGAGGTCCCTTCTATGGATAGGTTGTTGGGATAGCTACACCACATGCCTCTAATCAGACGACTCTATATAAACTGTTGGAGTTTGAGTGTCCGTTGTTCATTCCTTCTTACATTGCATGCTGTATGCCTTGAAAGAACCCAAGCTCATATTAAACATTGTTTTCGAGTACACCGGTGTCATCTCTTCTTTCGGGATCCCACAATAATCATCATCGTTTCACATACAAAAAGCAAAAAGAAAGTATAGAGTATATAGAAGGAATGCAGGGTGTCTTTCCCAAGGGCACATGTGGCCCAGGGGAAGTGGGGATCGAATTGTCAACCCTGCAATCAACCCGCGCTACCACCTGAGGAACAGGCACTCTTTAGTAAGGCCCAAAGCCATGGTGGAAAAGGCCCATAAGTGCTTAGCCTAAAACCTAATTGTAACCATAGCCCTAAAACCAAGTACTATCCCTCAAACACCCCTTTATTTTCATGGGGTTTAGCCTTTTTGCCCCTGAAAGCTGGTCAGTTACCGAAAGTATTGTGGTATTCCAATTTTTGGACCTCAAAAATGCAGTTGAACAAGCCCAGCCACTCATATACATTATGTTCTTTCTGCCTACTTAATAGTTACTCAATTATCTACTTTTTTGGCACCATCCAGTGGTAGAATCAAGAATGACGCTGTGAAAAACAATAATGCTGGGGATAAATAATGGCCATAGTACTTAGACCAAATTAAGCCAATCAAACAAAAAGATATGTAACTGCATTGTTGGAAATCTTTCTAGGTTCTTATTCTTTACATCATACCTTGAAGCTTATATATTTTAAAAAGAAACATAAGAATCCATTAGTTGTATGGTAGCTGTGTAACATATGGTTGGATGTCAGTCTATCCACCTTGACATACAACTATGGAGTGCTCCATAAGTCCAGTCCCTGAATGCTGGGCGCTAATAGTGAAGGGTGAGTGTGTTGGGATTATAAATGATGACATACTCACAGTGATTCCAACGTTGGCAGGCTCCTTACCAACAACAAGACCATACAGCTGCTGAAGTGCCTCCTCTTTGCTTTTGCCTTTAAAACGTTTGGGAGCCAGCTCTGTCAGGGCCTGGTTGAACTGCTCAAACGTGATTACACGAGCTGACTTTGGCCTGAGGAAACACACAGTGTCCAGGCTGTAATATCTCAACAACCATTACATTAATTACCATGAAATGTTGTACAGACCTCCTCAAGCAACACCGTGAGGTTTGGGATTTTTTGTGAAATGACTTGACCATATTTGATGGATTGACATGAAATTCCTTGGTGTCCTGAGGATGAAATGACTTTAGCAACTTAAATCTAGCACCATGTGATCAATATATGTTTTGGTTTAAGGCCAAATAACTGCAAAACTAATGACTTTTCCATGAGCCTAAGCCCCAGTAAAGCTTAACTTTAATATTTTAGTGCTAATTATTAAATCCTAGCATGAAAAGATTTGCTGATTAGCATTTTAATAACCAATGATTACTGACTCTGCTTGGTTTTGTGCAGTTGATGCTAATGTCTTCTGCAACACTTGACACAGAGATTACAGATACTATACCACACACCTGTATTTATATCCAAATAGCCTCTGAAACCAACCCAACCAACGGAGGCTACATTCACTAGCCAAGCAGTGGCTGAGTTCGTGGAGTACAAATGGGAGTAAAAAAAGATATCAATCAATCAGGACATGGAATGAACACTCTTAATAATTACTCTAATAATAACTCTGTGAACAGCAAGAATTGGGGTTCAGTTTGATGGAAGTTTTTTTTAAGTATTTTTTTAGGGAACAGAATTTGCCTAATTCTGTATATGTGCATACAAAGTACTGATATAGTAAATTAAAATTTAATTCAGAACTTTTAATAGTTGTATGTGAAGGATAATCAACAAATAGTTGTATGGTAAGTGGTATGAAGGTACAACGCAGAGACAAACAACAATGCAATGTGAAGTGTCCTCAAATCATTCAACGCACACTTACAAGTTGATTATCCTGCTTATGGTCATTTGCCAATAATATGAAATAAAAGCATTCACAGATTTTTTTAATGAAAGTTTTGCACTCAAAATCAAAAGTTATAAAGCAAGACCTCACTGTTGTCATGACAACAAATAATTCTAATCCTTTTTACAACCAAAGTCAGCTGGCTTACCACAGTTCCTGACCAGAACTGTTGTGAGGAAACAGCTGTCCACACATATGAGCAATGTCGCAGCAGCGAAATTGTTGAGATTGCTCCCTCTGTAGATGAGTCGATCAGGTGTCTGAGTTCTTTATTCATAACTAGTGAAATTTAAGGGAGGACAGTTTACTTACTTGTAACTCCCAAAAGTTAATTTTCTCCTTCTAAGCCCCATCCTCCATCATTTGCATCACCTCCAGTTAAGAAGTGGTGTGAGCTTTGACAGCTATACTCTTTTATGTTGCTATGGTTACAAGCTGGTTAACAGATGAATTTCGAACAGTGATTAAACTTGAGCAAAAACGTTAAAAAATGTTGTGTTAAATGATTTTAATGCTCTAGTTCTAAGCCAGCACCTTGGGCAAGGGTACTGACTGGAAAACTAACCTTGTATACATGTTTTACAGCTGTTCATAACACTGTGAGAGGTTTGCTGCAGTAAGTTTCAGCTGTAGATGATTGAAATCTTACTTGACTTTGCTGAAAACTATGTCAACATCCGTAGTGGTGATGTTCTTGCCGTCGATGATGTGGCAGTCCTTGCACATTTTAGCAAAGTTCTTGCCGTTCATCTCCTTTCCTCTGGCCTTAGTGTCTCCGTGGACTGCAAACTTCTGGAAGGAAGTCTCCACCTCTGCTAGAGAGCCCTCAGCCATACTGAAAGATACAGTATGCATGCATTTCTGCTCAGTGTGGAGGCAAACATTCAGGTACTGTTGACACACGTTCAGACACAGACACAAGCGTTGACCATATTAACCTTTAGCAGCAACAAAGACATAAAGCCCTTCAAAAAGTGATGATGAAACCTTCTGAATCTGGTTGATGTTCATTTACTTTCTATGACCGTGAGGACATTTTCTGAAGTTAATGATTAAGTTTGAAATGACTCTATTAGCTGATTGACGGTCAGCCTGCCAAGAAGCGACTTCCATCATGGTCAGCCTCAGTGAGCATTTTCTCCCTCTCTCCAACACACACACTCACACACACTTCCTCATCCATCATTATGTTAGTGTTACTCAGGCCGCTCTCGAGCCAATTTAATTCAATCAGCTCAATTTCCAAATGGCTGCTCTACTGTTCAATCTCCAGTGAATGAACAAACATGTTCCCTCTAGTTCTCCTCTCCTCCTCCACTCAATCTCTCTCTCTCTCTTTGTCTCTCTCTCTCTCTCTCTCTCTCTCTCTCTCTTTCTCACACACACACACACACACTCTGACATACACATGTCCATCATTTGATTGCTGTATGCTGAAATGCAAGACTGTACATTCAGTTAGGCTGGATAATAAGAAGTGACATTTAAACATGATTTATAAATATAAATGAGTTATTATTGTTATTTAAAGAACAGCTCACCCCAAAATCAAAAATACATATTTCCCACCTTGCCTGTAGTGCTATTTATCCATCTACATTTTTTTGTTTGGTTTGTTTATTTGGTGTGAGCTGCAGAGTTTTGCAGGTATCGACCGTCTGTCCTCTCACCATTATAACAGGACTAAATGGCTCTCAGCTTGTGCTGCTCAAAGCACCAAGAATTACATTTTAAAAATAAAAAATCAAGACCCGGTTACTCAAGATAATCCACACACCTTGTTCTCAGCAGTTTCATGCAGGAGCTACTTTCTTTATGCAGTAGAATCTCTGGAATTACTTTTCTTTCTCATAGAAAGAAAAGTAGTTCCTTCACAAAACTGCTCCCAACAAGGCCTGTGGATTTTCTTGAGTAAATGGGTCATGATTATTGGAAAGGTTTAGTGGATTCAAGTTTTTCATATGTATTTATTAATTTTTTGGTACTGGCACCACAAGCAGAGTGGCATTTAGTTTCACTATTTTTGATATCCAGTCCAAAATATACAGCCACTATTTCCAAAACTCTGCAACTCACACCGAAAAAAACAAAACAAAAACAAAAACAAAAAATTGATAAATAACACCATAGGCCACAGGAAAAATATGTATTTTTGATTTTGGAGAACTGTCCCTTCTACAAAAAATAATTATTCCATATAATTTGTTTTCTTTAGTAGAAAAAGAAAGGAAAATGCTAACTAGTAATGGTAGCTATGGTGTTAAACCAATAAATAAATACATATATAATTGTTGCATTTCTGCATGGCTACAGATACTTTTGAGTATCATATTGAATCAGTTTAAGAAAATTAATATTAAATACACTATTTCATCTAAAAATGTCGACATAAATATTTCAAAATATATTACTGGACTATGAAATAAGATAAGATTTAGTTTTGGCAACTGTTGAATATCCAGTCATAAGACTTGTTCTCTGCTGCTGTTTACATCACCCTTTTGTTGTATTAGCTGCTACGACACGAAGCACTGATGCTGAAAAAGGGACAGTAAAGTGTACCTGCTGCCGTAAATGGAAGGATGCTGTGTAGATATCCAGGAACACCTCTTTGTCTTCCTCCTCCTCCTCTTTCTTCTTCTTCTTCTTCTGTCTCCTCTGCCTCTCCTCCTTCCTGCCACTCCCAGATTCTCTCACAATGACGACACAGATGGAGAGACACAGAGAGGCAGGAGGAGAGAGGGGGAGGGGAGGGAGGAGGAGGGAGGAGGAAGAGGGAGAGAGTACCAACCAGCACAGTCGATGACATCATGGGCACTCAGCCTCTCTTGTGTCTATTCAGTCTCATTATCTCCTCGCCTCTGTGCACAGACCTGCTCCTGTGGACACATTTATAACCTTCTGTTCATTTCATTTTTATTTCAGCTCATTATTCTATTAATCTGTGTTACATATTCTCTGATATTTCTTCTGTAAGCCATGTTTTAGGGCAGGCGTCACATAAATAAAGATTATTACTCTCGCCACCTTCCCTTTGCTCCTTTTACTGTTCTCACCCTTTTCTCACCTCCATAGCACTGAACACAACTCTGCCATGCCCGCTCTCCATCACTCTCTCACCCTCATGCTTTCTCTCTTTGTCTCTCTTACTGTCATTGTCACAAGAGCCCTCTTGTCTGGATAAAGATGAGAGCGTCCCTTCAGAGGACAAAGAACACATAACAGCATAAAGCCGACACATTACTAGAAAGATTAGCCAATCTCACAGCACATCAATCAAACTGAATATCAGACCAGGAATACAGAGCAGACATCTTTATACACACTATAAATAAATATAAATGTATTGTTTTTTATTTATTCCCATACATGCTGTAATCTCAGTCAGCACTCCTCTGGCAGCAGCACTGTGTCTCTCTGTGCACCTCAGGCAGAAGATCAATATTGGGCAAGATACTGAGTAGTTACAAATGACAAGTTACGTCTCTCAAAAGTAACTAAATTAATTTGCCAGTCATTGCATATAAATGTAAGTAGAAGTAATAGTATTTAGTAGTAGTAGTAACTGATTCTTCAGTTCTCTTATCAACATGCACCATTATTTTAGTGTAGCTGTATTATTTTATGTTATTGTAACTATATTATTGTAATGTAGCTACTTTCAATAGATTAGATTTATTATTTTAGTGTAGCGTGAAAAGGTTTTTTTTCTTTTTCATGCACACATGAAAATCATAGTTACTCATGTATGCCCATCATTTCATATTGACTCATGCATACACATCGCTCTGCACTTTGATAATCTGTTTATGACCTTGTGTCCCTCTTAGGCACCAATGTCCTTATATGCAGGTGTAAGGTCAGGTCTAAGGTCCCCATAAACCTTGACTCCACTTAAATAGTATTCTTGTATGATCTTGTCAGTGTTAGGCAGATCTAATTCTAACCTGATTCAACCTTTGCTTCTTTCCCTGGCACCTCTACAGCAGCATTTGTAGTATTGCCTATGCCAGCAGCTGGCTTCCACCCAGTTAGGAAAAACCTCAGAGTCTACATTCATCTGTATGAAACCAGTGAATTATTATTTCCAAAGACATTTTAATTTCAAAGTAGTGAACACTGAAGTCCCATCCAGACATTTCTTGTCCTCATACATTAGCTATAGGTATATGTTATATACATAAAATTTAAGAGTTTGAAGTGGATGAAAATTAGGTATTTTTCATTACATTAAGTAGTCTTGAAAATATAGACTTGGCTTATGGAATTAATGATAAACCTTAAAAGTGTGTGTGTCACAGTTTTACTCTGAGTGATAAAACATACAAATCATTTCCTTTCATGTGCAAATTTCAAATTATGCCATTATATTAAGCTGAACTTGAAGAATTATAAATGACTGTTTCAGTAGTATTTAGCATTATTGTCTCTGGGACTGCAGTGTTTATACCCAACATTGTTTTTCAGGTTTGCAGTGTGCTCCTGTGGGTACCCACATACTGATGCTGGCACTCTGTGTTTTGTTCATAGGATAAACATGAGTTGTTTTGACATCAGGCACCGTCATGAAACTCACTGCTAATTCAAATGGAAAGCTAAAGGCTGTGAAGGACAGTC
This sequence comes from Lutjanus erythropterus, assembly GCF_056507025.1. Taxonomy (NCBI): domain Eukaryota; kingdom Metazoa; phylum Chordata; class Actinopteri; order Lutjaniformes; family Lutjanidae; genus Lutjanus; species Lutjanus erythropterus. The sequence continues at coordinate 46,336,938 of NC_139319.1, read as the reverse complement.
CATTTCACACCCTGATTAAGTGTTGGTTTTATGGGAAAATCAATGTAACAGTAGAAAGCGGAGCTCCTCCCTGAACTAATAATTGATTGACTTTTAAGTCTGGAGTGTTATATAGCAAACACTGATGAACCTTTTTTTTCTCTAAATATACAAAATATCACAAGTTACTGTGGTGAGAATCACAAAGTCCCTGCTATAAGTTCAGCAAGTCAAGTCATTGCTCAGGTCAAGTCAAGTCATAAAATATTCTGATGAAACATTAAGTCTCATTTTCAAAATTAACTAAAATTGTTGCAGCCTGCCATAAATCTGACTGATTTGACATTTTGTGCATCATGCTTCCAAAATGAATAACAATGGATAATGGTTTCTAAAATTATAATATATAACCCTATAGCTCGAAATTGTTGTCTAGTGAAAATTGCAGTCAAGTCTAACATAGTTGAAAGTTATCATTAGCTGTTTAGCTAACGTTTAACCAGCCAATAACTTAGCTGAAAAGACATTAAGATGCCTATCTTTTTGGGTTTGGTAGTGATGGATGAAGTTGGATGTTGTTGTGGTTGTTGTTCTCCTCACTAACGTCAATGTCAACATAATCCTCACATATAAATTCAGATTATTTTTTGATTAGCCCCCTCCAGATATCTGCCTCACAGGTTAGCCTCTGCTTATCTGCCAGGGCTGCCAGGTTTGTGCACTAGAATTCACCCAGTCATGTTTCAAAAAGAAAACACACCTAGAGAAGAAATTGCAAATATTTAATTATAAAAAGTCAGCACTGCTGTAGTCATTTTTGCATGCACAATTGCTTCATATTGCTCCTTTAAGTATGACTCGAGTCAAGTTGCACGAGTCTCACAAAAAATTACAAAACCAGTACCCTTAAAGTGATACTAAATGATATCATTAGATATCTTTTTTCAAAGGTTAGTCTTTATGAAGAATGCTTGTGATGAGCAAAACCATTTAAACCATTTAAATAGTCATTTCTTTTTAGAACTGGGTACCAAAAGGATTAAATGCAGGTATAATTTGACTGGAGAAGTTTTCTACTTGGTTCTGAGTTATTTCAATCTATAATTTAAATGTACTGAGTACCCATACTCAGCCCTACCCACACTGATCAGCAATATCAAGGGATTAACTTGTTTTCAGTTAAACACCAACACCAGTGATGGAGCATGTGGATATTTCTTCAAATCAGATGTATTCCTTCATGTTATGGTAGCCTACATAAGTTTTTATTTTGCTGACAACATGACCTTACTGTGTGAGTTTACCTAAAATTCCTGCATGTTAAGCACATTCCATCCTGACTGTAGACTTCAGTACTTTCACTCAGATGCTGTGGGAAAATATCAGCTGTCTGTTTACAGTAGACACAAAGCTGTCCCTATAAATGTCAGCAGAGAACAGCTTTGTCTCTGGTTTGACAAGGAGTTGTAGGATCACAGCAGCCTGTGGTTGGACTCTCTCTGGACATCTTACTCACTGACAGCACCAGACTCGGCTGACTTGCTTATATTCACAGTTTGGGGAATCACCCATGACACAAACTGACTAAAGACTATTCTGATTCAGAGTTTTTCCCATATTTGTCTCATCTATCATCATGGCTGAGTCTAGTTTCCCTCTACCACCAGAGGCTTACTGTCCCCTGTGTGTGGACGGACTGAGAGACCCGGTCACCATCCCCTGTGGTGACACCTACTGCCTGGAGTGCATCAAGATCTACTGGGACCAGTTTGACCACATGGGCGTGTACAGCTGCCCACAGTGCCGTGCAACCTTCACACCACGGCCTGTGCTGAGACGCAATCTGCCCGATGTGAACCACGAGCCACGGCGCCAGCTTCCAGAGCTGACTCCTTTCCCCTACATGCACAGGGAATCCTTCTGCGACTTCTGCGTCGGCCGACGCAACAGGGCCGTCAAGTCTTGCCTCATGTGTCTTGCCTACTACTGCGAAACACACGTCAAGCCACATTACGAGTCATCCACCTTCAAGAGACACAAGCTGGTGGATGAGACAGGCCACCTGGACAGGAAGATCTGTCCCCAGCATGAGAAAGGCCTGGAGCTGTTCTGTCGCTCCGACCAGATGTGCATCTGTGTGCTGTGTACTGTTAGAGAGCACCGCAGCCACAACATCACCTCAGCTGAAGAGGAGCGCATCGAGAAACAAGTGAGTCCGAATACTTTGTGAGTCAATATGTGTGACATTCTAGCTTTGTATGCAGTGAAATTCATTAAAAACCCCTACAAATTTCCATTACAGGATCTCAGTTGTGCAATCTGTATCTCATTTTCATCAGTTTAATGAACATTGGATTTTGGAGAAGGACTCATTCACACCGAGGCCAAATCCCAAATTATCCACAATGACGGATTGTACATACATCTCTGAACAAGTGCCCCCACAAAGCAATTACATTATGATGAAACCATGCTTTTCTATGTTGTTCTAGCAATTTTTGGGTTGATACTATTTGTTACACAGATTTGGTGCAAAATTTAACCAATTTTGACCACTCAGCATTTCATAAAAATTGTCAAAAGTCCCTCCAAAATAGCATAGTTTGGAGATTTCCATTAGAATTGCATTTTTCAGTGATTGGATGGTGAGCACTACTATTATGGTAATTGCTCTGACAGTGCCTTATTTTCAGGATATGTAGAAAAGCCATCCATACTGTGGAGGATCAGGTCTCTAGTATCATAGAGTTCCCTGTAGTTCATTGGCAATGAGGTCAAGTTTAAAAAAAATGGTCTCATTACAATGAAATGATTACTATGGTGACATCATTATACATGAATACAACTGGGCTCAGTGAATCCACAAGAGTCTTAACATTCCTGTCATATTCAATTTCTGATATTCCAGTATTGTTTCATGGACCTCAGTGTGCAGAAATATTCAAATGCCACTTTTAGAATAGGTTTAAATAACACATTCAAAAAACAAAAACAACTGCATGTTTTTTGGTCCAAAACTAGGATGGGATTAGCCATTTTCATTCAAATATCTTGAAGTGAGAAAAAAAGTGATACAAGTGGATTCCTTAGGTTTTATAGTTATATATAGTAAATACCAGTGTGCTTATTCTATCTTTAAAAGCGAGCTGTGCTACAGCCTCTGACAGAGAATAATGTTAGCTGAGGATGAGGGTGTCCTAGCAGAGTTTATCAATGCAGTAGGTAGAGCTGTGAGAGGCTGTTTTGGCGCCCTCTGGGGCTCTTGGTTTCCTCGCACAGCGTGTGATGCATGTTTACATAATGGCGGTGAAGTTCTTATTGTTGTGTTTTCCAACAGAAAGTCTTGGTGATCACCCAGTCTGAAGTCCAGCACATCATTCAGGAGAGGATGAAGGAGCTGCAGGAGCTCAAACATAATGTGGATGTGCTAAAAGTAAGATCAGACATCACCTACTCAAAGATACAGTATTGTTTCTTTGTGCTTTAAGGTGCAATATGACACTATGTATTTGTTTTACAAAAAAAAGCCACTCAGTATAGAACTGTGCGTCATCTTGCGGTAGTATTAAATGTCACATCACATCCGTTTCTAAAACCTCTCAACAAACCTTTCAGAGTGCTGCCCAGCGAGCACAGACAGAAAGTGACAAGACATTCCACGAGATGCTGCAGGCGGTGGAGCGCTGGAAGGCTGAAATCAATCAGATGATAATGGCCAACATGCAGTCAGCGATGTCGCAGGCTGAGGGCTACGTGGACCGTCTGGAGCAGGAGATTCTGGAGCTGCAGCGTCGAGATGCAGAGCTACGGCAGATTCTCGAAACAGAAGACAACATTCACTTTCTGCAGGTACTGAAAGATCATACAGGAAATAACAGAATTCAGGCTTTAATACTAGTCATGTAACATAACACTGATGGAATTCTTTAAGACTTTTTTGGTGGAAAAGCTCCATGCACTCTTTAAAGTTACTACAATGAGTTTTTAACAGGTTATAAAACTTTTTTTTTTTTTTACTATCTGTGTAGTGGCTCTAATGCCCGCCACCCGGTTGGATTCTCGGTGAAATCAGATGAAAGAAGCCTGTGTTAATGCTTTTCTTGACAAAGTTACAGTGAGGAGTGCATTTACTGTACTGTAAAAAAAAGAAAGTTAAAGTTTCAAGTCAGCTTACTGCAAAAGATTGTCAAGTTTTGAACAAACCTTAGACTTTTATGTTGCCAAAAAAAAAGAAAAAAACAAATAATGATCTGTTGTCTTAGTTTATAATCTTTAGTTGATATAATTAATTTTCTTCTTTATATAAACTTGAATCTTTTGAGTTTCAGAAACTCAAAAACAAAACAAACAAAAAAGTGAAAGTAAATGTTAAAAGTTTAGAAGGAATTTAATTTTTCATAACATAAAAAAAAGACAGGTTCGCAGCTCACTGTGACTAATTTTGTTTCTGTTTGTTTCTAAAACAATTCAACTTTATCAAAAGAAGAAAAGTAAATTATCTACTTATCAACTAAAGATTATAGGTCAGCAACACTTTTTAAAGTTAAAACTTAAGAGTTTGAGTTGGGCTCAAAACTCAAAAATCTATTGCAGTGTGTTGCTTCGAATTTTTAAGTCATCTCAACTATTATTTACAATGTTTACAGTGCTGCTAAAAAGAAGCAGATTTTTTTATTTAGATCATTTTAATTTTGATATTATATTTTGTGGGTATGAAGGTGGAAACACTACCGCTCTTGTCCACAGGGGTCTTCAAAATCAACAAAACATGAAAACTCCTCTAGTATCAACTTATATTGTTTATGTTCTTGTTGTGAGGCAAAGCAACTTGTGTTTCTGCCTTGTTGACTGTATCATGGAGCTCCTGTTTCTTTCTTGTTGAATAGAATTTTCCGACTCTGTGTGTTCCTCCTGAGGCCATGGTGCCCAAAGTGCTCATCAACCCTCAGTTCTCCTTTGGAGAGATGAGCAAGACAGCCACAGAGATGAAGGAACATCTGGACGACATCTGTAAGAAGGAATTGAGCAAAATCTCCAAGACAGGTTTGTGTCCTTAGAGAATATTGAAAAAATATCTTTATACTGTGAAAACTTTACAATAGACCATTAACAGTATAATCTAATGCTGTATCACCTTCACAGTCAGTGAAACCCCTGTGTACATACTTTTGCCAAGAAATGGAGACAAACGACTCAAAGGTAAATATCTGTCAACTGAAATATGTAAAGTTTTACCTGTAAGCACACATGAATATAGTTCGATTGATTTGATTTGATTTGATTCATTTCATTTGTGTAGTTATGTATTTCACCCAAGATTAATTTACACTCTTTTCAATGTTAGTTTTTGCCTCTTACATGTAGAGATTTCTCTGGATTCTCTGAATCTTTTTATGATATTATGGATCGCGCAGAATGTTCCAAACAGCTGTTTTTGACCATTCCACAACTTTCTCTGTCTTTTGTTGCCCCTGTCTCAATTTTTTTTTTGGTTTTACAGGCATCAAACTCAAAATGAGTGTAAAATTTATGACAACCAGTAAAGTTTATCAGTTTGAAGTTTAAATATAATGTCTTTGTACTGTATTCAACTGAATACATGTCAGAAATGATTTGCAAATCACTGCATCCTGTTTGTAGACAACATCATAACTTTTTTGGAATTAGGGTTGTACTTACTTACTTTTGTACTAGAATTTATCACAAAATGATGTGTGTCTATGTTTTCATATCCAAACAGTTCCTTCCAGAGTTGATTTTCAGGAGCCAAAGGCCAGGACAGACTTCTTAAGATGTGAGTAAATCATTGAAGGTTCAGATAGTGCCTATCACGGTTTTCAGAAACCATGTAACTACTTTCACCTATTTGTTTTGCCTTGACAGCAGTATGCATTTATACCTATTGATGTATTGTTCTCAGATATTTAGTTATTGTGGGTAAAAAAACAGATAGAGGGATGAATGAATGAAGAAATGTGTATCGTGTGTGCCTTTCAGACTCCTGCAAGATGTCCTTCGATACAAACACAGTCTACAAAGAGCTGGTGCTGTCGGATGGGAACCAGAGGGTCACGCGTAAGAAAACGGTCCAGTTTTACCCAGATCATCCCGAACGCTTTGATGGTTTCTCCCAGGTGCTGTGCAAAGAGCCTCTGACTGGCTTCAGATTTTACTGGGAGGCCGAGTGGAGTGGGGAGTTTTCCATCGGTGTGGCCTACAAGAGCATCAGTCGCAAGGGGAAGAATTCGCACAGCCTGCTCGGCTACAACGACAAGTCCTGGAGTCTCCTCTGCTCAGACTCTGGCTACTCCGCCTGGCACAACAAAGTGGACCGAGACCTTCCCGATGCTCCCAGGGCCACACGGATCGGTGTGTACCTGGATTACGCAGGCAACACCGTGGCCTTTTACTCGGTATCAGAGACTATGGAGCTCATCCACAGGTTCAAAACTCAGTTCAGTGAGCCTTTGTATGCTGGTTTCGGTGTGGGCTCCTCTGTTACCCTCTGCCAGCTGAAGCAGAATCCCACACCTTACTGAGATTTGAAAAGCAGGGACAAGTCCAGTCGGTGATTTGAGTGGGGATGCTGTCCTGCTTATTAGCAAAATTACCAAAATATATCCCCTATATTACCTTTCTATTCCCTTGTAACAGAGAGAGTGCAGAGGCAGAGGTTTTTTTTTAGTTAAATATTTTGGTCTGCCTGAGTCACTGATCCTGTTATGGTAATAACAAAACGCTTATATTCAGCTGTGGCGTTTTTATAAAGGTTAATAAGTTGTGTCTGAAACAATCTGCACATTGATGACAATAACATGCTTATAAGTTTGTTTGTTATATAACAAGTACAAAACAAAAATCTGCACACTGTTTCAAACTTTTTAAGTTTTTATTGTCTTACAAGAGAGCAACTTTAGCAATTATGGTGTGAACCAATTACATAAAACATTTGATAAGACTTCATTATAAAAGGCAAATATCAAATATGTACTGTAATACATTGAGTAATTATAAGACAAACATTCAAAATCAAATCATTAAACTTTCAACAGATTTGAACAAGCGTATCTGTGCAGAATGTATCTGAATATATATCTCATGTATAAAAAAAACAATATAGTTTGTGATCATCACCTCTATTATTAATGCCTTAAAGGGACAGTTCGCCGCAAAATCAAAAATAAAGCAGGAACTACTTCTTTGTTGTAGAAAGTAAGATGCAGAAAGAATACAATTCCAACATGAAACTGCTCACAACTTCAGCAAGTGTTTGATATGATTGATTGAAGTTAGACATGACAGATAGATGGTTCATCCATTTTTGAAAGTGTCTGCCCTTTTCCAAACAGTTTCTAAGGATGACTTCCCAGATGGTTCTGTGCAACAAACCATCTGGCGTGTCAGGTTGGTGTTTATCTGTGATTTACAAAGTGGTCTTGATCTGATTGTCTGAGATTAATTGTTTCTGTCTCCAGTAAATACCCAGGGGGATTTGCAGCGAAAGTCTCATTCCAGTAAATCTCAGTTCTCAGTTTTCTTTCTACCAAACTACACTCACAGAAGGAAACATGCAACTACTCATGAACGACATAATAATCATGATCATAATCATGACAGGCCTGGTTTTGAACATTAATTGTGTCCTCCGTTGAGCTTTAACCTCTCATCCATGAGATCAGGAACCAAAAGTGACTGATTCCTTTCTGATGCAATAGTGAGGAGTAAGTTGAAACGGGTGAAAGATGAGTTTTTTTGAAAGTGCTTGCCCTTTTCTGAACAGTTTCTAAGGTTCTGTGTAATAAATCATCTGGCATGTCAGATTTGATTTGGGGTTATCTGTCCCTTTAAAGATATCTTGAAGATATTGTACAATATATCTAATATATAAATATCTGCTTATAGACAATTGCATTTCCTGTATAGTTTCCTTGTCCTATATAGATACAGGAGAGGTGGGACAAAACCTGTTATGACAAAGATACAAGTATTTATAGAGAAAATTAAAAAAAACAGGTGGTCTGATATTCCTCCCTGAACAGCTGTCACAACTACCGTTGAGAGCTGAAACACAGTTGTGTACACCAGATTAATCAAAATGATCTTAAAAGCCCTTTTCTTTACACTGTTACCCCTGTGTTGGTCCTTCTGCCCCTCTCCTGGTCCAGGGCGTTTCAGAGCTCTGAGAACTGAGCAGCAGCAGAAAGCCATCAGCTGCAAGAAGAACTGATACAAAGCTGATATCATAAAGTAAGTCACTCTTCGTGAATTGAAAAAGAGGCTAACAATCGACACCACAATGACAACCAGCCAAGAAGCACAGCAACAGGCCACCTTGTACCTCAAAGGTTTCCACCTGAGGAACAGCACAGGATGGACGGTTGCCAGGTATTGTTCCAGGCAGATATAACTCTGGACAAGGGGACGCATTATACAGAACATTACACTCGAGATCCTAAAAACATTTCTGAAGAGATGGATAGTCAGGTAGCGCTGCAGGAAATACAAAATGCCTGAGAGAGAGAGAAGGATCTCAACAATAATCTGGTTGAGGGAGATAAAATCCAAGGCGATCTTCTCTCGTCTTGTCTTCATGATGAGCCAGAGGACGTAGCCATTGATGGGGAGACCAAAGAGGAGGTTTGATGCGTACACAACTCCTGCCAGAGTATCCTTCACAATATGCATGGCGTTTTCTTCAAGGAGTGCACTTAGGGCTGTACAGTTGATGGTGCAAAAGTCCATTTTCTTCCTAATAAAAAAAAAAACATTAATCAACACTTGGTTGCTTAATATATTGTTTTGGATGCATGTACATTGATGCACAAAAGTCAAAGTCACACTGTAAATGTTTATGTTTATGTCATCATTTATGTCATATTACATACACATGGCTTATTGGTCAGTTCTAAGGTCTGAAATTTCTTTATAGCAGACCATTGCTATGTATAAAGGACAAATTGCTATGGACAGTTCTGATAAACTCTGGAGGCGCAAAAAAAAAAATTAAATCAATATTTTCTGTGAAATTTTTCTTTTTTTTCTGATAAGTAACCATGTAATATGTGTGATAATGTACAGTGAGCAGTTCATTATTGCGAAATAATGATTGACAGGGTTCGGGTTCTGTATAATTACATGATTACTGATCTTATTCTTTACTTATTTATGTCTCTTAAATTATATTATCAGAATCCCTATGTGTTTATTTGCAAATGTTTATTTATCTTGCACTATGCTTTATTAAATTAAATGTTCATAGTGTCATTATTTATGTAATTGTATTGTAATAAAGGCTTTTACATTTAATAGACTTTGGCTAATAATTAAAGGATGTATCACCCATCCTTGACAACTGGAACAAATTATGTCCTACCAAAATAAACTTTAAAACTTATCGTACCGACACTCTAATTCTAATTGGAAAACATATTCTTTAGGGAGATGTTTATATGTAATATTTGTAAATTATGAAATGTTTTGGTTTGCTTTATTATTATATATTTTTTAAACTGCTTAACTTGCTCTGTGCCAGAAAACACCCTTGTCCCAGACAGGAAGTCACAACTTCAAACCATAAAAAATGTGTTAAAAGACTTGACAGTCTAAAACTAACAATACCTACAAATGTCCTATTACAATCATCTTCGTTTTTGAATCATTTTTTTAATGAAAATGTTGGCCCTTTAAAATTGTGTCCTAGATTTCTGTCAGATTTTTACAAAAACATAATTTAATTATAATAATCATACCATCAACTCAGAAGCCCTTCTGAATCAAAGCTAAATGAAAATTATGGTTTAAAAATATGTATTTTGATTAGCATTAAACAAATCTCAACAACTTAAAAAAAAAAAATCAAATAAAATGGCTGCTCAATTATGCAACTATGCTGTGAAGTGAAAATGTGAATTTTGTCAACTCCATGAGTTTTCCCATCTGATGGAGTTGACATCAGCATTCAATTAAAAAAAAACAATCACTTGGTTGGTCCTTCACAAAGTTCAATAGCCAAGAGTTTGATCTTTTAGAATGTATTTTCCCTGCATAATTGAGATATATGATGTATATTTTAAACACTCTAACAGCATAAACTTTTTCCTACCTGGAGGTTGTGAGTCTTCAACCACGTCTGTGAGGCTACACATCCTGAGCATCATTATGGAGGCATATTCTTTACATATTCAAACACCCAACATAAACATGTCGAACAGACCGTCTAAATAAACATGTTTACAACACTGTTTTACATCTTCACCACTAAACATACACAAAGCAGAGCCAGGGCCCTATATGCAAGCTTACAGGTGTTGGAGGCAGTCAAACAGCCAACTAACTGCCAACTGCTGTAGTGAACATCCAGTCAAATAATACTTAAGAAAAACAGTGAAAATGTTCTTTTAGAAGAAGTAGTAATACTAGTAGAAATAGTAGATTAGGGCTGAACGATTTTAGGAAAAGATCTAATTGCGATTTTTCTGGCAGATATTGCGATTTCAATTCGATTCACGATTTTTTCTTCAAATCAAGCCTCAGTGCAATATTCACAATGTATAGTAACATTTACAATCATTATTAATTATTCAAACTAGGTATTTGTGAGGGCTTCAAAGAAAAATAACATTAAGAGAAAAACTACTGACTATACTGAAGACAATTCGCACACATCATCACATTAAATCCGTATAAATAAATAAATTAATAAACACACACACACACACACACACACACACACACACACACACACAGGTCTGGTCCATTCATTAAGTTCCATATGACGTTCGCTGCATTGTTGGTTATGATGCACATCAGAGGGGTGTAACTACGAAGCGAGATAAATGTGTTAGCGAGCTGTGTTGAGTCTAAATCCAGGGTTTTCAGTGTCACGAAAGTGGCTCTCTTTTAACCTGCTAGATCACCATGGTAATTTATGCTAAACTCATGACCTGGTCGGGAGCAGGTTATGTTAAGAGTTTCAGATTAAATCGTCTGTAAAACGCGCCGTTCTTTAACTTATAATTGTCCTAACAAGGTTGTTTATGAGCGATATAGCTTTTAAACTGAGGCAAGACATTAAAAATGAAAAGCTGCTGAGGTGTATGTTCGTAATATCACCGAACGAATCCATATAATGTAAAAATGTAACAGCGGCACAAACGGTATACATCGTGCTGTCATGGTAACCTCCGTTTGGTGATGCAGTCATTTTTCCCGTTTGCTCCAGATCATATTAACACTTTAAATTGACATGGTATATAATCCACACAGTAAAATAATGATGAAGCAACTACAGACACTTTGAATACTTTTTACTGTTATCTGTTTTGTCTTGGTGATTTTGCAGCTCAGATCACTGATTAGAAAATTCATCATCATTTATCACAGACAGTCTTAAATCAGTAACAATCATTTTACGTTCGTTTAGCCAAAAACTTCAGTGATGTCCACGTCTCTGTCATCATAGGACAGTGTCAGACAGACTTCATCATGTTTAAATCTGCTGTATGGAGTTTTATTGTTTAATGTGCAGTTTTCATGTTAGAATAAACCGCAGCATTAAGACCACATTTAGTCCATCAGTCATTTTCTGACATCATTCTTCTTCTCCTGCTTTATTTTCAGCAACAATGTTGTTTTTTGCCGTAATGTATTTAGTATACTTTCCACAGCTCATAATTATAACAACTTGATCATTTTGACTTAAGTGGCTCGCGATCGCTTCATTTCATGCGGAAGAAGAGTGAAATGACGCATCAAACGCCCCTTTTATGTGAGCACGCACAGAGTCTGAAGACGAAAGCCTGGATTAACAAAGTGAGTTGATAACCACCGTGGTGATACCCGTTATCTCTGATTGCGGTTTTAGGCTTTGTCGATCCAGATCATGCAAAGAAAGCCTGGCTGTGTTGAGCTTGCTTCGTAGTACAGCCCTCAGGAGCACTGCAAAAAACCGCAGCTTTGGCGATCACGTGATCGCGTTGTCTGAAATCGCAATTTCGATCAGAAAACGATAAATCGTTCAGCCCTAGAGTAGATGTAGTTATAGAAGTAGTAATAGTAGTAATAGCAGAAGTAGTAGAAGTGGTAGTAGAAATAGTAGTAGTAATAGTAGTAGTAGAAGAAGTAGTAGTAGTAGTGGAAGTAATAATGTAGCAGAAGTAGCAGTAGAAGTAGTAGTAATAGCAGAAGTAGTAGTAGTAGTAGTAGTAGTAGAAGAAGAAATAGTAGAAGTAGTAGTAGTAGTAGTAGCAGTAGTAGTAGAAGTAGTAGTAGTAGTAGCAGAAGTAGTAGTAGTAGAAGAAATAGTAGAAGTAGTAGTAGAAGCAGAAGTAGTAGTAGTAGCAGAAGTAGGTTTGAAGATTTCTCCCATAGAGTTCCATTGTAAAAACTGGTTAAAAAAAGGTTTTACAGTGTAAAAACTATAAAAGTGAGAAAGCTCAAAAGTAATGGCTGTAATGTCCTAAAAAAGCTGAACAGATTAGTAGCTGAATGGTTTTAATAGCATAGTAAAATAGTAAAACAAGCAAACTCCTTTATAGTTGTACACAGAATTGCCTTGCAGCCCTTTGTCCTACTTTTAGGTCTTAGCTAAACTAGTTGGCTATTTCTGTTGTAATGTGTGTGTGTTAATGTCTGTGTGTGTGTGTGTGTGTGTGTGTGTGTGTGTGTGTGTGTGTGTGTGTGTGTGTGTGTGTGTGTGTGTGTGTCATTGGTCACCAGAAACAGGCACATACTGTAGGACCATTTTCGGTCCTTGGTCCTTTTCCATCGTCACACCGTCCTCCTCGCCCTCCAGTGAGGTTCAGCTCACACACAGTGAACTCTGGAGGAGGTTCAGACAAAACAGAAGGACCAGACATGATAGTGAGGCATCACAGAGCTGATATGACCTTCATATGAGGCTACACAGGGATCCCAGTCAGAGTTCACAGGCTTTCCTGACTGAGTCACTCACCAAGGAGTGGCTGTGGATTGCCACTTCCTAATCAGGGCTGGGGTGAACTGACTGTTTATACAAGGATATTAATTCCTCATTTGTAGACTCCGTTTTATTCATACAGGCCTATTTACAGCCTATCAAAAGTAAATGGACATGCAAAAGTTTGAAAGTCTCCACAGCAGCTTCTTACCCTGTCTCAGTCCAAAGAGGTATGAGGACATCAAGCATAATGCCTAGACTGATGAGACAGGGATAAATAACCCTCACAAATCCTCCAGGGCCCATAAGATGTTTAACAAACCTTGTTAAGTTGAGTGATGTCAGAGTCAGAATGAGGTGAGGATTCCTGACATTCTCTGGCTATAAAGCAACATTTGTTCTACATTATAAGAGTTTAGATATGAGGTCATTGTTCCTTTTTAAAGTATTACCAAAGTAGGACGCAGAGAGGCAGAGACTTTACATATATATATATATATATATATATATATATATATATATATATATATATATATATATATATATATATATATACATATGTGGTACAATAGTGCCCCCTAACGGCCATTTTATAGAGTGCATTGGAATCATTATGTACTCACCTTCATGCCGATTGAAGGTTGGGTTTTGTTTTTTAGTCCACAAAACACTGCTGGAGTTTCACAATAGAAGTGAATGGTGACCAGTTTTCAAACTGAAAAAAAGCTACAGTGAAGATTCAGGCTAAAAACGTGGTGTAAATGTATATTTAAGTCAACTTGGCATGTTGGGGCTTTAGGAGACGTGGATTACACCAGACGAGCACTATAGAGGTATTTTATGTTTCTTGTTCTTTTCCATTTGAAAACTGGTCACCATACACTTCCATTGTTTGGGAGATCCTGCACACTGTTTTCCTGTGAAACTCCAGCAGAGTTATGTGGACTAACAAAATAAACCCAGCCTTCAATCAGTATGAAGGTGAGTGGATAATGACTGAATTTTCATTTATGGGTGAACTATCCCTTTAAAGGAATTCTACCAGGAGGATGTGGGTGCAGGGGGACAATCCCCTACCATGTTGGCCTTGTTCACCATAGATTTTTTGGACATATATGTCCCGTACTGGTTGCTTACAGCCATATTCAGTCATTCTTCTGAAGTCAAGGCTTAAATCCAAAGATGACTGTGTAACAAAGTCAAATAATATTTTTTTAATATTGAGTGTTTGCTTTTTTAACTTAAATATATTGTGCTAACATATTCCTGTATTACTTCATTAATTTCATTTATTTATTCTCTTTTTCATTGTTTTGTTGTTCTTATTTTCTGTTTTTATTTTTTGCATTTATCTTCTATTTAATTTCGTTTACTGTTTTTTATTCATATTGTCATATGTATCATATTAATTTTGACATTCTGCATCCTCTTTTATAGTCTCTTTTGTGCTTTTTTGTTCCAACTTTATCTTTATCATCATTTGGTCTTGGTCTTGGTAGCTCCTGTTGTTATATGGCTTTTAAATCACTTTGTAAAACTGTTTTTAAAAGGTACTATATAAAGTTATTATTATTATTATTTTTCTTATTATTATTATTATTTCTGTTTTTATTTTTTGCAGTTATCTTCTATTTAATTTCGTTTACTGTTTTTTATTCATATTGTCATATGTATCATATTAATTTTGACATTCTGCATCCTCTTTTATAGTCTCTTTTGTGCTTTTTTGTTCCAACTTTATCTTTATCATCATTTGGTCTTGGTCTTGGTAGCTCCTGTTGTTATATGGCTTTTAAATCACTTTGTAAAACTGTTTTTAAAAGGTACTATATAAAGTTATTATTATTATTATTTTTCTTATTATTATTATTGTTTAGTTTATATATGCATATATTCACTTTACAGATGCTCCTTTCAAGAATAGAAAAATACATGCAATTAGAAGAGAAAATACAAAAAACAAAGTGTATAAAAATATGTACAGTCTAACCCTCATTAACTAACCCACCCTTTTTTCTTTTTTTCTGAAGATTATTTTTTGGGCCCTTTGCCTTTATTATGACAGGACAGCTGAAGACATGACAGGAAAGTGGGCAGAGAGAGAGAGGGGAAGACACGCAGCAAATGGGCCGGAGGCAGGAATTGAAGTGGCAGCCACCGCAGAGGACCAACAGCCCCAACACATGGTGCACACGCTCCACCAACCGAGCCACAGCGGCGCCCCTCATCACCCTTACTGATACATCCAACTACATCCAGCAACAAACAATCATGTACGGGAAACACTGAAGCTTCAAACAGAAATACATAACTAAAAATTCATTCTGCATGTGATTTTTGGTGTGTGCCAGCTCCTTTGAGTGGCACAGGTTCACCCTGACACACCTGTGGCCTCGCCGTCACCCTGCTGTCTGAGCGGCTGTGTTTCAAGCTGGTTAATGATGAACTGGAGTCAGAGCTTATAACTGCTCTCAGAGGTTTCACCTCTTCAGCCGTTGTAATCGCCACACATTTTCCCCTCACTGTAAACCAGAATAAGTTAGCAGTACTCAAAAAAATCAAGGCTATCAGTTGCCACAATTTTTTTCAGTTCATAATCTCAAAAGTTGGAGGTTATCAGAGCTTAAATATTTGGAGTTAGTATTACATGTACTTACAGTGATTACTGTATTACAGTGAAATTATTGATTAAGCCAACTCAAAGTAAATACAACTTTCACTCACCTTCCTCATTTCAATAAATTAATATAAGTTAATGGAACTGAATACTTTTTATTAATTGTTTCATTTTCAATAAACTTTACATAAATTATGAGTTTAATAAACACAAAGAAAGAAAATTCTACTGGCACTCAACATTTTGAAGTAAGTAAAACTTCTTAACAAATTTTAAGTCACTACTTATTAAAATTAATTTGAGCCGTGAATTTCTTGTTGACTCAGTAATAAGATGACATGTCAGAGTTGGACATGTTTGTCTTTCATATCATATTTATACTGTATATTATGTAAAATGTTTGCTAACAGTAGTGACTCTCAGTATAAACTTAAAAAAAAAATTATGGGTTCATGCCTTCATTTGTTTTGTGCTTA
The DNA here is from genome assembly GCF_056507025.1 of Lutjanus erythropterus. Taxonomy (NCBI): domain Eukaryota; kingdom Metazoa; phylum Chordata; class Actinopteri; order Lutjaniformes; family Lutjanidae; genus Lutjanus; species Lutjanus erythropterus. The sequence continues at coordinate 46,320,950 of NC_139319.1, read as the reverse complement.
TTTCATGTTGTAAACATAAAAAAGGATCCATTCTGCCACTTCTAAATCCACTCTTGATATTTTGATAACCAGCCTTTATTTTCTGTTTTTAGATGTTAGGGCAATAGGTCTTTATTCCTCAGGTTTTGTACAATCTTTCAAAATTTGTTCTCAAGCTACAAACTCAAACTTAAACAGTTTCAGTAGTGACATGAAAAGGCAGGACCATATTTTTTTTACATTAAGATTCATGATTTACAAAGAAAATACAAAATAAATGTAATCTTTTTTTAAATTTCACTCAGAAAAAAATAAATAATGTCTTTTGAGAAACAACACTAGCAACATTGCTTCAGTGTCATTTTCATAAGTTAAAATGTAGAGTTTAGTGTTCGGGACAGGTCCCATGGTGTTCTCACTAAATGATTACCTTGTATATATTAAGCTTACTGCTATCTGAAATATTATTTAGGATTTTATTGATCTTAGTAAACACCTAAGATTTGCACACTTCAAATGCTTTTTGACGGTGTTTTTTGGTTGTGGGACACAGCAGTTTGTTATGAAGCAGTTCAATCACCACTGCTGCTCCGCTGGATGAACACAGCTGATGGAGGCCCAGAGGTAAGTGAGGTCTGCTTGTTACCACAAAGTTTCTAGCTTGATTTTTTTGGCTAGCAGGATGTCAAAGTGAGTGGATGAATCAGCATTTATTTAAAAAATAATAACACCTTGAATTTGCATACTATTTTACATACTGTTCTAGAGTTCTGTGACATCATTCTGATGTCATAAATAGAAGCAGGTGCTCAGAATTCTGGCCTCATTCCCCTGCAGGCAGCCTTTGGAGAGGTAAGACCTCTTTACAGCTCTGATCAAACTACTTTTTGATTTGACCTCTTCTCTTTAGGTTGAACAGTGTTGTGCTGTGGGAAAGTACATTTATTTCCCCTGCGTTATTCTGTCAAATAAATTTCTTTTTTTCATTAGTTACACACCAAATACCATTTCAGTCAGATGTACATCTTTTGCTGTAATCAGGGGACGCAAATGTACTTTTTGTGTTGCACAAAACAATTTCAACAACTACATTTTGCTTTAATTGTTGCCTAAATTACATCTGTGACTGTCTATGGTTTGATTTACAGATGTGATGAAAATTTAAAATTATTTCATGTGTATTTCACTAAATATGAATTCTCAATTCTTTTTGTTGCTCCTGTGAGCACTTTGCTTGATCACAAAGTAGTTTTTGTCTTGTCATGTTACAGAAACAGTTTCTCTTCAACTGATTTTGGAAAACGTTGTTCAGAGAGTCATGTCGTGTTTTCATTTTTGTCATTACTGTCACTGAAAGTGGTCATATTGGTAACTGCATTAGTTGCAACAACAGCTAATGATAGTGATCATTTTAATTGTTATCAACATTATATTAACATTTTGAATAGTTGATTTTCATTAAAACTACATTATAGTCATTAGTCTTTGGAGTGATATCTTAAAACCGGTGGTGGACAGAGTACTGACAATCTATACTACTGTTGGGTTGCTAAAATATTACTCATTTACTAGTAAAATTACAGGTGTCAGAGTAAATAAAAATACAAAGTATTTCTTGCAGAAACTACTCAGAGTATTAGTTACTTTTTCACCATCGATGTCACAGTCACCTCTCCAAACTAGGTTTACAGATTTTGTGCATTTTTCTGAACCATTAGCTGAAAATGCTAACAATTGATTACTTAATCATTTATATGATACAAAACATGTTTTGTAACTGAGGTGCAGTGACTGCCATGACTGTTGATTAAATATCCACAAATGCATTTTTAATTAGTTAAATTCTTAATAGCAATTGATTGATTAATGATTAATCATTAATATCCGTACTCCAGCCTTTAGTTTAGTTTAGTTTGTGTCTTTGTTTTCACTGGACTGTTTGTGAACAGATCACCTGGCTGGTTAATAAAATGTAGATGAAATGTTTGGAAATGAATTCAAATTGTACTCAGTACTCAATCATGATTTTTTCATTTGTTACATACCAAATACCATTATAGTCAGGTGTGCATCTTTTGCTATGCACTCAAAAAAATGTTGTATTTACTTTATGTCAACAAATTCCACTAAACTGAGTTGTGTTAGACATAATTGAATAATATTCTTTAACATGGCAATAACTAACTTATATGCAAAAAGACTGTATTAAGTAATCTCAACATTATCTGCTCAACTTAATTAATAGGTCAGTGTCCAGTTAACTAAGCTGACAAACATATATTCAACATAATGCCTTCATTGAATATGTTTATTAATACAACTAAAATAAAAGATATTTCATTACACTGATTTAAATCACTTTTGTAAGTATAACTTAACTGTTGGACCACAACTGTATTTAGTGTTATTCCTGTGAGCAGTTTGCTTGAGCACAAAATACTTTTTCTTGTCATGTTGCAGAAAAAGTTTCTCTTAAACCAATTTCGGAAAACACTGCTTTCATTGTAGCATAGTCATGACAGTCATGGTCTGTTTATTATTATTGTTGTTGTTGTTATATAGGAAAACCCCTGGATGATGAGGGGAAAAAAGCCATTCAGAGAAGATCTTAAAATAAAAATGTCTTTTATGTAAACTGCGTAACATGCAAACTACACATTTGTAGTAATTGTACAGTCAATTCTCATTTTGTATATTTTCAGACAGTTTTGGAATCATTTTCATCTTCCCTATAAACACAATAATTTGTGACATAATAAGAAAAGGTTAGATTGACCTGTTATGATATGTTTTTTTTTTTTTACATCTACACTGTAATAATATCTTTTTAATTAAAAAAAAAAAAAAGTTTCCACGGCTTACTTACTAAAAATTAAAATTTGGACATTTTTTTAAAAGTAATTTTTCAGATTCATGGTATTTTGAATCCATTTTTTCTTTTTGAAGGGCATTATATGTATCATACTGATTTAAACATTAGTCTTGAGTGATGTCTTTAGTAGACCTGCTATTATTCTCAAAATTAATATGGATTGATGCATGGTATCATGACACATACAGACCAGAGGAATTTTGCTCGGTTAATTTTAGCTCAGATAGAAAGATTGATTAAGTTAGAAAGAATTTGTTCAGTTTCTTAATTGAAAAAATATTGTGATTACCAGTGAAATCACTACTGTGTGTGTTTGTGTGTGCAGTTCATCACCATCGGTACATGCCTAGAGAGAGAATGTTTTGTTCCGTTCCTGAAAACCCCCCTGCAAGACCTCGGTCTTCAGGAGATACAATGAGGGGTGTGAGACCTCCATCTCCTGGAGACCTCGTCCTTCCCACGATCTCAAAGGAGTGCAAGCGAAGGGGTGAGAGCCCTTCGACTTGTGGTAACATCGTCCCTTTCTTGATCTGGGAGGAGCACGGGCGAAGGGGTGAGAGTGCTTTGTCTTGTGGAGGCACCAATCCTTCTACCATCATGAAGGAGCCCAGACAAAAGGGTGAGCGACCATTGTTCTGTGGCGACAACAGCCCTTCTACGGTTGTGGAGGCCCTGGGACGAAGGGGTGAGAGACCTTTGTCTCATGGAGACACCGGCCCTTCAGCCACCTTGAAGGAAGGAAGGGGTGAGAGACCATCATCCTTCGAAGACAACCAGCCTCTTACCACCAGGAGGCAGCAGAAACGAAGGGGTGAGAGCCCTCCGATCTCTGCAGACAACACGCCTTGTACCACCAGGAAGGCTCCCAAAAGCAGAGGGAAGAAGAAACATCCATCACCCTCAGGAAGCATCTCCCCTGATTCCCGTGACTTGGAATTTGAGGTGTTTCCATCTCTCTTCTGTGCATCGGAGGAGCCAAATCAGACTCCTGAAAGGTCTCGCTCTCCTTCTGTTCAGGATGAGGACAGAGAAAGTCAGGAGGATGAAGAGACAGGAACACCAGAGCTGGATGAAAAAGAGAGTAAGAGACAGGCCAAATTATTTGTCCAGCGTTGGGCCAAGAGAATGGAGGAAAGAGTGTGGAATGAAGAGTACGAAAGACGAGAAAGAGAGAAAGAGGTGAAGGAGAGAGAAAAGCAAGAGTGACTGGAAAGACAATGGGAGGACTGGATGGCACAGGAGAGAAAAATATGGGAGAAGGAGCAGAGGCAACGAGAGAAGTAGGAGAGGAAGGAGAAAGAAAGGCAGGAGAAGGAGGAGAAAGACAGAGAGAAAAGGGCAAGGAAGGAGGCAGAAAGACAGGAGAAGCAGGAGAAGGAGAGAGAGAAAAGGGAGGAGAAAGACATGCAAAAGATGGAGAAAAAAGAGAGAGAAAGACAGGAGAAGGAGGAGAAGGAAGCAAGAAAAAGACAGGAGGAGGAGGAGAAAGAAGAACTTAAGAGGGAGAAAAAAGAGAGAAAGACAGGAGAAGGAGGAGAAGGAGGAGAAGAAGGAGCGAAAAAGACAGGAGAAGGAGGAGAAGATGGAGCAAAAAAGACAGGAGAAGGAGGCGAAAAAGGAATATAAGAGGGAGAAGAAGGAGTTAAAAAGAAAGGAGAAGGAGGATAAGGAAAGAGAGAAAAGGGAACGGAAGGAGGCAGAAAAATGGGCGAAGGAGGAGAGAAAAAGACAGAAGAAGGAGGACAGAGAATGTCAGGAGGGTCAGGGGGCAGAGGACAAAAAGGAGAGAAAAAGGCAGGAGAAGGAGGAAAAAGAAAAAGCAAAAAAAGAGAGGAAGGAAAGAGAAAAGCAAGCCAAAGAGGAGAAAAAACGGCAAAAGGAGGAGGAGAAAGAAATGCAGAGGAAGGAGAAAGAGGAGACAAAAAGACAAGAGAAAGAGGAAAGAGAGAGGAGACAGAGGGAAAAGGACAGAGATAGTCAGGAGCAAGGAGCAGAAAAAGAGAGAAGAAATCTCTTCACAAGATTCTGCATGTGGCTGCTCGAGTGTGAGAGGGAGGCCACAATAAAAGCCCTGAACAGGAGCCACGAGGAGGAGTGGTTCATTCTGCTTAATGGTAAGAAAGTTCATTTTCATTCTTTTGTATAAAGTTTCACATGTTGTAGGAGTATGCTTTACCTATCACACTCACTTTTAATTGCTTCTAATCATGCAGGGTGAGAAAAAATACTTTAAAATGTATTCAGTAAGTGTAGTCAGTAACATAATCCAAGTATCAAAATATTAGAGTAATGTTGGTTACTTTTGGATTACCTCAGTATTTTTATTATTATTATTATTATTATTATTATTATTATTATTATTATTATTATATTAGCTCAACATAGTGTTTTAGGGCTGCAACTAACAATTATTTTTCTAATCTTTCAATTGGTTGATTATTTTCTCAATCAGTGAGTTGTTTGGTACATGAAATGTCAAAAAATGGTGAAAATTGTTGATTAGAGTCCAAGGTGACGTCCTCAAATGTCTTGTTTTTCTTACAGTATTGTGCATACAAAATTTGGTAATAACACTATTGCCTACTTTAAACTGAATTTTTCCCATGAAATGTGGTGGAGTAGGCTACAAGTAGAAAGTGACCAACTCATAATAGGCTACTCATGTAAAGTGCCTCTAATTTGTGGGATACTTAAGTACAAGAGTAATGTACTTAGTTACATTTCACCCCTGAAAAAAGCATAACTTCTAAGTACTTGGTTTGTTTAAGTGAACTCAACTCAAGTACACTGAGTTTGGCAGCTTTTTCAACCCCAGAGTACAAGTAACCTGTGTCATGATTATTTTCATTATTGATTGATTTGTCAACTGTTTTCTCCATTATTATTAGTTATTTGGTCCATCAGATGTTAATAAGTGGTGATCAGTGTTTCTAAAAGTCCAAGATGACGCCCTCAAATGTCTTGTTTTGTCCATGACTTAAAGATATTCAGTTTACTAGAGGAGTAAAGAAACCAAGAAATATTCAAGAAGCTGAAATCTGAAAATTTGGGCTTTTTTTAATACTAAAAAATGAATGAAAACAATAAATAAGTTATCAGAATAGATGCAGATTAATTTAAAAGTCATTCAATAGTAGATTAATTGTTGCAGTGCTTTATGTTCGTTGTCAGGCTTATTAGTTTGTTCAGCTGTACCTTCCTTTGTTGTGTGCAATTTATTGATCGACTGATTGATTTAAAGACAAAAAATGGAGACATGCTCACCCAGTGATGCAGTGGCATCCACAATGAAATGAGTGTTTTAAAATTGTACTCCTACTAATAATTCCCAATTTTATTAAATGTCTGTCATCTGATTACATGTTTTTTATCTGTAACTACTGGAATACAGTCACCTTTTTTGTATCCTGATTATGTAATCCTTTTATATACACAACATTTCTTCCCAAGCCTGTTTATAATAATGTCTACTATATATGAATATTTGATATTTACCTTTAAATAAGCAAATGCATTCACATTAGTTTCATGTGTTCTGTAAAACATAAGAAATGATACAAATGGGATCTGTACAACTGGACTCCAGACTAAACCTTTTGTATGTTTTTAGTTTCAGGACTCAGTGTCCTACAGCAGAACCAAAGGATGAGGAGGGAGTATTACAGGAGGAGGCAGCTGTGGGTGTTTAAAAGAAGAGCAGAACGGCAGATGGAGGAGCTGGAAGAGAGGCAAAGACAGAGGGAGGGAGAGAGTAAAAGAGAGAGGAAGGTAGGCAGCACTCCCAGATTATTCAAGAGGGCACAACAGGCATTTAAGCTTCGCAACCATGTAAACATCTACCAGGAAAACATTCCAGAAGTATCAAAACTGAGGTAAAGCATGACGTGTTGTCCTTACCTAGCCTAGCCTAACCTAACCTAATCTAACCTAACCTAACCTAACCTAACCTAAACCTTACTTAACTTAACTTAGCCTTACTAAACTAACCAAGGCTACCTAATCAGCCTAACTAGGCTAAACCCCTGATGGTAACAGGGGATGACATGCAGCAAAGGGGCTCTAGTCAAACTCAGGCTGCAACAGTAAAGATTCAGCCTCAATACATGGTCCTAAAAGTAAACAGGTGACCAAACCTTCACCCTTTAAGCTAAGAGCCTTGCAGGGACACTGAGAGGCAAATCACCTGAACAGGCAGTGGCAGATCGACATTTAACACATGGTGACAAATTGCTCTGGTTAAACTTGGGCTGCTTCAATAAAACTCAGCCTTGATACATGGTCCTAAAAATTTTTAGCTGATCAAGCCTTCTGCCCATAAGCTAAAAGCTTTTTGCAGGGCCACCAAAAGCCGATGGGCCTGAAAAGATAACAGCAGATTGCTGTGATCAAACTTGGGCTGCGAAATAAAGACTGAGCCTTGATACTGGTCCTAAAAGTATTTAGGTGATGAAGTTTTCTAATCAGAAGCGGTCTAATAAGAAAATAAATGACCAAATGTGTGCCAGCATGTATATTTGCTTCACACTGAAAAAAGCAAATGAGTTATTTGGAAAGATTCCTGAGTCCCATAAGTGTTAACTTTGCACTGATCAGGTCAGGTGCATTCAAAGTCTCCTTAAAGCTGGACTGGTATTGATCAAATAGTGCCATTTCTCATTAGAAAGGGTCAAGTATGGAAGACTGGTTTGCCTATGACGGGTAAGTTCCCCCTGTGAAACCCTGGGACTACCTAAGGCAGGCACAGCCACGAGTACTTGACCTCAGCCCCACTGTGAGCAGGCACAGTGTGTGGGGGCTCTGTGACGTGTGTTTTTGTACAGTGTGCAGGAACACAAAATGTGGTTTGACAGGAGATGGATAGATGGAGAAAAAAAACTAACAAAATTTCAGTTTTAAAGAAACCCTGGCAAGTATGGAAGGCTGGTTCGCCTATGACGGGTAAGATCCCCCTGCAAAAATCTGGGACAACCTAAGGCAGGCACAGCCACAATTGCTTGGCCTAAACCCCACTGTGAGCAGGCACAGTGTATGGGATCTTCATGATGTGTCAGTGTTTCCTCTACATTCATTTAGGAGTGGCGGCCCGCCACTCCTAAATCCTAGCCGCCACTCCTTCAAATTTCTTTCTTTTTTTCTTTTTTTTTTATTGTTTACGCAAATACACCACCGCCGCATCTCTCCACCTTCAAAACAGACTCCTGTCGGGTACTTGCGAGCACTAAGGTAAACTGCAGATAACTATCTTGCTCAGTATGGAAATATATTTGCGCGTGCTCATTTGCATGATGCTAGCGTTGTTTAGGGGGCGTGGTCAGGCACATCAAGCACCTAGGCGACAGGGCAGAGTCAGAGGAGCGAATTCCCGAATTACAAATAAACAATAAAGCAGTGAATTACTGGCCGGAGAAGAGGTAGACGTAAGTTATTAGCTTGAGATAACTCGACATAGATTTTACAAGTTAAACAGACGTTCACAATATGTTGATGACCAGCTAACGTTACGTAACTTATTGGTAGTTTAAGTTAATTTGGCCCAGTGCCAACTCAGTGTCGCTAACGTGAGTAAACTAATTGATAGTATTAGGCTAACGTTAATATCTACACGCCATTATGTAACAACTGACTGCATTTTTCAGATGAGTTTATTGAAATATCTCTCTAAGAAGAGAAACGGAACGCCTGCCCCCGCTGCTGAAAAAAATCCTAGAGGAAACACTGTGTGTGTTTCTGTACAATGTGCAGGAACACATCACATGGTTTGACAGGAGATTGAAAGATGGAGGAAAAAAATTAATAAAACTTAGGTTTAAAAAAAAACCTGGCAAGTATGGAAGACTGGTTCGCCTATGACGGGCATGATTCCCCTGCAAAAACCTGGGACAACCTAAGGCACAGCCACGATTACTTGGCCAGTTTGTCACTGTGAGCAGGCACAGTGTGCAACACTGTCTCATGTTCTTGCTCAAGAGCATGAGACTTCAGAAGTAAGAGATAAAATTTAACAGAGAAGAATGGTACAGTTTTAAGGAGAACTGATCACCTCTCACTGATCTCTAACACACTTTCCTCAGGGTCTGATGCCGCCATGAAAATAGAATGATTATCAGCAAAAAACACTGCCAATGAGTAGACCTGAGACTGAGCAGCAAGACGCAGTAGATGAAAAACTATACAAAAAGGCTAAGTTAAGTTAAGTAAGAGGTTAGGGAAAGGTCTTAATTAAGGTTAGGTTATGGTTATGGTTAAAAGAAAGCAGATCTGACTGAATAAATAAAAATATCCAAGAATATATACTATACTATAGTTAAGGTTAGGATTAAAATAAGACAATGCTGGCTTGAGATGAATAGCAACTGCAATCACTCTGGCGTCAAAGTCAGACGCTTAGTTTGCGCAACCACCGTCCACAACTCCCCCCTGAAGAGGCTTTGTGTTGCTATGTCAACAGCATACTACAGGTTGCTTGTCAGGAAAACATACAAATAGGTTGTTTTAGACAGTTGGATGAATTGCTGTAGTGACTCAGGTGAGGACAGTCTGTGCTAACCACACTGTGCCTCCATGCTGACTATATTCTGACTGCACAGAAAATTCATGCTTTTAAAACTACACAACTGTTGTGGCAGAATGTACAGGCTGACAAAGCAAAAGCAGCCTCTTCATCGTTTGGCTATGCTAGGGGGTTTTAAGTGGCATTGCTAGGTGGTTGCTACATACACAGAATGAATATACCTCATGTTAACCTGGGAAATGTTTCTTGCGCGGGTTTGCTTAAGTATTTGGAGTGGTTTCTAAGGCCTGTGGTTGCTACTGTAAGGCACTCAAGATGCCTAGACACTGTGGCCTCAGGACAAAGTCTGAACTAAGTCCTCCAGTACTCCCTCCTCCACAGAGGGTAAAATATCACCTCAACCCTCAAGAAGTCCCTCCTGTACAGAGGGCAAAGCCTCCAATTTAGTCCTCCAATCTTTCTGCTTTGACCAAAACTGGACTGTGGTCATAATGTGCCTTAAAAATGGCCAATTTAACCTCTCTGAACCTCCATGAGACCTCTGTCAGCATCCAAAACCAAAGATATCACCTATGCTACTGCAGAAGCTGCCTCAACAGAGGCCAAACTCTCCTCTCAGCTCTCCATCACTCCCTCCTCCATGGTGGACAAAGCCTCCTCTGACTGAATCCTTTCTGACCTCCAAGACACCTCCTTCGGCATCAGAAAGTAAGTCCCATCTTCAAAATATGATGATGATTTAAGATTTCTCATGAATTGACAGGACAATGCAGTATATTTATTCTGGTGAACAGGATGAAACCTGGAAATGTCTTTGCTTTTCTTCAGGTGGGCAAAACCTCTCTCAAATCCTCCAACAGTCCCTCCTCCACAGAGGGCGAATCCTCCTCTAAGTCCTCCTGACCATGGCCTCACTGCACCTTAAAAATGTCCTCCATGAGACCTCCTTCATCATCAGAAAGTAAGTCCCACTTTTAAAATACTATGATGACACAAGACGTTTAATGAATTGGCCTGACAACACAGTAAGTTTTTCTGGTGAACAGATGATTAAACTATGTCTTCTTTTTTCTTTACATGAGCTCAGTCCTCAAAAAGTCCCTCCTCCACAGAGGGCAAAGCCTCTCCTCAGTCCTCCAACAGCCTCCTACCTGACAACTCCTGCCTTCCTAGTAATCTGGGATCAGTAAAGAAAGTAAGTCTCATCTTTAAAATAGTATGATGAACAAAGATTTTTCATTCATTGCCCTGACAATACAGTAAGTTTTTCTTGTGAACAGAGATTGAAACCTGGAAATGTATTTGCTTTTCTTCAGGTGGACAAAACCTCTTTCAAGTCCTCCGTCAGTCCCTCCTCTGCCACAGAGGGCGAATCCTCCTCTCAGCCCTCCATCAGTCCCTCCGCCACAGAGGGCGAATCCTCCTCTCAGCCCTCGTCTCAGCCCTCCGTCAGTCCCTCCGCCAAAGAGGGTGAATCCTCCTCTCAGCCCTCCTCTCAGCCCTCCTCTCAGCCCTCCGTCAGTCCCTCCGCCACAGAGGGCGAATCCTCGTCTCAGCCCTCCGTCAGTCACTCCTCCGCCACAGAGGGCGAATCCTCCTCTCAGCCCTCCATCAGTCCCTCCTCCACAGAGGGCGAATCCTCCTCTCAGCCCTCCGTCAGTCCCTCCGCCACAGAGGGTGAATCCTCGTCTCAGCCCTCCGTCAGTCACTCCTCCACAGAGGGCGAATCCTCCTCTCAGCCCTCCGTCAGTCCCTCCTCCACAGAGGGCGAATCCTCGTCTCAGCCCTCCGTCAGTCACTCCTCCACCACAGAGGGTGAATCCTCCTCTCAACCCTTCGTCAGTCCCTCCTCTGCCACAGAGGGTGAATCCTCCTCTCAGCCCTCCTGACTGTGGTCTTACTGCACATTAAAACTGGCCTCCATGAGACCTCCTTCAGCATCACAAAGTAAGTCCCACTTTAAAAATACTATGATAATTTAATTTTTTTCATTCATTGGCAGGACAACACAGGAAGTTCACTCAGACCTGCAGCTGCTATATTTGATTTATATCACTTGATGAAAATAAATAACAACAAAACCAACATTAGTTTCATTTCATTTATTCACATTTATGAATGTAGATTTTATTGATATTTTATCATGTAAGAAATTAGTGATGTTGAAAACTGCTTTATATGGTCGCATACAGCCAGGTGAGAGATGAAACTAAAAAACACTAAAGTAGATGCACGAGGGGACCCTATGGTTTGATGAATATGAAAAAGATATGAATCATATGTTAAGTCACAAGAACTAAACCCAACCAAACAGCCATGTGAGCTTTTGGTATTTGACAGCATCTCCACCACCAGAACACTAAAGAAGAGAGTGTATTTTGGGTGTTTGTCACTGTTGACAGGTTTGTACAAATTTCTAACAAGCAGCACTGAAGCTGCTCTGGAGGCTCGTAGTGGCCAAACACCAAACAATGACACTTTTCCTTTGAATTTGTCACCCATCTTTATTTCTCAGATATGATATGAGAAACACTTCTCTGATCTGCAAGAAAAACATGAACAATAACAACAGGCATCAGTGTCCAGGGCAGATCATTTATATTTTGACCTGGATCTACATTAAGAACCAGGATGGAAGATTATTGAAATGTTTTGGTTTTTTTTGAAGTTGCTACATCACAAGGTAGAAACTCTGCTTTACAAGTAACAGTCAAAATTCAGTCTCTAAAATGAAAGTACTTGTTATCCATAATGTCCTCTTTTAGAGAGTTAAAATGTTTAACATTTAAATATTGAATTATCGTGTAGGCAGCATTCTGATATTGTAGCTGGTGACGGTGGAGCTCATCTGACCTACTTCATACACTGATGAGTAGTTTAACCTATAACAATGCATCATATTTTATAATGTTATAATGTGTTCTGTATGAAAAATCTTAATCTTAGTCACACGGTCCAATGTAAGCACCTTCCTTGTCTGTGTTGGAACACTTTTCATTCCATTTAACTGCAAAGTTACTTCTAATTCAAGTCAGTTTAAATTTAAATTTTAGTGAGTTGATTTTGCAGCAGGTTGCTACACATTTCAGGTATGAGAGACTTAGCAGCTTGGTGCTAATCTAAATTAGACAGCAGGCAGAGGAGAGAGGAAGCGTCCATAACAACAGAGCCGATAACGCAAACCCAGCAGCATGAAGTCACACAAAAACTGACATGAAAAACAGTCACCAGCATCCAACTTACTATTCTGTTTAGTTAACTGGCTTCATATGAGGCTTAACGTTCAGATTATCTTGACTTTTCCTCAATATTATACTCCAGCGTGTCAGCACACAGTAGATGCTACACATATTAGCCGCGATGCTAACGGCAGGATGAGCGGCTAAATACACAGTAAAGCAGCATAAAGATGATAAAACTTACCGCTGCCATGTCTACAGTTATGTCACAGTCGGTACTGATCCATCCTGGAGCTTCAGTTTTGAAGTAAATCCTGTTTTGTACTGACCGTGGATGAAGAAGCAGTCTGAAGTAAAATGGTTAGCACACACACACACAACACACTTTACCGGCGTTGTGAGGACATTTTACTTAAAATTAATAATAAAAATTAATCCACTGGGTCTTCTGTGGGTCAGATGATGGGAGTAAATGCAGACATTTGTGCAGAGCACTTGTTGTGGTTTCCTTGTGCCTTCGACATCTCTCTTTGCCTGTGTAGCGTTCCCGGAGAAAATAATGGTGACCAGGAGGCGGAGTCGTAGGTTTTCAGTTGGCGGCACAGACACGCAGCACAGGGAGCGTCTCCGGCTCAGATCTAAACGGGGCGTTTTGGCCGACATTCACTGAAAGGTGGAGCAAGCAAGAGAGGGAGAGAGCGGACTGTTCTCATATCAGGGGAGTCTGAAGGCAGGCCAGGGACACAAATTTTCACTGGAAAACCTTGAAAAAGTGCATTTTGCATAATATGTCCCTTTTAAATTTGGTTCTTCTCAACCCCAGTGCTGATAAATACCAGTACTAGAGCAAAAAACAAAGGTTCTGGTTCTCAAATAGGGGAACTTCTATGTGTCTGTTCACAATTTTAAATCAGAAGAATTCCGAGTCCCACAAGGATCAATCCTTGGCCCACTACTTTTTAAACAATACAAGCATTCATACACAGATGACACACAGCTTTGTATCTTTCTGTCTACCAATGACCTTAGCCTTAGACATCCTGATAATTTGCATTACGGACATAGATTACTTGATGGCAAAAAAAAATGTTTCACAGCTAAAAATGAATAATAATTAAATTCTTTTTGGCGACTCCAAAAAAAAAACAAAAAACATCTCAACCCCCCAAAAAAGGTCAGGGACCTGGGTGTCAAACCCTACTCCCTGCTGACCCTAATTTCAAAAATTGCATATCACATATTACAGGATATTCATTCTAGCATCTGAGAAATATATATAATGTAAAAGGTTCACGTCACAAAATGATTGTTAGAAACTGGTTCATTCTTTCAGTTTCAGCAGACTGGATCACTGCGATACTGTCTTCACTGGATTGTCAAAACATTCAGCAGGAAGACTTCAACTCATACAGAATTCAGCTGCCAAAGTTCTGGTCCACGAAAACATCATCACATTATATTAATGCTTAAATCAGTTCACTGACTTCCCATTCAACAGATTATTCATTTTAAACTCCTATTGGTTTTTTAGGAACAACATAGTTCAGGCACCTAGTGTATTTCTGACCTGTTTACTGACTGTATCCCCATCAGGCAGCTTCAGTGGCTTTTTGGTTGTACCAAGAACAAGATAAGGAGCTGGTAAAGGTGCTTTTGATTCCTGTGAATGTGATCTCTTGCTCTTATGAGCTGCCATCTATGCAAACCGCGTCTCCAACCTTCCTGTTTTCTCAGGCCTATGAACAGCGCTAGGGTACGTGTGTTTCTTTTTAAATTATTTTCATAATGATGTCACTGCATTGCTTAATGTTCGTCTGTCTTTTATTAATGTAAAACACTTTGGTTTTCTCTGTATTTAACTGTGCTCTACAAATAAAGCTACCTTGTCATGCCTAAACAGAGTAGGATAAAAAGAAAACACAAGAGTTTAAATATTTAGCTCACAAGTTAAGCATGGGGTCGTGATAACAAGGCACAAATGAAGATCAAAAACTGTAATGATAACAAGTGTAGTGCCAAAAGAACAAATATAGAGCGAGCAGAGATAAACAGATGTGCTACTAATATACCATCCACAGGATAAGTAGTTAGCAGCAGTTTTTTGTAGTGTTCTATACAAAGTGGCTAATATGGAGAAAAAAAGTTCTTATGGTTGTTGTTTGGCTGTGTGGGATGAGTTACAAGTCCATACTTTCTGGAGACAGAGGGCAGAGAGGTCAGCATCCTGATGTACAAGTTAGTTATTCACAGATTTTTGTCAGGGTGCCATCCTTTAGTTCATCTTTTGTCTGTTTGCAAAGATTAGACAGGTACGCAGACATGAGGGAGTGGTGTAAACTGGAAGCATGTGGTCAGGCTGGTTTTTAAAAAAAAGATGACACAACAGAAAGAACCTGTTCTGCCACTGGTTAGAATGACTGGCTTCCTCTCTCGCACACACACACTCACACACAGACTGGATCCACTAATGATTATAGAGGCAGGGTTATTTATTGTCAGGGTTTTTCCTCATGTGTTTGCTTTGACATGACGTGTGTTTGAGAAGTCTGTGTAATGCAAACACCAACACCAGCAGCCCCAACCGTTTTCCTGTCCACACACAAAACTTTAAGTAAAAGTTTGACATTTTGACTGCTTACTTATGTCTCTTTCCTGTGGCCTATCTGTCTTCCTTCCCATCAGGCACCACTTTCACGCTCCTGCAGTTGTCTCTGAAGTTTGCCGGTCTGGCGTACATCAGAGGACCCTGAACTGGTTCCCAGGCTTCGTCTTCATGCTCTCCAGCATCCTTACAGTACTGGGAATGATACCCATCAGGTAGAGTGTGCCCGAATAATGTTGATAACAGCTGATCTATTCCAAGCTAGTATTTATTTTTCAACAAAACCATGCAAAAATCTATTTGGTGTTTTTGTTTTCTGTATATTTTAAAAATGTATGAAAATGAGATTCTAAAAAGGTGGGAATCAACATTCAGAGAAATCCACGATTCATTCAAGGTAACAATGCATTTCCTACTGGTGGCTAGTTGCTTCTATGGAAACATTGGATGCACTGGAGAGTGAGGAAGGAAGTCGGTGAATGTAACTCAACATAACTGAACATATGAACACATGAATTGTGTTAAAGTCACATTCACCAACTTCCTTCCTCAATCTCTGACATATCTGACATGCCCTGTATTTTCCTGGAAGCTATAGGAACCAGCGCCACCGTTAATCTGAATAAATTACATTTACAAAATAAATTTAATTTACAAAAATAAATTACATTACATTACATTTCTCTATATGTGAACATTGTTAGAAACGTTTGGGATGAGGCAAGTACACAGCTCAACAAAATATAAAACATATTTAGTTGTTTGACATTTTGATATGGAAATGTTGCATATTATAGCTTTAAATTATTTTTTGTTTTTACTTCTTAGAGAGACTCAGAGCAGCTCATTTGTCATTTTCTTTGACCACAAGTTGAGTTGTGACAGTGATCAGTGTCATCTTGGAACACAAGTTTTCAATGCATGTGTACATAAAGTCTGGGTGAAAATCACTTTAGACCAATACTTTTGAACAATCTGGGTATTTTTAAAAAAAACGTTATCTATACCCTGTTAAGATAAAATATATATAGGTTTTGGCCATTACAAGAGGAACAGCAGGTTTTATTTTACATACACATTTTACATTAAATACCACGTCTGGTATATTTTACTGAGGCCTATGCAGACTCATACATGCAGATAATTGCATGAAAATAAGACAGCCTGGTTTGACCAAGTTTAAAACTTGAACCATTGATATTAGTCAGTGAAATTTGTCCAAACTGTTTCAAAATAACTGAGGTAATGTCCTCAAGAACACACCCAATGTGATTTCAACATAATGTAGATGCGTCATTGAATGTGTAAGATATAAAAAACCCCTTGTAAGCACCAGTAAAGGAAAAAAGACTTTTTAAAAAAAGACTAGTTCCCTGCTGTCACCCAGCTCAGACTGGATCAAATTGGGGTTTCAGCCTTAACTATCGAAGACATTGGATACATCAAGAACAGATTTCTTGATGTTTATTGGGATTTTGTCTTTATATTTGAAGTGTTTTGCTTCCTCACACTTTGTTGCGGAATCTGTAGATTCATTTTCTGGCTAGTAGTGAGACCATACCTTACATACCAGCTGTTGTCTTATAAATAAGAATTGCTTATCATTTCTTAATACTAGAATCAAAATAGCAGTTTACAGTATTTTGGAGTGAAAATAGTCATGCTGACATTTGAACCTGCAGGTCAGGAAAGGCTGACTGAGTAAAGGAGAGTTTTATTTTTTACACTAGAGCTGCCAGGAGTCACTGTTTACCTAAAAAAGCCAGTGGGTAAAACTTACCCACTACTAGAATACATTTATTTTAAGGTTCATGCACTTGGTGATTTAGTTAGTGCAGGTTAATTTCCTCAGTCCTCACTCAGAATAAAGGTGTTGCCAATAGCAACATAGAAAATTGATCAAAATGTGCAAAATTAATAATGCTTAAATAATTGTGTTTTCTGTAGGAGAAACTTTTACCCACCGGCACTTAACGGTATAAATGCCCATTTTGGATTTATCGTGACAATTTTTACCAACAGACTGGTAACACAGCAGACACTTTTACTTATCAGAACAGGAAAAAGCACTGGTGCACTTAACAGTAACTAGAAAAATTGCATTTCCTGGCGAAAATGCAGTGGGAATGTTTAATGCTGAAAAGAATTTGAAAAAAGCTGCTGAAAACACTAATACTGTAGCACAAAGTATGCAGAAGCAGTACAAGTTCAAAGTTGAGTAGGTTTGAAGATTATAGAATTCTGTTGTCAGAATTGTTGAAAAAAAGTTGAAGAGTGTAAAAAGAATAAAAGTTACAAAAGTTGAAGACTAATGGGCTAAAAGTGCTGAAAGAGCTGAGCAGAGTGATGGTTGAATGGTTTCTGTAGCACAACGTATGCAGACGTAGTGCAAGTTCAAAGTTGAGTAGGTAGTATTTCAGTTTAAGTAGTAGTTTTTTAGTAGCGGTAGTAATAATAGTTTTACAGTGTAATAGTAGTAGAAGTAGTAGAAGTGGTAGAAGTAGTAGAAGTAGTGTTACAAATGGTAGTAGTAGTAGAAGTTGTAGTTGTAAAAGTAGTAGTAGTGGTAGTAGTAGACGTAGTACTAGAAGTGATAGAAGTAGTAGAAGCAGTAGTAGTAGTAGTAGAAGTAATAGTAGTAGTACTAGTAGAAGTAGTAGTACTAGTACTAGTAGAAGTAGTAGAAGTATAATAATAATAATAAAGAATAGAAAAACAATAGTGGGAATGCCTTTAAGCATTCCCACTGAATAATATAATGAGATTTAGGTCACTTTTTAAATGTATATGGTGTTATTATGGTATTATTTTATACTCTCAGCTGTATGTGCTACAGTGTAACATCTTATACATAATAAAAATTAAATGTGATACTATTGTATTATTAGGGTAAAACTGTGGAGTTTCCTCGTAAACAAAAACTACATCAAGCAACAGTCATAGAATAACGAGGAACTAAGAATATCCATGTTTTTAGAAGAATATCCTGATACAGATATGGATGGGAATTCTAGAAGACTATTTTAAATAATTAAAACCAAAACTAGCATTTAGACAAAAAGAAGAATTACAGGAAATATCTGAGTATCATTTTAATTGAATTCAGCGTAGATTTTAAAATGCTACTGTTACTGAAACTGAAAAAATACCAGACATCTCTCGGGATCAACAGTTGTAGATTATGTATTTATGTAATAGTTGACTAGCTGACTCTTCCCAAACTGGGTGTTCCCAGAGAACACGGCGAGACTAGGACTGAACGCCACCTCTGAGGTTGATGGAGGTGAGACGAAAGGGAATGTGGCACAAAAATGGTTCGCTTGCAGAGTTTGGCTCCTGCCACCCCTGCTAACTGAGCTAACAGCAGATAGCGGTTAGCTACTTTAGCAACAAGTAAAACTATCAGGATTCTTCAGAAAGCATCAGGATACTCTGTTAATCACCTTTGTACTGTATTCTGAGCCGAGTTCAATTGGCAGCTAAGTTAGCAGAAACTCTGAAAGCTGAGTGACCTGAGGACAATGGAGGGAAAACCAGGAAGCATTTTCTACATGAAACATAAACCGGTACAGCCATCAAGTTGTGTTTATTTATTAAATATCAATGTTTCAGTGAACCAGACCTTCATCAGGTATGCATACGTCATGCATGAGACCCAGTGTTCCACTTGGGGGTTCAGTGACCGTACTGAACTACTACTGCAAGTAGCTGAAAACATAAATACTCAAGTGCAAGTACCTTAAAACTGTATTTAAGTGCAGTACTTGAGTAAATGTCCTTAGTTACTTGTCATTACTGAGAAAAACATGATTTTGTGTAAGTGAAGTGAACCGACCTTTGCATGCTGGAGGTAAGAGTCGGGGATAGTCCTATTTTGAGATCTATTTGGTTTTGAATAAAATTTACATTTTGGAGCCTCTTCACTGATTGTTGTTCTAGTAGTCTATTTGATTATGTCAACACTAAAAACCAATTAATAACAACCTGCAAGACTATTTGTGTATCATTTCAGATCTTCACTTCACTGCTGCCTGACCAGAACTCTTCAACTCTTTACCAGGTTTGTTGAATTATGGACAGTATGTGACTGCTGTAACCTGCCTCTTAAGTTATTGTAAAAAGTTTGTTGTTTACTTCTTCTTCTTCTTCTTTACAGTCACAGAATGAACACCACCGTTGATGACGATGATTTGCCTCTGGAGCTTTTAGCCGTAGCTGCAGCTTCAGTCAACCCCATCCTGGGTATTCCTTTGAACTGTTATGTCATGTGGCTGATAGTAGCCAGAGATACTTTGGCCTCAGACTTCTTTTCTCTCAACCTGGCTATGTCTGAGATCCTCTTCTCTTTGTCCGGCATTTGGTTCTTTATTTATGTACCGCTGAGATCGTCCCTCTGTCTTGAAGCCTTCATGTTCTCACGTAGCCTGTTTTTTACAGCCCGTCCTCTCTTCCAGTGTTGCATCTGTATCGAGTACTACGTCGGGGTTGTCCACCCGGTGTTATTCCTTCACTTTAAACCCCTGAGGTACAGGGTGGCCTGTTGCTGTGTTGCCTGGCTGATTGTCTTGGCATCCTGTCTCTACTCTATCTTCACCTTTACAGACCCTCTGTATCTTTATGGGATTTTCATCCAGAATGTGCTCTTCATCACCATAATGCTTTTCTGCTGCCTCTCAGTTCTCTGGGCTCTGAAACGCCCCGGGCCAGGAGAAAACGCCACAGAGAAGCAGAAGAGCAATAAGATGAAGAGAAGGGCCTTTAAAATCATTTTACTTATCATGATTTCCATAACCATTGCTTTCTTTTTGTATATAGCTGTTATTCCACTTCAATGTTGCATAGATGACTTTTACAAAGTCCTCACCATTTGCCTGAGCTTTGCTTTAGCAATAGGGTTCACACAGCCTCTCCTCTACCTCCACAGGAGTGGAAAACTTCCATTCTTCAAGGAGCTCTAATTTTCACTGTTAATATACCAATGTATATCACTCATTATCTCATTCTTGAGAACTGGGACAAGTATAACTGTTAGAATGGTTCCTGGTGATTTTTGATTTATATTTACATTTACATTACAAAGCACTGATTTGCAACAATATATGATTGCACTCTTGCCTTTTTAAATGCAAATAATCAAAAATACTGTGTGGAAAAACTGCTTAATCAATAATGTAAACAAAAGTCTGACTGCATTGTACTCTACTTGATTGTCATTGTAGCACATTTGTTCATTGTTTGCATAAGAGAACCTGTGACACATTCAGGTGTGCAGAGATTTTTTTTCAACCTTTTTAGGAATGGCAAGAGATGTGGAGATGGCACCTTGATGTGCAGATGTGTGCAGTGGATTTATCTGGTCTGCTGAGCGGCTGTGTGTAAATCGAACGGACTGTGGTGTTACTTGGAGAATGCACGGCACTTTCGTGGTGTCCACAGTTGTCGATGTGCAGGTCTGTTTGGGAGAAACCCAGCCTGAATATCGGTTAAAGAGTGTGTCAGATTGATCAGCAAACTCTGTCTGAAGGGCCAGCAAGCTAACAGCTTTGAGTACTTGCAGAAGAGATGGATCAGATTTTAAAGAATCTGTCTCAGCATCCTAATCGTTTTTAAGTGTAATCATTTAAATATTTAAATGAATAAATTGTTATCATGACAAAAATTACTTCCTCTTCATCATTGTTAATATGTCACAGCATTGATTAAGACCACAAAAGTTCTTAAATTGTGTGCATGAAAGATTTATGCATGAGACTCAGTGTTCCACTTGTGGGTTCAGTGAGCCTCCTGAACCAGTGCAAACTGTGCCAAGTATAAAGTTGCAGAAAATGTAAATACTCAAGTGCAAGTACCTCGAAACTGTATTTAAGGGCAGTACTTGAGTAAATGTGCATGTTACATTCCATTACTGCTCATGATACGTGAAGAAAATATGATTTCATGTAAGTGAAGTGAACCGACCTTTGCATGCTGGAGGTAAGAGTCGGGGATAGTCCTATTTTGAGATCTATTTGGTTTTGAATAAAATTTACATTTTGGAGCCTCTTCACTGATTGTTGTTCTAGTAGTCTATTTGATTATGTCAACACTAAAAACCAATTAATAACAACCTGCAAGACTATTTGTGTATCATTTCAGATCTTCACTTCACTGCTGCCTGACCAGAACTCTTCAACTCTTTACCAGGTTTGTTGAATTATGGACAGTATGTGACTGCTGTAACCTGCCTCTTAAGTTATTGTAAAAAGTTTGTTGTTTACTTCTTCTTCTTCTTCTTTACAGTCACAGAATGAACACCACCGTTGATGACGATGATTTGCCTCTGGATCTTTTAGCCGTAGCTGCAGCTTCAGTCAACCCCATCCTGGGTATTCCTTTGAACAGTTATGTCATGTGGCTGATAGTAGCCAGAGATACTTTGGCCTCAGACTTCTTTTCTCTCAACCTGGCTATGTCTGAGATCCTCTTCTCTTTGTCCGGCATTTGGTTCTTTATTTATGTACCGCTGAGATCGTCCCTCTGTCTTGAAGCCTTTATGTTCTCACGTAGCCTGTTTTTTACAGCCCGTCCTCTCTTCCAGTGTTGCATCTGTATCGAGTACTACGTCGGGGTTGTCCACCCGGTGTTATTCCTTCACTTTAAACCCCTGAGGTACAGGGTGGCCTGTTGCTGTGTTGCCTGGCTGATTGTCTTGGCATCCTGTCTCTACTCTATCTTCACCTTTACAGACCCTCTGTATCTTTATGGGATTTTCATCCAGAATGTGCTCTTCATCACCATAATGCTTTTCTGCTGCCTCTCAGTTCTCTGGGCTCTGAAACGCCCCGGGCCAGGAGAAAACGCCACAGAGAAGCAGAAGAGCAATAAGATGAAGAGAAGGGCCTTTAAAATCATTTTACTTATCATGATTTCCATAACCATTGCTTTCTTTTTGTATATAGCTGTTATTCCACTTCAATGTTGCATAGATGACTTTTCCAAAGTCCTCACCATTTGCCTGAGCTTTGCTTTAGCAATAGGGTTCACACAGCCTCTCCTCTACCTCCACAGGAGTGGAAAACTTCCATTCTTCAAGGAGCTCTAATTTTCACTGTTAATATACCAATGTATATCACTCATTATCTCATTCTTGAGAACTGGGACAAAACTGTATTTTGAAGGGATTTTGCAGACCATATTACATATATTTCAATCCTTTAAGAAAGGATTTTCAACAAAAAATGGAATTTAAGTGTTGATATTAATATTTTCTCATGTTGGTATAAATAATTAAAGTTTTTTTTTGATGGGAACTCATTTCTCACAATTGTCAAGAATGGGTGACATGTATGTGAATGTATATGTACTGTATGTTGTGGTATGATACAACTATAAGTAGTAGAATGGTTGCTGGTGATTTTTGATTTATATTTACATACTTGTCTTTTTTAAATGCAAATAATTAAAAACACTGTGTAGAAAACCTGCTTGATCAATAATGCAGAAGAACAGAAGTCTGATTGTATTGTACTCTACTTGATTGTCACTGTAGCACATCTGTTCATTGTTTGTGACAGAGAAACAGTACAATAAATCTTGTACATTTATTTAATAACAGTGTTTCGTTTATTTTCATGTTTGGTGAATACTGTGATGATGATGAAAAAGACAGGTGGTCTAAGGTGGTCTTCCAGTGGAGAAAACACAGACGCAAGAAAAAGAATTGCCCTTTAAATGGTTACTTAATAGTTTTATAATAGTTCCCTGTGATTTTATTACGTGTATGTAGTACTTACTGTACCGTACATCACATAATAAAACAATTTTAATCTAAACCAGGGACTGGACCTGTTTCGCCACAAATGCATCAGCACTTTTGACACGCTGATTAGGTTTAGGCACCAAAACTGCTTGGTCAGGTTCAGGAAAAGATCATGTTTGACTTTTGGTTTCACGTGGGTCATTAACCATGGCCCTCTAGATGTTATCTGTGCGAGGTGTAAGACAGGAGGAGATCATGTAATCGCTTCCATGAGTATATGTCTGTGCATTGATGCCTGGAACTACAGCATGTCCACAGCTAATCTTGAATACAGCCTCTCTTTTTCAAAACTTTTATGATTGTATGCTGAAGGACATCGATGATTCAGAATTCTTCAAAATACCTTTTTTTTCTTACATTTATGCCTTTATGTATTTATGGCCAGAGACTTTATGTTTTCAGGTCATACCATTCTTGTGAACAAGATATCTCAAGAATGCCTTGAGGGAAAAACTGTTCACATGGACTCAAAGATGGTCAAGGTAACAGTGACCTCACTACATACACTTTTGGCTATATCTCAAATTTCATGCGTACAACTTCACTTCAACTTCTGTGACATCATAATGTTCAGCTCTCCATCAGTCCTCTGTCCTCCTCTGTAAAAAGAGTCTCTACGTGAAGACAGCATGTTTCTCACTGGAAATCATTCATTGGAATCACATGTGTAGAGCAACAACTTACATTTTGCCAAATAATACACTTAATAACTTTTATTAAATTGCCTCAAAGTTACAGGTCAATATAGTGGTAACTTTCATGTTTAAATCCTTCAAAGTCTTCACTACAGGTGCTTGAGATCTTGTTTCAACTCAGAGAGTGTATATTCAAAGTTCATGTTAATGTTGGTGGAAATTTGCAAATCTCTGCTGGTTGAATCTGGCAGTTGTGGTTACATTGTAGTAGGTGCTTCACCATCTCTTGCCTGGTTGGGATCTGCACTCTACTGAATGACCTCTTCTGGTTTGACCCACCTCCTCCATAGGCAGACTTTCTCACTCTTCGTGCTACATCACCTGATGTGGAGGTTTTCATTGAAGTTACTAGAAAGGATGGTCCGTCGCATACAGATGCAGAGAGATGTGACAAATTTAATGACCTGGGAAAGAGAACAGGCTGGCCTGCATGTATTCGAGCATCATTTGCATGTTTAGAGCTGAGGTTGAGCAAGTGATGCATTACAGACTTTGAATCTGGTGTGATCATTTGTACACTACTAACCCTATCCCTAACAATGGCATCACCCAGACAGGATAAAAAAAAACTGTGGTTTCTGATCATTTCTGTTTATGATCATAATTTTATATATTACATTATTAACAGTATTGACTAAGTTTATGGTTATATTCAGCTAAACTGTATCATGTCTTTTTTTTCTTTTTCCTCTTTCAGTCTGTTTCTGATTGGAAGACTTGACTCCACGCCAGAGTAGGTCCATCTTCAGCACAGCTCAGCATAATAACAGTGGTAATGGAAAGCCAACACGGCGTGGACAAAAAGTGGAAAAGCCCCATGTGTGTTTGTGTGTCAGTCTTGTCTAACATTCACCACAGAAGTCAATTCTTTCCTTTACATCTCTCCTCTCTTTACTGTCATGAAGTGACTTTCAAAAACATTTCTCACCCCCAGCAGCAGTAAACAGCAGAGTTGGCAGATGTGATTTCTTCGTGGATTGCTGCTGCAGAGGGGTTGATGAGTGAAAATAATCCCTCCACTCCTGCCAGTAAAAGAGTCGGCATCAGAGTGACTCCAGTGTTTCTTCCTCCAGAACCTCCAGTCTCATACGGAACCTCTCATTCAGAGCTCCCGTGCTCTGAGCAGCTGTCTGTTGGCTTTGTGTGTGATAGACTGGCATGAATGTAACTGAAGGTGAAGTCAAAAGTAACTCAGTGAGCTGACAAACTCCTGGACTGAGCACGTTGCTTATTAGCTGGACTCTTTTTAAGATTTTCTTTCTGACAATTCAGTTTTATAGCAACTTTTCCTGCAGGAGTTTCCACCGTTGATTCAGGGTCTCACCGATTGAGCATGCACATGCAGCTGCGCTAGTAGAACAGCCAGGAGGAACGCCTGGTTTCTAGATGACCTGTGATTGGTTTAAGTCTACCGTCATGGGCCAGATTTCCTAAAGCCTGAAAACAGAGCCAAGAGGAGGTGCAGAAGTCTAGTTCTGTGATCTCTTGATTTACAGTATGCTGATAGGTTATTATGAAATTATCTCTCAGTGATGCCAAAACAATGTTGCCTACCCCAGCTTTAATATAAACTAATGCAAAACGCTGTTGAATTAACTCACTGAGACTTTTGCTTTTACACTGGAGGACTCCAGCTCATAACAACAGCTGTTGTGGCTTGCAGATCTTTCTTTTTTGTTCTGTGTCTGACTGTTTCTCTGACTGGCTGTCCTTTCACTTTCCTCTCTTTTTCCTTCTGTCTGTTGATTGTTAAAATGGAATTAAGGCAGAAAGTTTGCCTTTCAACCACAAAAGGTAAATAGGAAACCACCCGAGCATTGTGTTTACTAGTGCGGGCAGATGATCAATAATTTCATTGTAATGAGTAAATAAACAATACTGACATATTTTTACTACTATTATTTATTCAGGAGTCTGATGTTTTTGAGTCCTAAATGTCTCAGAATGTCTGGCTTTGAGGGGGGCCGATGTTCTTTTCGGAGGAGCTGATCTCCCCTTAGCTCCCCCATAGTCCAAATTCACGCTTGTATATCTGTTTGAGACACCAAGGTGCATGACAAAATATCACTATTTGACAACCTGGGGTTTGGAACAGGCTGGGATGCATCATGTATTTGGGCATCATTTGCATGTTTATTCATCACAGAACTGAGGTTGAGCAGGTGACGCATTACACATGCAGTACACTGTATATCAGCATCGCCGAGACAGGACAGAAAACTGTAATTTCTTTTTTCTATCTTTTTCTCCTCTCAGTCTCAAATTCTGATTGGAAGACTTGACCGTGAAAGGCTGGGAAAATGAACTCATGTAATCAGTCTACATTCTCTGACATCAAGACAATAACAGTCGCCTCTGTTGCAGTCAATCTTATCTTGAGTCTGCCGACCAACAGCTATGTCGCGTGTCTGATAGCGACCGGAGCAGGAGACGTCATGGTGAGGGAGTTCTTCCCACTTAACTTGGCTGTTTTTGAGATCCTCTACTGCTTGCTTTCTGTTAGCAACTTTGTTGGGAGCCTCACCAGTGCAGTGAAACATCTAGGAAGACTTTCAAATAGTTTTCTATGGAGTGGACGTCCCATACTGCAGTGTTGTATCTGTATTGAGCAGTTCCTGGCTGTGGCTCACCCTGTGCTGTTCCTCAAGTATAAACCACTGAGGTACAAAGCAGCCTTCTCTGGGGTGGCCTGGACAGTTATCATTGGACTTTATGTATTTTACATCACACTGTCTACCAAGACAAGGAATCTTGTTTTTGTGACTGAATGCATGGTGCTGATATCAGTAATGCTATTCTGCTACTTTTCAGTCCTTGTCGCTCTAAAAAGACCTCGGCCAGGGGAGGGGAAAACAGAAAGAGACAACAACATGAAGAGAAGAGCTATTCTTATTATCCTGGTGGTTGTTGTGTCGTTTGTGGGAACATACTTATTGTGGTGTGTTGCTATACTTTCCCAACTAAGCTCTTGGTCTTCATATGGCAGGCGAATATTCACAAAAATGTGCACTTTTATTACTTTTGCCAGCGGGTTTGTACAACCACTCCTTTACCTGCTAAAGAATGGAATACTTTCTTGCAAAAAAGCTGTGTGAGGGTGACCTTTACCAGGAAAACATGATAGTCTATGAATGGATGGATGGATACTGACCATTGGGAAGAATAAATAATGGTAAAGTGAGTGTGTCACGATAGAATTTATTAATTGTTTGGCCTATAAATCTTAATGTGAATAATATTCCTGACTTATATTTTGCATCTTTTTTACTTACACTGTATAGTCATTTTTTGCATCACAGTCATGTGAGAATATATATCCAAAGTATACATGTTGATTTGTATAAATAGCTGTTATTTTACAATAAAATAATATCCTTTTTTCTTCAGTTGTATTTGTTGTTGTTGTTTTTTTACCCTGTTATGGACAACTGATGATAGCTCTTTTATTTTCTTTGTTTCCTAGATGAGAAGGGTCAGATTCAGTGGTGGAAAGAGTACTGAAAATCTGTACTCAAGTTCAAGTACTGTTACAGTCTAAAATATTACTCAGGTTCAAGTAAAATGTGCTAGAAAACTAAGTAAAAGAACACAGTATTCTTCTCAAAAATTAGTCAGTGTGTTAGTTTTCTTTATAATTGACATTTAATGAATTATCAGTAGCAGGTATGCAACCAAAAAGGTTTCTGTTCCTCCAACTCTTCAGTCTAAATTGCTTCCAGCTCCTGGGCTGTTCTGGGCCCTGTTTCCCAGAGGGGGGGTGCACAGATAAACAGTCCACAAACACAAACAAAGGTATCCAAAGGCAGTAGGCTTAAGTAAGGTCAAAACTGCAAAACTCTGGTCAAATCCAAAGAGAACAAGAGGGAAACACACAGTCAAACAACTGTGAACGAACTGGCAACAGACAAAGTGCATCACAAGGACTACATACACAAGGGAGGAGGGGTGATGCGGGACAGGTGAAACCTATCAGGGTGGGGCAGATAATCACACAGGAGGGAAACACACGGGCAGGAAGTAAAGCACCTGAAATGAGAGACAAAGGTGAGTATCAAAATAAAACAGGAAATACTGACAAAAATTGAAAACAAAAAACCTTAATGGGAACCTCAAGGTGTAACACTCTAATATAATTTTTAAAGTAATTATGTTAATAATGTAATTCATAATAAAGTACAGCCTGAGTATAAGTACAGACTTGAAAATCTACCCATGATGCATATACTAGATTTTAATTGGCTAGTTTTAGTTTTAATCAAAGAGACCATCTGACTTTTGAAACACATGTATAAATCTGAAGTTAGTTGACATTAAGTATCGTGAAAGGTGCCATTAAATAAAAATGATGATGATGATCATTTTCATTTCTTCTAATCAGAAAAAGGAATGATTTCTGGAGGTGAATGCAGTGCATGCTGGGAAGTAT
This sequence comes from Lutjanus erythropterus, assembly GCF_056507025.1. Classification (NCBI taxonomy): domain Eukaryota; kingdom Metazoa; phylum Chordata; class Actinopteri; order Lutjaniformes; family Lutjanidae; genus Lutjanus; species Lutjanus erythropterus. The sequence continues at coordinate 46,292,888 of NC_139319.1, read as the reverse complement.
ATGTAAATCAGCTAACAATGTTTCAAAATAATTCAATTTAATGAGTTAAGTAAATGATCAGTGTGACATTTAGTCAACTGGACTGATAATGAAGTGATAATTAAACAATTTTAAAATTCAGAGTGACAAACCTAATTAAACTGAGATAATAATATAATATAATTTTTGTAATGAATAACAGATGAAGTAAACAAGACTCAGTCACTTTTATTGAAGTGAGAGGAGAACTTGGTTTCTTGGCAGTTTCAGTTGCTGATGATTTAGTTTTGACAAAACTGATGGTGTAAATCAATAAATTCATAAAATGTTGATTAAACGTGCAATTTTATTTAAAAATGTAAATAAATATTTTTCTTAGTCTTACCATTCCACTACACCACAGCTATCTTGAACTATATATTTCAGTTGTAATAATAAAAAAAAAACAAATTTAACAACATTTAATGTTGTTACCATCATAGGTAACACCAATGACAAAAAAAGACGCATAAATAATTTAATTAACGTATAAAAGTAATGAAAATACATAAAGCTCTACTTTTTGTGGATTCATCAAGTTTAGGAGTTCATTATTAGTAGAAATTGCTGTAATAGGTTTTAGGTCTATAAGAAGAAATAAATTTAATTAAATCTGTGTCACCCAGATTCCTGTAGAATGACCCGAACTTGACACACCATACAGTTTAGTTCACAGAACCAGCTGCAAAACACATCCCGACATAACATAAGATTTTTTTGTGAATTGACGTGACGTATTTTGGAGATCTGTGTGATGTTGGTGGGTCAACTGTCTCTGACTGTCCGAGACACAGTTTGCTGTTCAGCTTCATTACATGTTATTTCCCACTAGATGGCACTGTCTCCCTCTTCATTTGAACAGAAGGTCTCACTAAAGTGTGCATCTCAGTATGACAGAGAGAGAAACATGATCAACGTTTTAGTCCAAACGTATTGTTGGTACTACTGAGTGAAAATGACCATCAACACTCATCACACATATAGTATAAATCCTAAGAAAAGCCTATGAACAAGTAAATACCTACGTACTTGTTTCAATACTGCTGTCTTTATATCCCATATATATACTTTTATTCAAATAGTTTTGCTAATTGATGTCGCTGTGTATTTTCATGACCTTTTCAATTTGCTAATCTTGTTGATGGAATGTTTTTGAGAATAGAATTTGATTGACTGATAGTTGAATCAAACTGTAACTGTAGAAACATTTGACAAACATACACAACTGATGAAACAGGTGGTTGTTTAATGATTTGTTTGGACAGAGTTTTGATGCAATGACATTATAATATATACATATAAGAGCTTATACATCCAATTTAAACATAGATAACACTGACAATAAAATTTCTATTCAATGTATTACTGTGATTGTGTGCAGTCACCAATTTAAAAATTTTTGATATTCATTTAAACATTTTGTGCAAGTAGAAGAGCAAGCAACAAGTTTTGCAGATACTTCATTAAGTTCTTAAAGGCCCTGGCCTGCACTGCTGTTTATCCACCTGAAATGTTCAAAGTGAGTTGCAGAGTTTTGGAGATATCAGCAGTGGAGAGGTCTGCCTTCTCTCCAATATAATGGGACTAAATGACACTTGGCTTGTGGTGCTCAGTGCACCTAAATCATCAAAGCCAGTGTCTCCTTCAAAGAAATCATGACTTAGTTACTCAAGATAATCCACAGACCTTAATATGAGCAGTGTAATGTCAGAACTACTTTCTTTGTATTCTAAAGAGAGTAGTTCTGGTAGATTTTCCTGCAGAAAGACAGCACTTCCTACATGAAACTGCTCACCGAGCTCCATTATATTTGAGAGGAGGCAGACATCTCTATGGCAAATATGTTCAAGAACTCACACCAAAACAGTATAGATGGATAAACAGCAGTATAGGCCAGAGGAAAAAAAATTATTTTTGGTATTTAAAACTATTTACTTTTACAAATTATGTTATTTGCAGCAACCCACAGCTGATCATCTTCAATTATAACATGTTTATCTTATGCAATATCCCAAAGAATGCAGATAGATTTTGATTCACTTTTTGAGTCCTTTACAACTTCAACATCTCTGGCTTTGAAACTTTTAAATTTAATTTGATAAAGTTATTCAGTTGCTTCTGTCAGTGTTTCCTGAGTGTATAACAAAGAAATTCAAATTCAAATCATTGTTGATTAAAGATAGATTAGATACACAAGATGGTAAAACACATGAGACTACTCATTTTGGAAAAAGAGCACAATTCAATTTAGAAAAAGTGCCTGCGCTCCTCAGTTTGTAGACCATCTCACATGGAAGATTGTTCTGCACAGATTTCTTGATTATTTCTGTGACTTTAAAGACCTCATAAGGAGGAATCAGCACTTCTGCTTCTTTCTTAAATTTTGAGTATGATGAGATGTCTGCTCCAAAGCATGTGTGTACCTGAAAGCAAGACTTGCGTCCAAATTGTGTTGCAACTTTGTACCCAGCCGTTGTGCTTGAGGTAAAAGAGCCAAAGCGAATGTCTTTGTTGAAAACATCTTGGCTAAAATATTTATCGACTCCACGGTATCCAGTGACACATCCTTTACTATTGTGAGCTTTGAGGGTTTTAAGGGCCTCAGTCAGGAGAAAGTGAAGTGAGTGATACTTGAATTTTTTCTGGTACGAGAATTTCTGGCTTCGAACTGCATTATTGAAATCTTGATATATATTTGGTTGAGCGAGGGAATAAACATAAATAGCCATAGCTAGTTCTTTTCTGAGTTTAGTGGGATGGTGGGATTTCTGAGCTTCATGCCATGCCAGTTTGAAGTTCTGGTCTGTGTTTCTCTCAATCGACAGGTATTTCTGCACCTGGGACTTCATTTTGTCTTCGCAGCCTTGGTACATGTCATCGACTGAGTTTGGAGCCATGTCCAGTGGAAGGACAGCATTTAGTTCAGGTCCCTTTAAAGAAAAAATAATCATTCAGTACAGGACAAAAAATCTTTTATGGTCATCTTACTTACATAGTTGTCAGTGCACAGCAGTTACAATTAAGCAAACTATCATCCAGCATATATATTACCTTTGCAGTTCCTATAGAGACTCCATAGATTATTAGAACTGCTGCCCAAACTGCCGTCACTGCCATCCTGCACCGAAGTCGAAACCTGGAGACTCAGTTGAATAATGAAAAAAATAATCTCTGACAACTTGTAGAGCCGAGCAGAAACTCACTTGAGACAGCGTAGTCTTTGTTGTCTTCACTGACTGAGGGAGTACGATACACTAATAGAGTAAGCAGTAAGGTAGTTAAAAAGTGGGAGTCAAATATAATAAAATACTGATGCATATGAAAGGCAAGAGAAAGCAAACAAAACATAAAAAGATAAACCATAAAAGGAATGTTTTTATTATCTCAATTCTGCCCAGTTACAGTATCTGTATTTCTAAGCAAATCTGCCAAAGTGAGGTTGAGGGTTGGAGAGCCAAAAAGTCTCCTCCTCTTGAGAACAGCTTGACCGAAGTATCTGTGCAGTTTGATGTGTGCAAGCAACATAATTCATACTGTACTTAGGTTTATCTGTCTTCTGTCTTGCACTAATAAAAAACTATTTTGTTGTTCAAAGCAAAGTGTGTGATGACTGAATTTGATCTTGTCAAATTCTGGGTTCAAAAAAAAAAAAAAAAAATAACCATAAAGTTACAAGTTACTTAATGCTGACTTCAGACACAAAATGATAATTGCTCTACTTCTTTGTGTCTCTTGATATTTACTCTATATGAAGTTGCTCATAATTATTCAAATTTTTGAATATCCACGATTGAAAGGGGTCATCAAGGGCTTAAATAATTGGCCAATTTAAGATGGTCCTGTCACAGCTCGCTTTTGGTCACCAATACCAGTGGTTCCCAAACTGGAGGGTGGGTCCATGATGTTTTACTTCACTAAAATTTAACTTGAATCCTTTTTTATAAGTTGCTTCTTCAGTTATAGTTAATGGATTGAATGAATGCTTCTGAGGAATGCTTTACCTTGTCAGCCATTAAGTGTTAAGGAAAACCTACAAGGTGCCTAGTAGGACACACTAGAGGAGCATAGAGTGACATATTATCTTTCATACTACATTTGAATTTTTACTGTAGGTCTTTTCCATGTGATTGGTACGATCACTTTAACTTATCTGGAACTTTCACAGTGACTCGTAGGAGCAACAACAGCTACTCTTCTCTTTGCTCACATGATCTGAAAGAGACGTGGTCCAAATTTACAACACTGCTTTGCATGTTTGTCACGTAACAGACTCGAAGCACAGCCAGGGCCCTGTATGCAAACTTCGAGCTGTTGGAGGCAGTCATTCAGCAAACTACTACACAGATGTTGGCAGCTGCTGCATTGTTCCCATTGAGTGCAACAACAGTGTTAGTGGATATGACAGTGTGTAAATATACAATGAAATCAAGAGCACATTTGACATATTTTCAGATTGTCCCTGTCCTGTAAAAATTACTTATATCCAAAGTTGGTGATTTTGAATCTTTTGCAAAACCTAAAGGAGTGAATGCTAATTTTTAAGTTGAGACACTTCTCATATTTCTCAATCCAAACAAACTGGATCATCTGAGAAATGTTTTGCCACAAATTGGCATTTTGGACACATGTTTTTCATTGTTGATGGCCCCTAGGCTTCTGACCTGTTTTCTGTTTGGTTGCCTGGGATCTGGGGAGTGGCTCAGTGGGAGGGACAGCTGACACCTCAGTTGGAGTGAATGCTCATTTATGTCTATGGGTGCCTGAGCAGTCAGTCTCTCACTTCTCTCTGAGCTGCTTGGGTTGTTTGATCTTGGGTTATTTTGTTTGTGTTTGTTGTCTTACAACACATTGACTCACCCACACAGTATAAATATTACTTTAGTTTATCTGAATACTTTTCACTGAGGATAGTGTGCTCTCCATATTGTGGCCCCACTTTTGAGCCAGATCATGACAAAATGGAGGGTTGTCAGCCTCAGATTTTGGTAGTATTTTGCTACTTTTGGGTGGAGTATCACACATGACTCTAAAGTTAGTTTGGGGAGCAATCTAATCCATCTTTGGGCTCATTGTTTTGAGATAAACAGTTATTGATCAAATGTTTGGTGTGGCATTTGGAAAGAACAATTCCAGAGAAAGCAGCAGTTTGAAATGTTGCAACCCAAGTCTTTGAAATCATTACTGATGAAACATGAACTGTGGACTCTCCATGTAGCAGCTTTATTAGACATGCCCAGACAGGTCGGTTGGCACTGTCATCTGCATCTCTGGATAACAGGAAGAGATTATAACAAGAAAACTCAAACTCACTCATTTTCTGTAACCGCTTATTAAGGGTTGCAGGGGGCTGGAGTCTACCCCAGTTGACATTGGGTGAGAGGCGGGGTTCACCCTGGACAAGTCGCCAGTTCATCACAGGACTGACACATAGAGACAGACAACCACTCACACTCACATTCACACCTACGGGCAATTTAGAGTCACCAGTTAACCTAGCATGCATGTCTTTGGACTGTAGGAGGAAGCCAGAGAACCTGGAGAGAACCCACGCAGACATGGGGAGAAAAACTCCACACAGAAAGGTCCTGCCCCAACCAGCTGGGGGATCAAACTCAGGACCTTCTTGCTGTGAGGCAGCAGTGTTAACCACTGCACCACCGTGCCGCCCATACCAAGAAACTTTTCCATGTGTTCTTCATACAACAAAGTATAGAAATGCTATTTCTTTTCAAAATACAGAGGTGAAGGAGGAAACTGTCTGCAGTCTCCCTCAGAGGCAGCATACATTCCAAACAGTTTCCATCAAAAGCATATTGCAGTATGTGTTGTAATGGGAATTCATATTTACTCACAATAATACATTTAAACTTATTGTTCTATGCTTACATGAGTTGGATGAGACCTCATGTGTCTCTTATGTGTCACAGTCCTTATATGCAGGTGTAAGATCTAGTCTAAGGTCCCCATAAACCTTAATTCCATGTTTATTGTGTTCTTGTCTACTCGTGTTAGAGGAAACCTGCTGTGAAGTGCTGATGAGACTGAGGGATAGTTGAATTAAACTGAAAACTGTAAAAACATTTGACAAACATGTACAACTAGTGAAACAGGGCTGTTTAATGATTTCATGATTTGTTTAGACAGTTTTGATCCAATGACATTATAATAGATCTTATACATCCCATTTAAACTTCATTCAATGTATTACTGTAACTGTGTGCAGTGACCAACTTAAATATTCTCAATGTTCATTTAAACATTTTGTACAAGTAGAAAAGAGCAAGTGGCAAGTTTTGTAGATGCTTCATCGGGTTCTTAAAGGGACAGTTCACACAAAAAAAATACATATTTTTCTCCTGGCCTTTGGTGCTGTTTGTCCACCTTAATTTTTTTGGTGTGAGTTCTGTAGATATCAGCTGCAGAGATGTCAGAACTCTCTCCACTATAATGGCACTAAATGACACTTGTCTTGTGGAGCTTAAAGCAGCAGAAAATAACTTTGGAAAAGTCCAAATCCACTAGACAGTAGTGCTACCATGAATCTGGTTACAACAAGGTGGAGTTATTTCAAGCAACAGTGTATTTTTGATTTGGGGATGAATTGTCCCTTTAAAAGTCATTTTAAGTGTTTACAGTGTTTTTGAAAAGCACCCACAGCTAATAATCTTCAATTAACATGTTTAGCTTATTTGAAAATACAGGGTCTCTATGTTGAGCTGAAAAGTGGTGTAATGTCCTGAACAAAACAGATACATTATGACAATTCACACAGTTTTTCATTTTCATTAATTTAGTGAGAACTTTACAACTTCTACACCTCTTGTAAGTACATTTTTAAATCTAATTTGATTTTGTCAAGTTATACTAATGTTTATGTCAGTGTGTGTATATAACAAAGAAATCCATATTCAAATGATTGTTGATTAAAGATAGATTAGATACATAATGTTGTAAAACACGTGAGGTTGATCATTTTGGAAAAAGAGCACAATTCATATCGGTAAGAGTACGTGTGCTCTTCACTGTGTAGACCACCTCACACGGAAGATTCTTGTCTTTAGATTTCTTCATTATGTGTGTGACTTTAAAGACCTCATAAGGAGGAATCAGCACTTCTGCTTCGCCCTCTCCAAATCTAGAGTGCATTGAGATGTCTGCTCCGTAGCACGTTTCGATCTCAAAACATGACTTGTCTCCAAATTTTAGAGCAACTTCATACCCACGCATTGTGGTTGAGGTAAAAGAGCCAAAGCGGATCTCCTTGTTGAGAACATCTTGACTAAAAGGTATGTCAACTGCACGGTAGGTGGTGACACATCTTTCTACCTCAGGTTTGCGAGTGTTGAGGGTTTGAATGGCGTCAGTCAGGTAAAAGTGAAGTGTGTGATATCCAAATGTGGTTCCATACATGGATCTCTGGGTTCGAACTGCATTATTGATAACACTATATATATGCCCTGGACCAAAGCTATAAATATAAATAGCCATAACCTGCTCTCTTCCTAGTGACCTAGATCCTAGTTTCTTATTTTTAAGTGCCTTTGTCTTTCTAAATTTCTCGTCATACTTTTTCCCTGCCCAGTCCCAGGCTTGTTTGAATTGTCCGTTGGTGTTTTTCTCATTCGGCAGGAATTCAGATTCCACCTTGGACTTCATTTTGTCTTTGCAGCCATCATACATGTCATCAACAGATTTTGGAGCCATGTCCAGTTGAACGACAGCACTAGCAGAGTCCTTTAAAGAAAACATAGACATAACAACAAATGATCAGATTTTTCAGTCATTTTATTTACTTACTTAGTTGTCAGTTCACAGCAGTTATAATTAATAAAGCTATCATCCAGAATATACATTACCATTGCAGTTCCTGCAAAGACTCCATAAATTATTAGCGCTGATGCCCAAACTGTCATCACTGCCATCCTGCACCAAAGGTGAAACCTGGAGACACAGCTCAATAATCAATAAAATAATCTCTGACAAGTTATCGAGTTAAAGAGAAACTCCTGTCAGTGAGACAGCACAGTCTGCCTCTGCTGTCTTCACGGACTGTCTTATATAGTAAGCAGTACAGTAGCTCAACAGTGAGTGTAAGGTATAATAAAGCACTGATGCATTCAATAAGGAAAAGACAGCTTTGCAAAGTAAATATGATAAAAACCCATAAAATGTATGCATTTATCCTCACAACTCTCCCCAGTGACAGTATCTGCATTTCTAAGCAAATCTCCTGAGGTAAGGTTGAGGGTAAGAGAGCCAAAAAGTCACCTCTTCTTGAGAACACCTTGAGCTATAAACATAAATAGCCATAACCAGTTCTCTTTCTAGTCTCTTAGTTCCTTTATTCCTAATTTAATATTGTCGCATTTTGTTAAATTTCAGGAATTCAGATTCCACCATGTGCTTCATTTTGTCTGCCATAGTACATGTCATCAACAGAGTTTGGAGCCATGTCCAGTTGAACGACAGCACTAGCAGAGTCCTTTAAAGAAAATATAGACATAACAACAAATGATCAGATTTTTCAGTCATCTTGTTTACTGACTGGAGATGCAGCTGAATGATCAATAAAATAATCTCTGACAACTTGTAGAGTCAAGCAGAAACTCCCTTCAATGAGACAACATAGTCTGTCTCTGCTGTCTTCACTGACTAAAAGGACACAATAAACTTAAATAGTAAGCAATGAGGTTGTTAAACAGTGGTTGTCAGACATGATGACATATGCATACAATAAGGAAGGGATAGCAAACTAAACGAAAAAAAAAATAAAAGGTATGTGTTCATCTTCAAAACTCTGCAGTATCTGTACTTCTAAGCAAATCTGCCAAGGAAAGGTTGAGGGTAAGAGAGGGGGGGCATTCCAGAAAAAGTTTGGGAAACACTGTTCTATCCGAACACAGATACATACACAAATAATAACGTGTCTGTGCACCTCTACTGGTGCGTCATCAAACACTTCTGTGAGCCCATACTTTCTCTCCACGTTTTAATGTTTTTATTTTTTTCATGAATCAGTTCTGTTAGTCAGCCTTTATTTCTGTCTGTGGGTTTTGCAAACATTTAACCACTGAAAATTTTACAAAGAGCAGGGTTTTTTTTTTTTTAGATATTTCCTGAAAAGTAACAGTTTTGGACATACAAGGCTTTCACCCAGCAGCAATAATATACATCTAGAACAGACCCTCTAAATAAAGATTTGCACAGTTGCTCAACCAGCGGCACCAACTATTTAAAAAGAAATTTAACAGAAATCACTTCCTCATATTTACTTTTAACTCATTCATCATATCAGGAAAACCCAAACTCAGACTGGTTTGTTCAAACTGAATGTGTGTGCTGGGAGCTCTGGGAGCTCCGGGAGTTCTGGGAGTTCTTGGAGCTATTCCTTCCACATTTTACCTTGTCAGCCATTAAGTGTTAGGGAAAACCTAGACCGCTTCTAGTAGGACACACTAGAGGAGCATAGAGTGACATATTATCTTTCATACTACATTTGAATGTTTACTGTAGGTCATTTCCATGTGATTGGTACGATCACTTTAACTTATCTGTAACTTTCACAGTGACTCGTAGGAGCAACAACAGCTACTCTTCTCTTTGCTCACATGATCTGAAAGAGACGTGGTCCAAATTTACAACACTGCTTTGCATGTTTGTCACGTAACAGACTCGAAGCACAGCCAGGGCCCTGTATGCAAACTTCGAGCTGTTGGAGGCAGTCATTCAGCAAACTACTACACAGATGTTGGCAGCTGCTGCATTGTTCACATTGAGTGCAACAACAGTGTTAGTGGATATGACAGTGTGTAAATATACAATGAAATCAAGAGCACATTTGACATATTTTCAGATTGTCCCTGTTTCTTAAAAACTACTTATATCCAAATCTGGTGATTTTGAATCTTTTGCAAAACCTAAAGGAGTGAATGCTAATTTTTAAGTTGAGACACTGTTTCTATTTCTTAAGCCAAACAAACCATTTAGCCACTGGATCATCTGAAAAATGCACTGCCACAAAGCTGAAAACATGGCACCTGAAAATTTCACATTTTGGAGGTAAGTGTTCTTCGTTTGTGACGACCCCTTTGCCCCTTTTTGGGTGAAAACAAATACCTAAATTTGACAGGCGATCAATACAAATTCCGAGGTTTTTGACAGTTTAGACGTATAAAACAAGAAAAGACCAGTCAGTGAACAATCATGTTATGTCTTTGCTGATCAACAATCCACCTCAGTACATAGAAAAAATTACAGAAATAGGAGTTGATGAGCATCTGCCTCTATTACAGTGGAAGACTCCACCTAGTGGCCGGACGTGATACATCCTGACATATGCAAGTACATTATTGAATCCCCAGGTAATGTATGTCCACTTAGCTGTCTCAGTGTCAAACACCACTATGACCTGAAACATGGACGCTCTGTCCAGCAGCTTTATTGGTCATGTCCAGACCTGACTGAGCCGCCAGAGCCAGAGGACTGTGACAGGATTTGTTTGTTTTTTGTTTTTTGTTTTTTTCATGTTGTTGGAACTGAAGTGAACTGAAGTAAACTGCTGGGCTAATTGTGACTGAGAGAATCGCTGATGGTACGTCTGTACCTGGAGAGTGTGAGGCAGTGTCTTTCGTTTGTTGGCCTGTGGGGCTTACAGTGTTGGGTGACCATGGCTCCAGCACGTTCCCGAGTCATGTTTCAGGTCCACCCAAATAAATCCTGAAGACAGAAATCATGAACAACAGTTTAACAGTCAAACTACACAATACAGTAAGACTTAGTTCTCAGTCTTTTCATGTTTTCAGAAACTATTTTGTAGCATGTATAATGTCTTTAAAAGATAAATTTCACCTTTTCCTTTGCAAGGACTTTAATCAATTACTTAAAGCACTGGGTGTGTCCATACACATAACAGCAACAAAACACACAATGCTTCATCATTTAAATTAAATATTAAGAATAATATTGTATGCTGTGACTTTATTTATAGTCCTTTCAAATGGAAATGACATGTATTTGTCTATGGCAATTTTACAACCCCATCTTTAATTTTGGGGGCACATAAAACCCTGCTGTAGATGCCACCTGTGGAGAAGTATGATTTAGACCTGCTATAGCACCAAAAGAGGGTATCCTATGATTAAAAATGTGCTATATGTAAATATGGTGTTTAATGACACTTCTAATAGTTAAATATAGCACCTTTAAGTGCTTTAAGTGCTGTATAGCACCAACAGTGATTCCCCTTATGATTACAAGGCAAAGAACCACGTTTAGTGCTATTAAGTACCATTTTTAGTGTATATGAAGTGTTCAAAATGACATACCAAAGAGATAAGGTGGGGAAAAAGTGTGATGTAGGCGGGTCAACATTCTTTGACTGGAAACCCATTCACTGTCTGAGACACAGTTCAGCTTCATTACATGTTATTCCCCACTAGATGGCAGTGTTTCCTGTCTATGCTGGTTTGTTAGTTGATTAAACAGGAAGTCTCACTGACATCTGCTTCTCTGTGTAACACCAACAAAAACATTTTAACAAGAAAACGTGTTTGATCAAATGTGTTGTCAGTTTTGTGTGTGCTGAATACAAATTACTGTCAGCTCTGATTACGCATATAATATGTTTTACAGTTCAGGTCTCTGAAACTTCAAACAAAGGAATTAAACTCACCTAACAATACTTCCAAGCTGCAAGAAAAATGAGAGAAAATAACAAAATAAAACTACTACAAATAAACCTATATATAATATACCTAAATATATAAAACAAAACAGAAGAATTATAATATAAATTAAATTAACTTTAAGAGGACTGAACAACTCAGAAAGTCATGAGGCACTACTCTTTTCCTTTTCTTCAGTTTGTGAATGTAGCCTACACAACACAAGACATATTTTCATTGAGATTTAGTTCCCCACTTACGGCAATGTGCTTTTCATGCCTGTAATAAGGCTAAATTTGGTCTGAAACAGATGTCCAAATTGGGCTAAATTTGAACAGAATCAGACAAAATAAACATAGCCCAAATTCAAGACACACCAAACATGGCCTAAATTTCAGCATCTATTTTTGGGCTGAAAGTGGACCAGATCAGATGGACTAAACACAGCCCTAATTCAAACATCTGGTTTTGGGGCTAGTTTTAGAAAAAAAAAAAAAAACAACCTTCATTTCATTACTACAAACTGTTTATTTGTTTAAATAATTGTCATGAAATTAAATAAATGTTAAGTGTGTTCAAGAGAGCCTCACATGGAGTCTCAGGGTTAAAATGATGACTGTCACATAGTATATAGTAAATATAACATACTATATTTACTTTCACGGATGCTATTTCAATTCATTTTAGACTCACTTAAAATCCATTCTTATTCCCCACTTCACTAAGGATGATCAGGTCAGTCCTTTTTAACCTTTATGCTGCAAAATGCTAAACTTTGAAATTATATAAATGAAGTGAGTGAGAGGGCACTTAGTTTTACTGTGAGCAGTTGTTACAATTAAAGGAAGTCACACATGAGGTGTTAGATTAGTCAGAATAGCAGACTCAGACAACAAGGAAGACATTTTAACATGATCATAAAAGGAAAAGAGGACACAACACTGTCTGAACTGTCAGACACATACAGTACAATGCAAGTTACACTTTCCTAATTGAGGGGTGTTAGTGATTTCATCTCTTTGGCCATCTCAAAATCAGAAGGTAAGCTGTTTTTTTCCAGAATTAATACAATGTGACGATACATTTTTTCTAAAAGCTGTAAAACCATGAAACATGCTGACACATCAAACACCAGTGTGTAAAACCTAAAATCAAGACATTACTTTTGTGAATAAGTGTTTTCTTCTATGAAATGCCCATGTGCTTAAAAAATTAAGTAACTTAAGCTTTTAGTTTAGTGTTCAAAAATTTTGCTTTTAATTCAAAGGGTTAAGAGTAACTATTTTTATCATTTATTTTACAGATGAACCCCCACTGAGGTGACCATCCAACCGCATCTGATCAAAGATGCCGTCTTGGACAAAGCCAGAAATGAATACACATTACATAAAAGAGGGTTATGCACCAAAACCTGCTCAATTTTGATGTGCTGCTTTCTTGAGAATATTTGTAAGGTATAAATAACTACATTGTGAAGTCAAATTAATCATCTATTTTAAGAGACCATAATGCATCATAAAATATTGAAAATTATTATCAAAGAATATACGTAATTTAAATTCTGTATTTATCATATAATACAACTGTGTAATTGAAGAGAACGCAATAACCCATTATTTTGCATTACCATGTCTGCACAAAAGATCAAATCCCACATAAGGAAACATTGGTGAATGTTTGTGAGCAGCAGCTTCCTCTAATCAGATTCCTCTGATGCATCCTTGCAAATGATTTTAGGTAAGCATATTTGGAAGTAGAAAGGAGATCAGAAAGGCTCCTTGATCTTGATTCATTTTATTCTCTCATTTAAATTGTCAAGTCAAAAAAGCTGTATTTGACCAGGTTTGGATACTGATCAAATAAATAAAGACTTTGAATTACTTTTCACAATTTACATAATACACACAGCAGTAATACTTTGATAACCTCTGTGATTTCTCAGCAAATAAAGCTAATTTCTGCAGGCAAAGCTTCTCAAGCTTCAAAGTTACAAAATGTAATTTCTCCCCAAAATAAGGAGGAGGTGAGGGGACTTTATTATCTGCAGTCTTCCTCACAGGCAGCATACAGCCACAGCAGCTTCCACCAAAATGCATATTGCAGTGTAAATGTCACAAATCCCTTGTTATCACTCTGAAACTTTATTGCTGTGAGCACGTGTTGATAACTGAAGGTGATTCAGATAACTCAGTTAATTTTATGATCAACTCAGAATTTTACTCCTTTGGATTCTGGCTGTCTGACAGTGAGAAGACACTAAGGCATATTAGTAAATGAAGCAGTAGCACTTTATATTGTAATTGTTTCTTTAAGTGTTAAATATGGCAGAATAAACATGTTTCTTAGACTATAAAACATCTATAAGCAGTCTTATAATAAACTTGTTAATAGTCTGTAGAGTTCTTAAGAACATTTATAAAAGCCTAAAGAGTTTCCTATTGTCTCTAACAGCATTATAAACACTTTTATTGAGTTTAGCCTATTATGGCATTGTTATGCTTTTGCAATATGGATTTTTGGGGTCCCGAATCTAAACTGTGAACAATGCTTATTATTAAGGTTAATTAGTCCTTTACCATATACTTATTAACTGTTAAAGGAGAAGTGTGTGATTTCCAGTGGCATCTAGCGTTCAAACCTTAGATTGCAACTAAGAGGATTTACCCAAACACCGCCCCTCTCTCACCAAGAGTACGGTGGCCGTCAGCGGACAAAATGGCGAGCGAAAGCTATCTCACAACAATCTACAATTATGTGTGTAGGATGAATTACCTGTCCAGCAGAAAACAGGCAACCTCAGCGTCACTGTGAAAACGTTTGTCCTCCATCAGCGATTTCCATCGTGTAAACGCTATGCCGATGTTAATTCGTGTTGTCATGCTTGCATTTACTTTCTTTGCGTCTCTGCTTCTTGGATGACGGGGATTCACTGTCCGCTGCTTTTTGTTCTGGTACAGTGTATGTATGATCCTCCATTTGTCCAAACTGTGCCAGTCAAGGTTCACAAGGCTAAATGGTCTGCCAGCAATCACCCGCGTCTACCCTCCCCGTCTACTTCTGTGTTTACGCTGCGGCGTCTATGTAAGGTCGCCATGGGCTTCCCAAGACTCACTGTTAGTGCAGTTTGTCCGCTCTGCGCTGCCGTAGACGGCGCAGGATGATGATCTCTGTAAGTTGACCTGACAGTATGTAACTATAAATGGCTATTTCTAAAGTAACGGGAACATATAGATTATGAGTTTACGTTGATTGATAATAATAACATACTTATATATAATATATCTCATTTATGTACATAAATTCCTGTAATTATTACACACTGGTCCTTTAAGTATGGATTTTGAAAGTACCAGATCTAAAGTGTGAGTAATGCTAATGAAGGTTAATTAATACTTTATTATGCATTAATTAACAGTTACACATTTTGGATGTACAAGAGCTCAAGTGTAAACTGTGCTTATTAAGGTTTGTTAATTATTATTATGCACTTATTAACAGTTTCCATTAACAGTTACAGGCTTTTTCCCTCTGCAAGGAACTGCCAATAAATGCATAATGAAGTATGTATAAATCTTAATAAAGTAACAATATATAGCTTAGTAAAGCTTTAACAAGGACTTAATAGGTAAGTTAGTTAAATGCAATAAATATATTTATTATAAAAAATATATAATAATCTCATAAGGCTTTTTTACCATTCATATGCAGTCTATAAAGGATAAACATGTTTCTTATAAGTGCTTATCAATGTGTTATAATAATAAATATGTTTATTATGCTATTATTACTTCTATAGATTCTTAACACACATTACTGTAATAAGCAGGGCTTTATTACCTATTAATGAATGCTTATTACAAGAAATTTAAGTGTTACCAATGAATCAAACTGAAACTGTAAAAACATTTGACAAACATGAGGGCTGTTTAATGATTTGCTTGGATACAGTTTTGATACAATAACAATGTAGGAGAGATTTAAACAGATACAATACAATACAGCTTAATACAATGCATGACTATAATTGTATACAGTGAGCAACTTAAAATCATTTTATACTCTTTATATTTAAACATTAAATGTAAGTCAAGGAGTAAGCAACATGTTTTGCAGATGAATCATCAGGTTCTTTAAACCATTACAACTTCTGACATTTTTAAGTCAACTGTGATATTTTTGTGTATATTAATGAAATCCATACTCCTGGTGCATCAGACCCCCTGAAAATCTCAACAGCAAAACTTTGGGGATGTTTGGAAAAAAAAAAAAAAAAAAGCAAAACATTTTTAAAAGAATTATATTTCATCTACAGCTGACATTTTGTTTACATTTTCCATTCATTTAGTGAGTCCTTTGATACTTCTACACCTCTGGTTACTACACTTTTGAATTTAATTTGATATGGTCAAGTTCTCCTGATGTTTCTGTTGGTGTTTCCTGTGTGTATAGCAAAGAAACCATATTCAAATGATTGTTGATTAAAGATAGATTAGATACATAATGTTGTAAAACACGTGAGGTTGATCATTTTGGAAAAAGAGCACAATTCAAATTGGAAAGAGTGCGTGTGCTATTCACTGTGTAGACCACCTCACACGGAAGATTCTTGTCTTCAGACTTCTTCCTTATCTTTGTGACTTTAAAGACCTCATAAGGTGGAATCAGCACTTCTAATTCAAGCTCATGTTTAGAGTACAGTGAGATGTCTGCTCCGTAGCATGTTTCGATCTCAAAACATGACTTGTCTCCAAATTTTTTTGCAACCTTGTTCTTGGCCAATGTGCTTGAGGTAAACGAGCCAAAACGAATCTCCTTGTTGAGAACATCTTGGCTAAAATACTCAGAGACTCCACGGATTGAAGTGTAACATTCTTTTTTGCGAGCGTTGAGGGCTTGAATGGCGCCAGTCAGGTAAAAGTGAAGTGCGTGATACCCAAAGCTGGTGTTGTACTCAAATCTCTGGTTCCGAACTGCATTGTTCAAATCATGATATATATGCTTTTCAAAGGTATAAACATGAAGAGCCACAATCTGTTCTCTTTCTAGTGTCTTTTTCTTAGATTTCTTAATTCTGTTCTCTGCCGCCTCCCAGGCTTCTTTGAACTGTTTGTTTGCGTTTTTCTCATTCAGCAGGTAATAAGTTTTCACCCTGCACTTCATTTTGTCTTTGCAGACATTGTACATGTCATCAACAGAGTTTGGAGCCATGTTCAGTTGAATGACGTCATTTAACCCAGGATTAGCAGAGTGCTGTAACGAAATGATAGACATTATAAGAATTAATTATCTTTTTTTTTTTGGTCATCTTATGGCCACACTTTATGTTATAGTGTACAAATAAGACATAACAAGCTGTACCTTGCATCAAATTAGACACAACCTAGAAATAATATGCTCTTTATTATTGGACAGCATTAGACCCTTTATTAGCCCCTTAAGCTTTCCCCTCCACATAAATAAAATCATTTTTAAATCACTAAAATAATTTTTAATTCATATTTTGTGTCTTTTTTTTTTTTTTTTGTAAGTAGTTAGTGTGTAGTGTAGTGTTGTAGTGTGTAATTTGTGGAATAATGTGCAGTAAGCAGATCATTATTGCAAAATAAACCCTCCCATCACCATGTCGGGGTTTATTTTGTAATAATGAACTGCTCACTGTACATTATCCCATATTAGCAGTGTCGTGCAAGTTCACACTTAAAAAGAGCCGGTTCAAAGTTCAGTTCTACATAGAGTCTACATAATGATGCATACTAAGTGCTACTTAATATTTATGTTTGTATTTGTTTTATTTATAAATGTAAAATTACTTTTAAGTCAATTCAAATAATTGAAATCTTAAAATAGCTGCCTTGTCAGATTTTTGCTTTGAATGCAGATGATGTCTGATATGTAACAGAATTTGAACCACATACAAAAAAACATTAATTACCTTTAACAGATACTACAGCAGTAATGTGCTTAGTTTGAATTATTCTTTTATTTGAAAAATAAAAAAATAAAAAAATGAAAAATAAAACTGTCCCCAACCACTGTAACAGTTGCTCCCTCCCAAGGGGAAATTGTAGCACTCTGGCTTCTTGCATGAATTTTAATATCACAGTCTTGTTCTTATTAGTGAAAGTATTTCAATTGTATTATTAATTAGTGCACATATAAATATGTTTGTCGCATCAAAAGATGACTAATATATTTCAAATAGTCTGTTAGGTATGAAGGAAATTAAATTTTGCAAAAAGTTACAATTGTCCCCAGTCTTCCCTCTCTTAAAATACTGAGTTATTATCTGAAACTATGGAAACACTTTGTGAAAATAATTACTTAGTATCTGAAAAGAATGATTTAATAATAATGATTGGTAAAAATGACTGAATATCTTAAAATAATGACTTAGCATCAGTACTGTAACGCCGTTATTTTTTGCAGTAACTAGTAATCTAATGCATTATTTTTTAAATTCAGTAACTCAGTTAAAGTTACTACATGATGCGTTACTTTGTTATTTTACGGGGTTTTTTGTGTAGTCTCGGCTAGAGACTGAGCTGCAGCCAAAGCCATGTAGTCCTGTCTGTTTACAAGACTGGTATCATCATGGCGTTGGCGGCGGGGCCCAAGTCAAGTTTCTTTACATGGAGATATTCTCACTACTTGACCTTTGTCGAGAACAAAGACAAGAACGTTTTAGTTAAATGTAAGTTGTGTCTTGGATCAAAGATCTTATCTACGGCCCAAAATAGCAATTCAAACCTGTTGAAACACCTACAGAAACAACATGCTGCGACGAAGCTAGTAGCTAAGAGTACAGACACAGACTCTGATGCCACTTCACCTCCACCACCTCAGCAACAGCGGCTGGATTTGAACCGAGGGACTGACTGCTCCTGCTAACCAGGAAAAAGATGATAAAGCCACTGCAGGGTATGTTGTACAAGACATGCAGCCAATTTCTATTGTGGAGTCGCCCGCTTTCAGGAAGCTAGTTAGCATCATACCGGGCGTCACACGGCAAATGGGATGAAACACTTTTTCTAAGTACCTGGAGAGCGAATACGCAAAAATGGAAACCGAGCTAAAGAAAACTTAACTCAAAACTTAATGGGAGACCTTTTTTTTCATACTAACTAAAAGTTACTTTTCACAGTACTGCGTTACCTTTTGGTGTAAGTAATCAGTAAAGTAACTGAGTTACTTTTGAAATAAAGTAACTAGTAACAGTAACTAGTTACTGGTTTTCAGTGACTAGCACAACACTGCTTAGTATTTGATCACTGTGAGAAAGTTTCTCATTATTTTGAGATTCCAAGACATTATTTTATTAGTTTCTCATTATGACTTACAGGACTTATTTTTCCATCAGATTTACAGAAGAAGGCTTCCAGTGGAGATGAGTGTATCTATCTGTGTGTTTCGCTGACAAACCCCAGAATTATAAAGAAACACAAGGCTTTGTGATCAAAGAAAGTTTTTATGTCACGTGGACACCTCTGTCCATATTCACACATTCTCTCTCTCTACGCTGCAATCACATATTTTTTCTAATCAGCTGAGGATGTGAGCGCCGTTCTCTCTCTCTCTCAGGAGTGAACGATGCTCATTAATTGTAAACTGATTCATGCACGTTCAATGAATGCTGCTCTTTCAGCACATTTAATGTGTCTACCACTGAGTGTGTCTAATTAAAATATAATGCTGTCTAATGAAGAACATATTATTTCTACTTTTTTGTATAATTTGACACAAAGTGCAGCTTGTTATGTCTTATTAGTGTACTGTAAAATAAAGTACAACCCATTTTGCTTACAGATATCAGTGCACAGTAGTTATAATTCGATAAGCTATCATGCAGTGTTTACATTACCATTGCAGTTCCTGTAGAGACTCCATAAGTTATCAGCACTGCTGCCCAAAGCGCTGTCACTGCCATCCTGCACTGAAGTGGAAACCTGGAGACGCAGTTGTTCAATAAAATAATCTCTGACAGCTTGTTCTGAAGATTCAGAGATTCAAAGAAAAACAACCGGGGCAGGGGTAGCTACACATTAAGCTGGAGGTAAAAGGCCCAAAAAGTCACTTTCAGTTGGAAACAGTGAAGTATTTGTGCACTTAAACATCTTTCTGTTTTATGTTGAATTTTATGCTGTACACATTGCACCAAACTTTGTATAATAAAAGTCTGCTTTTTGTCTTGTTTTATCTAGGACAAAAGAAAAAATGCGAAGCATGTAATAACTGGTCCTGTGGAATTCTAGGTTTCACAAAAGTCTGACAATCATATAGAAATAGAACAAAAAAACAACAAAAAAAAGATAAATTAACTGATGCTGACTTTGCTTTCAGACATTTGGGAATTATATAGAAAGAGTTACAGTATAGTTAAAGTCTGGTTAAATAGGGCTACGGATTTATTCCACAAAGCCTCCCCTTCAGCAAACAAAATTCTTCTTATCTTCTGTGTCACTTTGATTTTAAGCAAACATGTCTGACTCTGTTCACTTCCTCTAACACTGCTTGATAATGCAAATATAAGGGAGGGATGAGATCACTGGTTTCTTTTAGACTTGTTAATGTTCTTTTGCTTCCTTTGACATCTTCTGTTATGTTTCTCACTGAATCAGAAAGCAGGTTTACGACCTCTCACACTTTGACTTTATCAAACGAACACAGAGTGTTCAGTGAAGAAACAGACATGGTGTATGTATTTCACAGTTTACATTTCACACAGTACAAATGGTTGCATATTTGCATGAACTCCAACCATGGGGGTTGTCTCATGTCTAGTCTGTCATCAGTTTCAGGTCTGTCCAATCACAGGTGGGAGCTCTACACATTTAAAAAGACAGCTCACCCCAATATCAAAAATACATATTTTCACCCTGGTCTGTCGGGCTATTTATCCATCTAGATCCTAGATTCTCAAACTGTAAGCTTGTGTGCCACTGGTGGTACATGTCCTCCCTCTAGTGGCACATGGAGGGATGTGAAATATATTCTAAAAATCAAATAAATCAACTAAAACCATATAATATCATGTAAGTTTAATCTTTCCTCTGTTTTTGTTCCAATATCAGTCTGTTCTGTACAATTACTCAAATCAAATAGACATCCTACAAAAAAAAAAAAGAAATACTCATGTCTTCTGACTCATGAAATAAGTAGGCTTATATATCTTATCAAATTAAATCTCATGCGACTCTGTCCCAACTCAGTCTTTGGGAATGACTGATCCAGAGGAATAAATAGTGCTGCAGATAAGAAAAATATGCATTTTTGATTTTAGGGTGAACTGTCCCTCTAAGTCATTCTACTTTATCATTAATAAATGATACAAGTTTGCATGCCTGTGAACTATGCACACAGATCAACTGTAAAATCTTACAACAAACTTGCACAATTTGTGTTTAAGGGTATTTTATTACTTTTTTTTTAAGGAGGATTTTAGGACAGTTTTTATTTATTGCCCAATTAACTGTCACAACTGACAGATAACACAACAACACAGCTGCATTATAATTGCAGATGTTTAAGTTTTCTTAACTTCCTCATTTATGATCTGGATTTTACAGAATTTGTCATTCAGATATTAAAATGCTGGCAAAACATCCACAGCAGAATGAAAATAATGTTTTCAGGCAGTTTTATTTTTTTCAGAAAAGAGCACAATTCACAGTGGACAGAGTTGTTCCTGTGCTTTTCACTTTGTAGACCACCTCACACGGCAGATTCTTCTGCTCAGACCTCCTTTCTATCTTCCTGACTTTGAAGACCTCGTAAGGAGGAATCAGGGCTTCTCTCTCTGCGTCCCCTTGCTTAGAGTACAGCGAGATGTCCGCTCCTGAGCACGTGATGATCTCAAAGCACGACTTGTCTCCAAACCTCTCGGCGCTGGGGTACCACCCCATCGAGCTTGAGGTAAAAGAGCCGAAGCGGACGGCCTTGTTGAGAACGTCTTGGCTGAAGTATGCGTTGACTCTGCGGTAGCCGGTGAGGCATCTTTCGGCTTCAGGTTTGCGAGCGTTGAGGGTCTGAAGCGCGTCGGTGAGGAAAAAGTGAAGCGAGTGGAAACTGAATGTAGTCTTGTACTTTGATTTCTGTGTCTGAACTGCATTATTGAAATCAAGGTAGATTTTTGGTTTGTCGAGGGTGTAAACATAAATAGCCATGATCTGTTCTTTTCCCAGGGAGGTGGCGGGTCGCTTTCCCTTACGTCTCCATTTTTTGTTGTAGTATTTCTCCGCCTCACCCCAGGCCAGAGTGAAATTTTTGTCTTTGTTTTTCTCATTAGCCAGGTAGTCCTCCTTCACTCTGTACTCCATCTTATCTTTGCAGCCAGTGTACATGTCATCAACAGCATTTGGAGCCAAATCCAGAGGAATTTGACCTTTCAGCCCCGGTTCTGCAGAATTCTGAGGAGTAATAGAAACAATGAGAAAAGATAAAAATCTTACTTTATGATAATTGTCAGTATACAGCAAGTAATTAGTCAGCACTACCTTTGCAGTTACTATAAAGGCTCCATATGTCATTAGCACGGCTGCCCACACTGCCATCCTCCACCAGCATAGAAACCTGCACACAAACACATCTTAAAGTAAGATTTTTGGTATTTTTTTGCAAATCACTCACAGCATGACTTTTCAGTTATGTTATGTGAATCTGCTGGCTCACATGTCAAACTCAAAGGTTCCCTGCAAGGAACCTTTATCATTATTTTGACATTATTACTCATACTGTTCTATAAGGCTGCAACTTTTCAATGTCATTTAATCTGTCAATTATTTTCTTGCTTAATACATTAATTGATTTGTTCTTAAAAAGTGAAATATTTTGATTTGTGTTTCCCAAAGCCTAAGACGATGTCCTCAAATGTCTTATTTTGTCCACAAGCCAAACATATTCAGTTTACTGTTACAGAAGAGTAAAGAAAACAGAAAATATTCAAATTTAACAAGCTGAAATCAGAATAGATTACTGTAATAGCTGACACCTATTGGATTAATTTGTGCAGCTCTACTACTTTGTATATTTTTTAATGAAATTGTTTAACACTGCTTGCCAGCATATTTCTTAGACTTTGTTAACAGAGCTAGTTAATTTCTAAAAGAAAAACAGGCAATTATGTAATATGATAACAAGTAGAAACATTTATATAATATTACACTTTTGACCAACCCTTTGAGGAAATAAAAGGTTGACAACCCAGTGTTAGCATCCTCTAACCTTGCTGAGTAATGTCAGTTTCTTAAATTAAAACTTGTTTGGACAGATTGAAGAGGACTTGTTTTGAATATATTCATACTACAGTGTTTGTGCTCAAATGTGACAGAAATCTTTTTCATGACACTGAACAGCACAGGTCACATGGAATCGGATCTTTTCCACTCTAATGTGGGCCACTTTGAAAAATTATGTCAACAGCCAAACAAAAAAAAAGTCAGTGTAGCCAGAGTCCCGGGTCCTGTACTGTGAAGGAGGCTCAACATTGCCGGCCTTTTTTAGCAAGAGCTGACTCGACAAAATCTTAATCCCTCCTCAGAATTAACGGAAATCACAACGGTGGTTATTAACTTTATTTGTTAACCCAGGCTCTTCTTCAGGCTCTGTGGGCGGCGTTCGCGAAGTGAAGAAATTGTGAGCCACACATTTCAGTCAAGATGAGCCATCGTTATAATGGAGAACTATAAATATTTAAAATATATTAGGGTGGAAGGCAACTATGTAGCTGCAGATGACACTAAAGAGATGCTGCTCTGAATGCTGCTGTTTATTTCTAATGTAACAATTGCACATTAACACTTGATAAAGCAGATTTAAGTATATATTGAGCAAAGTTTAATTTACACATAATTTCTGCACCTTAATCAAATGCCCAGCGTAGCCACATCATTCCTCTCTTGCACATGCAGGTAAGTTCAGGACCAGTTAACAGCAAAATTTGCCACTGGCCACATTTAAAGAATAACGCCAAACGGATAAAAATCAGATCTGAGCAATAAATCAGAATTTATGAACATAGCTTTACAGGTGCAATATAAAGAGTTTCATTCTCTTACCACGGTTCAGGTCTCACATGCTGCAGCACTACTTTAGTGTCTTGCAGGTTTAACTGAGCTCCTGCTTGTCTTTCACCAGCTGCAGGTCATTTTCAATCAGGGGCATGGACCTCATGAGGACGACACGCTCAAGTCATTTAGAATCCAAACCAGAAATACTTGATTGAGCCCAGAGTGAAAGTGGTCAGGTTACAGATACTCCCATTCAAGAACAGAAAAAAATATAAGGATAGAAAAATTATATGAACTAGAAACAGAAGTAAAAATATGTATAGTCTATTTAACAAAAAATAACTTAACAAAATATAACTCATAACAAAATATATGCACATAATAAGTATGTAAAAATATGTGCTTTGTTCCTTAGTGTGTAGCAGCAATATACATATAAAATACCAAAGTGTATCAGGGTACAATATATAAGAGTGTAAATAATAAGGCTTCCTCTTTGATAATATTGAATTAAATTGGTATGTGTATCAGAGAAACATGCAGTTCTATATTCAGTTTGCATTTAAAGAACAAATGTTTTTAGACTTATTCACATTCAATTTAGTCTCTTATAAATAATCAGAATACACACAGTCATTTCTTTAGATACACAGCAACCTTAGACAAATCAGTGTCCTTTATCTTTTTAGCTGTTGAAAATGTTTTTAACACAAATTTTGGTATTGAGACAAGCCTACATATGTTTTTTTTTATGACCTCACATGCTGTACATTACAGAGGTAGTGACACAGGATCAACAAAAAAGTCTACTTTTCAGTTACATGCAGAAAGAATCAATGCACTCTATCACTCTCTCATCAAAACTGCTCTTATGGTCCTTAATTTAAAAGAAAAGTCTACAGTGGGGTAGTTTGTGTAAACGTGTTGTAAAAGTGGGATACTTTTTAAATCATAAAATCCATGTGCCTGAGTGGTGCATTCAGTTCTCTTATCTAGCCAGGCTCTGGCTATGAGCAGAATGATCGTATGTGGTCTGGCTCCACACTTTATCATTCTGCTATAGTGGAGAAAAAAAACACCCTGGCTTGTTTGTATTTTTTTTTAAACCAATCACAGTAATCTAAGGCAGTGCTAAACCCAGGATGCAGCATCGATGCAGATTGCAGATGTCATGATGCCGCCTGAAACAAGCATCCGATAGAAGCCTTATACCTGCAGAGTACATCCTGTGAGTCAGAAACTATGTGGAAGAATTCAATTAAATTACCTTTTTTATAAAAAAAAAATACATCTTCTAGGTTTTATTCTACTTTGACCTCTTTTTAGGTACTTTACATTATTAAAGAGGTAGCATGTTGGAAGTAGCTCTCTAGTCCTGATAGTAAATGTACCAATAATACTTATAGTTCTGGGGTTTGAAATTTTTGTTTGATTTTAAACAATTAAGCAAAAATTCCTTTAAAAAATCTCTTGGTTAGCATTTTATGCACTACAACCATAAAGTAACCACTAAATATTAATTGCTGTCATAGAATTTAGATGTCAATAATCAACAAAATATAATAATATGTGAGGGTTTTTTGTGCACAGTATGGCCTCTGAAAACTGAGCAAACCCCAATTCCAGAAAAGCTGCGACATTGTGAAAAATGTTAATACAAATAGAATACAATGATTTGCACAGTGTTTTGACTTTATCAGACTGATGAACTTTATTGTTTTTGTTTGTTTGTTTGTTTGTTTTGGAAATATACACTCATTCTGAATTAGGTGCGTGTAACATGTTTCAAAAGAAGTTGGGACAGGGGCAACAGAAAATAGGGAAAGTTGTGGAATGCTCAAAAAACACCATTTTATAACATTCTACAAGTATATTAGAATAAATGCTATGAGATGACAGTGTCATGAATGGATATTAAAGGGGCACCCTTGACAAAAACTCAGTCATTGACAGTGTTGGGCGTAACACGTTACAAAGTAACTTGTTACAAAGTAACGCGTTACTGTAATAACATTACTTTTTTCAGTAACTAGTAGTGTAAGGCATTACTCATCTGAAAATGGTAAAATTAGTACTTTTGTTTTTTTCCCGAGCTAGTTACTTGTGTTACATTTGCCAGTAGCACCTTCATCACACATAACGCACACAACACAGAGAACAGAAGGGAAGGGGAGGGGGGCGTGAATGGAACAGTGATTGGTCTGGGTTTGGCACGAGGTATCATTTACCATCACAGATTGGTCGACACCCGGCAGCCGGCAGCAGAGCGACACCCGCAAAGACAGATGAGAAAAAATGGAAGCGTCAACAACGGCAAGCTCTTTTTCAGAGGAAGGTTCCCAGCAGCAGAAAGCTAGTTTCGACGGGTGGAGATTCAGTCATTATTTTGAATATGTTCAACGGAAGGAAAATAACTTGATGGTGAAGTGCACACTCTGCCCGGGGAGAAAGCTGCTCTCCTCCGCTTGTAACTCTACCTCCAACTTGTAGAAGCACCTGGAGTGACAGCACAGACACATGAAGCTCGTTGCGAAGCGACGGAGTGACATGAACGAGCAGCTCCGCAAGCAGCAAAAATTTTCATTTGAACATAAAGTACTACCAACATCAAAATCCGAGATAAATAAACTTGTTGCCTCGTACGTAGTAGAAGAAATGTTACCTCTTTCTACCGTGGAATCGCTGTCTTTTCGAAAGATAACTCCTTTGTCTGTTCTCCCTCCATCTGATGCATCTCAGGCAATTATAGAGTAATTAAGGAAAAAAAATGTAGCTAGTAATATAACTAGTTACTTTCTCCAGGGAGTAATAAAGTAAAGTAAGGCATTACTATTTTTGAGAGTAATATGTAATATGTAATATATTACTTTTTTGAGTAACTAGCCCCAACACTGGTCATTGACAATCAAGGGTTGGTGTGAGGTTCCCCACATTGTAAAAAACTGTGTGGGCAAACATCGTTTCTCAACACACAACTGCAGGAATTTAGGGATTTCACCATCTACAAGAGAAGGGAAATCTCTGCACATGAGGGACGAGGCCAAAAACCAACATTGAGTGTCTGAGACCTTTGACCCCTCAGGGAGCATTGCATTAAAAACTGAATGAAAAACCCACATAACTGCATACTGCACTGGTACACTACTGTTGTCAGTAAACACGGTTTGTCACTGTATCTATAAATGCAAATTAAGACTCACATGCAAAGCAACAATTTCCTGAAAGGTGGCAGACTTCTCTGGGCCCGAGCTCATCTGAGATGGACTGACACAAAGTGGAAAAGAGTGCTGTGGTCTGACGAGTCCACATTTCAGTTTTGTGAAATGTGTTTCATGGCTTCGTAGTAAAAGAGTTCAGGTACTAGACTGACCTGCCTGCAGTCCAGACCTGTCTACCATTGAAAATGTATGGTGCATAAAATATACACAACAGAGACCCTGAACTGTTGGGCATTTAATGGCATATACCAAGCAAAAATGAGGAAGAATTTTGCTTTTAAGACTTCAATAATTCATTTCCTTAGTTCCAAAAAGCTTACTGAGCTCTGTTAAAAGAAAAAGTGATGTACCACCAAACCAAACCTTTTTAGATCAATCGAATATTCTAGAAACTTAACTTTTTTAGAATTGGTGTTATATTTCCTCATAACTTTAATCATGATTTCTGAATTATCTCAACAACAGACACCCAATAACATACTCACTCACATCTCTAACTGGTTAACTCCCCAAATCACCAGTATAATCATCAGCACCAGCAGAGCCCCCAGCACTGCAGCCACAAAACATTTTTGCCTGCGCTTTACAAGAATCAAAGAAATTGTAATCAACAGAATTATGCACGCTGACATCCTCCCTACACTGCTTGCTTGCCACTGTGTTGAAACAGGTCTAAAATATGACTGTATTTGCTTTTGATCCAATCTACAATTTACATCCGTCCTTGGTGTTTTGGTGCTCTGCAGCTTGTAGACCACGCTGCACCAAGGGTCATCCGTCAGGACATCAGTGATCTTGAAGACCTCGTAGGGAGGAATCAGCACCTGTCCCTGTTGCTGTGCAGCAGAGTAATATGTTATGTCAGCACCAAAGCACGAGTGGATCTCAAAACAGGACACATTGCCACTGAAATCGAAGGACTGCTTGCTTGAAGCTGCCCAGGTGAAAGCGCCAAAACGCATGTTTGTGTTGATGACACTGCGGTCAAAGTGCGTCCATGTCCTGTGATAGGCGGTTCTGCACAATGTCTGATTGTGACGCAGAGCCTGAATGGCATCAGTCAGGTAGAAGTAGAAATAGTGGAACTTAAATTCCGATGTCCTGTACTTGTGTTTCCCCGTTTTCACTGCCTTGTTGAAATCCTGTGCGATATTTGCCAGTTTTGTGTACATGTACAGAGCTATAGAATGGTCGTCTTTCAGGTGCTGGTGCACAGGTGTCTTTGCGTTCTTTTCGACTGTAGCCCAGGCAAAACTGAAGTTTTGATTGAAGTGCCACTCGAACACACCAAACAGGTCGATCATAGAGGCGGTGTCAGATCGGCAGCCGTCATACATGTCGTCGATGGAATCCGTCGCCATATCCAGAGGTAAACCGCCAGTCTTTGGTTTCTGCAGTGACAGATAAGAAATAGCTACAGTGAGCGAAAGCAACAATTGCAGATGGCTCGGAATATGAAGTGTCCACTGGTGGAAAAACAGCTCTAATTGTGATGACTGATTAAATTACTTTTCTGCTCTTCCCTATACTCATTACAGACAAACTGTGAATGCTTTTAGTGTACGTTGTTGAAATAGTAAAAGTGGTTTTGTGTACAACCCGTCTTTACAAAAGAAACAAGTGTAAAAGCAGCGTATTATGACTCTTTTTGTGTTGGACAGGAGATAAATAAAGAAAGAGAAATGGTGGAGGTGGGGTGGATGGATGGATCAAATAAACATACTTTCCCCCAGGAGACGGAGGTTCATGTCCTATGTGAAACCATCCATCCATTCATCTTCAACCCCTTATCTGAAGTTGGGACGCTGAGGGAGCAGTCTCAGCAGGGGACCCCCAGACTTGCTGTTCCATGACCAGCTCTGAAGGGGAGGATCCTGAGGAGTTCGCAGACCAGGTGGAGATGTGATCCCTCCACCTGCTCCTTTGGTCTGCCCCAGCTAGATGTGCCTGGAACACCTCCCTAGGGAGGCAACCAGGTGGCATCTTTTCGAGATGCCCGAACAACCTCAACTGGCTCCTTTCTACAGGTGCTTTTCATTTGGGAAATTGGTCTTCTCATCCCTCCCCTTGCTTCCTTTCCTTGTGTCTTAGCTACACCCAGCGGGGAAATGACAGAGGGATGCAAGGAAAAGACGCAAGGATGGAGGAGATGAAACTCTGAAATGAAAAATCCTCATTCCACAGCATCCGTCCGAAGTGACGTCTATTACTAGTGACGTGTTGCACAGCTGTATTTGCTGTCAAAGGGACTGCAGGCGGATGCCCATAGAAGCCTTTATGAACCGTTTCTAAAAACTCAGAGTAGTCTTTAATTTTGTAATTTGTTTTAAATATGTGGATCATTTAAACTTTCTTTTAAATCATCTAATATATGCATGGGTTTGTGTTGTTTGACGATCAGTCGAAAAAAGTCACCTTTATATCCTAAAGTGTCAGACACATCACGCATCAGACTGATGGTGCATGAGATTGCATTTCATCATGTAACTGTGAGAATAAACTTCATAATTAAAATGATTTCATTGTGTTCAGGATAACATGGAGTGCGTCATTTATACGGCACGCCCCTTAATGGATAAAAGACTTCCACGTAGGATACACTAGTGTATCCTCGCTTGGAGCTACTCCAGAAGCCTCCTCGTCTCCTCCAGTTGCATTTACGCAACTGGAAAATCCTTCATCATGGCGGAGGGGAAACGACTTCCGGGTCGACAAAGGAGAGAGGAGATGAGGAGACAAAATTCAAAGTTATGAAAAGCACCTTATGCAAAGGAGTCCCTCACAGATGATCTTCTCTTTTGTGAAACCAAAACATTATTAAAAATTGTGAGGTAAATAATGTTGCATACATTACGTGACTTTTGTCTTGTGAGTCACTTTAGTGCCACATAACTTTTGTCAGGAGACTTTTCTAGTCATGGTAACCTCAAACATAGTTTTATCACAAACCTAACCAAACTGTGACCCTTTCACAGCATTAATCACATGTTAAAAGGCTGCTTCACTGCAGTGTTTCCCCTGCATGTTTTAGAATCTAAAAGGACCAGAACTGCACTGCATTAATAATGTGTTAAATAGGGCTTTCTGGCTGCATCAGATACACTTGTAGAGTATTCCACAGTTTGAAGATGACCTGACCTGTAATGAGTGACCCCATGTCTGTGATCAGGCATGTAGTCTGCAAAGCACAACTTCAAGATGCATGATTACAAGGCTGAGAGTTGTATGTGTGTGAAGAGAGAAATCATCCCACCTCAGCAGGTTCCTGAGGCCACCAGAGCAGTAGAAATGGGTCATGATACAACAGGAGAGCCACAGCAGACAGCACACACAGGGCTGCCCAGTTTCTCACTGACTTCAGCTCACGCACTGCTCCTTTGCCAAACTTCATATCTGAATAAAGAAAAGAAATATACCTATTTTAAATAAAAATGGCTTTTAAACTCAGTGTACAACATGAATATGCATTTTGTATTATTTCTTTATTTCATGCACTTTGAATCTTCTTTTGTATCTATTTCTGCAAGTAAAAGTATGAGCCCAGTGGTTGGAATGTAAGAGATGAACGATAAACCACAGGCAGGATCCAAACAATATTTCCTTGCAGTCTGATTCATCAGCTAACATCTTCATATTCGCCACCAACAACAAATCAAATCTGATGGTTTTGCTTACCTTCCCCCTGGTAAGTGCTTCCCACAGCAGCATGATATTCCTTTGAGGGGAAGAGTGCAGATGCAGTGTTGTTTGCCAGCAAGGAACTTCCAACTCACAGGATTTTCAGGTACAACCACAAGCATTCCACTACACCTGCCTAAAGGCACCACAGCTTATCTTGCATTGCTTAAAAAGAGAAATACTTAAGAGAAACATTTTTTACATCTTAATTTTACTGTATTTTCTTTCCTAGTTTGCAGCAGATTCCCGTGCCGTGTGTGTGTATGAATGTATAAATCAAGTGTAAATGAAAATGAAACCTTTGTTCCACACTGGCTCTGTTGTCTCTCTGTTTACATTGGAGGGAGGCTCCACATGCGATAAAACTGGCAAATCCTGTTTGGTGGCTTGCTCAGGCAGAGACAAACAGAGGTAAGTCATTGAGTTGCAAAGCGCACAAAGCACAGACTAAAACAGACGACATTTTCACTCTGGGAAAGGTTGTATAATGACGAAACACAAAACTTCACCATAGTGCTGCTCACAACATGGTAAGTTATACAAACATTTTCAACACTGCTTGTTTGTTCAAATGTATTCTTACCACTGCACATCGGCTCACATCTTTAAATTCTGAACTTATTGCAGTGAAGAGACGATATCTAAGCACCACATAAACTAACATGCAGAGCCACATCTTATTTGTGTTTAGATCAGCTGGATTCTTAGTAGAGCTTGATATGTTATTAGTGTGGTCATGATACTGGAAGTTCTAATTTCAATACGATCCTTGAAAAATATTGCTAATCAATGTTATATGTGATAACATGGGAGAAAACTGATTCAACACTTAAGGCATAAGAAGTTTAGAATTTTATTAAAAGATAAATATATGAGATGAGTGATGAGAAGCAGACACCACTGTGAGACAGTGAGAGGAGGAGGGACAATGTGGACACTGCAGCGCTGTCAACACGCTGTCTGAGAGACAAGATACAGTGACACAGTGCAGCTGGTACCAGAGTATCAATACTGTGAAAAGAAGAGTATTTTCAAATATTCGTTACTGATATTCATCCATAAATTGATATATCTCTGTGCTATTTTACAGTGTCAGCCATGATCTATTTAAAGCAGGGGTGGATCTAGAGGGGCGGCATCGGGCGGCAGCCATCACCCAGAAAAGATGCCTCACAACCGTAGGCGCCACCCCAGTTTTGCATAGTTGTGGTTCAAAATATTTTTATGAAAAGTTGTTGCTCATATCATTTAATGATCTGTTCTGGCCATATTTTAGGCAAAGTGATGTTCCGTAATAAAGAGGCATGTATCTTGAAATATGTAATATAATATATTGACAATTTAATAAAATAGTTTGTTGTTTGTTGTTTCCTCCTGTAGATATTTCTATATATATTATATATATAGTATATATATATATACATATGTTAGACATATACTATATATATATATATATATGTTAGACATAAACTCAGACATATACTTAGTAAAAGTACAAAGTATTCATCTAAAAAAGTATTAGTTACTCTTAAACATTGATGTCACAGTCACCTCTCCAAACATGCAAATTTTGTGTCTTTTCCTGAACCAGTAGTTGAAAATGCTAACACTTCAATCAATCATTAATAATTCATAAGATACAAAAATAATTCTGCAAAATCATTATGGAGGACCTTCCTGAAATACAAATGAAATACATCAAATGGTAATATTTATCTTTAATATTGTACATATTGTGTGTGTGTGTGTGTGTGTGTGTGTGTGTGTGTGTGTGTGTGTGTGTGTGTGTGTGTGTGTGTGTGTGTGTCTGCATTAGAGGTGCACAGAGATGTTATTTGTTTTCATCAACCAACGAAATGATCTGTGTCTGTATCTGTATTCAAGTAGAAGACTAAAAGTGGGCATGCTATATTATATAGTTATATTAAATTGGGCAAATGTTTTTTTTTTCTAACCTAATATTCATTGCAATATAACTGCTATGCCTACAAAGCATCACAATGACTTAATATTGGAATACAATTAATCCTGAAACATTTCAACATCCACATCATACTGTACTTTTCATCTATCTCTCGCTCTCTCTTTATTTTAACTAAAATTTATGAACCATCTGAAGCTCATCCCATCCCCTTTAAGTGGGGTATTTTGAGAAATCAGATATATAAGTATATATGTATCGTATCCCTCATTTGAAGGGTATAATCTTCATACATTAAATCAGTAGATGTGACCTTTTTTAAGTCTGCCAAGTTGCTTCAGATAGAAGAAATATCTGTTTCCACTGCATTATTTAGATATCTGTTTTTGTATATGTCATTTGTGAGCCTGTTAATGATGAAATGTGGAGCACAATGTAAAACTTTAAATGAATAATGATGGTATACAAACTTACATCACTGTCATTTACATTTTAAGTTTAACTTTAAGTCAGTTTACAGTGCAGGTATCCTTGCTGTCACACATCCAACCTTGTCAGACTCACATTATGGTTGTATTATCACCCTCATCCAGGCACTAGAGGGATTTCCCCTTTGATTTCAGGAAAGATAATATGAAAAGCACTTCATGTGGAAGGAAATTAAATTACAAATATCTTCTGTTTCAGATGTACCATGCCTTCCTGTGAGAAGCAAGCATGTCAGAGAAGAATTTTATCTTCTTGTGCCATTACTTCTCTTGTTCTTTTTGTGGGACTGCTGATGTGTGTTGTCATTTATCTGCCACTCAGCTGGCAGGATATAGTTGGAGAGGTATTTAACACTCATTGTTTAATTTTTTTTTTAAGTATGCACTTTTTTAGCCCGCAACCCTTATGGAATAAGCGGTTACAGAAAATGGATGGATGGATGGATGCACTTTTTACGTAATTCTAAAAGCCACAGTCTGTATTAGTACCTGCTTAGTACTGCTTCCATCTACTGGACAAATACTGAACAACATCTCTCCTTATTTCAGCACTCTATCCAGGATCTGAGCTTCGACCTGAATGACGACACGTACGACGACTGCAGAACCAAAGCTGTGGTCGTGTCTGATGAACCTATAATGCAGAGATGGGACACAAACTTCAGTGAAGCCTGGAGCAACGCAGAGCAGAAATCTACAGAACCTGCACATGACTACATGGAGAATCATCACTCGATCGCCATTTACATGTACACAAACTTTATGCTGCAACCTGTCAGACCAGACCTCGACACTGCAGAGAGAACTGGAAAACAACTAAGGCAGACATCTGAGTCCCGCTCCCTTTATTCTTCCCTGAGTGAAGCCGTTCAGATTCTGAGGCACAGTCAGGTGACATGTCTTAGCACAAATTTTAGAACAGAGACACATTTAAATCTGAGCATCTCTAACAGACTGATTCGCTTCAGCTCCTTCATATTAGGTTCTAAAGAGTGGAACCTCACAAGGAACGCCTCATGTTTTGAAGTCTATACATGCTTTGGTGCTGATGTAACACATTATTCGGCCTTGAAATTGCACAGCCAGGTGCTGATTCCTCCATATGAGCTGTTCAAAGTCACTGAGGTGGAGACAAACACTCAGAGGTGTGAAGTTGTCTACAGACTGAAGAGCAACCTGAACTGTGTTTATGATAGAGAGAGCAATATGTTGCATCCGATATCTGCACCACCAATGAATGGATTCTGGCTCATTTTTATCATCACTTGTATGATGATTATGTCTCTTTTACTACCATTTGTCATCATGAAGGTGTTAGAAAAACATAAGAAAAATGCTGTTTACAGTTCATCATCTTTACATAACAGCACATACTCTCCTGCTAGAGTTGACATTTAAAGGGCAAGGTTTAATTTGAAATAAAGATGATAAGTCCCACCCCTTTTGGAGCCTTGGTCAACTTTCTCCTTTTCTGTTTCCTGTACTTATGCTATGTGCAAAGCTTGTCCATGTTGAAAAGAAACCCACATTTTGAGGATGGTGAAAAGATGTTTTCATTCATTTATTTAGTCTTTATTTTATTTAGGACCCCCATTGCACATTCCCATTGTTCTTCCAGGGTTCTTACCAAAGACAAGACATTCAAACATCACTTTAGAGGCAGTCCACTAAATGTAATAAAAATAAGAGAAAATAGTAGTTCTCTCATATTCATAGTGTAACCTCAACAATAAATGGTTACGTTCACATTTACATGCACACTGTCTGTACTGGGTGTGTGTGGTGTGACAGTGTGTGCGCACAAGTGAACTACATGTCAGGGCTTTAGGAGAGTTGGATCACACCACACGAGCAGCAAGGAGGTATTTTGTGTTTATTTTTTTCCAATTGTTTTTTTCCATTTGAAAACTGGTCACAGTTCACCTACATCATTTAGGAGATTCTGCAGTGCCGTTTTCCTGCCGTGAGTGGGTACAGACTAAATTTTCATTTTTGGGTGAACTATTCCATCAACTTTAAATTTAAAAATTTGTGTGGAAACCTATTCTAATATATACTGCATGGCCAAAAAAAGAAGTCACATACTCTTAATATTTAGTTGATTACGGCACACATTCGCCATGGCATCATTTTGATAAGCTTATGCAATGTCACAACATTTATTTCTGTCCAAAGCCGCATTCATTTTGTAATGTCTTCTCCAGCACAGGGTAAATCTGGACTCATCAGACCACATGACCTATTTCCATTGCTCCAGAGTCAAATTTTTATGCTTCCTCGCAAATTGAAGCCTTTTTTCCCCAATTATCCTCACTTATAAGTGATTTTCTTGAGGCTACACAGCTGTTTAGTCTATGCGTGTAGAAATGCTCTTACTTTCACTATTTAACAGTCCTACTGTTGATTTTTTACAATTTGATTTCACTAAACGTTTAAGTGATCTCTGAGCGTGATCATTCAAGACTTTTTTCCGACCACATTTCTTCCAGGTTTTAATAATATGTTGGACAGTTCTTAACTCAATTTAGTAGTTTCATCAATCTCTTTAGTTGTTTTCTTTGTTTGATGCAGGACAATAGTTTGACTCTTCTGAAACAGAGTAACATCTTTTCCTCGACCACAGGATATGTCTTCTGACATGGTTGTTTAAGAAGTGAGAAGCTGCTCACTGCATCAGTTAGAGTTCAATAAATTGTTACCAGCTGAAACATATTAATCACTGCAGTCATTACCCAATGGGAGGCTCTGAACTATTTGCTTAGTTAAATCCAGGTGGTGACTTTTTTTAGGCCAGGCAGTGTATCTAGCAACTACTTTTAAGGCTGGTTGAGGTAGATAAACAGTGATGATTGCTGAACTATGGAGCAGCCCATGAATTAAACAAGCCAATAGGGCTAGCCACTGAAGGTTAGCCCAAGCAAATTAGATATAAGATGTGAATTGAGAGTAGGATTTAAAAGCAGCCTAAAGGTGCATTAGGTCAGGGCTACAGAATGATGTCACCTGTTAGAGGGCTCTGTAGATTTATGATGACACAGCCTGATACTCACTGCAAAGCCTCATGATGAGTCAAAACATCGTAACATACTGTCCTTCCATAGGAACCTCCACCCAAGTTTTAGCACATTTTACTGTGCATTGATAAGGGAGGAATGTTTTACAAGTATATCTTTGTCACAATCATACACACACATTCTTCTCTGAAGTTTCACAATCACTTGTTGACGTAGTAGGACACGGCTGAAAAATTCAGCTCCTTTACAATGTCAACGACTGCACTGAGGGAGTGAAGAGGTGAAAGTATGTCGGCTACTTCAGCGCCCCAGCTTTAAATGGAGTGAAGTTTATCTTCTTGACTGTGTTGTTTTAGGTGGTGCACAATGACTCACACACACTGAATGCATCAAACAAAGACACAAAACATGCTGTTGAGCAGGATTTCAGAGGGTGACAATGTGGCATAATGCAGATGACATGCTTACCAATCTCGCAGAGGTGCTACTGTGCATATGTACAGGTAAAAGCTGGGGCTCCTTATGATGTGTAGGATTTTTATTGGGGTTTCATCTCTGATTTAAAATATACCAATCCAATGAACATTTGGACATTTCAGTACCATCATGAGACAGAATGAAAGAGAAAAAAATGATATTGTACATCCTAAAATCAAATGCTTTATCTCATAGCAAAGGGTTAATTACCATGATTATAAAGCAAAGTTTTGAAGTTGACAACCTTTTAGAAAAGTAGGTTGCTCCAGATTTTGTTCAATATCTTTTTATATTTTCGTTCATGAAATTTGCCACGATACAAAATCGAGTTGATGTTGGTTTAACTTGGTCTGATGGAGGCAGCGTGGTTGCTCATTGATGAGCACTGTCACAGTCACAGCAGGACAGAGGTCCTGGATTTGGCTGTTGGGCCTTTCTGTGTGGAATTTGCACAATTTTTCCTGACTGGTTGGGTTACCTCCAGGTTCTCTGGTTTTCTCCACATCAAATCCATGGAGTACATAACTCAACATTATAGGAAATACGCTTTTTTGTTTGTTTGTTTTCTGTATAAGAGAGAGATGACAAGATTTATATCTCTTCATGTATATCCAAAATGAAGAAGTGGTTAGCCTAGTCAGTACACTCTCATCACAGGTCAACAAATACCGACACTGCTTTGTCACGCCCCTCTGTCTCATACAGATGCATAAGTTACTCTTTAGCTTCTGTAAGATACAAAACCCGATGTCTACGAAGGGCCACAACCATCATCAAAGACTCATCTCACAGGCATTCACGGGCAGTTTCTGCCAGGAAGAATTTCTGGTTAACATTGTGAATCAGTAGCAGTTTGGTTAAGATTAGGCAACTAACTACTTGGTTAGGATTTGGAAAAAAGATCATGATTTGGGTTGAAATAAGATACATTATGAAGTCACGTAAATGGAGTGAGTCACATGACGTAATGTTATGTAACTTATATTTAAAAAAATAAAATGCTTTTAGAAATGGGAGGTTTGACTCCTTTTTCTGACTCAAGTTTAAATGACTTACTAAAGAGAGTCACATTTCTGAGTAATCTGAATCACAGAGTTACCCAGAACTTGGTGACTCGCCCACTGGCCCCAGCACCCACAGAGCGTACACACCCAGCAAGTTCTGTTTTTTTTTTTTTTTGTTTGTTTGTTTGTTTGTTTGTTTTTAGGTTTTTTTTCCATTTCTTTCATCAGTTTGGTTTTAATTAGTTATTTGGTGATATAAAAAGGGGGTTTCATGCCAAGACTGACCACTGAGATCTGATTGAGCCAGCCAGTTGTATGGATGGGAACTCAAAACGGCGGCTCCGACCCCGGTGACTACTGCCAGACTCTGGCTCCAAATGACATCACCAGCTCAAGATGGCAGCGCTCATATCTGGAAGATTTTGGCTTCAGTTTTGTAGAGTGGGGGCAAGTTGATTCGCAGCATCCGTCTTTATTTATGTAAATTTTTGGGAGTAAAGGACTGTTTTTGTGGTAGAAAGCCAAGCTATCTGTGTCCCCCTGCTTCCAGTTTTTTATGCTAAGCTAGGCTAAACATGCCCTGACTCAAGCTCCTTACCTGACACAGACATATCAAATTTATCGTTTAACTGGATGACATTACGTATAGATCTGATGTGACGATAACAATTAATTGATGATCCATTAATCTGCCATTAAGAGTTTGGTTTATCAAGTCAAATTTAATTGATCTTCTACAAAAAACCTGAAATATAACAGATTATTTTTTATTATTTTTATGAGGATTCAAGTATATGTGCTTAATATCTACTACTGTACATCTTTATGTTGTATCTTTATGTTTAATAGGTTATGTAATGCTGTCAGAGAATATGCAATATGTTGTTGTTGCTTTGATCATATTGTTTGGCATAGGCAAATATCTTTTTTAATAAAGATTAATCAATTAATTGATTCATAACGTTACCATTGATCAATTAAGGAAAGTGCTTCCAGTATATTTAAGCCATGGGATAGAGAGATCCATCCACCTGACTGGAAAAGCTGGATGAATGTTTTTAAATGACACTGATATTAAAAATCCCCTTTGTGAGGATGTACATTACAAACAATGAAAAGCACACTCAGGCTCATGTCCTCACTCAAACATGTACAAGCAAAGAAAAAAAAAAGAGGGTGGGGGAGTACTTTGGAATTCTATTCATCAGTTCAATGAGTGGTAACTATATAAGAAGGAGGGGGAACGAGGGCCCTCACTGTCTCTCAGCACACACACTCACACACACTCCTAAGGTTTCCAGATAACGCAGGAAAACACACAATATAATCTACCTGAGTATAAACATCGAATGCTGCAAAAGTTATCCTGAAGCGGTGCCAACATCTGAATAGAGGCTGGACTGCTAAAGAGCAGAGTGCACACAGGTAAGAGTGTATCAAATGTTTTTACACCTTCTGTATATTTCTAAATGTAGTACTGGCAAACTTATACATATCATAATTAGCAAAAGTTTTAATTCCTTTAAAAATCATTATTGCCATAATACATTTTTAGAGGTAATACAGGGTTTTAGTATTTTTCATTTTCTTTGAAATATTTAAATAATTTATCTTGTTTTGTTAGGGATTATGTTTAAACCTTTTAAATA
This sequence comes from Lutjanus erythropterus, assembly GCF_056507025.1. Classification (NCBI taxonomy): domain Eukaryota; kingdom Metazoa; phylum Chordata; class Actinopteri; order Lutjaniformes; family Lutjanidae; genus Lutjanus; species Lutjanus erythropterus. The sequence continues at coordinate 46,253,756 of NC_139319.1, read as the reverse complement.
GAGATTAATTGACTAAACAATATTTAGCCTATACCAACCTTGAAACTTCTCAATTCAAAAGACTTCAATTTTAAAGAGACAGTTCACCCCAAAATCAAAAGTAGATATTTTTCCCCTGCCGCAGAGATGTCTGACTTCTCTCCAGTATAATGGGACTAAACGGCACCAAAGACATACATTTGAAAAATTGAGAACCAATTCACAGACCTTGTTGTAAGCGGTTTCATGTAGGAACTTTCTGTCTATCTATCATCATTTCTTTCTATGATCTTTCTATCAGAAAGAAAGTAGTTCTGGTAGGTTTTGCTGCAGAAAGAAAGGCATTTTGGTAGATTCTACTGTAAAAAGAACATAGTTCCTACATGAAACTGCTCACAACAAGTTCTGTGGATTATTTTGAGTAATCAGGTCACGATTTCTGGAAACAGACATTGCTGCTGAGTTTTTCAAACGTATTTTTTGGCACTTTGAGCCTCAAGCTATTCAGTCTTATAATATTGTAGAGAAGGCAGACATCTCTGTGAATATCTCCAAAACTCTGCAACTCACACACCAACAGTATAGATGGATAAATAGCACTACTGACCAGAAGAAAAATATGTAGTTGAACTGAACTGTCCCTTTAATGTTATTAATGTATTATGTTTTTAATCTTTCTAAACAGTTTCCCTCCTTGCTTTCTGTTCTGATTCTCTCTGTCTTCCTTCCTCAGGTGTTTTCACTTGCCACTTGTTGCCTCGTTACACTGGTTGCTTGATCACTGTCTGTGGCAACCCACTGTGGATTTACTGCACAGTGCGCACAGTGGGGCAGATACTACAGGTTGCCCAAATTCCCTTGCTTCTGTTTAGTTAATAGGTAATTTATTTAGTTAGTATTTAAGTTTTGGTGTGGACAGTAGCAACACAAAGTGTGCAACACAAAGTGAGCAAACTGAGTGGCAATCAGGAGACAGCAGAGAAACGTTTATCCATCCAAACTTCTTCTTCTACCACCTTCATTGCCCTGCATCATGACCACCAGTCGGACGGTTATGATGCTGATCATGGCGGCAGTGGTCCTCTCACTGCCAGGCCTCATTCACAGCTTCCAGCCGCTCTTCTCATTGAATCAGAACTCCACCACTCACCGTGACATCACCATTAGGGCAGTCCTCAGAAAGACAGCTGAGGTGTGCCGGGACATTGCTGCCTCTGAGGGACACGACTTCAGCCTGACAGTGAGTTGGAAAGCCACGCTGCAACTGTGACACATTCAAATATCTAGAGAAGCCTATTGTTTTCATTTTTTATTATAGTCAATTTGGATCAACTCTGTGGACATGATTAGGGCAAATTATAAATAAATAACCCAAACCCATTTTTGAGAACTGGAACAAACTATGTCAAACTAAAAATGGAAATAAAATTTAAATATTATTATACCAAAACTCTAATTCCAATTTTCTGGTGCAAATTTATTCTTTAAGGATTTACACATATGAAATATATGTAATTTCTGAAATATTTTGGTTTGCTTTTATTTGAGAAAAAAAAAAATCTTGCCCCAGGCAAGAATTCACAACTTCAAACAATTTAAAGAAAAATAAAATAATAAATAAACAAATAAATAAATAAATAGCATTCTTGTCAGACATCATTCCTGTTTAAAAAAATCAATCATTATGAAATTTGATCTTTTAAAATATACATTTTTTTAAATCAAACCCCCAACACATGGTTTTGTGTCAGTTCTCAAGAATCAGTGATAAATATATTATAACTGAAGTCTGAAAACAAACAATTGACAAATAAACTGACATTATCTCAAATAATTTGCACTTGCAGTAGTTTTATGATAGGAGGTATTCCCTATGACCTCTGTTCCCAGATCTACCCCAAAAACAGGTAGATGGAGATATGAGTCTCTAGGAGTAATGGAGCTCTTAAAGGGACAGTTCACCCCAAATCCATCCATCCAACTCAATCATTATGGTGTCAGTGCTGGAGCTCTGGCTGTACAGACAAGATGGCTTGTGGTGCTGAAAGAAAAATATATTTGAAAACCTCAGCATGACTGTTCCTTTCCAGAGATCATGACCAGGTTACTTAAAATGATCTTTTTATGGTAGACAGAAAGTAGGTCCTACATGAAACTTTGAATTTGAATTCTGGGGCGAACTGTCCCTTTAACATCTATTTGGTCCAACAAAATCAAGCAAAACTGCATGAGGCAGGAACATAAGGGCAGTGTTTGTGTTTTAAACAGATTTTTATGCAGTCAGTTATTTGTCATGTGTGTGTTTCCAGATTGATGACAGCCTGTCACCTGGCCAGGTGCAAAGGGCCTGCTCCTTCACAGGGACCTCCACGTCTCTGCTCTCCACCGTCATGTTTCAAACTTCCATTTCCAACATGTACTTCAGCAACGCAAAAGTGGACGTGGTTTTTGCACTGAGCGAGGAGCACCATTTTGATGATGAGACCTTCGAGGGAGGGCGGGACGTCATCACAGCGGGTACACATCCAACTTTGCTTTCCTGCACAAGAAATCCATGAAAAACACATTATATTTCTGTTTTCATAGTTTTTTTTTTTGTTTTTTTTTACATTTGATGTCATTCTATTCCTTCATTTGCTCTGAGGAAATCATATATTTTAGGAATGGAAAATCCAGCTCAGAGGTGAATTACAAAATCTACACTAAATAAAACTGCATGACACCATTTAGCCAGTTGGTGGTGCCAAATAACAAAATGATGTATTGTGATGTTTTTCCACATAGATAGATAGAATGGTGGAGGTTTTCAAAGTGGGAGGCGGGCCCCCTAGGAGGCCTCCAAACAGTATCAGGGGAAAGTCATTGAATTAATTATCAAAAGGAGATCACATAGAGTAATATAAATGTGTGTAATTTGGTTGAAGAGATTCAGTGACAGTTTCCCATACAAACACAATTAAGCAATGTAAGCACCCTGTTTTGCTGGGTTGTCATACTTTTCTCTTAGAAAATGAAAATATTTCACTAAATCTTAATGTAAACTTACTTTTAACTCATTTCAAATAATAACTAAATACTTGTCCTTATTGGTATAATAAAATACACCAATTGTCTTATTAACACATATTGAACATATATATGTTTCTAACATCAAAAGATAACTAGAGAATTTCAAGTAGTTTGTGATTTATGAAGGATTATTAAGCAAAGTAAGCACCCAGCTTGTGTTGTAATACCTTTCAGTTAGAAAATGAAAATGCTTCATTAAATTTAATGTAGACTTACTTTCAACTCAAATCAAATAATTAAAATCTAGTTACCACTAGACTACACACACACACACATACAAAAACCACCACCAACCACTGTTACATCTGTCCCCACCAAGGGGCAATGATAACACTCTGACTGCTTGGATTAAATTTAATATTATACTCCTGTCCTTATTAGTACACTAAAATATATCCAATAAATAATTAATTAGTGAGCATATATGTTTCTGATGGGTGGTTCAGTGGTTAGCACTGCCACCTCACAGCAAGAAGGTCCTGAGTTCGATCCCCCAGCTTACTGGGTCAGGGCCTTTCTGTGTGGAGTTTGCATGTTCTCCCCATGTCTGTGTGGGTTCTCTCCAGGTTCTTCGGCTTCCTCCCACAGTCCAAAGACATGCATGCTAGGTTAATTGGTGACTCTAAATTGCCCATAGGTGTGAGTGGTTATCTGTCTCTATGTGTCAGTCCTGTGATGAACTGGCGACTTGTCCAGGGTGAACCCCGCCTCTCACCCAATGTCAGATGGGATAGGCTCCAGCAGCCCGCGACCTTTACGGAATAAGCAGTTACACAAAATGAATGAATGAATGAATTTGTTTCTGATATCAAAAGATGGCTAGTGTAATTCAAGTTGTCTGTAAGTTATGATAAATAAACAGTTGAATCTGTTGAAAAATGTATGTAGGAGATGCTCATTGCTGTTCAGGAGACAGTTTGTATTCATCTCTTCCACTGATAAAAGATTAGATTTAAAACATCAGACTCCACAATAAATTTAGTCAATGAAGGACATTTACTGCTTCTCAATAAGACATAATGTGACAGTTTTTCACGTCAGCTGCATGTTGTGCTGGATGATTTTCACATCTTGGAAACTGCAGCTTCAGTTTGTACCTAACTCTCTGTTCTTTATCCTGTTGTTAAGGTGTGTCTGCTGTGAAGGCCAGTGTGAAGCTGGAGAACTTTGTTGCAGGGAGGTGGACTCTTGGACGAATCTGTCATACTCTACAGGTGATATGAGTCATGATTATTCTTACTGATTGTTGTGGAGACGGTGAAGACGGGCATGATCAAAACAATAAGAAAGGGTGGTGTGGAAAATATTGTTTCTCTTTCTGCATATTCAGGACTTCTACAGCCACAGTAACTGGGTGGAGCTGGGGAACAAAGCTCCTTACAGCACTCTGATCAGACCTGACCAACCTCTTGAGAACCTGGCAGGTAAGATTGTCCTGATCTCCTGTCCACAAAACTGCTGCTTGGTCACACTGACTGCATACGCTTGAGCGAGAAATCACACAGGGCACATTGTCAGCTTATCTGTCACCTGTCAGTTAACAAATTCCCTCCCCGCCACGGCATGTTAAGCTTTACAGAACATGCATATACACAAAGCAACACATGAAAATGGGTACATTGTTACTCAATATTTTTGCATACACTCAACACACATGCCTACAGCTTAGTACTCATACAGTGCAACTTAACTGTGTCAAACTACACATAACTCATTATTTAAATGCACAAAAAGTTCACCATTGTTCTGCCCATTTTAAAACATTTTAAACATAGTCTATCACTGATGAAATCAGCAGTGGCCACAATTTATCCAGTTATAGAAACGTTCAAATGATTATTTTTACTCATTCTTGAGAATTAGGACAACACTGTATGTGGAGAAGGTTTTGATTTTTACTCTTCAATTGTGCAGGAAAATATATTTGAAAATATCAAACTCTTGACTAAAAAAAACACCCTTGTAACAGGGCAACATCCTTGTGGTTAATTTTTTTAATCAATGTAGACAATGTAGAGCTCCATCAGATGAAGAATCTGACAGAGCTGATGACTTACAGAGTTGACAGGGTATAGCTAACACTTTTTACGCCTGATTAACTCATGTTTTTGTAAAAATCTGACGGAGTTGATGGAGATTTGAGACATAACTTTCAAGGGCCAACATTTAAAAAAAAATTATTTTAGAACAAAGATGATTAAAACAAATTTTTACACCTATGTTATCAGTATGCATTGTTAGCTTTAGACTTTGAAGGCTTTTAACACATTTTTAAATTGTTTGAAGTTATGAATTATTGTCTGGAACAAGGCTGTTTACTGGTACAGAACAAGTTTAGAAATTAAAGCAAATTATTTTTTAATGTTTCCTTTAGTGACATGATTTGTCTCAGTTCTCAAGAATTATTCATACCAGTTTAGAGACTCTTGTTCAAATACAATTATTAATATATACAGAGATATTTCTCTGTGGTTTGAAGTAAACTAATGTGTAAGAGTGTTTGTAAAACTGGCTTATTTAAAATATGTTATCCCATATTTTCAGATAAATTAACTATGCCAAGTGTGATTTCTGTTGTTGAAATTGCTGCAGGCCCGACTGTTCCAACCTGTAGAAACTGCACAGACGGGAACTGTGACAACAACCTCCTTCCTGACCTGCTGCAGCAGGGGCTCCTCACTTCAGGATACTTCAACATCTTCTCCTCTGCAAAACCTGCAGGTAACTGTCAGGAATCATCTACCAGAGGGGGGAACAAGTCATTATTTAGAAATCAAAATTACATCTCAAGACAGGCCAAGACAGGCAAGTCCAGAGTCAAGAACCAAGTCCTGAAATTTGAATTTCAAGTCCTAAACAAGTTTTAATACAACAATTTAATGTACAATGTAGCTTTTAAGCTAGCATTAAGGGCTAAGCTTTAGCTGGCTATGATGATATTAGTTTCAACTTGCCATTCTTTGTGGAACTTGAATTGGTGAATGAAGTTGGAAGTTGTTGCGCCTCCATCTGTAATTTTGTGCGGGTGCATTTTGCATACTGCAATGGGCTTTTTGTTCACTTAATAGCTTTTCTACCCCCAAAAGATTAGCCTATCTTTGGTATTATTCTTTCCAACTGGAGCTCAGTAACTTAACATTGGTTCTTCATGGTTCTCTCCTGCAATTTGATTTGGATGCTGTTGGGTCACTTCAACCTGGATCTGGGGAATTAAGTGTCGACATGCTGCGAATAAATAGCATTAATGTTAGCTGATTCAAGAAATGAAAGGAAATGAATTGACTTGTGGATTCACGCTTTTAAAATAACATACATTTCAATCTTTGGGCTTGGGCGAAGGTGTCAAATATTTTCAAGTCAAAAGGTTCAAGTCCACGTGAAGTCACAAGTCATTGGTGTTAAGTCAAGTCTTTTTTTTTATTTTGTCAAATCGGGTCATCAAATTTATGATTTGAGTTTGACTTTAATCCATGTCATGTGACTCAAGTCCACAGCTCTGTCATCTATATATTTGTTGAGTACCACCTCTGGTATTTTTGTAACTGATGTAGGAAATATAATAAACATTTTCTCTCTGCTACAAGGTAAATGCAGCCATGGTGGGTCATTTGACCAGACAAGCAAACAGGACCCAGTGGGGGGCATCAGTAAAGATGACATTGGGTCCAGTCATGGCTCACTTCACCACAAAGCAGCTGACTTGGCTGTGAATGCCACTATGGAGCTACTGGAGGACATCAGACTAGCTGTCGGAGACAGGAACTTCTTGCGGTATGGGCCACCTTCACCTGAGCCATTTTGTGTCCCGACACAAGAGAAATAAAAACATAACCATCATAAGATGTAGGTTGGACCAAATTATAACAAAGATGGAGACCATGGCAATCCATGCCTTATGGTTCACTTTGAAATAAAGTCAATGAGATTATGTTAAAACAGCAAATATGCAGGGTTCAACACTAACCTGATTGTCCATGGCCATAAAGAGTTACTCTAATGTCAGCCTTGGCCAAGAAAATGTTACAGTTGAACAAACATCTGGTTCTTTCATGCCTTTAAGTTCGGCATTCTACAAAAATGGTGCACAGTACTTATAGAAGTACAGATACTAAAAAAAAAGACTAAAAAAGTAGAAGTACTGAATCAACTTCTTTACTCACAGAAAAAATGAAAATGTACAGGCTCTGAAATGTACTCAAAGTATAAAAGTAAAAAGCCGTCCTCTGAAGAACATTTCTACTGACTGTTTCTGTGGTCAAGTCTCCCTCTCCTGTCTGTTTTGTCTTGTTATGTCTTGTTACATTGTGTACCTCTTGTTACGTCTTTTTCATCTTGTTAAATCTTGTATTGTCTTATGTCCTTTTCATCCTGTTATGTTGTTCATGGCTTTTTTATCTCGTTATGTTGTTGTTTTGTTGTTGTGTCTTTAACATAATTTTCATCTTATTGCGTCTCGCATGATATGCACTGATGAATAAACAAGGAATTGTCTTTTCTGTGTTCAGTCTTGATGTTGGGAAGGCTGTACACAATGACGCAAGATAAAAAATAATGAATAATTCCCACTTAAATGCCTTAAAATTATAGTGACAAGACTGTTTTTAAAATGTAGTAACAAAGTAACAGTAACAAAGTTTGTTCTTCTCAAATGGCAGAATATGAAAAAATGAAACTGAAAACAGGGGGAATTAAAGTTTGCAGAATAGCCAGACATATTAAAGGACGATGTACTGAGGCGTGTGCCATCAGTTGAGCTTGTTTTTAATTTGGTTCACAACAAGTGTCACAGTTAAGAAAGGCTGTGTTAAGTTGCATTAAATTTCCCTTTTTGTACAAAAATGTAGTTTGGCGGCGCATGGGGCCAGTGCTTAACAATTTAGTGTCTATCTTTGTTATGTATGTGAAACATTTAAAAAGCTTGGACTGTTTACTTAGACATCCAGACCTTGTTTCTGTGCTAAGCAATAATCTGATCCTATTAAACATTGTCTGTTGCCTGAACATGCAGTTAAGAGATGCACGTTTGCTGCAAGACCCATATTTTAATGACTTAATCAGGTTTGCACAGTGTTGAATGTTAATCACTGACAGATAAGTTCTGATTCATGATCAGATTCAGCAGTACAAGGTAATTGTGTTTTGTCTCTCATGTTCCTGCAGATTGATGGGCCTCTCCCAGTCCTCAGTGCTGTGTTTTGTCATTGACACCACAGGCAGTATGAGCGATGACATCGCAGAGGCTAAGAGAGTTTCGTTTGACATCATTGACAGTAAGAGGGGAACCCAGCAGGAACCCTCTGCCTACATATTGGTACCTTTCAATGACCCAGGTACAGACATATTTGTAGCTCTTGACTTATTGTTTGAATATATTTTACTGGTATCTACTATATTCTGCTCCCAACATTAAGAAAAATTAAGGTTGTCTACCTTTGTAAAGAATATTAGTACTTTAGCCCCAGTGGTCAATATAAAATTTGTAATCAACTGAGTGACAGGAAGTGGTGACAGTTATCTATTTGATATGCAGGTTTTGGGCCTTTGCTTCTGACGACTGATGCGGACATCTTCAAAGACAGCATCAACAAGTTGTCTGCAAGTGGAGGAGGAGACATCCCAGAGTTGTGCTTGTCTGGACTGCAGGTGTTTCCACTTTTATTTTCTTAGAATCATTAATGTAGACAAAAAAGTTTTACAAAGCAACAAAATGATATTGTCTTATGAGACAGTTTCACTCCAAGTCAGCCATTGCGATAGGAGGATATGCAGGGCAACAGGGACAGGACCAAGACGCAGGAAAAGGAGGCAACAGGATGACTTCAGTGAGGGATAATGCCCAGGAATTAATGGATACCATGGAGACCAGAACATGCCTCTGCAGCAATACTGTTACGCAATATATTTTCCCAGGAACGCAAGCCATGCCCTAATGCGCCTTTGATTGGCTTGAACGTGAAATGTCATTCATCTACACACTGAACAAACACCACACAAGTAGGGTCTAAAATTCACTTTAGCTGCTGTTTTTCTGACATTGCAGCAGCCAGTGTCTTCTAAACACCATGCTTCCACTTGAGATGAAGTCACTACTGGTTTTAGAAGGGGATACACCTTTTTATTAGACTTGCACCGATTAATCGGCAATGCTCGGAATCGGGACGGTTTTCACATGATCGGTCATGACCTGTGACCGGCCGGTCAACGTCATGTATTCAATTCTGTGCCCGTCACTGTCACACACGTGTTCTGCATGATGGTCACGTCATGTGCGCAGCAGACAAACTGACCATGACATCACCACAGCGCTGATAACAGCTACACACTCAGACACATGCTTGCTTGAAGATGGTGTCAGAGACAGATTCAAAGAACAGGATAAAAAGAAGACAGACAGTCTACAACAAGACAGAGCAGCTGACAATGTCGCAGAACAGCCATAAACTATGTAGCTCTTCAGGCTAATGTTAGCCAGCAGCAGACTGCTGTTCACAGAGGGACAGTTAAAATCTCACCTCCTGTTCTGGCTGAAGAATAAACAACCTGTGTTGATGTGTCTCCTTAAACATTTTCTCATCCAGACTCCTTTAACTTCTGCGTCTGTTTTTCTCACGGCAAAGTTTTACTGCAGCAAACTGTTGCACCACGTTAGTCTCCGGTTTGTTTAAATCTGTTTGTTGAAATCCCACAAGATCTCCATGTTCACCCCATTCATAATTTTAATATAAAACTATAATAAAGCCTTGCTGTAACCTGGAGGACTTTGGAGAAAATTTAAATAGTATTTTATGAATATTCTTATTACAAACATCCAATTTAATTTTTGCAAGAAAATGTTTGTCAATGCTGTCAATTATATTTCTTAGAAAGACTGAAAATCAGAATCAGCCTAAATTGGAATCGAGAGGTCAGACCCTTCAAAAAATCAGACATCAGAATTGGCCAAGAAAATTGAAGTCAGTGCATCTCTACTTTTAATATTATTCAGAAAAAATCCTAAATCCTAACTGGACATTACACAAAGAGCTGTCTGACTACTACTAGTCTCACACAATAAACAAATTGCAGTTTTGGTATGAATGCATCATGATTATAAATTAACGACTAAAAGCCTCGCTGAGTTTGAATTTTAGGGTGTTTTCACACCTGTAATTCAGTCCATTTTGTTAAGCAAATTGCTGCATACTATAAATAATGACTAACAGACAGGATGAAAACGAGGCATCTGGATCATGGATTAGTATGTATGGAATGTCCACACAGAAAGGTTTTTTGTAGTCTAGCCCCTGGAATACTTATTCCTGTCTCATAAACATTTGACAGCTTGCCCTGACTGCTGCTCCACCCTCTTCTGAGATTTTTGTCTTCACTGACGCTCCAGCTAAAGATGCACATCTGAAAAGCACCATCACTGCCCTTATAGAGAGCACCAAGTCTGTGGTGAGTGTCCATCTTTTACCCTCCTTGCTCTTCTATTGTCAGCATATTCCATACATTAATGATTAAATAATGTATCCTGTTCTAGTGTAATATAATAAGAATAATAATTATAATGTCTAATATAACCGTTGCACTGTTTTTCTACTCTTACTTTAGGTAACATTCATGTTGACAGATGTCCTGGCCAGTCGACGACGACGCAGAAACTCTCGGGGTGTGTCTCCACGCTCGATGAGCCAATCAGATGCCCAGCTGTACCGTGACCTAGCCAGAGCCTCTGGAGGTCAGGCAATCGAGGTCACCAAGTCAGACCTCTCTGTGGCTACAAGTGTAATAGAGGATTCATCAGCCAGCGCTGTGGTAAGATATCGAACGATACAATCTAAACCTGACTGGAGATGGCACTGTGCATAAATATGCAGTTTCTGCTCTTTCTTCTCTCAGGTGACAGTTTTTCAGGTAGTGAGGAATCCTGGACACCCTGATAACTTCACATTTACTGTTGATGGTTCTCTGAAGAATATGACTGCTTACATCACAGGAGCCTCGTCTCTCACCTTCAATCTAACCAGCTCAACAGGTGCTATTGTCCCTCAACTTAAGACCAGTTTTGATTGTTCCATCTGCCTCATACTTCCTCCACCTTCTGCCATTCAAAAGACAGCGTTAGTTCAACATGTTTCTCTCTCTCTCTCTCTCTCTCTCTCTCTCTCTCTCTCTCTCTCTCTCTCTGTCTCTCTCTCTCTCTCAGGTGTATCTCAGAGTTCCAGTCAGTCCAGTGGACTTCTGGCATCCTTCACCACAGCAGGAAACCTGCGTCGTTTAAGCCTCAACACTGACAATCAAACAGGATCATGGCAAATCAGCATTGACTCTAACATCCCCTACTCTGTTAAGGTCACAGGTCGGTAATATGATGAAGTTCACCTATAGCAAATCCATAGGGATTGGATCTCATTACAATTTAGGGTGGAAAAAGAGTGAAATTCAGTTAAACCAAACTCCAGTCTAAAAGCAGGTATTTTATAGTAGGGCCATATTTTTCAAGCCAAAACTTTTAGTTTCATCATCACTAAGAGTCTTTCCTGACTCATTTTGATCTACAGACACAATCTGCAAACATTTCATTTACTCAGTAACATTATTAACTAACCTGTGATGAAGTTTTTGTCACAGACGTGAGTGGCCCAGCACTACAGCGCTTGTTTTCACCAGATGAAAGTGGCCAATATGGTTCATATGACTTGGACAAATTGACTTCTATTAAATAGAGTGGAATCAACTTCTATTATTATATTATTTGTTTAGAAATAATTTATTGAGCAGGGGGCAATTTCATCTGTTTTCAGGTTGGGGTGGGCTCATTCCCTTCATAAAATGAAAATTATATATATTTATAGTATATATATATATATATATATATATATATATATATATATGGTGGCCATATTGATCAGTTTTGTGTGTGTGTACATCAGGTCAAAGTTCAGTGAACTTCATCTATAACCTTGTGGAAGCCCATGAAGGAGCTCACGGGGACTTCAGTCTGAAGGAGGGACGTCCTCTTTCAGGTCAGACCACTTTTATAATTATTGTCATCTTAATTTTTACATTTAGTAAAGGGCTCATTATCTTTTGGTTTCATCTTTTATTTTGCTCATTGTCCTCAACAATGTCTTTAAAGCACACATGTCAAATTCAATGCCAAATCCAACCTGGAATCTTACTTTATGTGGCCCGCAAGAGCCACATAAGCCTTATTTTTATGTAACTATGCAATTTGGATGGGTGACCTTGCCTGTAGGGTAAACAAACTGACACAACCCTTATATTTAATTTTTAAATAATCAATTGTATACTCGAATGGCTTCCATTATTTTTCTGAGACTTACTTAATTATTTAAAGAGACAGTTCACCCCAAAATCAAAATTTCATATTTTTCCCCTGGCCTGTTTAACCATCTAGATAGTTTTGGTGTGAGTGTCAGAGTTTTGGAGATATCAGCCATAGAGATGTCTGCCTTCTCTCCAGTATAATGACACTAAATGGTGTTTGGCTTGTGGTGCTCAAAGAAACAAAAAAAAAATTCAAAAATTCAAAACCAAGAATTATGACCACATTACTCAAGATAATTCTTAGACCTTTTGCGACTAATTTCATGTAGGAACTACTTTCTTTGTATTAGAAAGAAAGTAGTTCTGGTAGATTCTACTGCAGACAGAAAGTAGCTCCAACATGGAACTGCTTACAACAAGGTCTGTGGATTATCTTGAGTAACCAGCTCATGATTTCTGGTAAGAGACTTTGCTGTTGAGTTTCATATAGTTTGGCACTTTGAGCACCACAGGACTGGTGCCATCTAATTCTATTATATTGGAGAGAAGACAGAAATCCCTACCACCAATATCTCCAAAACTCCATCTATAACTCACACCAAAACATTATACATGGATAAACGGCAGAACGGACCAGGGAAAAAAGTATATATTTTAGATTTTAGGGTGATCTGTTCCTGATGATGCTGATGTGGCCTGGGATTAAATTGAGCTTGACACGCCTCTAAAACAAATCATTATCTGCCTTGAAAATCTTTTGTACAGTACAGTACCCCAAAATGACAATGGTCCAGCCCATCAACAGAAACTATTCTGTCTCTTCACAAGTTTCTCAGTCTTCTCTCCTTATGTGTATAATGTTCACATGTAAGGACCTGTCACGATGATACTCATCAAGTTTCCCTTTCCTCTCTTGTCATAACATTCAGGTGGCAATGCCAGCCTCTTGGTCTCTGTGACAGGAAGTGACACAGTAAAGGTCACAGAGGTCACTCTGTTTGACAGCTCAGGGCCAACATTGGTCAATGGATCACTGCAGGTATGTGACACACTGTATTACACAGCCGAAGTACATACTTTACTTTTCTGCATCCCATTATCCAAACAAAAACATCATTAAGAAAATTAACATTTTCTATCCTGAAGAAAGCCATTGGTTGTAGTTGATGTCACTGTACATTCTGACAAGTGACACACATCTTGAATACTACAGTCTACTTGTAGTCAAACTTCTTATTCGGACCATCTCATGTTAATGTCTACCTTGTTATGACATTTGTTTTTTTCTCTTTCTGTTTTGCACAGTCGGTGGGAAGTGGCAACTTCCTGGTGACCTTCAGTGGAGTCCCTGCAGGTGACTTTGTGGTTCGTCTGACAGGAGAGGACAGCGGCTCCACCTCCAGGTCAACACAGACCAGTTTCCAGAGACAGGCGTCCACACAGATAAAGACCTCCAGCATCTCTGTAACTGTGAGCTCAATCACCTTTAGTTTTCTGCCTCAGTAAAGCAGTTCTTCTCTTTGCTTTAGCATTTACAAACTAAACAATTTTGACGATTTTTTTTTAATCACATAGAGCACTGTTATTCCTTCTGTGTGTGCCATGAGCATTCTGTAACCTTAAGAGGTTAATTCTAATAGTCTATGATGGTGTTTCTCTATCCTGGACCAAAGGGACCCCTGCCATCATTGTTTTAGATGTTTCACTGCTCCAACACCCCGGATTCAAATTCAGTCAGGCTGTTATCAGTCTTCTGCAGATGCTTAATAACAAGCTGAAACATTCAAGGCCAGAGTGCCCTGACAATCAAGATTGGGAAACACCAGTGTATGGCGCAATATGCCTCTCTGGAACACCAAAACAATTCAATACGTGGGTGTGAAGTTCTCGGAAATGACCAGAGGGGAAACATCTGGATTAAATCAAACAAACATGTACACGCACATGCGTACATGCACATACACAAGCACATACACACACATACACAGAAGGAGGTTGTGCATTATCACTTTGGCTGTCCTGTCTCTGTCTCATCTCTGCGTCGACTCTCATTTGCCACCATATAATTGCTGTCACGAAAAAGGAGTTTGGTTGGAAAACCAGACGTCAGCTCGCTGCACCAGGACACAGCCATACTGTCACATCAGCCAAAACAAAATAGGGAGAGATCTTTATCCCTCTAATTTGATACATGTGCAGTTCGCCTAGTCCTCAGTGCAGGAAGTAATGTCTAAGAGACTGGGTTAAATCATTATGATACTATTAATGTTATAGCTGTAACACCTAAACTGTCTAAAGAGAGAGGAGAAGCAAAATAGGCTGGTTGACCAATGATCAGTGCAGTCAAATAAGCCTGAAGTCAACAAATAGGCACAGTAAAGGAGCAATCGATAAGTGTAACCACAATACAAAATGTTAGAGGAGTAGGATGTAGTATCAAAAAGTAAAATAATGTGAACAAAACTTTTAGCTGTCAAAAGCAGTATATGGACTAGGTTGAAAACATGATTACAAACACTCAATAAAGTCACATTAACAAAAGTAAAAGTAAGCAAACTAAAGTAAAAGTACTCTCAGAATTATAACTAGGCTAAAATACGGAACACAGTTGAAGTGACAAATTGATTTTAAATACTAATGAAAACGGTTAGAAGTCGACGTAAAAAGCGTTGATTCTGATGCCTCCGCCTGCAACAGTTTCATACAACTGTGACTTTTTGTGTTCCCTACACCTGACTGAAACCACTGATTCATTATAAATCCTATTTGCAAGTGTCCCAGGAGTTTGAGAATTATGGCTCTATTGATACAGTATACAGTTAATGAAAAAAGATTGCAAGGAAAGAGCTATTATCTTTATTACCTAATAGTATCCAACATAGTTATTCAAAAATATATCAAAGTCAAATATAAAAAAGCTTTAAAATTGAATTGAAGTGTGTTTTTAGAGACAGGTCTGTCAGGCGGCCATTTTGTGGCCATCTCGAAGGCGTTGGTCTCCAAAATTTAATCAGTTCATGAGTCTTAGCACACAAGATTTGGTGCAAATCCGTCCACCCGTTCAAAAGTTATTGCGCAAATAAAAATCTGGACGCACGGACTCACGTACGGCCGGACAACTGGAGAACAGTATGCCTCTGGCGCAGCACCTTCGGCGGGAAGAGGCATAATGAAGTAGTGGCAATGATCAGACAATAACAAGAGTGAAAGTAAAAGTGTGAATGATGCCGTCTGAGTGACTGTTGTGTGAAGTATTGTATATTGCTGTACAATGATGTATATTGCCGAAAGTGCTGTAAGATTACTCATAGTAAAACTGCAAATTAATTAGAATAAAATGTTGGCGGGATGCCTAAGTCTCGCTGAGTGTGAGAGCCGAGGAGAAAGAAGAAAGGCATCTTCCAAATTCCACAAGCTCTACAAAGTCCACGTTTCTGAATAACATCTGAACACATACAATATCTCACAAAAGTGAGTACACCCCTCACATTTCTGCAAATATTTAATTATATCTTTTCATAGGACAACACTGAAGAAATGAAACTTTGTTACAATGTAAAGTAGTCAGTATACAGCTTGTATAACAGTGTAAATTTACTGTCCCCTCAAAATAACAAAATAACTCAACACACAGCCATTAATCTGTAAACTGCTGGCGTGAGTGAGTACACCCCTGGGTGAAAATGTCCAAATTGGGCCCCATTAGCCATTTTCCCTCCCCGGTGTCATGTGACTCGTTAGTTGTTACAAGGTCTCAGGTGTGAATGGGGAGCAGGTGTGTTAAATTTGGTGTTATCGCTCTCACACTCTCTCATACTGGTCACTGGAAGTTCAACATGGCACCACATGGCAAAGAACTCTCTGAGGATCTGAAAAAAAGAATTGTTGCTCTACATAAAGATGGCCTAGGCTATAAGAAGATTGCCAACACTCTGAAACTGAGCTGCAGCACGGTGGACAAGACCATACAGTGGTTTAACAGGACAGGTTCCTCTCAGAACAGGCTTCACCATGGTCGACCAAAGAAGTTGAGTGCACATGCTCAGCATCATATCCAGAGGTTGTCTTTGGAAAATAGACATATGAGTGCTGCCAGCATTGCTGCAGAGGTTGAAGGGGTGGGGGGTCAGCCTGTCAGTGCTCAGACCATACACCACACACTGCATCATATTGGTCTGCGTGGCTGTCGTCCCAGAAGGAAGCCTCTTCCAGAGATGATGCACATGAAAGCCCGCAAACAGTTTGCTAAAGACAAGCAGACTAAGGACATGGATTACTGGAACCATGTCCTGTGGTCTGATGAGACCAAGATAAACTTATCTGGTTCAGATGGTGTCAAGCATGTGTGGCGGCAACCAGGTGAGGAGTCCAAAGACAAGTGTGTCTTGCCTACAGTCAAGCATGGTGGTGGCAGTGTCATGGTCTGGGGCTGCATGAGTGCTGCCGGCACTGGGGAGCTACAGTTCATTGAGGGAACCATGAATGCCAACATGTACTGTGACATACTGAAGCAGAACATGATCCCCTCCCTTTGGAAACTGCGCCGCAGGGCAGTATTCCAACACGATAACAACCCCAAGCACACCTCCAAGATGACAACTGCCTTGCTAAAGAAGATGAGGGTAAAGGTGATGGACTGGCCAAGCATGTCTCCAGACCTAAACTCTCACTTTTGTTGCCAGCAGTTTAGACATTAATGGCTGTGTGTTGAGTTATTTTGAGAGAACAGTAAATTTACACTGTTATACAAGCTGTATACTGACTATTTTACATTGTATCAAAGTGTTATTTCTTCAGTGTTGTCCCATGAAAAGATATAATTAAATATTTGCAGAAATGTGAGGGGTGTACTCACTTTTGTGAGATACTGTAAGTTAAAACAAATCAAGTAGCCTAAAGAACAACTTCTAACCAAAAGAGTAATTTAGGCCTCAGCAGATATGGAAGCACCACCGCTAATCATTTTGGGAATTAAATATCCAGACCAAATTAAAGACATAAAAAGTTATCTGAGAAATGGGGAAAATGTACTAGAGCTTTAGATTCTTACTGGCCAAAAAAAGACACATTTGATGAAAGTGCATGTGAGGATATTGAATGTCGAATAAAGGACTACAAGCCAAAAGACAAAAGCAGAAAGTGTGGAGGGAAAGTAAGCTGTACGGACAGAAGACAATAAACCACAAGTGGGAACACACAATAACAAAATTCAGTAAATGAAGTACAGAGAGCTAGCAGTGGACAGGAACAGGAAGTAGAACAGAGAGAGATAGCAGGAAGATGTCTTATATTTACTCCAAACAAGAAGGAAGCTAAGAAAGTTTAAAGTGATAAAAGAGAATATGACCTTAGATTACAACCAGGTATAGTCCACAATATTACACTGATACAGGACAATTACCCTCACTTAATAAAGGGGACAGGGGTACAGTACATATGAACACTTGACCTTGATGGTCTGGTTACTTTGGCTTCCCAACAGGGGGCAAGGAACTGGATTAAAGCATTTGAGGAAGTGACAATGGGAAAGATATTGGCCCTGGGGGACATTAAAGCACTTTGGGCCAAAGTAATGGGGATTCTGGCCATGGAAAATATTCTGCGACTGAGTGACAATGCATGGATGATAAACCCAAACCGAATTTAACCCATATCAAGCTAAAATATGGGGGGCCTTGTGGAAAGAAGATCCGGTCAAAATAGACACGAAAGTCCTAAAAGGCAAGCTCCAATTCAACATCTGAAACAAATCAATGAGCTCATTTCAGCAATGATGCAACTAACTAAACTTGCCACAATCCAGTGTCAAGGACACTGGAAAGGAAATGACAGCGAGACTACTATCTCTCAAAGGGGGTAATATATGTTTGTGTCATTACATGTCTCATAAATATATTGTATTATGCTTTCATATTCTATCACAAACAACAGTTTCATTCCTTTTGTGTATGCAACAAATGTTCTGTGACCTTCAGAGGCTGTTGACTCTAACAGCCTATGACACAATGCCATTTGCCACCATTGGCCAATATGGCCATTGGCCATATTACTCCTTTAAGCAAGACCAAGAGTCAGACAGCCATGCTTGTGTGTTTGTGAGGCTGCATCATAGT
This sequence comes from Lutjanus erythropterus, assembly GCF_056507025.1. Lineage (NCBI taxonomy): Eukaryota > Metazoa > Chordata > Actinopteri > Lutjaniformes > Lutjanidae > Lutjanus > Lutjanus erythropterus. The sequence goes on along the minus strand of NC_139319.1, from coordinate 46,235,322 downwards.
GCTTTAAGCTAATGTCACAATGCTAACATGCTATTGTTAGTATAAAATGCACGTATACTACATTCTATATCTATCTTAGTTCAGTGTGTTGCTGCTAACATTAGGTAGCTAGCACTAAACAAAAACAAATGCTGATGGTGAGCTGAATGACATTAGTTTGGTTAGAAATTGAAGGAGTTGGGCCAAATTTGACCTTGATCAAAGTGCCATCATCAGGGTGATGCCAGAGGATTACCAAATACATTAATACATCCTTATATCAACAAACATTTGTACCAAATTTCATGTAGACAATGGTTATCAAGACATTAAACTCAAAATCACACATCACCACAGGAAAAAATAGGGTATCATGAGTCAGTAGGCCACAGCAACAGCATGTTCATATCCAATACCTTTAATATGACTTTTAATTCTCACAAGAGAATACAGAATAAATCATCCTTGTCCATCTGTTAGAACTTTACTTAAGAAACGGAAATCCTTCATAGGAAGTCTGGTTTAGTGTAGCTGTATTGTTCTCTGAGTGGAAACAGCAGACTTTTCAAGTTGCGGTGGTGAAATGACTGGCTACATTGCCATCACAAATCGCATGTAAACATGGGACATTTTTATATTTTTGATGATTGGAAATATAAAAAAAAAAAAACCTTGATTGAACCCATGATGCATTAGCCTCATGATTCAAGCTTGTTTTGGTTTGCCATTGTTGCCATACATATATGGTAAATGATAAATAATATTCATGATTCTATATATCCTTTCATCTATGTTTTTTTCCACTCAAGACAGCTATGATGTAGACGCACACCCATTAACATTTAATCGCGTACAAAACAAAAACATATAACCATATTTTGCCATACTTTACCTCACTTTATTAGGCCCAAGCCAACAACACCAATGTAGAACCAGGCTCCACTATCTCCATCCCTTTTACCGTCGCCACAACCACCAACGGAGTTGTTAACGACTCAGCGACCGGGACATTCACGGTGCGAGCCAACAACGACCGCAGCTACGCTTCAACTGCACCCAGCACCGTCACCATAGTGACAGGCAGTGGAGGCAGCGCCAATGGCACTGTGACTTTAACCATACCGGCCAGCGCTGCATCTGGAACAGACGTGACCCTTACCATCGAGGCGGAGAATACAGCTGCCACAGACATCAACTACGCTGTTCTCAGGTTTTCTGTGGCTGCCAAGGTAATTCAATTTCAGTTCACTCAGTTCAATTTAATATCAATAATAACTTTTATAACCATTTGAAACAACTTAATTTATTTGTGTTGCAAATTGAAGTAATTTTTTTAAGTTGGTCCAACAATTCTCTTTTTTCAGTGCAATGTGTCAAAGTTTGTCGTTACAATTAATGATGTGAGAATGCCTTTCGCAGTTGTTGTCTTTGTTCTTTTGCCTTTTTCTTAATGATTAGCAGTGCTCATTCAGGATGTGCCTATTTCAAATGCATGCCCATTTGAAATGGACCAATTGACCCTTCAATAAGCCCCACCCTCCTTAGTAACTGTCGCTAAGCCTGCCAAGGGCCTGCCACACAGCATTTGTGCAATTTAGAGTGACAATGGCGGCAGATATAACATCGAAATTGGACCCCTAACAGCAGAATATACATAATGTGCATTAACAACGCACTCCTCTGTGTCTTCAGCAATGCACCACCTTGAAGTCAGTTGGATAAATGGTTGTCAAGAAAATCGGAGGGCAAACATACAGACAGACAGACAGACAGAGATTCCTTCCTTTATGGTCTTTTTTCTTCATCTCTCCCACTTCTGTTTCTGTGTCTCCAGGTGACAGATGTTAGCCGCCCAGTGTGCCAGGAAGTCAGTTCATCAACCAGCTGTCCATCCTTTTCTTCACTCTGCGCTTCATCCCAGTGGGAGTTCATCGCTAATCTCACTGACGGCATCAACGGAACCGGCATTGCAAGTGTCACCATCCGCCAAGGTAACGGTACCCTCAACACCAGCACCGTGGCCGGAGGAGGAGGCGAGAACATCACAGTAGTGACCTACAGCGCCTCCTGCTGCTCGCAGAGTGTAGAGCTGGCAGCTGTGGACGGAGTAGGAAATGTGGGGACATGCATGGGACAGGCTAGAGAATCTACCACAGCTGCTCCTGTGACTACAGCTACAGTTAACACAACATCCACTGGAGGGCACACTTTGAGCATGTCACACTGTCTGTGGTTCAGTGTCGCGGTTTCTCTCCTATGGAAGTGAGACAAATGAAAGTAAAAGATTGTAGCAAAATTGTAGACAAATTGTAGCACACAAATGAGGTGTCTTCTCATAAAAACTTAAATATTTTTTATTTATTTCAATAGATGTGTTTAAATTTAATCTGTCATTAATTTAGATTTCCTGAAGTCTTTTTATTTAATAAATTGATGTTATTTAATTGAAGAGTTTCTTTGAATGATTTATTTATATCCCTGGTGGTGTGTAGATTTGTTGTAGCCTTCATAGCAGTGGTGGAAGTAATTAAGAAGTGCCTGAAGCTGCCACTGCTGTTTCAGAAGTCCAGATGCCAGACGTAAAGGGACAAAAAATACCTATTTTTCCCCTGGCCTGTAGTGCTGTTTATCCATCTAGATTGTTTTGTTATGAGTTTCAGAGTTATGAAGGTATCAGCTGTAGAGATGTCTGCCTTCACTCCAATGCAATGGGCTGAAATGGCAATTGGATTGTGGTGCTTAAAGTGCTTAAAGTGCTTAAATAAATTAATTAATTAAAAATTAAAATTCCAAACCAGCGTCTCTTTCTAAAAATTGTGACGCAGTTACTCTAGATAATCCACATACCTTGTTGTGAGCAGTTCAATGTATTTTCTTTCTAGTAGAAAAGAAAGTAGTTCCGGTAGGTTCTCCTGCAGAAAGAAAATAGTTCCTACATGAAACTGCTCACAACAAGGTCTATGAATTATATTATATTAGAGAGAAGGCAGACCTCTCTATGGCTAATATCTAGCTGGATAAATAGCACTACAGGCCAGAGGAAAAAATATGTATTTTCAATTTTAGGGTGAACTGTCCCTTTAAGTCAGTGGAAAAATCAAAGTTCTCCAATCTCTTACTTTAAAATAATAATGAAAGTAATTTTAGGGTTTCAGTCAATAGTTATATTTCTTCTGCTGTATATCTCTGTGGCAACTTTGTTAAACACTGCTGTATTGAGCTGTATTCAACACAAAGAGAAGCATGTGTTTCGATGGTGGTGAGCAATAAATCGAACTCTGATTATTGATTGCTGATGATATTTGTTGATATATTTGATGATATATTTATATGTACAGGGTATCGGAGGAAATGTTTTGTCATGAAAAAGTGAAAATTCCTGTTTCTGGTGCATACGTCTGTCAGTCAGCCCTGTCTTCCTCTAATAAAATCTGGGTAAAGGAAAATTTATTACTGGAGTCTCTGTTAATGATGACACTGTGGGTGTTTTGACATACAGTCTGATGTTTGCTGTGTGCTGTGGGAAAACATTTTCAAATTGTTGTTTTGGATATGTTTTCAAAAAAACATGAATCATTAATCATGCACCCTTTATTGTGACGTCCTTTTATAGACTGACCATCTCTCAGCATCCCAAACTAACTGACTGACTGACTGACTGACTGACTGACTGACAGCCTCCAGACAGAAACTTTAATCTTAATGAGGAGGTGTGGCTGACTCCGTTGCTGGGTATGACTTATGCTTTTAAAGAATGTTATTGGTTGATTCCCCCAAAAAAGACAGAAAAGAAAATACACTCTTAGTTTTAAGTATTTTCGCCTTCCATTTTTGTGCCTTTTATCACTGAGTCCTTATTAAGACATGGTGTAACTGTGTTTCTGTTATATGTAATGAACATCTCTGTTCAATAATTTGTAAGCCAGACTTTAGAAGTAGCCAACAAAATGTTTGAAAACACAGGCCTCCCTGCAGTAGTTTATCCACATAATGTCCATGAATGTTCTTTTGTGAGCCTGCTCAGACCCGGGGTACGTCCCAAGTTCTTTTGATCCGCCATGTTTCCGGCCCCTCCCAAGTCTTTTTTCTTTTTTTTTTTTTCTTTTTTTTTTACGGCTCGGAAGAGCAAGGATAAGGGGCAGATCTCCGAGGAGCGAGGATACACCAGAGCAGCCTTCACGGAAGTCTTTTGACTGACTGACACACCCCCTTATTTCCTGAACTCTGCAGCTGATCGCACTGATTTGATAGACCAGAACATGACTGAGGTTTCAGTTGACCTGCGGATCAGGCGGGCTGGATAATACAAATTCAGATCGCGAGTGAAAGCGTCTCTCCCCCAAGACACAAGCGGTGCACAATTGCGCACTTAGCATAAGAGGTGCGCGCAAGTAGATCTCTGCAACAGCCTCTGTAATCATTGAAGTTAATCATTAAAGAAAACAGTCAGACGTAGATACAATTTACAATAAAGAAATCACCTTCGGATTCCGTTCTGAAATCTGAGAAAATACGTGTTTCAGGTGGTTCCGGGTGGGTGACTTATGTGCTCAGGAGGATTCGGAGGAACTCAGAGCCGATCTGGTTATCACTAAAAAAAAAACACACACAAAGTTATCCTCATTTATGAGCATCATTATTCTTTTCATCTCCCCCGTTATTTTTTTTTTTTATTCTGATTACAACTAAAGTCAGAGAGAGAAGAGTCTATCTGTCAGTGAGAAACTTTCTACGTCCGTTATAGTCATTTCATTTAGTCACAGGTGAGGCTGATCTTTCCTAAGCGTTGGCTTACATCGTTTAATTTTACCTGAAATATTTAACTTAATAAATAATTTATAATGCTCAAAATACACGATCATATTCTGAGTAATTCAATAATAATTTACGATCAGAATATCATCGTCTCTCCACGAATCCTCTGTGGGAGGGACTAAGACGCAAGGAAAGGACGCAAGTGAGGGATGCATGGATGAAATTTAAGAGACTTGGGACTTGCCCCAGGGCCACACCCCCTGGACGCACCCCCGGTCAGCCCTGTACGCACGCTGAACTCCCCGCGACGTACTTAAGGGTCCCGCCTCTCTTCGTGTCAGTGTTTACAATTTTGATGAGGGCAGAACTAAAGACAAAATAACATCCCGAGAGTGAACATAGAGAACAGCGATCAGGTAAATTTGTGTTTCCTCCTCTCCGAGTCTGATATCATTCATTCACAGTAAAGTTAAGCTGATGTGATGAGCATGAGATGCATCTCCCTGTCTGTCTGTCGTTAGCTGGGCATCTGTCTGTCTGTGTCCTGCTTACAGAAACATCCAGGGCTGTTCTGTGACTTTGTGTCTGACAGATGTTAGAATGAAATACATCTATGTATCATGTTTGATGAACGAAAGCATGCAGCAGCATTATAATCTGTTGCTCAGAAAAGGTAACTGCGCTGCACGTTCCCAGGAGTGTAAAAAGCATTCAGATCTTTTTCTGAAACAAACTACAAGTTAAACAAGTAAAACTCCTGCATTCACAAAAACTTACTGAAGGAAAAGTTTGGAAATATTATCAGATTAATACTTAAAGTAAAAGTATTCATGTTGCAGTAAAATGTTTCCTGTCAGTGTTATTATGCCTGATGTTTTTGGATTAATGTTATTGCTTTACTGTTATTACTCTGTATATGTATATGTATCATTATAATGAGGGGGTCTTTTAGCAGAATTTTGGTTAGGGCTGCACAGAGGTCAGGAGCGTCTTTTGTACATAATAACTCACTCTGCTGAGGGGTGTAACAGACCCAAGTCATCACTGTGTTACGGTCACTTTCTGCTGTGAGTGCATTGGGCTGGAGATTTATGCATGCAAACAAAATTTACTGTAAATATTATAATATTCTCATCCCTAAAGATATCCACCATTATCCCTGCACAAGCTGATCTGCATCATTTCATTAAGACGTTGACTAATGACTTTATTGAGTTTGTTTGGAAAAACCTCACTTTTTTTCTGTGGAAACACAAAAATTGCTGGAAAGTGTTACACATTTTTTTATTTCACACACTTATCATGCCTTAATCTGTAAACAAAGACACATTGGACATGCTAAACATCAGAGGTACACTGGAAGTACATATTGAAATTAAAATTGTCTTGAATGAGGGCTTTCTTACACTTCCTTTTTCAAAAGACTGTGTTTGGGTTCTGGTTTGGATATGACACTAAGTTAATTTGATTGCAATTGCGATTAATTGTGCAGCCCTATTTCCAATTTAGTGGTGTCAAACATTTGATATAACTCCTTAAAGTTTTTGAGAAAAATCTACTTTATTTAGTCAGCAGTCACACAGGAATACTCATTTTATCATTTTCTCGTAAAAAAAACAACAACAACAAAAAAAACCCTAGTGTAAATACATATTCCTGTGATCCCTTGTGACTAACATTTACAAGAAAAGGATCTTTAGGAAAACTTCAGCTGTACCTGCATACTTTGACCGATTTGAAACTTTTTGATGGATTTATGCTGAGCTCAGTTAGTTCTTTAAGTGCTGTGAAGGAAGTTACAAAATCCCTCTGTGGACACTACTGGATTAACAAACTGTCAGTCAACATTTGGAGAACATTTCTTCACAACTTTGTCCTTCTGACATTTTTTCAAACTCCTAAAAGTTCTTCCTCCTAATAGTGTTTCATGAGGTCCATTGTATAACAGGAAATATTTTGTGATGAAGTGAAATTTCCTGTTTCTGGTGAATGCATTTCTCAGTGTCTCAATAGGCCCTGCCAGTTAACATCTTTGTAAAGGAAAATTTATTACTGGAGTCCGTATTAACGGTGACAAACTGTGGTTGCTTTGATGTAGTGTGTTGATGTTCAAGTCTCCTGTCTGCTGTGGGAAAACATTTTCAAATTGTTTTAGGCATGTTTTCATGTCATTGAAATTAATAATTGGTTGTTTTATAGACTGACCATCTCTCAACCTCCCCGACCAACTGACTGACTGACTGACTGAGTGACAGCCTCCTGTAAGACCACACTCACAAACATCGTGGGAAAACTCTCAGAGAACTCTTAACTTTGCTTAAAAAGTTCTGGCAAGGCATCCTAGCATAGGAGTTATTTAGGAAAATTCTCAGAACAGCTCTTAACAGGGAAGGGACAGAAACTTTATTCTTAATGAGGAGGTGTGGCTCGATCCTCACTCCAACTCAGGGGCCTGTAACCACATGTGGCTCTTCAGCTCCTCTCCAGTGGCTCCCTGTGACTTTGGCAAAAAAAAATGATACGGAAATAAATAACATTATATTTTTTTTAAATATTTTTCATGTTTCATTGTTGTAGGTCTATGAAAAAGTTGAGACAGCTCAAAATTTCAAGCCAACATACTACAAACATAGTACATCGCTTTTGAGCTCAAGTCAGATTCTTCAGTTTTGAAAAACTTTTACCAACCACTGATCTTTTGTTGAGATAATTTAATTTTCTTCTTTAGATGAATTTAAATATTTGAATTTCAGAATCCCAAAATGTTGTATTTAAAAAAAATCATAGTGTAAACCATTTAATTTTAAGGCAACAAAATAGTAACAAATCAGGTTCACAGTTAACTATGACCAAATTTTGAAAAACATTTTTTTTGAGTTTCTCTAACTTTAACTCTAACTATAAATTTATCTAAGGAACAATAGTAAATTATCACAACTAAAGGTCAGCAGAAAGTTTGTAAAAGTTTGAGTTGGGCACAAAACTCAAAAATCTATTGCAGTATGTTGTACACCAAATAAAAAAAAAGTGATAATATTTCATCAACTAAAATATCAAAGACTGTGTCTATGGCTCGGTGTCTTTTCCTCTAAATTGTGATGGTAACTCTTCTTCTTCAGTCTCCATAAGTTATGGCTGCCAAAAATAGTCTTCAGGGAAAAGAGAACATTTAATAGTTGTGGCTCCAGACAGATTTTTTTCCCCCTTTTTGGCCAAAAATGTCTCTTTTGATCGTAAAGGCTGCAGACCCCTGGTCTAACTGAAACTTCTTTTGATCCGCCATATTTCTGGTACGTCCCAAGTCTCTTTCTTCCACTTGGATGAGCGAGGATCAAGGAGGCATCTTTGAAGAGCAATGAACAAGGATACACCAGAGCAGCCTTCACAGACGTCTTCTGACTGGCCGACACACCCCCTTGTTTACTGACTGAGCACTGTATCTGATCAGACAGATCAGAACATGACTGGAGTTTCATAGCAGAGTGAAGACAAATAACAGATGAAAGTGTTTCACGCCCTAGTTTCATATTTACTTTATTTCCTGATTCACTGTCCACTTAAAATCTCACTTAATTGCTGGTCTGTGATGTTCATTTTTCAGTTGATCTGTGGATCAGGCGGGCCAGTTCACAAAAATTAACTTTATGATTAAAAGTGGATGGATCATGGGAGGGTGGAGGGAAATGTCTGTGGCAGCTTCTCTAATCATTAAAGTAAATCATTAAAGAAAACAGTCAGACGTAAATACAGTTTACAATAAGGAAATCACCTTGAGATTCTGTTCTGAAATCTGGGAAAATAAATGGTTCAGGTGGATGACTTATGCACTGCTCATGAATCGGGGGGGGGGGGGCGGTTACTGACAGATGGAGCAAACTGTTGTAAAGGAGGGAGGATTGTAGTGGGGGCACTTAGGTGTCTGGTGTGACTGTGTGGCAAATGGTTTACATGGCTCTCCGATCTGTTATGAGGGCCCCTTAGCAGAATTTTGCTTAGGGCCCCATGGAGGTCAGGAGCAGCTCTGAGCCTGCTGTGTGTGGACATTTAGTGTACATGAAATAACTTTGTCACAGTAAGTGCTGTGATTGTTTGTGTGATCACTCTGCTGAAGGCTGTAACAGACCCTCGTCATCACTGTGTTATGATCACTTTCATTTCTGCTGTGATTGCATTAGGCCGGAGAGTTTTATTTATACTTGTAAAACACTTTGTAACAGATTTTTGAATAAAATTTATTATAATTATTATAATATTATCATCCCTAATGAGATCAGCCATAAACATTATCCCTGCACAATCTAATCTGAATCATTTCATTAACCCATTAATAACTAATGGCTTTATTTAGTTTGTTAGGAAAAGCCTTACATTTTGTTGCCTCTTTGTCTGTCTGACATCTTCGCCTCTACTTAAGAAACTGTTAAAAGTCCTTCTTGTTACTCCTAATAGTTTCTCACCTTAAGAGCTCTAAGATGTTTTGTGAATAACAGGATCAACTTAAAGCCTAACACTAACTTTAAGGAAAAATTAAGTTATAATTCTAATAATTTTCTTAAAACTTCACCACACAGGACTCATTGTACTAGGAATCTTTATGAGTACAGCCTCTGGCCTGAGGAGGTTTGATTTAACGTGACCTAGTTTATTTATAGGGACTTAGCTCAGAATTCAATATTGTGGTGTACGAATATGAACTACTTAATTTTAATCTTTAATGAGCTGAATTTTGAGTTAGCTCTTGTGAAGTGTGAATGTGCACAACACTGTTTCTGGGTTGATGATGACACATTTCTTTATCATAGACACAATTTTATGATAAGATTTTATTACAAGGTATCTTATCAGCATAACTGTCTTGTAATTGTACTGCCAACTAAAAAAAACAACAGGTTATATTGTTATACTGTGGGGTAATTCAACAGCCCAACTAACCTTAGGAGTGTCCACATCTCTTACTTTAAGGAAGCACTAACAAAAGCAATGAGGATGTACGCTCACTCTATAAAAGTCCACCACAGACAAACACACAACTGAAGGATTCACAGTTACGCAGGACACACACACACATCTTCAGTGTTCTACCTGGATGTGAACATCACATATTGACACAAAGAAAGAAAGCAAGGAAAAAAGAAACACTTAAAGGTAAGAGTTTTTTTTACATTTTATATTACATTGGTAGTAATCTTATTCATATTGTCATCTCATTCACACTGTTAGCTACAAATAATATTATAGGTAATATATGGTCAGTTTCAGGATTTGGAAATTTGAAAACAGGTAAAATGAAGGGGAATTTATGAAATTTATTCTTACACTTCCAAAACTGCTTTACTGCATTCCGGTGATATATTTCAGATATATATTATGGCAGCTTTAACAACGCTAACCCAGACAAGATAAACACCAGGTCCCAAATTCATACTTTCTACGCAGGTTTTAGTGTATCCACACTGGAAAACTGACACAAAAGTAGCAGACAGTATGTGTCCTAAGTCTGCTCTGTTTTAGATGTGCTAAAAAGTTGAAAATGAGGGTTCTTTTTTTTGCAGTAGTCAACAGTTTTCACCCATTACCTCTGAAATTTCCTGAGTGCATGGTACAAAAAAGACTCCTCATATTCATCTCGCCCAGAGGTCTGTGACTTTTCCTGTCTCAAAAATAAAGATGTAAGACAAGAAAGAAAAATCTGTCTGGAGCTGCAACTATTAAACACTCAGAGACATTTCAGGCAGCCACCGGCAAAATTTAGATGACAAAATATTGAAACATTTTTTGTATACACTGTGAGAAGAAAACCACTGAGAAATCAAGGAACTTCATTCTATAGATTTTTTATTGTTTTGAGCCCAACTCAAACTCTTTTGTTTTGAAAAAGTTTTACCAACTGATATTGTTTTGTTGAGATCATTTACTTTTCTTCTCTAGATTAACTTGAATTTTTGAGTTTGGGATCACACATAAATTTGATTTAAAAACTGTTGAGTAACCCCATTGAAGTAAAAGTAAAAGTTAAAGAATGACACATTTCAAATTTATCTAAATAAAGGCTAAGAAACATTTTTAAAAAGTAAACTTAAGAGCTTGATTAAAAGCTCAAAAATCTAGTGGAAGTAGTTTCACAATAGTTTTTGTTTTGTTTTTTTTCACAGTGTGGGCTACACATTTTTACAATTGAAGAATCTGTGAATCACTTAGAGCCCTACATACCTAATCATGAATGAAAATTAAAATGTTTAAAAAAAACATTATTAATTTGCACGTAGTTTTTTTTGTCAAAGCCACATGGGTACACAAGTGGGGCAATAGAGCTACAGGTTGCAGACCCCTGTTTTATAACAAGTAGCTATCTGACATTGCTTAAAAATAGTCTATAACAGTAATAAAGTTAAATCATACAGAAAAATTCAACTCAAATTTAATTTTAACAAAAGGCAAATCATAAGCAAGAATCTAAAAAAAGCTCTATTACATTACAAGAGGCAGAACTATTTACTGACCTAATTAAAGAATGTTCCCCATTTTATCACATACTTCTCCATCTTCCCAGAAAAACAACACACTTTCACGTGTCCACTGTAAGAATAATTCCTTGCCTGTAAACAGTCTGTAAACAGTCTGTAAACAGTCACATAAAAAACTCACATTCACTTTTTAAACAATCTCAGCTGGCAGAGTTCATGCAGTAACGGCATTTCAGTTTTGTTGTTATGTGATTATCGTCTATGACGCCTGTGTGATGTTAGATTTAGACTTTAATCCTTCCTGCTATTATGCTCTTTGTGTGTTCAGTTGGTTCTTGCTGTCATGTTATGGCCCCACTCGGTGCACTGCCAACAACCTCCTGCCAGCAGTGCTCAGCTGCTGTTTATCTGTTTCCAGCAACCAACTGTGGAATTTAGGTCATTCAGATTAAACCAACCAGGAACTTCTAATGATTTATTTAGTATGAACCTTAACACACATGATAGAGCATGACACTTTAAACTTTGTATTTAGACCCAGTTATATTAAATTAAAACATTTACAACCAATACTAATAATGAATATATTATTTCTATGTTTTGTCTAATTTGAGAGAAATTACAACTTGTTATGTCTTATTAGTGAACTATGAAATAAAGTGGGACCTGAAGGGACAAGAATCTTTTTCTATGGAAGGTTTTCACATCTTCTGAAGTTGGAGGGGGAGATTAAATTTGCCATTGAGTTAAAATTATATCATTTTGCTAAAATTTTACTTATGCTTTATGATATAGCTAGAATCATAATAGAAGGGCAGTGGGTTCATGTTTCAGGTCTTAAACCTCCTTTCATATATATTTTCAAAGGGCAAAAACACATTCTCTCAAGTATAAAGAGTGTAAGAGTATTTTGAGTGAGGTGATCAAATCCAAAAAAGCATCTGTATGGAACAAGTTACTTTCTTTCACCACTGATCACAGGTTTATTTCCACATTGCAAAACTCATTAAATTTGGTCTGATAAAGAAAATTGGCTATAAAAGATTTCGGGTGTGAAACCTATTTTTTAATCCATCTATTTGTACACCTGAAGATATTTTAAAGCTATTTGTAAAGTAAAGGATTTTTTTTATTGATTTGGTTGGTTTGGTTTGGTTCTCTTTTTTTGCAAGTGCAAACAAATAACAAAAATGCAAAAAAAAAAAAAAAAAAAAAAAAAAAAAAGAAAAAAAAGAACAAATGAAGGAAGTGGTTGAAATTGAAAACAAGAAGAAGAAGTGGAAACTCACCCCACCCACCCAAACCTAAATTAAACTAAATAAAACATGACTGAACATCCATCTTCACTTAGTCATTAAAACAGAGTTGAAAAAAACACAAATCTCTTGGCTAAATGTTACGTGCATGGTTCAAATTCAAACAGTTTCAGGGTTACTGCATAAAACATTCTACTATTACTGCTGCAGACAGTTAATACTGTCAATAACAGTTCATAGAGGCTAAATAACAAGAATATAAGGCCACTGCTTCAAAATCAAAGAATCAGAACAAAAACAAGAAAAAAAAATCATAAAATCTGCGGGGGGACAGGCAATGTTTGTCTGCTTCACATTTGTCTTTAAATGGGAAGTATCATAGGCTCTTAGAAACAGCTGTTTTGCCTCTTACATATCTCTCCCACACACATTTTGTCCTCACTGACTGTCCCTTCTTCCCTTCTGTATGAGGATTGTTACAGTCTGGGAGAAAGTGGTTTACACCCAAACGTTTTATTTACAACCACAAAAAGCAAGCAGGAACCAAAGTAAGTGATATGTCTGCCTGTTTATCAGTCTGCTCTGCTCCGTGTCAGAACCACAGACCGTGCGACTGTCCCAGCACAGTATTGTGATGATTAGTGAAGATAAATGTTTGGAAATTATCATGTTATGAGCACATAAACACAAAGCATACAAACCCACAGCATATTTTTACAATAAATTACTTGAGGAACATCATGTTTTAGAGCTCCCCTCAAATGTCACAAAGTAGACTTTTAATGCGCGTACTCGTTACATGTTTTGTTAGGGTTGTGGTTCTCTGGTGAAGGAAGTGGTTGAAAACAAGCAGAAGTGGATTCTTGAGAAAGCTTTTGAGACACAAAACCCCTTCAGATTTCTTCTTCTTTTGACTTCACTCCTCTTCCTCATTCCCTTACAGCCTCATCGTCCATCATGGCCACCAGAGGGACAGTCGTGCTCCTGGTGACCGTCGTCCTCTCCCTGCCAGGCCTCATTCACTGCTTCCAACCATTCTTCCCAAATGATCAGACTTCCTTTACACACCGTGTCATTACCCAGAGTGCGGTTCTCAGAAAGACGGCCGAGGTCTGCCGAGACATTGCTGAATCTGCGGGACAGGACTTCAGCCTGAATGTAAGATCTTAGTTAAGTATATTAGTGTTGCTTTTTGGACAGGGAAACAATTATATTGATTTACTGGTCTGCAGGCTGAATCTGGCTCATCTTATGTGGCCTGCGAGAGCTTGCAAAGAATATAATTTGCACAATTCTATGCTGCTGTGCTATGCTGTGTATACTTGTCCCGGAATTCATCCTGATTTTGCTATCAATGCACTTAATTTTTCCTCTACATGTCAGTATACACTAGACAGTATCTAATACAGCTGTTTCCAGCAGTTACACTCTAGCAAGCTTGTAACAGTAGTAGTAGAAACCTAACAAAATTCTGTCGTTTAATTTTTCTGAAAATATATTTTGGATTTATCCCCTGACAGTTACAGTTTCAAATTCTTCTTATCAAAGATAGTCTATATGGTATCAATTGGCTCTTGGCAACCTTGGTACCCAAAGGAACCTTTTCTGTTTCCAGTATTTAGATATTCTATGTTGATGTACATTAGCTAGCTAGTTAGCTAGCATTTTGCTAAAATTAGCTAACTTTGTGGGATTACCCCTTAACTTATCTAAAAACCATCTTCAAAATTTTTGTATTCTTTTCAAAATAGAGAAGCCTAGCATATAGCATATCTACATAAGTATTTTACATAAGTACAGAGAGGGATACTGACCCGCTAAACCCTATCCAGTCACATTACCCATGCATAAACTTACCCAAAGCAATGAGGGCACTACCCACTCAGAGTCATAGTAGGGCAGGTCCCAAAACTATGTACCAGAAACTGTACAAAAGCAAAAATGTGTACAGGAAACAAGAAAGGGGAAAGTTTACCTAAATTTCAAAAGGGGCGGGACTTTATTGTGATATAACAGGTGGTAAGCTACGCTGTGTTGTCTTTAAAGTGTTGTTTTTTGGGGAGAGAAAAAAAAAATACCAAGAGAATCTTTGATTCTGGCCTGGGTTTTCATTATTGAAACTGAATTTAATATTGAAATTGTAACACCCCTAATTGGTGGAGTTGCATCAGCTGTTATGTCTAATGTTTGTTAAACAATGTCATATACCACAACAGAATGAGAGGATGTCATATTGCAGTCAACCACTTCTTTGTCTTCAGATTGATGATACCTTGACAGTTACCCGGGTATACAAGGCCTGTTACCCTTCATCCACCTCCAAGTCTCCAATCTCCACCGATACGTTCCAAAGTGCCATTAATGATATCTGCAACAGCAACGGGGACGTGGATTTCTCATTGCTATTCAGCCCGGAGTACCATTTTGACAATGAGCGTTTCATCACAGGACGGAGTATCATCACAACAGGTACAACTTTGCGTTCCTACACCCATGATATTTTTCATAGTAAATGTAATGAGCTTGTTGGAGACTGTCCTCCCAGGAGGAATGACAGCACATCATCCAGGCAAGTGCCCCATAATCAGATAGATTTACATTGAGGGGACAAAGCCCTTAATGGGCAACAGGTGGAATCAGGGGGCATTTGAAAAAAATGTCCTCTTGAATGCCCCCATGGTACATAAAACATGATAGTCCTTCCAGATTTTCACTATCCATTGTCTTTTCATTTACGGCACAATCGGGAAACAGTGATTTGTCAGATTGTCTGCGTTCATAAGATTACAGCCTGGAACACAGCGGTATTAGAGTTTCCTATCCTGAGTGTGAGGTCGAAGAAATACGGCTGTAGTGTGAATACGGTCAATGGCTCTCCAGAATCTTACAGCTGATGTCACAGACACTCTGTCCACTATATATTATGCAGTGTTTGGTTAAACTTTGACCTGATGATGGAAAATGAAGCAGAGGTGTTTGTTGTATTGTTGTTGACTCTTATTGTTGTTTTTCTGTTGAGGTGTGTCCACTGTGAAGGCTAATGTGAAGCGGGAGAATTTTGAAGCAGGGAGGCAGAAACTTGGACTAGTTTTGCACGTCCTACAGGTGAGTTGACAATTATTTTGTTGCTGGATCTTTTTTCAGTTTCTTTTCCCTCCTTTTTATTTGGATGGTGGCACCACTTTGGAGGGAGGAGACCAAATAATAACATATATACATATTCTGTACATTAAGGACTTCTACAGCCACAGTAACTGGGTTGAACTGGGGGAAACTGCTCCTTACAGCACTCTGATCAGACCTGACCGACCTATGTACAACTTGGCAGGTAGGGTTTTGTTTTCTGAGTGAAGTGTACGGTTTAAACAACAGTTTGGTCCATTGAGTAAAAAGGCATATTGTCACTAATGTAACATTACCTGTCTACCTTGACTGAACATGGTGAGAAGTAACAAGGTACAAATACTATATTACTATACTTAAGTAGAATTTTCTTGAGTATTATATTTCCATCAACTTTTTGCCTTACTCTGACTTACTCTGCCTTGGCGTTCTTCAGTATGCACACACAAATCTACACATGGCAATAGATACATTGTTACTCAATACACAAAACCACAGTTAAGTGCCAACTAGCTGGATTATAAACAGAGCATTAAGTAAACAGCTGTTCTGAGGTCCAAGCTTTCCAATATGTTTATTTCCAGATGTATTACCACATTACAGATATCTGTCAAATGCTGCTGGCATGTTAACTTGTTTCTCAATATGCTCAAGGCCCAAATACTCCAACGTGTAGGAGCTGTACAGGAAAGATGTGTACTGACAACATTCTGCCTGAAGTGCTGCAACAGGGACTTCTCACGTCAGGCTACTACAACATGGAGTCTTCAGCAAAACCCACGGGTAAATTTATCTTCTACATTAGTGTTTATGATGCAAAGGAACTCATACCATGGTTTGTTTTTACGTACAAGTTTAGCTAGCGAACTAGCTGCCATAATGTTAGGAGTCCACAATATTGGCAAAGTTTATTTCAGGTAACAAAACCGCTCGGTTAGGTTTGGGAGACAGAACTTCTCTTTTAAGATTAGGTTGGGGTTAGGCAACATAACTACTTGGTAAAGTTAAGGTAACACATACACTTGGTCAGGTTTAGGCAACAAAACTACTTGATTTTAGGAGACAAAATTACATTGTTACATTGTTAAGACTTGGTTACGTTTTGGAAACAAAACCGCTTGGTTAGGTCTAGGCAACAAAATTACTTGGTTAGTTGAAGGAGACGAAATTACTTGGTTAAGTTATGGCAACACAAATACTTGATTAGACATAGGCAACAAAACTACTTGCTTAGGTTTAGGGAAAACTCATGGTTTGTCTCTGCCATGCAGATGTAAATAGCCACTGTGGGTGCAAATAGAATTGTTGGCCACTGACACCTGGGTGCTAATAGCATCTGCCTTTAGATAACATGACTAATAATTACTTCTCTGTTACGACCATTGAGTGGTACACAGTCTGAGCTTCTTTATATTGTGGCTCTTAGGTAAATGCAGCCACGGTGGTGCCACTGACAAAACAAGCACAAAGGACCCAGCAGGGGGCATCAACAAGGACACTCTGAGGTCCAGTCATGGTTCACTGCACTACAAAGCGGCTGACTTGGCGGTGGAGGCCTCAATGGATCTACTGGAGGACATCAGAGTAGCTGTCGGAGACATCACCTTTCTGCGGTATGGGCCAGCTTCACCTTTATGCCATTTTGTGTGCCAGTATGGATGCACAGGGACGCTATAACACCAAATTAAAGTTTAGATTAAGATCATGCTACCATTAGTGATTTGAACATGCAACAGTACCTGCTGAGCCTTAGCTCATTACCATCCAGACCTCTGCCAGCCTGGATTAACATGTTGATTAATCACTCATTTCAGTTGCACCAAGGATCTATTCCTAACAGATGTAAAGTAATAACAAGTAGGAAAACAATATGCCAAAAGTTTGAGATTTTCCACATCTGATGTGATCAGGTTGTGCTACAACAATCTGTTTCTAAACACTCATGACCCATTACCGTATGTAATCACCCATTCATGAGAACTGGGACAAAGCATGTCTTACCCACAAAAAACTAAAAATTAATTCCAACACTCTTCTTTTATTTTTTGATGATTTTTTTCTTTATGGCTTAATATATACAAGATATGTATTTATGAAATGTTTTGTTTTAATTACACCCTTGTCCAAGATAAGAATTCACAACTTCAAACAATTTAAAAATGTGTTAAAAGCCTTCAAATGTAGAATGCAGAAAAATGTGCTATTATATTCATCTCTGAAAATGCTGAACCTTTTAAGTAAGGACTAAGGACCCCTGACTCACTTCCTGGTTTAAGTAAGGCCGGAGTACTGCTCAAGCACTGTTAACACTTCTATTTTTCAAGAAATTCATTCAATAATTAATTTACTATCAGATGTGTGTCGACCATAACATGCCATCTCTGTAGCCCTTTTAAATCAAAGCTAAATAAGAATTATGGTTCAGAAATGTATATTTTGATTAGCATTAAGAAAACTCTGAGCAACTTTAAAAGAAAATAAAATGGCTGCTCACTATGACTGCTGTGAACATGAAAAAAATGACAGACTTGATGTCTACATTTAATTAAAAA
This sequence comes from Lutjanus erythropterus, assembly GCF_056507025.1. Taxonomy (NCBI): domain Eukaryota; kingdom Metazoa; phylum Chordata; class Actinopteri; order Lutjaniformes; family Lutjanidae; genus Lutjanus; species Lutjanus erythropterus. The sequence continues at coordinate 46,217,193 of NC_139319.1, read as the reverse complement.
AAAAACATTAGGAGGTAACAAGGCTTAATAGTCAAGAGTTTGATCTTTTAAAATAGATTTTCCAGTAAAAATGAAAACCTGATAATATTTTGTCTTTCTCTTGTTTTTGTAGATTGATGGGCCTCTCTCAGACCCAGGCCTCAGCGCTGTGTTTTATCATTGACACCACAGGCAGTATGAGCGATGACATAGCAGCAGCGAAGCAAGTTTCTTTTGACATCATCGACAGTAAGAGAGGAACACCACAGGAGCCCTCCATCTACATATTGGTACCTTTCAATGACCCAGGTAAGTAATCTACAGTCTTACAGATGTTACTGCCAAATAAATTATGGTTTGCTCTATAGTGAAAGCAAAAAGAAAAAAATACAAAAGAAATAATTTATCTCCAACTTCATCTCCTGTCTAGACTTTGGACCTGTGATTAGGACAACCAAGGCAGATTCCTTTAAAGAACAAATCAACATGCTCACTGCTGATGGAGGAGGCGACAACCCAGAGATGAGTTTGTCTGGTCTGAGGGTGTGTGTAACTGTGTGTGCATAAATAGATGAACAGTTCATTTTAGTATTTAAGTTGTTTCCTTGGAATCATGACTTTGGACAACAGAGTTCTGTAAAGCAATAACGCTGATATGATCACCTCGACAATAACTCAGTTATCGACCTCCAGGATTTTAATGTAATAGATGAATGAATAACGTTTTTTTTTTTCCTGTCCTATATGTGACTGAAAGCTTGCACTGACTTCAGCTCCATCATCCTCTGAGATGTTTGTCTTCACCGACGCTGCAGCCAAAGATGCTGAGCTGAGGAACACCGTGATTGCCCTTATAGAGACCACCAAGTCTAAGGTAAGTGTGTAAGAGTCGAGTTTTACTGTTCTTGCACTTAAGTCATATCATAGAAGGTCAACATATGTAGGCTGCAGAGGGGGTGTGGAAGACTAAAAGTGAAACAAAGTAGAAAAAATATGATTTATACTTGGGAAATAAACAATACAGTATGCTGATTCTATACCTTTATTTCACTAAAATTCAAGTTTTGAATTCTTTTTTATTAGTTCTATCCCCAATTATTCTGGGGCGGGGGTGTGCAAACTTTTTTTGGCTTCTGAAAGGGGTGCATGGCAAAAAAAGTATGGGAACCACTGGCTTAGGCAAACAAACTGGCAAAAGTTGAAACACGATCATCAGGAAGAAGCGGCGGACTGTGGTAAAAATGATGATAAAGCTCAGGCTTGGGTGTGTATTGTGATTATACAACAGTTACTAGCAAAATAAAAGATATAATCAAAATATATTTATATTGTGGGGCAATTTGCTCTCAAATAAAAAAAAAACAAACGTTTTGCTAGTTTTATTTTCCATGGAAGCATAGAGGGTCTGCTTTGGTTTCTATGTGAACACACCATTAGGGCTAAACAATTTTGAAAATATATCTGATTGCAATTATTTTGACTAATAATGCAATTGTGATATGATTTGCGATATTAAAGGGTATGATGAATTTTACATCTTATTCTCGAAAACAACTTTTAATTAGTTCGTGTTGGTAGAAAAAAATTGTACATATACGGTTTTATGATAATTAAACTTAAATCAATTCATAGTAAATTGTGCGTGTACACAAAAGTTTAACAAATGTTGCTCTTCCTGTAATTTGAAAATTGCACTTGACCATGTTGCAGTTTTGCTAAAATTTTGCCCTGCATAGCATTATAGTGTACAGGATGTGCTGCACATAGTGTAAATATATGTTTTCTCTCCTTTAGGTTAATTTCATGTTGACAGACGTCCTGGCCAGACGACGGCGCCGCACAGCACGCTCTCTGAGCCATTCAGAAATCATGCTGTACCGTGACCTAGCTCGAACCTCTGGAGGTCAGGCCATTGAGGTCACCAAGTCAGACCTCTCTCAAGCCACTACTATTATAGAAGATTCAACAGCAACCGCTGTGGTAAGACATTACATCATACCTGACCGAAGATGGTATAACACATTTGGAAATTGTGTACTTCTGTATTTAGTGCAAAGTTGCGCCCTAACATTTCACACAGCTCTCATCCTTCCATACAGATTCCTCTCTCACAGCTGTTTGTGTTCCTCCCTCTTCCAGGTGACGGCTTTCCAGGCATCACTGAATCCTGGGAGGCCTGAGAAATTTCAATTTATTGTTGATGCATCACTAAGCAACATGATCATCTACATCACAGGAGTCTCATCTCTCATCTTCACACTGACCAGCTCCACAGGTTCAGACACATTTTAGGACATGTGTTTCACAAAGACTTGTGTCCCCTCCCTGTCTCAGCATTGTTTGAGAGATTCATATTTTTACACAGCTGCAAACTACTTAGATGGGTTATGTGTTACGTGTTTTTTTCACACTTCTGGGGAAATTTCTCACTACCAAGCGCAAAGGATTTTCATCTGCAGACAGATGCTGGATGGAATAAAAAGACTAATGGAAAAATAGATTTGTAAAATTATGTTTTAACTGACAAATGTGGCACAGGTCAAATTGATTAAAAAGTAATTTGTCTCTCACTGTAGGCTACAATTCATATTTTTTCTAAAGATAGTTCCTATGGGGCACAACAGAAGGGGTGTGACTTAGGCATACACAAATTCTTCATTGAAAGAAGAGCAATTAGTTGAAATTAGCCCATGTTGGACGTGATAGACAGATGGTTCATCCAATCACCTCAAGTCTGATCTAAATTGCTTTTATCTCCTTTGTTTATTTAATTTATTTTATTATCTAAAGACTTGAACAAGTAAGCTTTAATGGCAGTACACTTCCATATGTGGCCAAAATGAGTACTGAAAAATAACAAATCAAATTGTGTACATTTTTCAACAGGGGAAAAAGAATCTCACATATTTCTAATTTATAAACACAGGAAAGAAAATAATTTAGATGACTCAGACTCAGAAAATGGATCACCACAACTTCCCCCTCAGGGCTTCCGTACCCGACCTTTTAGCTTGCTAGATATTAAAGCATGAAATATGTTTCCCTTTTTTCTGTCCAGGTGCATCTCAGAGTTCAGGTCAGTCCACTGGTCCTCTGGCAACTGTAACCACAGTGGGAAACCTACGTCGTTTAAGCCTCAAAACTACCAATCAAATAGGATCATGGGAAATCAGTGTCAACTCCAATGATCCCTACTCAGTTAAGGTCATAGGTCAGTAGAACTATGAACTCCGAGCGAACAGATGAGATGTTTTATAAATCTTTGATTGATTTAAGTTCTACTGATCCGTTTTCTGTGTGTGTCCATCAGGTCGAAGCTCACTTAACTTTGTCTATAACCTTATGGAAGATCAAGAGGGGACAAGCGGTGGAATCAATCTGAAGGAAGGACGTCCTGCTACAGGTCGGGCTCTTTCCATCATTTTGTTATATCTTATAAGCATTTACCTTGCTGTCCCCAACATCATCTTCTGTCATGTCCCATTAAATAAAGTCCAAATCATTAAACCTAAACTACCCTGTCTTATTCCAGATCGTCTTAATCTTCTTTATTTGTGTACATCATGTTCATATTGCACTTAAACTCATTTACTTTTTTTCTCTTGCCATACCTTTCAGGCGGTAACCTCACCCTCTTGGTCACTGTGACAGGAAGTGACACGGTAACAGTCACAGACGTCACCCTGTTTGACAGCTCAGGTCCAAGGGAGATCAGTGGATCACTGCAGGCATGTCACATGTTACACTTGATAAACTTAAAAGACTCCACCTCTGGTTTTATCTGTTTGAGCCAATTAACTATAAAGCGAATGTATACTTATAATAAATAGGGTTTTTTACGATTGCTTGATTGTTTAAAATAACAAAGTGAAACCTGACACTCAAGGAGTGAACCCTGAGCACAGATCTGCACAACTATAAGCACATTTTCAGCCTCACAATTTTTGCAAGACACCACACACAGAGCTTTTCAAATCACTAGACACTTCTCTACATTAGACACTCAGGTTTACAGGCAAACATGAAGATAAATCCTCTTTTTAATCCCAAACGTTTGAAATATACACTCTGAGTTTATCTCCTGCCAGTAAAGTAGCCGGCATCACCGCGACTCCAGTGTTTTTTCCTCCAGAAGCACCAGTCTGCTGCAGACCCTCCTCGGCAGAGCTCCCCGGCTCTGAGCAGCTGTCTGTCGGCTCTGTGTCTCAGCTCCACCCGGTCCTCTTGGCACTCAGCAAAGCTCCATGATACACATGAATGAATATAACTGAAGGTGAACTCAGAAGTAACTGAGTGAGCTGACAAACCCCTGGCTTGAGTGTATCGCTGATTGGGCTCTTTTTTATTTTTTATACTTTTTCCTGCAGTAGTTTCTGTCATTGATTCAGAGTCTCACCGAAGAAACGTGCACGCGCAGCTGCACTAGTAGGAGGAGTCCCCCAGGTCCTAAAAGACCTGTGATTGGATTAAGTCTACCGTCACGGGCCAGATTCAGAGCCATAGAGGAGATGCAGCAGTCTAGTTCTCTCTCGGAACACCTGACTAACAATAAGCTGGAAGGATTTTGTGAAATAGTTTCTCAATTATACCAAAACAATGCCTACTGGAGCTTTAAGCACTTGTGAAAAACTGTAATAAACTTTATTTATATAGCACTTTTCAAACCAAAAGTTTGAAAACAAATTAAACATGGGAGACAGACAGTGATGAAAATGATTTAAAGCCAGCAGTATTACAGAATTAACCCTTTATGGTATGGTGTTGCTTCTAGGTCAGGCTGTAGACCAAATCAAAAGTATAATGCCACAGAACAGCATACAAGGCATTGCTTCAAATATGGAATGTGTGTACCAAACATAGTGCAAAGTAGGCCACACTGTACAGATTTTAGAGAGAAGTTCTCACCTGTGCTTTTGTCAAAATGTCAGACCTTTTTTCATGTTTTACGTCTGATTGGTGAGTTTACGGTTAAACACCCGAGCATCGGTACAGCTGACAGCCGCGTTTGATCAGTTGCATAGAGGTGTGGTGAAAGGCGAAGCTTTGAAGGATTGACACTGTGTTAGATATCTCTGTCTAATGTAGAGAAGTGTGTTTAGTGATTTGCCAAACACCCTATGTAGTGCAGTATTTTGTGAAAATGTGAGGCTGAGCATGTGCTTGAAGTAATGCAGATCTGGACTGATGTTTTGGTCAATGAGTGTCATTTATTAATTTTAGTGTGTGAGTATTTGTAAAAAACAAAACTGTAAAGCATTGGTTACCAGTTACTTTGCAGATTTAGACTATTAATACAAAATATCAATCATCATCATATATTATAGATTGAGCCTCACCTTTACTAGCTGCAACATTAAAGTGATCTACACATTACAAATCAATAATTATGATCTAATAATATAATGTATATTCAAAAAGGTGATATTCTGCTTTACTTTTAGTACTTTAAGTACATTTTGATGCTCATAAGTAGGATTTTGGATGTAGGACTTTTACTTGAGGGTGGCAGGGTGTACCCTGCCCAGTGTCAGCTGGGATAGGTGCTAGACCCCCCTATGACCCATCAGAATAATGGATGGACTTTTACTTACAACTGTATTTTTATAATGTAGTATTACTACTTTTACATACGTATAAGATCTACATATTTCTACCACCACTGCCTGTACATGTATACAGCTAGAAAGTAGGTCACATCATATCACATCTGCATTACCACCACAAAATGAAACTTTGCCAAAGAAAGAAAAGTTCTGCAGAGATTATTACCTCCTGCGAAGTTAAAGAATGATTAAATATTAATAACATTAGTCATACTCTAGCTACTCTGACCGGCTCATATTATTTGGTTTATTGCTACCTTGTGACTGATATGCAGGATGAGTAATAAGTTTTTTCTCTGTCTGTCCTCCGCAGCCATTAAAAGGAGGTGACTTCCTGGTAAGGTTCATCAAAGTCCCGGCAGGCAACTATGTGGTTCAGCTCCGAGGTCAGGACACCTCCGGGTCAACACAGAGCAGCTTCCAGAGACAGGCCTCCACACAGATCAAGACCTCCAGAGTCTCTGTCGCTGTGAGCTCAATCACACTCTGTTCTCTGTCTCAGCGCTGCAGCTCTTCACCTTCACTTCAACTTTAGCTGACCAGTTAAATGACCGCTTGTATGCAAACAGTTCCTCAGTGGCACATATCCAACACTAAATGCGTCTTCTGCTGCGTTCTTCACCTTTCCAACTCCACCAATCAGAAGTTACCAGTTGTTTTAAGCTAATTAGCTTAAAAATCTTATAAAATGTAACATGAGTCTGCTATTTTGTTCTAATATAATTTTGTTTGCTTAGCTTTTAGTACTAGTACTGGTACTTTTTTGTATTTTCAAACAGTTCATTTACACTTTTACAAGAGAAAAAGCTTTTAGAATGAAGACTAATCAAAGTTTTTGGCAAACTCTAACACTATTTCAGTTATTTAAGTTGCCATTTCTACCTAACCAGAGTTGTTTGACTCCATACTTTGAAATGTAGTCAGTTACTGAATACAAAATAGGTGGTAGATTTTGTAATGAGTAGCTTAGTCTATTGGATTACAAGAGCATTTCAATTTTGTGAAATCAGATTACCAATTTGTGAAATGCCATTTCCTCTGTGCAAGTTTTTGTTGCTGGTATTTTTCCATCTAAGGTCACATGGAGGTCTTGTAACGCAAAAGGAGAACTTACTCAACGTGTTCATACACCATTTTCAGTGTAAATACAAAGGAATAAAAACTCTATTAACCATAAATGGCCATTTACATGATAATATAGCATTAGTTGCCATGAAAAAGTTTTTACAATTCTGAAACCACCATATTTAAAGATGTTATATTATATAATTAAATCAAGTAATCCTTGTCAGTTGAACTGTAATCTAATTACACCTTTTTTCAAATGTAAATCTGGGTTGATTGTAGTTACTTATTTTTTGCAATCTGATTACATGTAATCCATTACCCCTGTATTGCTTTTTAGCTTAAGATGTTTTGGTCACACTTTGTTTTACAGTACACTAATGAGTACTTTGATACAGATCTGTCATAATGTGTCTTAAATGACCCTCTAAGAAAGTCTAATAAGGGTCTAATAAAGGGTCTAATAGTGTCTACTAAGGAACATATATCTTTTTTTCCTAATTTGGTACAAAGTACAGCTTGTTACGTCTTGTTACTATAAAATAAAGTGCAACAGTTTTGTTAATGTAATCCACAATTAAATGAAGTAAGTTACTGATGTCACTGACTTGAGTTTGGTTACAGGTTAGCTAATTTGCTAGAAATGCTAACAGTTGCAGCTTATTTGACACTGTTTAATCCACTCTATACAGCTTTGCTTATGTGTTTTTGGTATAAGGAACACTAAAAGCAGCCTAGAGCAGGTAAAAAAAATTTTTGCACTACAGTTTTCATGTTGACTCTCCAAACAAACATGTTTTCTGTCATTTTTTTTTTTTTTTAGACAGGTCATCGATGCAGCACTATGGTACATCATTATAATGCTGATTTCTGACCAGGAAAGCTAGGAAGTTTGACAGGCCCGGAAAAGAATCGTAATCTCTCTCTTCCTCTCACTCTACTTTTCCAGACTCAAGCCAACAACATTAACATAGAACCAGGTTCCACCATCTCCGTCCCTTTCATAGTATCCTCAGACACGCCCGGGACGTTCACAGTGCGAGCCAGCAACGACCGCAGCTTTACATTCACTTCACCCAGCTCCGTCACCGTAGCAGCAGACAGCGGAGGCAAAGCCAGCGGCACCGTGACCTTAACAGCACCAGCCGACACTGAATCAGGAACAGACGTGACCCTTACCATCGAGGCGGAGAATTCAGCTGCCAACGACATCAACTACGCTGTCCTCAGGATTTCTGTGGCCGCCAAGGTAAGAGAAGAAACAATGATCTGGGTGTGGAATGAAGGGGAGTGAAGAGGTGGTTTGCTAAAAGATAATCTAATCAGATAATCTAAATAGCAACGTTTCAGGTGGAAAAACTATAAAAAACACTATCAGGAAGGTGCAAAGTAACAATGGTGCAAATCATGTTTAAATCAAGGATGGTGCAAGATGTCTACAGCAGTGGCAGGGCTCTTTATATACAGGATTCTACACCTTTTCCAAAGTAAAATTTAAGGATTTTCAAGCTTTTCCAGCACCACCAGCTTTTACAGCTGTGGTAAATTACATATACTCACGATGATTATTGCACATCTTCATCACGTTAAATCAGATGTTATTTTGCTATTGAAAAAAAGAAAACCTATGTTTTGTGGTGGCATGCTACAGAAGAATGACAAATGCAAGGAAACCCCAACCAAGTTTCAAAATGTGTGATCTGTCTGTAAGTAGACTTGACGTCCAATATAACCTGACTGGTTATATATATTATATAAGTAATGCAGTTGCGATTTCAAGCAGTTTCAAGAGTTTTATCCAAAATCCAAGCACTTTTCAAACCACGAAAACAGTACATTAAAATTCAAGTTTCAAGGATTTCCAGCAACCGCACAAACCCCAGTATATACTGTATGTTCTGGCCATCAGTGACGGTGCTGCTGCTGAGCAGAGCTCCAGTGAAGTGGACATCTATAGCCATCTTTGATTTTATATGGTTTGTATTTAAACCATTCTTGAGAATACCAACACTCTAATACCAGTTTTTTTGTGAAAATTTAGTCTTCAAGGATTTATATTTATACGATATATATGTAATTCATCAAATGTTTTGGCATACTTATTTTTTTAGTTTCTAAACTTGCTCTGTGCCAGAAAACACCCTGTCCCAGACAAGAATTCACAACTTCAAACAATTTAAAAAATAGATAGATATATTTATAATATTATTTTTATGAAAATGTTGGCCCTTTAAAGTTGTGTCCCAGATTTCCATCAACTCCGTTAGATTAAAAAAAACAACATGATTTAATCAGGCATAAAAAGGGTTAGTTATACCCCAGAGACCCCTGTCTCACTTCCTGGTTTAAAAAAAAGACAGAGAATATTGCTCAAGCACCAGTAAGATTTCTATTTTTTGACAAATTCATTCAGTAATATTGCGGTCAGCCATAGAACAAGGCAACAGTAGCGTAGGACAAAACAGCTGAATGTTTGACCAAATTGTTGGCAGTCAAGTTGTATTGTGGGTAATGTAGGCACCAGATTTTGACAGATAAAAAGAATGAATGGAAGACCTGGCTCTGCTCCACTGATTTTGCTACATTTTTAAAAATCTGTGCATTGTGAGTCTTACAATGCTACAGCGTTATGCTAAGTTGGTGGAACACCCTTTAAATAAGAACATAACTTAGCATATTTTTTGACATTGTTCTTATAACTGATTTTGTGAGTGAGGATGGATCGGTGAGTCAGAATTTTTTTTTTTTTAATAAAATAACATCCCAACCCAACAGTTTATATTGTACCAGTACAGCTGAAGTGATCAACTGACAGCTTCACAATTGTGAATTATTTTACTGTCTTTGTAATCATTGAACCAGGAAGTGAAACAGGGGTCCTTAGGGTATAGCTAACTAATTTTATGCCTGATTAAATCATTAGTTTTTAGCCTGACAATCTGACGGCGTTGACAAAAATCTGGAACACAACTTTAAAAGGCCAACATTTTCATAAAAATACAGTTGTATTTTACACCTATGATATCATTGGTTATTTTTAGTTTTAGATTTTAAAGGCTTTTTCACATTTTTAAATTGTTTGTTTTGTATCGTTGGACTAGGACATAATTTGTCCTAATTCTCAAGAATGGGTGACTTTTATGTAGCATTTTCAGTGCAGCATTTTTACTTGTATTTTTATTTTTTTACAGTGTGATATTAGTACTTTTATAAGTAAAAGATCTGAAGACTTCCTCTGACACTGTGTGCACTACAAATGTTGAAGTAATACTCACATCTGCTTGAAGTAACAATCTGGACTCCTGTGTTTTTCCATTTTTTCCAACCACGCTCATCTCTTCTTGTGTAATCTCCTCTCTTTTTCTGTCACCAGGTGACAGACTTTGCCGGTCCAGAGTGCCAAGTACTCAATATCACAGGTATCTGCCCCGCCTCTTCTTTGCTCTGTGCTTCCACCCAGTGGCAGTTCATTGCTTATTTCACCGACGGCGTCAATGGGACTGGCATCGAGAGAGTCATCAAGCGTGAAGGGAACGGTACCCTCAGCACAAACACCATGGCCGGACCAGGAGGCCAGAGCATCATGATGGTTACCTACAACGCCTCCTGCTGCTCACAGAGTGTAGAGCTGGCTTCTGTGGACAAAGTAGGAAATGTGGGGACATGCATGGGACAGGCTATGGCGCTTACCACACCTGCCCCTACCACTACCATTGTTGCTACAACATCCACTGGAGGGCGCACTTTGACCCTGTCACACTGTCTGTGGATCACTGTTGTGGTTTCTCTCTTTTGGATCTAAAAGAGATGAATGAACAAAGCAAATATGAGATGGTAAAACATGAATCAAATCCTTGCTGAATTTCTTTTAGACCTTTTTATCTTTTCCATCTGTACTGCTTTGTAAACATTTTAACCATGTGATTACAAAACCAGAAGTAGAGAAAATGAAAAAAAAGAACATTACTTTAATATTGTGATACTTGGCCACTGTTTTCTGCCCCAAGAGCATGCCCCAACCTGGCACTGCATGGAAAGCTCACTCTGTGATGCCCTCCTGCCCCTACATTTCATCAGAAAATATCAAGGGAACTTAGAGGTGAAGGTGTGGGGAAACACCGTTTCACTTCTCCACAATTTTGATCAGCCATACATGAAAATATTAAATTGATTCCATTCTGCCCGAGCCTGTTTGTTCTGGGTGACCCTCTCCCTCTTAAAGCTAGGCCTGCAGGTCAGGCAGACAGGGTCCAGAGAGCTCATCCAGAGCGTGGTTCTCTCAGCTGAGTACTGTGGCAGCATACGAGGGCCTTTCCTTTAGGCTCACTAACCAGGCGGACAAATATCATGCTAAGTGGGCAAAATACATCTCTTTTATTAATGGACCCAGCCAACATACGTTAACATTTTGGGTCACATCCAAGAGAATTATTGACAGACTTATATGCCCTATGTACCACCTTAGTCATTTACTTTATGTTTGGTTTTGTCTGCTCCTTAGTCATATAGTTGTATAGCTTTGTTTTCATTCCATGTGTCCTGTCTCACAGCTTTGTTATTTGACGCAGTGATGTGTTTTTTCTGCCTTTAGCAATAATAGTAGTAATTGTATTGGAGTACATGTTTTAAAGTAACCCTGCTAACCCTGTATGTAAGGTATTTGTACAAATCACTTGTATTTAGATTAATTGTCTTTTTACTGACCACATACACTCACCAGACACTTTATTAGGTATACCTAACTGCATGTTACTGCAAATATCTAATCAGCCAATCACATGACAGCAACTCAGTGCATTTAGGCATGTAGACATGGTCAAGACAACCTGCTGAAGTTTAAACTGAGCATCAGAATGGGGAAAAAAGGTGATTTAAGTGACTTTGAACGTGGCATGGTTGTTCATGTTAGACAGGCTGGTCTGAGTATTTCAGAAACTGCTGATCTACTGGGATTTTCACACACAACCATCTCTAGGGTTTACAGAGAATGGTCTGAAAAAGAGAGAACATCCAGTGAGCGGCAGTTCTCTGGGGGAAAATGTCTTGTTGATGCCAGAGGTCAGAGGAGAACGGCCATACTGGTTCGAGATGATAGAAAGACAACAGTAACTCAAATAACCACTCGTTACAACCAAGAAGACCATCTCTGAACGCACAACATGTCGAACCTTGAAGCTACAGCAACAGAAGATCACACCTGCCACTCCTGTCAGCTAAGAACAGGAAACTGAGGCTACAATTTACACACAGACTCACCAAAATTGGACAATAGAAGATTTGAAAAACATTGCCTGGTCTGATGAGTCTCGATTTGTGCTGCAACATTCAGATATAACAACATGAAAGCATGGATCCATCCTGCCTTGTATCAATGGTTCAGTCTGCTGCTGGTGGTGTAATGGTGTGGGGGACATTTCCTTGTCACACTTTGGGTCCCTTAGTACCAATTAAGCATCGTTTAAAAGTCAGTCTACCTGAGTATTGTTGTTGACCATGTCCATCCCTTTATGACCACAGTGTACCATCTTCTGATGGACACTTCCAGCAGGATAACACACCATGTCACAAAGCTCAGATCATCTCAAACTGGTTTCTTGAACATTACAATGAGTTCACTGTTCTCCAGTGGCCTCCACAGTCACCAGACCTCAATCCAGTAGAGCACCTTTGGGATGTGGTGGAATGGGAGATTTGCATTATGGATGTGCAGCCCACAAATCTGCAGCAACTGTGTGACTAAAATCTCTGAGGAATGTTTCCAGCACCTTGTTGAATTTATGCCACTAAGAATTATGGCAGTTCTGAAGGCAAAACGGGGTCCAACCCGGTACTAGCAAGGTGTACCTAATAAAGTGGCCGGTGAATGTATGTATTTTGCTTTGATGAGCCTGTATTTTTCATTTGTAACAAGATACTATTTCGAATACTTTGTGTACTTTTTATGTATTTGTGTCCATCTTTGCATTTTGCACAGTACAGTTTTCATGGAACACATCATAATTAACATTCATGGTGAACAAAATGAATAAACACACAGTTGCAATAGCTAGTAAAGTTTATTTGTCTATTTCAGAAAAAAGTAAAACAATAATTACAACAAAGAACCAAATGAACCTCAAAGAGCAGTAAAAATATAACAAATACAATAATAGTTAAAGTGGAAGAACTAAGAGCGACTTCCAGCAGCCGAACACCAATGGCACTTCTGGGGCCTGTTTCACACAGCAGGATTAATGCAGAAGGCTGGATAAGCCAGAACCACACCTGATCTCCACCACAGAGTGGATGGAGTACACGAGGGTGTTCCTGGCTGCACTCAGTGCTGTTCGACAGCTAACTCAGTGATCCCGGTTGGTGAGACAGGTCCCAGTTAAATCAGGAGACAGCACGACAGCCTGACCAAATGCAAACTGCATCATTAGAAGGGGGGAGGAGGAGTGAAAAGCTTGGTCCTTTTATTCAACGAAAAATTATCATAAACTGATTTAGATTTTTCCTTCAAACATTACAGCAACCACAAAATCAAAGTACAGCAGGTTTACTACAAAATAAAGAAACAAGATAAAAGCCAATCACCTCTCAATTAACATGGCGAGTAAACGTCAAAGCAGCCACCCCACTAAAAAAAAAAACAGAAAAGCTTTGTTTTGTTTTACAAATCGTTTTGCCCTGCAGGGTCACCAAAAAGCAACTGGAGAGTCAAAAGTGCACCACTACAATGAGGAATCTTCATACTCAACTGAGAAGAGTAAACTTAAGTGAATTCAGTAACTTCAATAGATGACAATGACTTCATAGATACAGACAAATATTACTCCTAGGTTAAAACAGCGGAGTGTCTATATGTACCCAGGCATGAACAGGCACATGCAGCCATTTGGCTATTCATACCTGACCCCTTCATTGTAGCTAGAAAAAGTAGCAAAGTCACTATTTATGAAAAGCTGTGGTGGATGAATGGGTTTCCCATCCTGCCACATGAGACTAAGATTTGAAAGTTTTGTTGTATGAAATAACACATCAGTAGTACCTGTTATTTATAGTTTTTTGTTACTACTTTCAGATTTTAGTTGCAGTTTGGTTAGGTTTAGGTTTGTCCATGCAAATAGCATTGTTGGCAACAGACACCTTAGTTCTTGTCTCTGCCATGCTAGGCTCCATACACCTGGATGTAAATAGCCAATGGGAACTGATCTTTTAGGGAAAGATTATGATTTGTCCATACGGGTGTAAATAGCCACACTGGTTAACCCAGGTGCAGATAGCATTGTTGGCTACATGCACCTGGGCGCTTGTCTCTACCATGCAAGGCCATATACACCTGAGAGTAAATAGCTACATTGGCTATTTACACTCCAGGTGCAAATAGCATTGTTGGCAACACACCTGGGTGCTTGTCTCTGCAATGCAGGTCTATTCCAATGGAATTAGCCAATGTGGCATGCATGTTTTAGAGAAATATGATGGTTTTACCATGCAGATGTAAATAGCCACATTGGCAACCCAGGTGGCAAATAGCATTGTTGGCTACAGACACCTGGGTGCTTGTCTCTGCCATTCTAGGCTATTCCAATAGGAATAGCAAAGGTGGAATGGATGTTTAAGGGAAAGGTCATGATTTCTCCATGCAGGTGTAAATAACCACATTGGCCATCCAGGTGGCAAATAGCATAGTTGGTGACAGACACCTAAGTGCTTGTCTCTGCCATGCTAGGCTATATAAACCCAGGTGTTAATAGCCACATTGGCTATTCCACCCTGGGTGAAAATAGCCACATTGTTTATTCCAGCCTGGGTGCAAATAGCATCTGCTTTAAAACAAACCTATAATTCATGTCTGTGAAGACACTAAAGAATATCCTTCTGTCATTTGAAATCTTTGAGCACATTCATGTCACATTGGCAATGCAACTTGGAACAGATTCAACATAAGAAACCTACTATATCAGTCATTAACAACAGTATTTACAATACCTAATATGTTACTCTTTTAAACAGAGCAGAGCTTAATGTTACACAATTGGATAATTTGCATTACTTTTAATAGCCCGTGGTAGATCAAACATATCCCTGGATCTCTGTGTTCCTGACAAGAGAGATGGTCAATACCAGAGTTGCAAGTATGTATAATCTATACATAATAGATCAATACAGAGGGCCAATAACCGGTATATAACATATGTATCCTCAAAAGGCAAAGACAAAAGCTACAGTTACAGATAAATAGCTACAGTTGTTTTGTTTTTGTTTTTTTAACAAAAGCAAGTGAGAAACTGTACATAATATTAACAGTATTTTATGGCAAGACCACCGAGGACTCTCTCCTCGACCTGCGCTCTTCGAAGTCACTATGCTGTATTATAGGACTTTGGTCCAACAAACCCAACAAGACTGTGTAAGATGGAACACATTTCTTCACTGTCAAATAAGGTGTCAAAGACTGGAAAAGTGCAAAATGCATTTGCGCTGTAAAACTAGAAGTAATTGCTATGAAGAGGGGAACAAAAATGTACTAATTCTCTAAAATATAATAAGTTAGCCCTGTTGCTTGAGAGACTGATGGTGTAGTTTGATATGATTGGTTTGATCTGATTATGTCGCAGTTCAGCTACTGTATCATGGGGCTGTGGCCCATTTTTATTCTTGGTTAAATGCAACGTTTGAGATAGAAAACAGGAAATGAAATTTTGTATTTAGAGAGTTTGGTTTACACACATGTAGGCAATGATACAATAGTTGCATGCAGAGGCACTGAGTTGAAAGAGTTTGTAGGCCTATATTCTCTGGGCATGCTTACGTTTCACTCGAAATCTGCTTTTTCTAGTATACAAAATTAGCACAGAGCTTCCAAAGTTGGCATTCACTTTTTTCATACAGTTGCATCACCAAATATACTGTACCAATCCATTCATTTACAGTATATACATATATACTTCACATAATATGTATATATGTTGTGAATATTCCATGCAGCATATAAAACCCTCTTTGAATAATATTGTATGGAAAAAGGGGGTTCAATACTAACTTGTTGTCTTCGCATATTTGTTTTCTCCTTTAAAGTTTTAGATGGTAACTTACAGTACAAGCCCAGCAGAAATAATGTCACTGCAGAGGATGTTCCCATTTCAAAATCATTTTCAGCACCTGACAAAGCGAAGTTGTCAGCACTTCGGTAAATGCTATGCAGCTAACAAAGCACATACTCAAGTCAGCTTGATGCACGTGCCCTTCTCCTTGAATCCGTTACCTCTGCTGTGCACAAAGACCAGTCGGTGCTTAAAAAAACTCCCCAAAATGGCCTTGATCCTACATGTGACATGAAAGTGATTTGCTGATTTGATAAAATTGGATCACGTTTATGTCACATGAGATGTCCAGCATTAATTTCAGGCAACATTTTATTTTTTGTTGTTGTTGTACTGACCTCTCAGTCAACTTGAGTAAGATATATGCAGTAATAAACTTCAACAAATTCAACTTCAGAGTAATTAAACTGTCATGCTAAAACCGCAAGTGCAGATATAACAACAGCTTAACGTACAACTTTATCACCAATATGCAAATCCTTCAAGGTTTCTGATGTGTAAACATTCCAAGGGTTAAGTAGACCAGTATAGAACATACAATAGTTGCTGTATTGTAATATCTGTGGAGGTATAAAATGTGGCTGTTTTGGCAATAAGCAGGGAGAGAAAGGTACAATAATATCCCTGCCTTTGGAGTATGAGCCAGGTAGAGTCGGGGAGACCTGAGGTGTAAACGCTCTATGATTGTACTGATCTTGCATCTCTTATATAATTGGATTTGATTGGATGGGAAGGATGGGTGCAATCTGATCCACAGGCCAGTTTGGACAGCTCAGGAAACAGTTGCTCAACGGTTCTATTAGAAGGGTACTTGGCTGACTTTCTGGTGTATGTTACTCTAACATATTAGGTCTGGTGTGCTACTCTAGCTTGTGTCATTGATTTAATCTCTAATTTAATGCATATGGCCATTTTACAGGCTGAGAAATGACAATATTCATCAGTCATTCATTTGCGCACTTTGTCAGAACTAATAAACACCACTGGCTCTGTGGTGCTAAGGCAACTACTTCATAGTTCAATAGCTTGAAAGCAATCAGCTTCTCTGATTGAAGAAAACATGACTAAGGAAACGCTAACAATAATTTATTCATATAACTGCTGTTCAACAAAAGTAGTTATGGATGCTCTTTGTTTTGATTGGACATCACAGGTGACTCAGAGGAAGAGGAAGTCAGCCATGTCCAGGTGGCTGAGCCTACAGCTGCCTGGATGGTTTTAGTGACACTCATGAAGACTTCTAGAATGACTGTTGTGTGTCCAGTTATGGCAAATCAGGGGATATGGCTAGAGAACTTGAACGTCTGGGCACTGGTGTTTGGAGTTAGGCTAGTCTCGTTGGGCTACTAAGACAATGGGGTTGGGGAAATAAGTAAAGCAAGGCGTGGGGGGGAAGACATCCCGAGGTCCCTCTACTGCTCATCCATCTCAGCGAGATCAGAGTTGGAGGAGGGCGGTGAAGATTGGAGGTGGTTTGAAACGGGCTGTGGGCTCAGGTTAGAGCCCTGGGGGACGCCAGTTGGGACAGGGTCTGGAAGGGTCAGGGTTTCCGGAGCGGACTTTTTGCGGGGTCGGTCCTTGGGGACAGAGAGGGACTCGGGCGCGTCAGTGCACATGGGGGTAGAGGGAGCGCTGGCAGGGCCGGTGAGGGCACAAGAGGACAGGGGCGTCTCGCTGATGGAGATTGACGGGGGAAATATCCCGATCTTCTGGTTGGTGGCCTCCTGGATGGTGCGCTCAAACTCTCTCACCTCATCCATTGTCATGTCTGCAATGGAAAAAGACCAAGTGAGACCAATGGGAGGAAAGATTGAGAAAGAAGATTTTTTTAAAACTTTTTTCTTCAATTTCAAAGAAAAAATTGACTGTAATTGTAATTTTTAAGTACAACCCTTAAAACACACATCACAGTCAAAGATTTGAAAGACAAAAATGAATAATTTTTTTTCTAGCCCATATTGTGTTATAGAGTGTTTGCACAACATCATGTTTTTTTCAGTAACCCTGATGCACAACTGTTTTTTAGATATTAGGATAAAAACAACGGAATGGATTATAAGTTGAACATTCAATTCAAGCTGACCAAAGGGTATCTAAACAATGGAAAAGTTCAGGAAAATGTTTAAGCTGCTAAAACCTACAGAGGAGGACTTTCTCATCACAAAAGAATGTGATTATTTGACAACTTAAGGATAATCGGTGGTGAAGATCAGTATAAGCTGGCTTCCTCCTCTTGGAATGAAAACCCAACAATTTTGCCTTCGATTTCCTCTCATGACATAGTGGACTACTTTTTTTTTTTGACAGAGCAAGACCTTCAACATTACAAAGGTCCAAGAGTCTACAAACAGATGGTGTGTGGATGGTGAGAGAGGGTCAGCTCATCATATTGTGACAGCCAAGGTAAGTGATCGACTGATCTTTACAGTTTGGACAGTGATGAGAATGTTATTCTTACAAGCTTATCTTTTACAAGAATTTACAATTGCTGTGTTTAAGTGAAACTCGTGGGAAGTCGTGTACACAACTCATGAACTCGGCACTTTCTGACAATTTTCACTAACGATTTTCCGGATACCACAACCCATCCAGGTTATCTTAATGAACCTTAAGAACAATCGCACCAAGTGGCCAGATGTGGTATATCCTCACATATACAACTACCTTACTGAATCTCCAGGTAATGTTTATCTTGAGATCTGTCAGCTGTTTTAGTACTCTGTCTACTGTAACATCATGGTAAACTAATTAAATTGACAACATTAACATCTATGCAGATGACACTAGTTTTTCAATTTAGCACTGGCACTTTAGCAGTGCTTGTTTTCACCCAAAAGGGGGCGTGGTCGTCCTTATGGCAGGGAAGTGACGTATGGCTGTGAAAACACTCTATTTGGATAACCAACATGTTTCTTGTATTCATTGTTGCCTTATGTTTCTTTAATACCGTCTCAAACCTTTTGGTTTTGGCAGACCATTACTGTATTCTTAATGTGTTCAACAGTTCATGTGTCCAATGTTTGACTCGGTGAAGGACAGAATGAGTGGATGTATGTGGACAGTTCTATATAACTTCATTCACACACACCAATGGTTCAAATATGAGACAGAGGAGGGGCAATGGAGTAAAGAAACAATGAAAAAGACACATACGCTTGCTTTGTCATGGATCTCTATGTCATCCAGTGAAGATGGGTTTGTTGTGGAATGCTCTTGCTGCTCATGGCAATTTACGACTTTAATGTTGGTTTTCTCATGCATTTGTCTCTCGTAATCCCGCACATCATCCAAAGTCATATCTGGAAGAAGGGGGGGAGGGGTGGAACCAGGGTTGAAATGTTGGTAACTCCTCTGTAATGGCACTCCAGTTGACGGACAGGTGGGGAAGGAGAGGGTTAGGTGGCAAAGGTGCATTCCATGGGGTGAGTGAAGCTTTTTTTAAACGGATGATTACAGCTTTTAAAAGTTAAAAGCTTTAGAGGTCGAAGTGCTAGCTTCCCATGAGAGAGAGAAAGTTGACAGGAGACAGCTAGACAAATCCGAACCACACCAGGAAGGAGGGAGGAAAGGAAGCATGAGGTCAAGGACGTTTCAAGATAAAGGAAAAACATGAATAATCCACACCAATAGAGGAGATTGGAGCACAATAAAGCAACACCTGGGAGGGTTTGCTTATTCTCCAGGCAAAAATCATCCACAAGGGAATAGATTTAGGGAGTGATTTGAGCATCCAGGTTGTAGGGAGTTGTGGTATAAAGGTTAGTGTTTAGGAGAGGAGCTGGGAGGAATCGTGGCAAAGATAATAGGCTTGTTATCTTAATGCCCTGCGGCTATGGAAAAAGCTCTACAGCCGAGAGTGAATAAATGTGTCGCACACACTTATGGCTGCAAACAGGGCTATCACTTGTGCAGCCGGACTCTCAGAGAAGCAGACAGAGGCAGCTTTCATGTTTCAGTAAGGGCATTATTCTTCACTGCTGTAAAATTTCCAAGCATGTAATTGCAGCCAATTTGTTGGCAATGTTTACACCCATACACACAGGTTTGGGAAGCACAAATAGGCATTTTTTTTCTTATATTTGGATTTAGTGAGAAAAATAGTGCCAAACAGAGTTAAGTCAGTATTATAACACTATTTGTCTACTGCTGACTCACAGTAAACTGACGTATCACCCATTCTTGAGAATTGGGACAAATCATGTCCTATCAAAAAAATGGATTAATCCCAACAATCGAATTCAAATTTTTGGAATTCTTTAAATATTTATGTCTATGAAATAGATGTAATTTATGAAATGTTTTGGTTTGCTTTTTTTTTAAGTTATTAATTTATTTAATTAAATTGAATTTAATGCCAGAAAACACCCTCGTCCCAAACAAATTTAAGAATTATTCTCAAAAAAGAGTGATACATGAATAAATTGTTCTAACATGAAACATGAAAGAGTGGTTTAAGAGTCATCGCTATCGTGCAGGTTTCATTCAGAACAAACACTGAGTGTGTCAGGACATGACCCTGTCGTGTCCAGACAGTGTTTGTCATTAGTGAGTTAGTGGTGATACCAAGAGCAGGTACCATGTTGTAGGAGAATGAGCAGGACTGGCAGTGACAGGGTTAGATGAGGGTGGAGTGATTTTTCATGCACACTGACCGGTAAACAAAATTACACAGTAATATGCACAATCAATTAAGTATTAACATATCAATGAATTATCTGTTATAGTAACATAACATTTCAAGAAGGGTTGTAAAATGTGAATACATACAAATACATGAAAAATTTAAAGGTCTTATGAACTATCTATATATTCCTTACAGGTTCACACAGTTCACACGTATACTTATTTACAGGCATGAGTAAATAGTTAATGACTAAAAGACTGAAAGTGCCCGTGGCTGTAGATTAGCTGAAGACAGCAGGGTTGTAGGAAAGGGTCTGATGGACCTACCGATCCACTCATCCACCCAGGCAAATGCCTGTCTGTGTCCCAGCAGCAGCACATCCCGAACCACCTGGAACACAACACAGGGGCAGTTAGAAAAGAGCCACTCAGAGGAGAACTTTTTATCATTCTGTACAGGGTTCGACTTTAACCATGACCCAGTGGTCACCTGTGGCCACCTAATACTCCATGTAGGTGGCCATCAAGTTTTATCTCCATACTGTGGGCCTTCACCAACAACACAAACATCCTGGTTCCTAGCTACAGACATGTCAGTGCTACTGACGTCTGAGTTCACTAGGCCTTGTCAAACTGCTAACGCAATCCTTACAGAAGAGCCGGAAACACAAAAGGCAGACTATGAAAAAACAAAATGGCAACAAAAATGTGGGAGCGAATGGAAGCAGGAGTTTAAATGGCTAGAATATGCACACATCCAAATATGTACTGAGGTGTGTGCCAAGAGTTTCTTCAACTAGGTGAAGAGTCAGTAGACAACAAAAGCATCACATTTGCAGAAGGTTGTGTTAATTTGCATTAAACTGTCTTTTATATATGTTTTTGTCATGTAAGTTTATGTTTGGGCCACCAAAAATGTAGCCTGTGGGGCCAAGGCTACAAATATTAGCCCTACTACATAATAATGTTTCAAGCAAAATAATCAAGATTCAGCCTGTATGAGTACAATCATGCGGACCATCAAGGCACCTCTAGTCTCACAGAGATACACATTTCAAAACTACTTTTCATTAACTATGACAAGATGTGAAATAACCACTCATTTTGATGTTTCAGTAATCTATTCAACTGCTCACCAAAAGATAAACCAAATATCTTGAACTAGTTCCGGATTGGGTCACATTATAAATGCCTTTGTGTTTTATTATTATCATCTATTGACTTTTCTCTTTTTTCAATAGAGAGGATGAAAAAAATGATATTTCCTGAGACATTCAGAGCAGCACCAACGATATAGAACTTAATCAGCCAAGAAACAGATTTTCTAAATTTTGCATCCAAGTTTTGCATTTTTAATAGGGTTGTTCTGATATCAATAACAGTGTTAGAAAATGCCTCCCATGCTGCATAAAATGTTGGTATAAGTGAGTTAGTCTATGCATCAATCCGACACAAAACTATTTATTAACCCCAAACCCTCCCGACCAAGGATGGGAAAGTCATGTTCTATGGCATTCATTCTCACTTTTTGTTCATTTGTTTTACAAACAAAGATAGCAATCATATCACATCCATACAGTGTGTGTAATATAAAGCTGTTAAATGCACTGGTATCACTTCAGTATTCTGTATAGGCTAAAATGTAAAGTTCAGCTAGGAAGATTCTTTCAGGAAGGAAAAAAAGTTGTTTAATTTTTTTTTTTTTAACAAAAATGATCAAATAGTTTGGGAAACTGGACCAAAAGAAATCATTTTATTTCTGAGTTTTATCACTGCAACTTAAAACCAAGATTCAACTGTGACTAAAGTGAAAGCTGTAACAGGGATGGCCTCTCACCTTGTGTACGAACTGCTCCACACGGGTCTGCAGACCCCACACCTCGAACTTGACGGTGACCAGTTTGTACGAGCACATGATGGGATCCTGGGTGTCCCTCCAGCCCTCCTGAAGAACACCCCGCGACGTCTTCTCAGACTTGAAATATCTCAAGTCCTGCAATGGGGGGGGGGGAATGAACACACGCACACACACGTTTAATATTACAATAATTAACCCAAACCTTCAGGCATCGTTGTTTCTGCACCCCAGTGGAGAGACGGAAGGGAGAGCTTGAAATTATATGCATGACTGAATGTCAGTATTAAATACCACTCGCATTAACCCCTCTCTGGTCCTTGGAGAATTTCTATCCAGGCTCATTAGAGCTGAGCCAATCTGTTATCAAACTGCTCTGAGGACAATTTCCAGCTCTCACATTTCACAGACTCACAAGTGAGGCTGCGGGACTGACGTCTCAATTCCCCAAAGTTTGTATTAGAGCAAGTATTTGGGCTTCAATTACTAATTCACCTAATAATAATAATAACATTAATATAAAATGCATCATTATCATCCCTGTCAAGAACCTGATAGGGATAGAAGAAAATATTGAACATAAAACAATTTAAGATGCAGAGAAAACAGGAAAAGCAAGATAGATCACAACATGACAGAAACTGAAATCAGACAGCTTCATCTAAATCAGGGGTCTTCCACCTTTTTCAGGCCAGGAACCTCCTACTACACACACTGCATTAAATATTTGTGCTTATTCACAGCTGCTGAGTCAGCAGAAGATGTAGCGTGGCTAATGTTAGCTACATTCGCATCACCATGTGTACTTTTGCCTGTGGTGTCTGATATGTAGGGTCTGTCAGAGTCTTTTGCTCATGAAGTTAGAAAATGATCCACTGTAGCTCATAAAAGTGACTGCACACTTTGGATAATAACAAAGCTAATTGGCCAATTTCTTTTGGTAATACATAACTAACTAGTTTGCCATTAGAGAATAGATGTGTTCCCCACATTGACTTAGTTGGCTGACTAGCTCACATGAATGTATTAGGACTCATGTTTTTTTGTAAATGTGTTTTGTTTTGTTTTTTCAATTTTTCGATTTTGAATTTAAACTGTGACCCCTCTTCCTAAAAAGATCTTGGATTCATGTTAATGTGTGTTTCAGACATTTTTAATTTTTACATTTATTTAAAAAAATTATAACAAACAATAATTTGGTGCCCCCTGCAGTAACTTTGAGGACCCCCTACTGGTTATGGACCTCTTGTTGAAGACCTGTGATCTAAATCCAGCCATTCTCATCCAGTGAGCTGCAACTGAAATACACTTTTAAATGTAAATGTGGTCAAGAATTAACAGAAATAAAAAAACATTAATTTAAAATGTATAATGTCTATGACCAGTTACGTTTCACGCCGCTTGAGAGCGAAAAAACAAGCAAGACCCCATTGTTTGTTTGACTACATCCCTGTATGAAAACACTTGAGCTCACAGTGAGAGAAGGCCATGACATCACTTAGTTGACTTCTGGGTGTGAAGTGTTTCTAACTACATATATATATATATACTTTTTTAGTTTTACAATAAATGGCGACTTTATTGATTTAACTTAAAATTTTCTTTTAAATTGACAAACATAAGTGTAATTCATGGCACAATCCTGAACGCTGCAATTGTTTAAAACAGTCTGAAACAGTTTAACGGTCTAACTCCATAATTCAGTAATACATAGTTCTCAGTTTTCAGCAACTATGTTCTAACATGTATAATGTGTTTTTCTCTACAGAGACTTTAAGTTTGGATTCATAACGGCAGGCAGTGATGCTGAAATGAAAGAACAGTGTGTTGAAATCATGTCACTGCCCAGTTTTGGGGGGTTTTGTTTGTTTGTTTGTTTGTTTTGCCACATTATCTTTTTTTTTCTTCATTTCCTCTTGAATATATATACCCAGAAGTGGGTCTTCAGTTACAAACCCCTGATCTAAATCACATCATGTTACTACTGTATAAACAGATTCATCACTACACTTACACCCCTTCAGTGGTGTTATCTCCCAGCAGCCATAATCATCCAGACACAGACACACACACACACACACACACACACACACACACACACACACACACACACACACACACACACACAAGCTCACCTCTGACTCCTTATAGTAGCGCTCAGGGATCTCGTCGTAGGCGATGTCGATGAAACACACCTCCCTCTCCTGCTCCTTCAGCTCGGTGTCAAAGATCTGAGAACAGAACAGACCGTTTACTGCAGCCTCTGCAGATGAAACTACACATCAGAAACATGTTTGTAACAGGTTACATCATGCCTTACTGCTCGGCTCACAGGTTGGAAATTATTCATGCTGTTATGAAAGCTTGGCTGTGCACCTTGGCACTCTGTCCTCTCATCACTCAGTCAAACATGTTGTACTTGCTCACACAGCCATTAGGTGGCGCTCAATGCACACGTCTTCTACTTGTTACGTGCCAAAATGACACACTGCAATTACTGTGTCATATGTTCAGACAGTCAGCTGATTGTAGAAAAAGTGAAAGCAACCCTTCTCAGCTTTTATTACTCTTATTATCATTCTTCATTAGTTCTACTGCTGTTGATCTTATAGTGCAATAAATCAAATATGATTTTATGTACCTTTACATTAATGCATTTAGGCCTGTCTAGGCTATTTATCAATTAATCCTTCCATCCATGGTCATGCAGTCTATTTTTATACTTGTATAGACACACTCAATCCCAATCCCATATGAGCATCCTTGAACAGAGCTCTCACTACATTGCCTGCCACATAGCCGCAAGGGAAAGCATGTGTCTGTGTGCACCCGCATGTAAGTGTGTGTGCATTGGTTTGACTGGTTTGTGAGGACAATTCACCTGTTAATGCACCAATAACGTGAGGACTCAACTGACTTATGAGGACCAATGCCATGTCCTCATGAGTCCAATAGTGTTGAAGCACTTAACTCTTAACAAACATACCTCAAATAAGTCCCCTCTTGCTTTTTCCCTCTAAGTCTAAGTCTATTACAACTGATGTTTGTGTGTGTGTGTGTATTTAAAGTGAGGTTAGAGGCCACAGGCTTGATTTAAGGGATCTTTAATTTAACTAAAGGAAGGCGGCTGGAATATTGTAACCATTGTAAACATGTGACTGAGCCCAACTCCACCCACCGTTTAATTAAAGAAAAAAAAGAGCTAAAAAGTGGACTACCACTTTACAGGGCATGGCCTCATGGCTATGTAACAGGTACTGAGACACTGGACTAGCGAGACAGACTGGACAACGCTCGGCGTAGCAGTAACAGCATCTAATCAGAGCTAAACAGCCATGGGTAGCTGCTGTCGGACTCTATGTGTCTGCAGAGAAACACTGACAACTCAGAAAGTCCGCTTGAGCTTTGACAGTCACTAGAAGCACTCTTGTGGCCCCTTTTGAAAAAGTTTGTGTTGCAGCTAACCGAGCTGGGGCTAGCGACTCAGAGAGGCTGAGACGCTCTCCGGTGTCTGTGTGTTTGCAGGGATGTGTCAGTACACTGTAGCTCTGCTGCTGAAGCACCAAAATAGTATAAAAATACTAAGCAGAGGGTTTGCAAAAATTAGAGTTAACTATTTGAAAATGTGTTTTATCCAGCAACGCCTGGTCCTTTTAACGGCCATGAAGTATAAGAATGAGCTCCATGAGTTCCATGGCTAACGTTAGCTTTTGGAGGGAGAAAGTCATGATGTCACTTACACGATCATTAGGTGTGTAGTTTTACTAATTCTTCACAGTCGCATACTTCAACAGTTTTACGACAAACTGCAACTTTCTTGGATTGCAAATGTATTGTATTGGCAATCTGCCAAATTGTTATTTATTATATTTGTATCAGTATCAGCTCAAACTTTTACAATCAGTTCATCTGTAGTTTTCATTATTTAGTGCATTATCAGGCGTGCATTTGTATCTTTTTGAATGACAGCTTCCTCTCTCTGCTGATACAAACATCTTCTGAGTACATCCTCCCTGTTTCTCATTCCTTTCCTCACTGTTGTTCCTTTCTTCTCTCCTCCTTCCTTCCGAGGGCGCATTCTGTCATTTACAGTGTGGATGAGCACTGCTGGCACAATAAGGCTGACATGTCAGCATGCATGAGCGCAGCCAAGCAACAGGAACGGATGGAGACTGGGATGGAGAGAAAAGGAGATACGCAGGGGAGGAAGAGAGGAGAAAAACAATGAAAAAGAGACAGGGTGGTGGAAGGGAAGGCAGGAGCAAGACAGTGTGTAATAAGAGGAGAGGGATGGAGTCACAGGCAGGGGGAGCAAAATAGAGTAGAAGAACAGGGGGGGGGCAGTAGACATGTATGCAAGACTGGCAAGGAGAAGGAAGGGGGGAGGAGGGGGTAAAAGAGGGGATGATAGGGAGGAAAAGCAAAAAAATGAGTATGTATGTATGTATAAGTATGTAAAATTAGGTCTCAAAATCATGAAAAAAATGAGCGTCTCACCATTTTGAAACACTGCACTGTCTCATTGTCAATCACCACCATGGACACTTTGTCTAGCAGCTTTGTTGGACATGTCCAGACATGTTTGAGCCACCAGAGCCAGAGGATGGTGACAGGATGGGATTTTTATTTCTTCTGTGTTGGGTTGTTGGAACTTAAATGAGCTGAGGTGAACTGCTGGGCTGATTTGGACTGAGAGTGTCACTGAAGGTACGTTCATAACTGACCGTCAGAAGAGGTGAGAAGCAACTTAGAGGCAACAGATAACTGGAATCATGCATGAATGAAATATTGATAAATAAATGACTAGTATTTCTAGTGTTGACTAGCGTGGGTGGGGACGTTTAATCGTATAGTTGAATAATCACGCGCATCCCTAATTCCTACATTTACCGTCTCACTAACAACAGCTCTGCTCCTACTTCTCCCAACATGAAAAACTTTAATAGGATCATTGCTAAAGTCAGTTCCATTTCACATTGAAAAATCTAGAGTGTGGAAAACTGTTTTTGAAGACCACATTTGAAATCTACCTTTCTTGTCCCATTTCAAATCCTTTGCCAACCAGGATTTATATTTAAGTAAATAGGGTTGGGCGATTGGACGATATATTGCCTATCGACAATGGGCTGAATCCATCGCTGGCTGTTTTTTGGGTTTTGTTTTTTTTTTTTTTGGGGTTGCGTTTTCGTGATTGTTGGAAGAGTGGACAGACTAACAAAGACAGTTCTGGTGAGTTTTACACGCGTTTCTGTCGAGTTTGAATGAAGTTGTGTGGTGGGTGTGAAAATATTTAATTTCTTAACACTGTGGGTTTATTTTGTTTACTGGGCATAGTAAACATACTCATCTCCCAGCTGAGATTCAAGAAGATTCTCTTAACATATTAAATAAATGGTATATTAAATTTAATTTTCACAGTTTATGCAGCCTTCTTTATTCACTCTGTCTATGAATGTCGAGGACAGCCATTAAAGGCTTCCATCTGCAGATAAGATGGATATAGATAACTTCATCACTGCATAACTCATAAACAAGACTTTCTGTGATCACATGGAGTATAAATAGGTATTAATATTTAAAATCACAACTATTCCTGACTCATAAGAGCCTTTATCATCAAGAATCAGCAGAGCCGACATTTTCCTCATTCAACACCGGCCTGGTACTTTATCAGCTTTGCTTGCATTGGCTGCCCACTCCAAACACCAAGAAAAACACCCTGCTTTTGTGGTCAGTTTACTTTTAGAAATTTTGACTTGTATGTTTTAGAAAACAGAATAATAAGGGAAATAGTCTGGATGCAAATATTTTTCCATACTCATCCAAACCAGGAAATTACTCAAATCAAATTCAATATCTTCTCATACTGCGTAAAAACCCTGTAAAATATCAGTGTGGGTAATCCCTACATCTTTGTGTTATATTATTTAGTTATATGTCAATACTATTCACTAATTTACTATGTATGCCAGCATTTTTGTGAATTCAAACTCAAAACTTAAACTGACACAGTGTGTGGTAATTTCAGCACAAAGCAGAGCATTTGTCCTTAACTGCTCTGCAGTAAGAGCCTCTGAAGGCTGATTATATTCACTTACTAAATAAAAAAAATGAATTGGACTGCTCTTCAACACCCTGGAAAGAGAAAATACACATAAAACTGTTCAACTTCATTCATGTCAGGCAGAGGAGGCATCATTAACTGAATAAAACGAGGCTGCGAGTTTAGTTAAATTTCAAGTCATTCAATTTAAAGTTATTTAAAGGGAACCTTCAGCACTCTTCATGCTGATGTTCAGTCAGTGTTGACTGTTAAATGTAGTCAGTTGAAGCAATAAATTCCTCAGACCTGTTTTTCCATGTAAGGAAAACTACAGGCTATTTCAGCGTGGATTTCAAGTCTCTGCCTCTGGGTATCCAGGGATGTGTTTGATGAGTATCTTTGACACCTAACATTATGTTTTGGCCAACAAAGTTGCTATAGGCTGCGGTAGTGATAACATGGCAACATGGGCACTGGAATCACAAGCTCCCCCACAATGCATTGTGGTATATATGGGCTCTGCTGCATGGCTCAGGGAGGAAACAAAAGCCCACTTCTCTGAAAATACAACTGGAGTTTGAGTTCAGTTTCTGCCTCCCTGCCTGCCAGACTCCATTAACATATTGCTCAATTTAACTGTTATCGTCATCTCCTCCTTCTTAACAATTAAATAATGATTCCTTCTGACTCATAAACTAACACTAACTCTTTCAGCTGACATTCAGCATTAATTTGAACTCTAATTAAGATGAAATGGGAAAACAAAAAGTAATTCTAGTTCAGAATAGAAACGCAGCAGTAGTGTTGTTGTCATAGAAGCAAGTAATTCAACTTATATGTTAATCTCTGATGACATATCATGGTCATTTTATGATTTATTACAGTAAATATATTACTCCTTTAAACAACAAAAAAAAAACTAAAATAAGGGGGAACAATCCTTTCCATTTATGTTGTATTTGTATATTTTTGCAAACATAAAAATATTCTTGAAAAACGCCAGGAAGTTGAAGATATATATATATGTAGACTGCAGTAACGCAACGCTTTAACGCAATGTTTTTCATCAAAAACTGACCAGCCATGTGTTATCACGTGACTAGTTTAAAAAAACATGAATAACTGAAAAAGTCAATGGTACCAAAAGGATGAATAAGCAGAATATAGCAACAGAAAGAGAGAAATTATACAACAGATGCGTTTCCTCAGCCTGCCTGCTGTGTAGTGCAGGGGTCCTTGGAGAGATTACAAGAGCAACATGAGCCTCAGGACACATGTTAAAGCTTAATGTGTGAGAGTGTGTGTGTGAGCGTGCATGCACATGTGTGTCTGACATTGGATAGTTACTGTGGCATTCTGCATGTCATGTAATGTTACTGCAGGGTCCATTCAAATGGCGTGTGATGTCCACTCACACACCCACTCATTTCCTGTCCACACGTCCATGACTTTCCTCCCTCACTTGAGCCATTCTTTCTTTCCTTCCTTCCTTTCTCCATCTCTGAATCCTTTCCACTCACTCACTCCTTCTTTTTCCAGTTGGTCTGTTCCACTTACACACAGTGTGAAGGCACCCTGAGTGGACTGATGTTTGTTATACCATCAGAATCCACACATGGGAAAACATGACACTTGATCAGAAAGAATGTTGTTTTATAAAATATATTAAAAAAAAAAAATAAAAAGAAAGCACACCATATCTTTTACAGCACATAACCTCATGAATCGGTTATACAATGTCATAAAACATGCAGAGCTTCTTGTTTGTTTGCCCTGAAGATGTTATACAAAGTAGTGCAGCTGTATCATTGAATCATTGACTTGAATGTGCGAGAAGACGATGATGTGCCCCTCTCATATCTCTGCTCATAGGCACAGGCATCTTAAACTGTCTGGTGTTGAAACACAAACACATATTTATGCAATGGAACAGTGATTTGCTGCTGTTTTTACCCATGAAGTGCGCTGTCTACAGGCGATTTCTGCTAGATTCAATAAATGAAGCCTCTGATCTGTCAGCTTGTCTTGT
This sequence comes from Lutjanus erythropterus, assembly GCF_056507025.1. Lineage (NCBI taxonomy): Eukaryota > Metazoa > Chordata > Actinopteri > Lutjaniformes > Lutjanidae > Lutjanus > Lutjanus erythropterus. The sequence continues at coordinate 46,186,907 of NC_139319.1, read as the reverse complement.
CAAACCGGACAAGCATCAATCTAAAGTATCACAATGTGTTTAATGCTCACTGACAGGCTGTCCATTTCTGTCTCCGCCTCCGCTTCATGAGTACATGAATAAACTTCTCTAAGACTGGAGATGGGATCAATCTGATCCTCTATCAGTATCAGGAGCCAATATTACCGTCATTCAGTGGGTATTAGACTTGCGTCACTGATTCACATTCCAGTTTAAGTTCCACAATGCCTCACGTTATCTATTTGTAAATACTATATTAAGCAGCGCAAATTGAAGAACTTAAATTTAGAACTTTTTACCACTAACTGAAGCTCAGCTTCAGTCTCATTTAATCTTACTACTACTACTACTAATACCACTAATAATAATGATTAAAAGACCTCTGGTATTGGTATAGTATTTTGGCAGATATCCAAATTTAGATATTGGATCAGAATAGGGCAGGGTGCTATGGCTTACAAATAATATCTCCATATTTTTAGGCTGTTTTGCAATACAACATATATCTCAATGCACACATTTTCTCTAAATGAATTTATCATATACTCTCAAACAGTGCAAACATATGGTGATCCTATGGTATATTTTAAATACCTCAATATCGATGTAAAGACAATATTGTAGGATGACAATTGGTGCTTTCACAAAAGATTAACACTGAGATTTTTGGTAAATAATCAGTAATGTGGATATAATGACTTCTTGGGTAAAGGCAAATAATAGAACAGCTAGAAAAGAAAATTTCTTAACTCTAAGGCAGCCATTAAAACCAAGAAAGACAACACAATATCTAAAATCTAAGGCAATATCTAGTTTCATATCATGATATCGATACAACATTGATATTTCCAGCCTTAGACTGGGACTGAAAAAAGTGGATCAGTGTATCTCTATCTGAGATGCATCAAAAGGACACTTCAGCAAAGTTGGGAGCCATTCCTCTCTTATGCAATCACCAAATCACTGGCAATTTGAAGCAAAATACAAAGACAATAAAATCAAAATTCTGGCCACCCACCATGATATATTTCAAGAGATTTGTCTGTTGCACACCACCTGACTGTTCTTCTTCCTCAGTGTCCAGGCAGTGGCAGCATTTCATTTGATGACTAATGCCCCTATAAACTGGAGAGTGGAGTAAAATATAGAGAGAAAGAAAGCGAGTAGGCCAACAGCCCAAATGAAATTAGCTGTCCAACAAGTGGATCAGGTTTTGGCAGACTCTCAAAGCGTATTGTATAGTTGGCATTATTATACATCAGGATTGCACAGCAGGGTCTTTGAGTTGCCAAATCTGCCCGGATGGTTGTACTCATGTAGCCGTTGCAGAGGTCTTGTTCTCAACCATATGTCTGCTATGAGATATTTAGTGTTTTAAATTGGCTTATGTTGCTGTACAGATTTCTGTATAGCAATGATAGAAGACAGGCAGAGTTATATTAAGCTGAGAGACATCTGTGGACTGGACCTACGGGCTGATATACAGTGAGCTCATTGCAGAAATATCAGTATGACTGTGTATGTCATCTGATAAGTAAACCATGGTAAAGAAACAATATAGATATGTTGGAGGTGCTTTAAACACAATGGAAAATGCAGCAATTTCAACTGTAAAATGTCCCGCTCAGCACATATCTTGGTCACAGTTCGTTAAAAGAAAATAATTTTAGAAATGAAAGTCATTGCATGTTACAACTTTGTTTTTTTCCCAGTCAGGTTAGTGGGTCAGAAATCTATTTGCATCGAGTCATTTTTTACTTGCCCCCATAAAGAATGGTTTTATTTATTACAGTTATGAGATTAAAATTAACAGCCATGTTTGTAGTCTAGGGCTGCAGCATCCATAAAATGTCAGAAAATAATGAAAGAAGTCCATCCCAATTTTGCAGAGTCTAGGTCTTCAAATGTTTTGTTTGTCAGTCCAAAACCCAAAGATGTTCAGTTTGATATGATAACAAAGTAAAGTGCGAAATCTCCATATCTGAGTGGCTGAAAACACCATTTTATGCCAATTTTACATGATAAAAAGTACTTTAATCATTAATAAATTATCAAAAAAGATTTTTTAAACTATTAGTGTCGAACCAATCCACCCTTCCTTCTTGACTCTAGCTCAGGGGTGTCCGAACTTGATGGTGGGCCATGGTCAGCATCAACATCTATTGTACTGTACTGTTTTTTTAAGATGCAAAATGGTACTAGGATCTCAAGTTCCCTTGCCAACTTTACAGGCGCCACTTACAATGTGGTACAAATACCACCACTGGTGGTACTTGAGCTCCGTCTACTGATATAAGTAGAAACCTCCTAAGATTTTAAAAATTAAATTAGTTTAAAAACATATAATCAAAAAATATTAAAATGCATAAAGTACAAGATCCCTGAAATGAAACTTAAAATACTGTTTTTCTTTCCTGTAATATATTTGTTTTAATATCAGCCTGATTTGTAGTCACATCCATGCATGTAGCACATGTACAAGTCATCCATGATTGGTTATGAGACTGTGATGGCAAGATAGTGTGTGTGTGTGTGTGTGTGTGTGTGTGTGTGTGTGTGTGTGTGTGTGTGTGTGTGTGTGTGTGTGTGTGTGTGTGAGGAGCTGCCCCTTGCAGTGTATGAGACTTTCAGTGCCACTTCTAGTGCAACCCACTTGCTGACAATAATAAAGAATCCTATTAGGAATAAATCTGCCTCCTGCATCAAGTGTTCATTGCTGAATAGAGTCGGCCCACGCTACTGTATTTTAACATTGGTCATAATAGTGGTACTTGGAGGGCCTCACATTCTCTGAGGAGGCACACAGTGTAAATGACTGTTCTAGATGAACAAACGTAATACATGTTGAACGTACAGAGCGCTCACATCACACTTCTTTGTCAAGAGCACACAGAGCTGTGGAGATAGCTTTGGCTATGACAGACTGCAGAGAAACAGACTTACTCAGTATCTCCCAAACCATTATTCAAAGAGCCTATCACATGCACACACACATACACACTTGCAGTGTACTCACATTGTCATTGCATCCTTTGTTGTCCTCGTATTTTGTCTCTATGTGGATGGAGAACTTGGGCAGGAATGAGCACTACGGATAAAGAAACAAAAAGAGGTAAAAAATAAATAAAACAAAAAGCAACTTAAGTGTCAAACCCTGCATATCAATATGGTATTTGTTGTTTTACTGCCTTTAAAAGAATAAACATAGTAGAACTACAAAGATTCACCAACCAATATTATCAGCCCAATATTGGCCTATTGCAGGGACGTCGATCTACACTGCCTGGCCAAAAAAAAAGTCACCACGGGTATTTAACTGAGCAAACAGGTAAGAGCCTTGGTCATGGAAAAGATGTTTCTCTGTTTCAGAAGGATCAAATTATTGACCTGCATCAAGCAAAGAAAACAACTAAGAAGACTGATGAAACTACTAAAACTGGGTTAAGAACTGTCACTGGTGAACCATTATCTTCCAGGAAGAAATGTGGTCGGAAAAAAATCTTGAATGATCATGATCGGAGGTCACTTTAATGTTTGGTGAAATCAAATCTCTAAAAATTTCTAAAAAATCAACAGTAGAACTCAAGGCTGTGTTTAATAGTGAAAGTAAGAGCTTTTCCACACACACAATGTGAAGAGTGGGAGCAGTGTTATGATCTGGGGTTGCTTCAGTCGCTCAGGTCGAGGTTCAACAACATTATGTGGCCAAAAAAATGAGGTCAGCTCACGACCTGAATATACTGAATGAACAGGTTTTTACATCAATGGATTTTTTTCTTCTCTGATGACACGGGTATATTCCAAGATGACAATGTCAGGATACATTGGGCTCAAATAGTCACAGAGTGGTTCAGGGAGCCTGAGACATTATTTTCACACATGTATTGTCCACCACAGAGTCCAGACCTGAACCCCACTGAGAATCTCTGGGATGTGCTGGAGAAGACTTTACACAGCGGTCCGACTCTTCCATCATCAGTACAAGATCTTGGTGAAAAATTAATGCACCTTTGGACAGAAATAAATGATGTGACATTGCAAGAGCTTATCAAAACGCTCCCATGGCGAATGTGTGCTGTAATATTAGCGTGTGACCCTTTTTTTTTTTGGCCAGCCAGTGTATATTGTGTATATTTTATTACATATAAAGAATATTGGCAGAAACATGGATATCTGAATTTTTCACTCCCTTATATTTCTATCCGCTCCAAGAATCCAGTATTGGTTGAGCTCTACTTCTGCTGATGATGCAGTCGGGGTTCCTTGGTTTGGATTTACGTCCAAACTCTAGTTAATGGCATACAGCTGTCAAAAAGAGCATCTGTGAGAGTAGACTTTTACTGCCACTGACTGTCAAAGCTGCTGTTGGAACCTTTGCTCTCTCTTCCTCCTCACTCTATAGAGTAAAATTTCAATTTCCTTGTCAAAATGGATAAAAGCCAGGGCAATCCTTAAGGCTTTTGTGAGCCTTTTGTGAGCCTTTTTTAAAAGCTATTTTTAGCACAAGTGTATTTATACTGAGTCATACATGAACACAGAACTCCTCCACATGTAAACAGAGACAATGTTAAGCGTTCTTCCACCAGAACATTGTGGTCTTTCTCCTCTCATCCCTGCACTCTAAAGCTTAAGCGGCGTGACTCACGCTTTTGACATTTCTCACTCTGCAAGACACAAGCCCTATAGCTGATCCTAATCTTACGCATATGGGTCTTTACAATGTGTCAGCTTATTATGGCAGGGCTTCATGTGTTTTCGAGGGTTAATCATGGGTCACATAGGAAGTTCTGCTTATTAGCTAAGACATGCCACTGCTATATACAGTATGTGTGTGTGTGTGTGTGTGTGTGCTGGAGGGGTAAACCAAGTTGTTTGATCGCTGCAGACACTGAGGATGCAGGTGTTGTAGCTACCAAACCTAATTCCTTTGTGAAAAGATTCTGTAACATCAAGATTCTGTGGCTTCCCTTCAAACAGCAGCAGACTGCATGACTCACTTCTGTAAACAGACATTATAGCTTCTTAAGATGCTTTAATATGTAAATATTTTCATCATTTGATAAGCTGTCAGATGCTTCAAACTAAAGCCAAGTGCACTGAGATTTCTAATCCCTACAGTTAAAACACCTGTTTATGAGTTGTGCAACGTTTCATCCTGCACCCTAAAGTGTTCTTGCAGCCAGCCTGAGCTTCCCCTGGTCTCAGAAGGAGGGGGTGGGGTGAAACAACTACTCATTCCTTTTCTTTTTTTTTAACTCCAACGTCACTATAAGCCTGTGCTGTCAGCAACCTGGCAGAGAAGCTCCATGGTGTGCTGGGATTTTAAACCTTAACTATGCAAAAGATGCACACCTTTTCTTTTTCTGTTTGCATGGAAATGTGATGTTTTCATGTCACAGATGACAAAGAAAGGGATTAATGACACAGAAAGTACAAGTGTGCATCCCAGCGCACCATAGAGCATCTCCTGTCTCTACTCTGTCCACTACTGAAACAACACAGATTGTATATTAAACAGGATTTCAACCTATTTAATATACTGTCAGTAGCTCCATCTGGTTATTTGAACTGCTGTTCTCATTTTTGCACTCACAACTGTCACATATTGCTCCTTTAAGTTTCTCTTCTTCTTCTGTTGTGATGTTGTGATTCTGTTATGTGAATGAATTTAAAAAAAAAACATAAATGCAAATAGGAACAAGCTAAATATGCACATAAAACACTTACCGTGTATTCTATAGACCATGGCGTGGAGTGATACAGACATCAGGTCAGAGCAGAGACAAAACATAAGAGAAACACAGTTAGTTATGAAGCATCTTCATTTTTTCCCCACAGCATTAAAGGAAATGGGGAGACCACAATGCAAAAACAAAATGTGTGACACAGGAACTGCATAGCGACTATCACATATCTGAGACCTCACACCATCATCCCCTCCTCTGTAACTTTCTCCTCTACTTTCTCTAATTTGCTCTCATCAAAAAGAAATTCCCTTTTATCTGTATTCCTCATCGTGTAACACTTCTTCCTCAGATCAGGATCATTAAAACAGTCCAGAAATATGTTCTGGGCACGGCCGCTCTGATCGCTGCACTTCTGAGTGCTGGTTGCTTGTAATGTTGGTGATTTACAAAGTGAAGCTTATTCTGCTGCTGCACTCATTGTAAGTCAGTGTGGATGAAAAGCATTTGCTTGATGCCAAAACTGTGAACATGTACAGTAAATACATTAACATGTTTACATGTCAATAACATGTTCATGCTTGTTCACACCATGTCTTCCTGGCAAACCGACACAGTCACAAACAGAAAGCAATGGTGTGACTGTGTCATCACAGTGTCATCATCTCATTGGAACAGAGTTATCTGTAGCAGTATATTAAGGCACAAGTCTTATCATTAGGTATCAAGACCCTTATAAGATGCTTATCAACATTAATATGTGTTAATAAAACATTTAAGTGTTAATAATAGAATAATTAATGTGTTTATTGTTAATTTATTGTAATTGATATTGTTTATTGTTAGATTAAGACATTTATAAACACCTAAAAGAAACCTGTTAACAATAGATCTGTAATTAAAGCTTAATCAACCTTAAAACTGTTCACACTTTACACCTGGTACTCCCAAAATGCATTAGTTTACTGTTAATAAATGCATAATAAAGGTTAATTAACCTTAATAAGTACTGCGCACACTTTACATCTGGTACTTCCAAAATGCATTAGTTTACTGTTAATAAATGCATAATAAAGGTTCATTAACCTTAATAAGCACTGCTCACACTTTACATCTGGTACTTCCAAAATGCATTAGTTTACTGTTAATAAACACATAATAAAAGGCTTAATTAACCTTAATAAGCATTTTGCATTTGCATTAGTTGACTGTTAAAATGTGCATAATATAGGACAAATTAATCTTAATCAGAATTGTTAACAAGTTTCTTATATATGCTTATAAAGGTCTTCCTCCAATCTAACAACAAACATGTTAATTATGCTATTACTAACACTTATATAGTTTGATCAACATATTAGTATTAATAAGCATCTTATAAGGGCCTTATTCCCTGTTAACTAACACTTATTTTAGGCACCTCAATATTAAGTGTGCAACTCCAAGTTTTCTTTGAATGTTCCATGTCTACATTAAGACTGTGAATCGTCAGTGTCTGTTGTGTTTTTGACCAGAGCTGCTGTCTATAAGGTTGTACTTTATTGATCCACGTTGCAGAACGCTTCCTCTATTGTCCTCAGAGGTCACTGCTTTTTCACAATTCACTCATATTTTGCCTAGAATGTTACTAAAAAACCCTCATATCCAATGGTTCACATGTCCTTCAGAGATCACATATGGAGTAGCTGAAAACTGAGCATGAGAGCTTCCTGAATAATACAACACGTCTGAAGTTGCTCAGCTCTTTCCTGGAGGCGTTTTTTTTTTTTTTTTATGTTTTAAAAAATGCAGTGGAGATTAGCAATCTTGGACCATGTGCTAGAAATGCTTCTTGTCTGTGCGTCATGAAAACTCATACTATCTTTTCACACACTACTCCAACTCCCTAAAAACATCCAGCAAAGTGTTTGTACCAAGTGCACAGAGTGCTGAATAAACTGTGTTTTGACTGAAAAACCACTTTGAGCCCACTGAAAGCCAGTCGAGAAGCTGACCTTTAAAAAACAAGCATTGTGTGCCAAGTGACTGCAGTGCTACACTATTACAGTCACAGCTACCGTGGGCTCTCTTTCTACACTGGTATCAGACTGGTTTGCACCAACAAAGTTCAATTTAATATAAGATTAACCCTGATCAAAGTTTAGCAAAACTAGGGTTAAAGTAAGTCAGTAAATGAGTAAATCCAGTTTAATCAATATGGTTACCTGCTTCTCAAAAATAAGTAAAATTAAAAAAAATAATTTTGAGTACCGTTGGGACCATGTCAATATAAATGAGGGAAGAAATCATTAATTTTCAACTGTTCTGTATTCTTTAAAACGTTGCCTTGTTTGCTGGCTGTCTAAAAAGTGAAAAACAGACAAACAACTTTACATTGTTTGCTAGCAGGCTAAACCATTAGCAAAATGTTTCTGTGTTTCCTAGCTGACTAAAAAGTAAAAATAAAGAAAAAAATATATACTGTTGGCTAGCTAGCTAGCTAAAAAGTTAACAAAACATTACACTCTTTGCTCACAAGCTAAAAAGTTAAGAAAATGTTATACTGTTTGCTAGCTTGTACGGTTTGCTTGCTTCTTAAAAACTTAACTAAATGATATACTGTTTGCTAGCTAACTAAAAAGTTAAACATTCTACTGTTTGCTAGCTAAAACATTAGCTAGACTATTCATAATGGCTTGGTAGAGAAGCTCTAGTTTCTAATTTAAAAAACTTGACAGCCAAATTATTAACTGGAATAAAAGAAGAGACCTGTCACAAAACTGAACTGGGAACTTTTTAATTTAAAACTGGTTTAAACTGGTTGGTTGGTTTAGTGCAACACAATTAAGTTAAACCATGATTTAGTCTGGTTCTTGGTTGTGGACTAAAAAACTAAACCTTCAATCAGCATGACGGTGAGTAGATAATGACTGAAATTTCATTTTTGGGTGAACTGAAGTGGGGCTCTTTTTGTTAGGGATTTAGATGTGATATTTTGTGTGGTATTGGCCATTAAAAAACAAAGTCTCTGTCAGACTGATTAACCAGACAGTCCAGCAAACACATTTACTCACCTGTTATGGTGTAAGGGTAGTAGTTCCATGCTTTCTCTGTCACGTAGAAGATTTTAGGAACCACTGCTCGAGCCCAGCTAGGTAATTTACTGCAGAGAGACGTTGAGACAGACAGAGACATAGGAAAAAGAGAAAGACTGTGAGCGTGTAGCAGTGAAGCAGGGACGGGGGTGGAATTGCTTCTGTTATCGCGGCAATCATCAAAAACATGTTCCATTTGTGAAGGGAAAATCTGGTCACAGTATAGAACATTGAAACTGAGGGATGGTGTGAAAAGAACACTGCCAAAAGCTTTCATTCAGGAGATATCAAACACAAACACTATTTTCTCCATGGTATCGCAAGACTTTCAAGTTGTTTTTTTAGCCTACTTGGAATTTGATAGCAAAAGGACACAAACCTCATGTATAGCTTTGAATTTAATGTAATTTTAGCTAAAAGCAATGCACTTTTCTCTGGAACACCCTGTCCACATTCACACTTACACACGTTCACACCTGGAAATTGCTCAATACAATCACAGTCTGATCTCCAAGCTGTTCATAAACGCACCAGAGAGATAATTGATTGCTGAGTCTCATTCCCAGGATGTCAAAGAACAATGTTCTGGGGTTGGGCATCCCAAGTACAACTAAATAATTAGAGAATAAGGACATGGAGGCAGATAGCAGGGTCTCTTCTAGTGGGTCAAAAGTGATGGTTGAAAGGGATTCTGTTTATATGGGTCTTTTTAAATTCTTTTTTTAGGAAAATGTTGCATATTATCCCTTTAAATATACACAATGTATTTGCTAAAATGCAAAAAGAGTCCTTATTGTGGCAAATATGAGGGTGTGCTGCTTTTCTTTGTCATTTATGGTAGCAGATTTGGTCTTGGACTGTTGGTCTGACAAGACAAGCAATTTGAAGACATCACCTTGGGTTCTGAGATATTGTGATGTGCATTTTTCACTGGTTTTTGACCACTGTAAATAAATAAATTATTCAACAAACTGTCAGACTAATCAGTGAATATTTTGGGAAGTATAATTATTCACTATCTTGCCAAGAGTTATATGAGAAGACTGACACCATTCTCATGTCTCTACAGTAAATATGAAGCTACAGCCAGCAGACAGTTAGCCTAGCTTAGCATGAAGACTGAAAACATTCTGACTCTGTTGTGTCAGTTTGTCTTAACGTATTAATGGCTACTACTGTTGGGCAGCAGGTTAAAAACAGCAACGCATTTTGCAAATGTGTATATTTGCATATAGAGCGGGGAGGTGAAAACACCACTGTGAATTCTTAATCATTGCTGCCTTCTTGTGAATTTGGCATTAAATGCCATACAGGAAGTACATTAAGGCGCAATGGTGACCTAAATGTTGGAGACACTAGCTTGTGACCAGACGGTTGCCAGTTCAATCCCGTGGACCTGCAGGATAAATTTAGACAGGGAAAGTAAAAGGCATTCTCATTCATTACCACCACTGAGGTGCCCCTGAGCTCCAGTGGAGCTGCTCAATCAGACTGATCAGACTGTGGTTGTTCTGGGCAGCTTCCAGGTATGAATGTGATCAGGGCATTTCAGCACAAGAGAGGCTTCCTCTCAGTGCCTCCCAGCGCACCATGGAGCATCTCTTCTGTCTGCTGAGAGATGCAGACAGAAGAGATGCTCCACGGTGCGCTGGGACACACATTTGTACTTTCTCTCTGTCATGAATGCCTTTCTTCGTCATCTGTCCTGTGAAAACACCACATTGCCACACAGTCAGAAAAAATATGAGTGTAAGTATTGTGCATAGTTCAAGTATAAAAACCCAGCGCACCATGAAGCATCTCTGCTGTGTTGCTTATATCAGAGTTTAGCGTGGTGTCAAACATAAAAAAAAAAGAACAAATAAGCCTAATCTTTTTATTGAATGACCAAATAGACAGAAATCAACTGGCAAAGCAACCTTTTTCTTTATTTGCATACTACCAGGTGTGAACACATAGTTGGAGTTTTTCAATTGTGATCGGATCACCCAAGATGTTATTATAGATAGATGTTGCATGTTATTACCAGGTCTGACCAGGCTCTCTGCTTCGTCCAACAAGCGCTCACTGGTCATAGGGGTATGATACCGCCAATATGTACACTCGGGGACTTTTTGTGTGAGTGTGCATGCTTGGCATGCTCCAGTCTTGAACTCTGCTAAAACTATAATCGAGGCTGCATTGAGAACTTATTTATGAGACTTGTCAAACACAGATGTGTGCAGGCTTTCATGTAGCCTGCCTTCATCTCCACTTCCTTTGATTGACATGGAAAACAATTTCTTAAAGAGCACGAAAATGGCGCCCACTGCATCGTGACGGCTATGAATAAAGACGACGGTCACATTGTGTGAATGCTGGCAGGCTGCTTCACTCTCTCTCCCTCCCTCCCAACAAAAGAGACTGACACTCCTCCTACACCCCCATCTGTTGATTTCTCCCATTCCCTCCTTGTTCTTTTAAGGATCTTTGCCAATAGCTGCTGCGACGGGGCCCGCGTTGCCAAGCGTGCAAGCGTGGTGGGTGGCTGCTCTGAGTTTTCACGCCAAAGCCTGTGTTTGAATTTAGAAAAGTTAAAAAAAAAAACACCCCAGTTGAGTTGAACACATCCAAAGAAAGGCAACACTTTATCCAATCATAAAATCAAGCATCCCCTCTCTGCTCTAAATGAAGGTTATTGATAGAACAAGCATGGAATCGATGTCCAGGTCGGATGGGATAAGGCCAAATAGTGAAGTACAGCACAAGGCAGATTGTGAGGGCTAATGGGGTGGTTGAAGCGTGACAGAATGAGATCAGATTGACTTTCCTGCTGGTGAATCAGAGCTAAATGTTTGGTTGTTGCAGAGCCAGATGGATGGCCAGTTGAACACGGCAGAACAGTGGTTAGTTATAGTAAAATCCTAATATTTTCAAGCTTAATTTAAAGGACAAATCTGTAATATATTTACTGTAATATATCATAAAATGACCACAATATGCCAACAGAGATTAAGGAAACATACTCTAATACTGGTCCATAACTTGTATTATTGTTGGCTTGTTTCATGTTAATTAGAGTTGATATTAACTCTGAACATCGGCTGAATGAGTAAGTGTCTATTTATGAGTCATAAGAAATCACTGATAATCTTTTAGAGGGAGTAGATGTTTATAATGCTTAAATTGAGCAATAATGGAGTGTGGCAGGCAGTCACTGTATTCCAACTCCAGAGTGTGGATTTTCAGGGGTGTGGAGTTTTGTTTTCAGGATAACGGGCTTAGCTTTACATTGACAGACAATTGACAGTTCTAATCAGCTTTCACTGTTGCGCTTGTCTTGCACTCCTGCAGTGCTCCTGCAGCCTGCCTGAGCTTCCTCAAGTCTTGGGAGGGGTGTGCAGGGCAAACAACCCGCTTTAAGCAACTGTCTATTAACTAGACCTATTTAATATACCGCCCATGGCTCCAACTCGCTATTTAGACTGCAGAACTTATTTTTGGATGCGTAATTTTTACATATTGCTCTTGTAGATATGTCATATAAAGCCATTGTGCATGCAAAAATGAGTACAGCAGTCTAAATAGCAAGTTGGCATCAATAGGCTGTAATCCTGTTTAATATACAATCTATGGTCGGAGTGAGTTGGTTCACCCTGTCCCCTCCTCCCCAGACACAGCGGAGACAGGCAGGCTGCAGAAGCTTCGCAGCAGCACAAGATGCATGCATCCTCGTAAACTGGCAATAACAAGCAACAAGTCCTCTGTTGTAAGTTTATCAGCTGTTTAGAACTGTCATTTGCCTGTCAATGTAAAGTTTAGCCTGTTATCCTGAAAACAAAAGCCCACTGCTCTGAAATAATACACTCTGGATGATGAGTTAAAGGATGGTTCACCCCAAAATGAAAATTCAGTCATTATCTGTAAACCCTCATGCCGATTGAGGGTTGGATTTATTTTTGTTAGTCCACAAAACTTTTCAGGAGTTTCACAGGAAACCAGCATCGCGGAATCTCCCAAACAACTGAAGTGAATGGTGACAAGGTTTTCAAAAAAAACATAAAATGCCTCCATACTGCTTGTCTGGCATAATCCAAGCCTCCGAAAGGCCCGACATGCCGTTTGCACACCGTCACACCACACACACCCAGTTCAGACAGTGTGCATGTGCACGTTAACATGGCTACAAGCTAAGAATTTACAGTTAAGATTTAGCCCAGGCATGTCAAAACCATTCCACAAAGGGCAGAGTGGCTGCAAGTTTTTGCTCCAACAGCAATCCTAACTCGACTAATCAGCTGTTTGAAGACTGAAATGTTTTCCTGTGCAACTTATCTCCAGCTTAACATTTGTGGACTACAAAACTAAACCTGACCTTCAATTGGTATGAGGGTAAGTTGATAATGACTGAATTTTAGTTTTTGGGTGAACTATCCCTTTTAGTGGCTGCCTGTCTCACTGCTGTCAAACTCCATTAATATTTTGACAGTTATAAGCCTCTACACCTTTTAAAAGATTTTTAATGATTTCTCATGACTCATAAACAGACATTCATTAGGCGAAAATTCAGCATTAATTTGAACCCTGATTAATGTAAAATGGACACACGAAACACTTATTCAGTTCGGGTATAGAAATTTCAAAGGAGAGCACCATGGCACAGTGTTCATGTCAAGTGAAGCCAGTATTTCAACTTAACATGTTTCCTTGATCTCTAATCTCTGACCATTTTAGTCATTTTATGTTTTATTAGACTAAACAAACTACAGATTACTTTTTTAATATTACTTGATGTAAAGTCACATATATAGTTTAATTTACTGCAGGCATGTCCAAAGTCCAGCCCGGGGGCCAATCACGGCCTGCTGTAAGATTTCATATGGCCCGCAGCTTCGGTCTTCTAATGTATTATTTATGGCCCGCAAGCACTGTCTAACAGAATAAATAAATCATAAAACTTTAAAATGTAATTCCTCCTTTCACTGCATGGTGGCAGCACCACTTTAATGCTATCTGGCTCTACGTCCTTGCTGCAAACCATTCTCCGCTCATTGCTGCCATGGCGACTGCAACGTAAAAGAGGAAAGTTGACAGTGAGGGCCGCCGCTTTCAGGAGAGATGGGAATTACAGTACTTCTTCACTGAAAATCGAGGCAATTGTGTTTGTCTCATTTGTCAAGAGACAGTTGCCTTGTTTAAGGATTGACTGCACTGAAAAAGTGAAGCAACTCCAAGCTGCTCTGGCATCACAACAGCGATTCTTCCCGTGGGCTTGTGAGTCAAAGGAAAATATCACCAAAGCAAGCTACAAAGTGGCCATGTTAATAGCTAAACATGGCAAACCTTTTACTGAAGGTACATTTATCAAAGACTGTGTCATGAAAATCGAGAAGAACATTGTGACAACGAGAAGAAGCAAGAATTTATGAATGTTTGCCTGGCATGTAACACTGTGGCACGGAGAGTTGAGGACATATCATCAGATATTCAGAGACAACTGGGGGACAGGGGAGTGGCTTTTGATTATTTCTCATTAGCCTGCGATGAAAGCACGGACGCATCTGACACTGCACAGCTCTTGATTTTTTTTTAAGACGAGTTGATGACAACATGAACGTAACAGAGGAGCTGCTTGACCTCCAAAGCCTTAAAGGTCAAAGCAGAGGAACGGATTTATTCGTTTCTGTTTGTGAAGCTGTTGATGATCTGAAACTGCCATGGAGTAAAGTTTCTGGGATCATTACCGATGGTGAGCCTGCCATGGCTGGTGAGCGAAGTGGATTGTCCACACTGATCTGCAATAAAGTCAGCGAAGAAGGAGGTAACACTATTAAACTTCACTGTATAATTCACCAGCAGACTCTCTGCGCCAAATATCTCATATTTGAACATACTGATGTTATGAAACAGTGGTAAAGGCAATCAATTCTATTGGCTCTAAAGCTCTACACCACCAACAGTTTCAGAAGTTCTTGCTCGACATCCAGGCTGAATAGGGAGACGTAATATATCACAACGATGTGAGGTGGCTAAGTTGGGGGTCCGCAATGCAGCAATTTTTCTCTCTCAGAGAAGAAATTGGACATTTTTTAGTTGAAAAGGGGCAGCTGATGGAAGAACTGTCCGATCCTGTAAGGCTGGCAGAATTGGCTTTTTTGGTTGACATAATGAAGCATCTGAATGCACTGAATGTTAATCTGCAAGGACAAGATGCAGTGGTGAGCCAGCTGTAGGCTCACATCAAAGCCTTTGGAACCAAGCTGCAACTTTTCCAAAGACACTTGTCCCAAACAGAGCCCTGCACCGCGCATTTCCCAGCTTTGAAAGAGGTCATTGACAGTTTCCCACAGGACAACATCAGTGCACAAATGATGAGTTATGCAACAGCTATCGCATCTCTTTCTGTGGAATTTAACGCTTTCGGGATTTTGCAGTTATTGAAAAGGACCTTTCCCTTCTCCCTTCTCCGTGGACCCTGATGATGCTCCTCCACAGCTGCAGCTGGAGCTCATTGAGCTGCAGCGTGATGATGAGCGGCGCGGCAAACACCAGCAGCTTTCTCTTGTTGACTTTTACGGGCAGCTGGATAAAGGCAGGTTTCCAGAAATGCGAACATTTGCTAAGAAAATGCTGAGCAGACATTCTCTGTCATGAACTTAAACAAGAACCGACTGAGGTCAAGACTAAGTGACTCCCACTTACGTGACATTTTACGCATCTCAAACCAGACCTGGCCTCTTTACTGAAATCCAGATCTCAGTCTCACCCTTCTCATTAGTGTCAGCAAGTTATTGGTTTCTTGATCAGTCTGAAATTGAGTGTTTTGAACGGTAACATCTGTCACTATTAACAGTGAAAAGCCAAAAGCATACTTATGCACTTGGACTTATGGCACTTATTTTATTAAACATCTTGAATACGATTTGGTTATAACTGTTGATGTTATGTACCTGTAGATGTAACACAAACTATTACTTTCTGAAAGATCTTGTAAAAGACAAGAGCAAAATTCACTTGTTTTAAACTTTAATAACAGACAACTTTACATTACATATAACTTCTGTTTAAAATGATCATGAGGAAAAGATATTTATCAAACTCATGGAAATTTAAGGTATTCCATACAGTTCGATGTTCAATGTTATCTGACTCTCCAGATATGAATGAAAGGCAGAATTGTGTTTTTAGAGTTGTTCACGTCTGCCTGAGTGGCTTATATTTGGTTACATTGCCATTAGAAAAATAAAGATAATTGTGACAGTGAAAATTGTTTTATAACAGTGGATATTTGCATGCAACTTTTGTGGTTAAAAAAACATCAGAAGGAACTACTGGCCCCCGGGCATCTTCACTTTATCAAATCTGGCCCTCTTTGCAAAAAGTTTGGACACCCCTGATTTACTGAGTTTCTTGGACCCAGAAATGATTCATGGTTTGGTAATTTTCTCATCTTACACTGTAAATGCTGTCTTTTTTCTGCTCTTTTCTGGTTTCCCTCCTTTTATTTTATTCAGGAGTGAGTACTTGTGATTAACATCACAGTTGGATTTACACACACTGTACAGGGCTGTCCCTTTGAAGTAGGTGTTCATCAGTGTGTTTTGCATTCTGTCCGGGGAGAAAACTACTCCACAACAAACCACCCTTGTGTCAGGACTGAAACGTTATGTGGGAAACTGCAGCTCTCTCTTACACACACATTCAAAGCGAGTGGTATTTATTCATCATCTCGTGTTCATCCTGAGAAATGAACATTTTATCTTAACAAAATGTCAGCTACTCTGGAAAGGTCAGTGTTTTGTCTTTTTTCCGTTAGAGCTGCAGATGTAAATGGACACACGAGCTGAGAGTTTGGATTCTTTCTTTCATTTGTCTGCTCTGTCTTGCTTTCCTCCTTTCTCACTTTCTCTCCATTACAATTCCCTCTACAGGTAGAGAGGGTGGTGAAATCTCTGGTCTTAAAGGGATACTTAAGATTATTTGAAGTGAGATTGTATGAGGGTTTTAGCCCTCATACAATAGGGTTATTTTATTATTTTATATTAATAAATATATTTTATATTATTATGCTATTTTAACCACTTAAAACTTAACTTAAAGGGGACCTATTATGCTTTTCCTCTTTTCTGACCTATAAATGTTGTCACAATGTCGGATACTCGTGTTAAACGATTACAAAGCGTCAAATAATGAGGTTCATGCATTTGGAAGCGAGCCCTGCAAGTTGTTTTGGAGGCTCTGCATGCTGTGTTTTACTGTCTGCTCTGCTTCGGAAGTTATATCGCTGCTCTGAGGGGTGAACTATGAAGTGAGATTAATGTGTTAGCGAGCTATGTTGAGTCTAAAGCCAGGATTTTCAGTGTCACGAAGGTGGCTCTCTTTTAACCTGGTAACCATGGGAACTTATACTAAATTCATAACCTGGTCGCAAGCAGGTTATGAATTTAGTCCTTATTGTCCTTAGCTTTTAAACTGAGGGAAGACATTAAAAATGAAAAGCTGCTGAGCTGTATGTTCATAATATCACCGAACAAATCCATATAATGTAAAAATGTAACAGCGGCACAAACTGTCTGCATCGTGCTGTCATGATGGTAACCTCCGTTTGGTGATGCAGAGTCATTTTTCCCGTTTGCTCCAGATCATATTAACACTTTAAATTTACATGGTATATAATCCACACAGTAAAATAATGATGAAGCAACTACAGACACTTTGAATACTTTTTACTGTTTTCTGTTTTGTCTTGGTGATTTTGCAGCTCAGATCACTGATTAGAAAATTCATCATCATTTATCACAGACAGTCTTTGTTTAGCTTTCCTAAAGAGGCGAGCACCAGGCAGAAGTGGATAGAGTTGCTTTTTTTTTTTCTACGGCACTTCACAGGGGACTGTTTTGTCAACACGGGCCAGTAAGATGCAGCGAGAGGCACAGCATCCTGAAGATGTACAAAGCTTTCTGTGCGGGCGATAGTGTGTAGCTGCTCTATAGGAGTCCAAAATCAAATACAAAGGCCCGGAAATGAGTATAATAGGTCCCCTTTAAAAAAAAGGCTCCGTCTTAAAATAAAATAAAAAAACCTGGTGGTAGACCAGCAACTCCAGTGTTCTGCAACGTAAAATTTATGATTTTGCCTATGGAATATGGTTGGTTGCACCGATTGCAATATTCTTGACCGATTATGATTTCTGATTTTTTGTCATGCTGATTACAATTTTCTTTCTTTCTAATGGCTAAATTTCACCAGGCGCGGCTGCGTTGCATTAGGGTTGTGCCACGTCAGCCGGAGCTGATTGCAGCCATTCTACACAGTGCTTGTGATTCCACCAGCAGTATCTTAGTGCGTCCTGAAAGTGGCTTCAAATGTGTGCCCAGTCTATTTTTGATGGATGCTGTGTAATTAGCACAGAGCAGATGAAATGGGCAGGAAGTTAGATACAGAAAAGGCCAGGAGAATCCAATTAATTTTCAAAATAAAAGACCCCATACACACTCACAATCTTAAAGACAGACAGAAAAGAAACAATTTAACCATGTAGCTTGCTTATCCATGGTAGAAGCATTAAGAACAAGGAAAGATGACCTGATCTACAAAATCTGAGCAAGTAAACGTAATCAGTAGCGCAAAATTCTCTGCTGCTGAGATGCTTTTGAAACACTTCTGGTCGGGCTTGCAGCTGTGCCGAGGATGGATCAGAACCGTGGCGCATGGCCGGTCAAGCCAAAAAAACAGCCACTTCCACTCTCTAGCTGATCGATTGGTGCATCCCTAATATTTGGCTTATATAACAGTGGTCTCCAGTCCAAAAAGGCATGGCAAAGTAAAGTAGTTAAAATAGTTGCGTCACTGCTTAGCTTCCATGCTTGCGCCCCCCTCTGCTTCTCCTAACTGGGGGGGTGTCGACCATCATCTACTGTAGCTAATACACTGACTATCAACAACTCATACAACCTGACTTTAAATAATCTGAACTATCCCTTTAAGCAAGTTTTTAAGTGTTTACACACAATAGAGATCTGAAGACAGACAGAAGAAGCATATCTAGGAGGTGATTGACAGCATTTTTTAAGTTGATAACTAAAGCTGCTTTTAAATTGTGTGCAAAAAGAATAATCCATAGATAAACCTCCATTTCTTTGCTACTCAAACCGCGATTTCTTTACTGTCTAAACAAAGCCTTGAGCAACTGCAACACTGTTTGTTGTGAAATTGTGGAACGGACAGAGCAAATTGCATGAAACTACCTCAATGGAAGCCCGACTTATCTCCGTTTGCTCCCACTGCCTTCCTCCTCTCCCCTCCTCCGAAGAGCGGAGCAGTGCTGACTCAACATAATTAGTTCCCCGGCATTGCGAACGCTGACACAGGTATTTGTGCTCAAACAAATGGCCTACAGCATCTCTGTCAGCCCCCTCTCTATTCTCCCTCTCCTGCCCTTTTTTTGTTCTTTCCCTCCCACTGTCATATTCTTTTCTTCTTGGCATATTCTCCGACCTGTTCTCTGTCATCTCTCTTTGATTCATGTGGGTCCAGCAAAACTGTGTGTGTGGTAGGGTCAGATTTGCATCTGCATGCACAAACACACAGCAGTCCACAAAGGCTCATGGGATGCAGTGAGATGCATCAGTATGAGGTGATATATAACCGTGATGGATAAGCAACTCAGGGAAACCTGTGTAATGACTTGCAGTGGTGAGCACGTGTATGTGTGTGTGCACAAACCTTTAAAGCCTTATCACGTGGCTCAATATAATCACAGCCAGCTGACATGCAGATATATACTATCATTTTCACTCCAGGGTTGTCCAACTTTTCCAATGACAAAATTTCATTTGAGCCGAGTTCTTTTTAGATTAAGAAGAGACCTTGTCCTGTCCTTGTCCCATGTGTCCTGGATGATCCGATCACAAGTGGTTCTCAGTATGCGAGTTCACCCTTGGCACTGCAATGCATCTCCAAGTGACCACTCATTTCCCCACTCTATATGCAAATAAACACCACGGCTTCAGATTTTGTTTGCACTGTCAAGAGACCCGCAGGACTGAATTTGTAAGGTGCACCGAGACTTTATAAGCACAATTCATACTTTTACTTTACTGGCTGTGTGGAAATATGATGTCTCCTCATCGCAAATTACGAAGAAGGGCATTAATGACAGAATCAAAGATAGTGACAGTGTGTGTCCTGGCACACCACAGAGTCTGTCCTGACTGCTCTTCTCGGAAAAACAATGGGCCTCATGCAAGAACCACTCATACAAACTGATGTGTTCTCAAGTGGTGTGTATGAGTGATTTAGGACAACTTGTCACATTGACCAAATTTCTCGGATTTTGAATTTTCTTTCAGATACAAACACAATTTCCAAGTGGTCCAGACCTGTGGTAGAGTCAGTTTGAAGACATTTTGAGTCTGAAAAATAAATTACACTTCATAATTATCCAGTCTGACTACATTTCAAATGATAATATAATTGTAAAATTACATATAAAGTCTATCATCATTCACTCAGTGATTTATTATTACCTGCTGGCAGGTGTATTGGCTGCATATCTGCACATGCAAGTTTATCACGTTTCCGTCCAGGTGAACATCCTCATTTATTCTGTCCTCTGTCTCCGTGATTAAAACTTTCCCTTAACCCTCTCCTCTCACTGCAGTCATTGATTGCCCCTTACTGTGGCGAGTGGGTTTTAAGTCATATGGATACGTGACGCTGACCAGCCTGTCACCGGCTCATGGCCAGTTTGTCATAAATGGCATTTCTGAAAATAACACAATTTTGTGATGGATTTACAGGATGTCAGTTGAGCTGGTGGCTCTTCAGTGTGCACCAGGACACACGTGCTTTCACGCTGTTGAAAGAATGTGGTCACGTGCAGCCAGACCACATCCTGGGTGTGTTCACACCTGTACTTAGAGCTGTCCACTCGTGATCGGATCACCCAGATCGACCCAGGACCTTTAAGACCATGGGCCAAACAAACTGCTGTAGTGTTTTATTTTTGCACTACCCAGAGATACAGAGGTTTTGTGATACATTTTATCTTGGATTTACTTTCTTTCTAAAGGATGTGCTTTTTTCTGTTCAATCATGGTGACTTATGTTCTTTTCACCTCCTCAGTACTGTGTTTTTCCCCAACAAACACAAAATATGTCCTGTGTACCAGGAGATTCTGCCCGAGAAAGACATCAAATACAGAAAATTTCATGAAATGGCTACAGGCCTAACCAAAAACGTGCTAAACGACATATCCACATATAAATCAATATTGTGTTTAACGATAAACTGGAAAAGACGTGTTCCACTGACCTGTTGAGGTAGACTCGTTTCTCTGTGAATTGTCCTTGGCCGTGCGCCGGGTCTTCATATGGTTCATTCTGGACCACCTCCACTCCTTCCCCTCGATCGCTCTGCTCGTGGCTGTGTTTACTGATCATGTACAGCTGCCCAATCCGGTACTGCAAGATAAAAGACACACAAGTTCAAATACTAGTGTCTGACAACCGCCACTACAATAGCTTTTGAAACATTAGCACATGGCGTAAGAGGCTCGGGACATATTACAGTCGAAGATTTACGCATATGTTGACAGCAGAGATGCTTGTAGATCAAGTCGCATGTCAAGATGAGACAACAAACTCACCACGAGGTCAATTTGAAGCAACACAAAGTTTTTCTGGAGCTGTCGATCATATCACATGTTCAAATTTCCATTTTAATTAGGGGCCTTTAATGGAATTCCTGTCTCTGTCTGCTGAGGAAGATCATGTGATGTGACTGAAAGCTGCACAAAAACTATTAAACGGTGATGGTGAGATTATTTTCTTAATGAGATTTTCACCTCAGTGTCTGAGTTACGACAGTAAAAAAAAAACAACAACAAAAAGAAAATCTCAGAATCTGTCACAGTCAAAAAAGCTGTATTTTGCACCAAACCAGTAAGTCTGCTGTTTTTAGTTTAACAATAAATAAATGTACATATTATATTTGCCTAAGCTGTGCATTTGTGGCATTATATACATGGAAATCATATGCAATTCATAACAGAAAAATTACAACACAACAATCACACACAGACTGGTTTAAATGCAATGTAACAACACTATTCTTCCACAGATATTCATGGTTAATCTGTCTGGAGTAAATCTGTGTGCTGAAAAAAAAATAATAATAATAATAACACCCTGTATAATTATCATAAAACATATCCCACCTGCATCCTCTCAGTTTTCATCACACCAACACTTGCTACTTTGCTATCAAACAATACAGTGACAGGAAGAACAATAGAGACACTGATGATAAAAGACTCAAAATCAAAGAATATATAAGTGTCACTATTCTGTAAAACAGTCAAACAGCTGCTCACCATGGAATTAAATCCGAAGCTAATGCATTAACACAAGATGTGATATTAATCACACCATTTATGCCATTTTTAGCAGGTCCTGTTTCCTCTGGAACAGCAGAATATAAGTATATTTCTAATTAGGGCTGGGCAATGTATTGATATTACACTGATACTGTGATATAAGACGAGATATCATATTCTATTTTGGATGTTATTATATCATGATATGACCTAAGTGTTGTCTTTTCCTGGTTTTATAGGCTGTATTCCAGTAAAATGATGGAATTTTCTCAACTTACCGGACTGGTCTATCATTTGCCTTCACTCATTTCATCATTATATCCACATTACAGATGATAATTTATCAAAAAGCTCTTTGTCTGTCGCATGACAAGTACAAGTACAAGCCTGTGTACATTATTACATGTACTCTTAACATTATTTTAAGAGTATAAAAACTACTCATCCCATAAAAAAATTAGAAATGATACACTTCTTGATTTTAACTTTTGTCATTATTATAGTGTTAATATTGTTACTAACAGAGTTGTAATATGTTGTAGTTTGTATTGTGTGTGTCCAACTTATGTTAGCTAATGTTAGCTACCTAGCTACCAAACATAGTTGCACAACTCCCCCTTCGCAGATGTGGTAATCATTTCCATGGTAACAGCGAGCTCTACCAATCAGAGATGTCACTGCTACAGTTTAGGATTGTGGATAATGTAGTACTTCTCCATCACTTCACAAAAAATGTGTTTCTCTTAAAATAAGGTTGATACCACACAGACTGATGGCTTCTACAAGAACATATACCATCGTTTCACAGTCTTATACCTCGTGGTGAGTCTGCCTTGGATAATTATAACATTATGGCTAACAATCTAAGTAATATATTCAGACCATAAATGGGCTTTTCACTTCCCAAACTCACTGTTGAGCTCTGTGCATCTCATTTTACAAGATCATCGTGTTTGCACTATTTGAGATTTTATGGCTGTTATTTTAGAGAAAATATGTATACCAAACTATATATTGTATATAAAATACTGAGATATTATTTACAAGCTATATTTCCCAACCCTATTTCTAATTCAGAACTGATACTGATAAATACTAAGAGATCTGAAGCAGTGGCTCAGGTTTAGTAATAATGCATGAGACAGACAGACATTTGAGAATATAAATAGCCTAGTCACAATTTCTTTAATCATAAATAAAACTTCAGAACCCTAAAGTACTTAAACTACTCCTCCACATGGTAAAAAGCCAATGATTGGGTGACTTTTGCATGAATCGCCTGTTTGCTCGGCCCTGAGTCAACGCTCATTCTTTATTTAGTGCCTTATTTTCCAGGCTTAGTTGAGAAAAAGGTCAGAAAACAAAGTGAAGTCATGTCAAGCTTCCGCAGCAATAAATGCCTCCTCAATAAAAAGCCAGTTGGTACCTAGCTAAGCTACTTCTGTTTCAATGAACATGACTCTGTGGCATTTGTACACACTGGACTGTGTTCAGTTAATTAAATACTCCGGCCGTGCAATAACAGCTTTTAGTTTCAGATGCCCTGCAGCTTGTTCACTTTATTCAAGCAATAAACTGACCAAAGGCAGCACTTGTTCCTGCTTTTGATGTTTAATCTTTGTATTCTAAATCCAAAGCCTCTGTTGGTGACAAAAGCCCCAGCAAGGAGTAGGGAAGATATGGAAATAAATGATTTCAAAGAGAGAGGAAAGGAGCTGACTGAGACTGAGACACTAAAGAGCATCAAACGAGGGCAACTTGAGGAGTTTTAATGAGAAGGAGGGGCTGGAATTAAATCAAAGACAGAGAAAAGGGACACGACTGAAAATTTTTGACAACAGATTGTAAGGATGAGAGTAAAAGATGAGGGCAAGTGAGGCGCAAATGACAAGAAAAAGATGGTTTGATGATGGCCAGTGGTGCTTATAATCCTTTTATGTTACAGGCTGTGAACAAGTGAAGCTGTTCCCTGCTCAGTCACCATCATCCTCTCCTCTCTGTGCTCCTCTCCTCCACACATGTGCTTCGGTTCAAAAACAGATCTCAGGAGCGAGAGTAGGACAGCGCTAATGAAGGAGAGCTAAATCAGCCGTATTCCCCTGGATTCCACGCCTCCTCTTTCCCTGACCTTTACCTGCCACGGCCGCTGGCTGAGCTGGGAAATGCTGTCAGGGAAAAAATGTAAGGTGCTCACCCAAAATAGCTCCGAGGGGGGATTCAAAACAGTGTCAGTGCAGAGCTGCCTATGCAAAACTGTGATGGATACCCATATTTAACAGGTATGTGCTGAAATAAATGAAACATTTATGTGAAGCCCTGCAGGTCATTAGACTAAGCTTAGAGGAAAGGTGCAAAACAGAGAGTATCACTGGGGGGTTTTGCACAGTGGGGGCATCTGCAGCCTCCAAAAAGGCAGTTTTAACATGTGCATGACAATGGCTACATTTGCATGCACACTAATTTTCCACTATTATTATAAACGATTATCAAGTCTGGAGGGGATTATGCACATGCTGCCATGTGTGTGTGTGTGAGTGCATGTGTGTGTGTGCATGAATAACAAACCTGCAGGTTGTCCGCAGTTAATCTCAAATACAACTGGACCAATCAGCCTAAATTGTTTTGTGCAAATTCGTTACTGTATGCTGAAGGACCTCTGTGGTTCAGAATTCTTGAAAAACTTTTTTTAATGTCTCCATGCTGAAAATAGCAATGGCCACAGGCTTTTTGGCTTTAGGTTGTTTTTTTCCATTCTTGGGAATACGAGATCTCAGAATGTCTTGAGAGGGAATTTCTTCAGATTTCGTACAAATGCTCACTTGGACTCAAGGATGAACTGATTATATTTTGGTAGTTGAAAGTCAAAGGTCACTGTGGCCTTACATCTATCCCACTCGTGTGAATGTGAAATCTCAGAAATGCTTAGAGGGAATTTCTTCAAATTTGATACAAACATCCACTTGGACTCAAGGATGAGCTGATGGGATTTTGGTGGTAAAAGCGCAAACGTCACTGTGACCTCACAAAACACGTTTTTGGCCTTAATTCAAGAACTGATACCCTAATTATGACAAAATTACACACAAATGTGTAATTTACTAACAGTGCTTGAAAGTTACTATTTTCATGTAACTAAAAATCAAATTACAAGACACATTTAATTATGATCTGTGAGTTTGAGATTTTTCACAATTTTCTAACAATTTATGGACCAATCACTGTGTCCCAAAGCTCAAGATGAAGACCTTAAAAGTCTTGCTTTGCTCAGAACTCAAAGACATTGTATTCACTGTCATAGAGGAGTAAAGAAACCAGAAAATATTCACATTTAAGAAGATGAAGTCAGATTATTTAGATTTTTTTTCTTTAAAAAATGCTCAACCTATTAATCTAGTTAGCGATTCAACAATTCATTGTTGCGGCTCTACAAAGAGGATTACATCTAAATATTCTTTTTAGGGTTGCCTGGTGGAGATCTGCGCTCCACTGAGTGCATTCTTCTACCTTCCAATAGAATTTGGCTTAATAACAAAAAAGGGCACAATGTCCAGCTAAAATGCTGTGAAATCCACACCACTATCCCATAATTATCTCAGAGTAGATGCACGAGGGTCAAGTGTGCTGACACTACTATATGTTAATCCCTCCCGTGCAATTTAATATCCTTAGTTATTTTGGCAAATGTGATATATCAAACATACTAGGCCTATGTTGTAATAGGCTATTTACCACTATATTTACCATACATGTGTTTTCCCTGGATCGAGTAAGCCTTGGTGTTGTGTTGAGGTGTGGAGATGGTCATTTTTATTCTCCACAGAGCTTTCAGAAGCCAATTCTGCCCCAGAGACAAGAGTGTAATCATCCGAAAAATAGACACTCCCACCAGAGTAAAGAGGCTTTAACGTGCTGAAGGACAAGGGTGATGATTTAGAATAGCTTTTGATTAATTCTGATTGATTCAAGTGTGGTGCAGGGAATGAAAATCCTCCTTCCTGCTTTTCATTCACTCCTTTCCCTGTCTCACCATTGAATAAAAAGAAAAAGCCCAAAGCTTTTGTAGGAATCTACAAACGGCAGTGAATCATGGACACACGCATTCAAACCAGGGTCAGATACCACAGCCAACCCCAGTCAACTGATACATCCATGTATTCAAAATACCTCTGCCAAACCTAAAATAAATATGCACTTCCTACACAAACATTCCTCAGCTATACATCACCAAACTTCCTCCTCATTACGTACACAATCTATGCGTTAAAGGTCACAAACTCTGCTGCAGTGTCCTCTGTGGACTGCAGACTAGTTTCACGGTGAAACTGAGAAAGGGCAGCGTCACAGTGACTCACTTCCACTGAATCTATTCCTTCCAAGGCCCCCCAGTCTCTAGACAATGGTATACGTGTGAGACTTGCAGTGTCAGAAAAGGACACACACTTTGAGGGAAAAAAAAAACAAAAAACAAACACACACAGAGAGAGAATGCCAAGGCTTAGGAGGGCTGAAAATTTGCCGACTAGAAAGCCAGACACAGCAGCAGGTTAAGATCAGAGACAGTTATTAAGACATGAAGTATTTGGCTGACCTCTGCCACAGCGAAGGATGAGTTACACAAAAATGTTTTCCTTTTTGGCATTTCTTCTGTCTAGCGGTGTATGTTGATTACACAGTGACCGCAATGAAGACCCGTGGTACATGGGAGATAAATTCAGACATTTCTATATTAGTAGTTGGATGCCAGTAGTAGGTTGGATGCCAGATTTCATACTGCATTTTGTGGAAAGTTATATGACAACGTGAATTGCGTTGGTACTGAGTTTTGTTTATGTATGGAATAAATGTCACCTTCTCGTGGGGCCCATATGGGGACTCTTGTCGTGTGATGCTGCTGTATGTAAATATACTTGATAGACATGCCCTTAAGATGATGACATAGCTACTGTATAAAACAGAAATGGTCAAAATGCAGGAATTCATTTGCTTGGTAATAATGTGAAACTCTGATTAGCACCTGTTTAGGTGAGCAGGTGGAGTCACTAACTACAGATATTGTCCAGTTTTTGTGCTTTTTTTCCCACCACCGACCAATTGATTGGCTAGAGTGGGTACAATTTCAATTGACCAGAATTTTGTTTTTTTGACTTCAACCCAACTGTTTCCCCTTGCCTCTTGTCTTTATGCTAAACTAATCGCCCACCATTGTTATCAATCGTCTCATCTTTGAAAAGAAAGTGAATGAGTGTATTTCCTCTAACGTTTATCAGTTCCTTCAAGAACCTTTAACCTTCAACAACAGATTGGTTGGCCACTGGGGGGCAGCAGGAACAAGCAGTGAACACAACACTGACATTATTTATTACTTTATAACGTTGTTATTACAAACTTGTTCGCAAACAGTTTTCTATTCACACATTCTGCTGATATGTAGCATAATTAGCATTTATTTGGAGTCAGTACCAGAATTATTATAGTTTTTACTTTGTTTTGTTTCAGTTAGTTTCCAAAGTGGCTATGCTCATTTCAGTTTAGTTTTACCGTTTCATTCTGATTTAATTAAATCTTATTGTTTATTTTTTTTGTTTGTAGTTTAGTTTAGTTTTATTAGTATCAGCATTAGTTTTAGTTGTCTTTTAATAGTATGGGGAACATTTATTAGGGGGCAAGACTTGGAACAAGTATTACAGTATAAGAACAAAACTTTGTGGAGGTATTTGACTTAGAATCATACAAAAAAGAATCATTCTTCTTGTAAGTCTAGTTTTTATTTTTATTTCTTCTAACTAAAATGTTTTTTTTCCACACCTGGTTTTAGTTTAGTTTTAGTTATCTACAATAACCTTGGTCTCAACCTAATCCTGAGGGGAAGTGTCTCAGTCTTAAGCTGCTGAGTGCTCCATTATGGAGCTAATTGCTAACTGTGTCTGTTTGTCATATGGTGTCTGGCAAAAGCGTACAGAGGGCTTTTGCAGCTTTTGGAGAGAAAACCAAAACAATGAGCTGAAAGACACTGGAAAGCTTCGTAGGGGAGTTGTGGAGTCAGATGATAATTCTCTGTGGGTTCATTCATCACTACAAGCGACCCCTCTTCCATCCAAGTGCTCATGTCATCCATTGTTAATCTAAAATGATTAATTATAGACGCTTGAACAGCCACTTGAGCCTAGAATTTCTCAAACCAACTTGAGCGGCAGTGGAGCAGAACCAACGAGCCACTAAAAAGTTCAGGAGAAGTTGGTAAGTGCAGCGCTGTCATGTTGCAAGATTATGAAATGCATCAAGCAAAAGGACATTATCGGCACTCGCAGCAGAGCTAAAGGACGTTTTGAATGTCGGCAGGATCGGGCCTGAAATGACCCGAACACAGTGTGAGGCTGTACAGCACAGCCAGTACTGCTGTTCTGAAATTAAAGACCAGTCTTCATGTGTTATCTAACACTGACACAGGGGGAGGCCCATTTAACTATACACTATACCGAGACAACGTAATGTAATGTTCTGAATGAGACTCATTCAGCTTTCTGCTTTAGTGATGACAGTGGATTATAGCAACTTGAAATTACACCCTGTTCTCTTACCCTGCAATTCTTACTTCAGTAAATGCACATCACTTTCTGCTGGTGATTTGGAAAGAGGTCTAATGCAAGAAAAAAAATAGATTTTGAGATCAATTAATGTATTATGTTAGATATATGGCCCACCTGAATTGGTTAAATTGTATTATTTAAGTTTTCGTAAACTCTTAACCAAACTAGCTATCGTTAAGTCAAGCTAAAGCTAGCTTAAGTTAGGCTAACGTTAACAATTATTATATTTAACAAACTAAAGTGACTCACTAAGATTCAGAGGTGGGAAGAAACTAAGTACAAATACTTTGTGAAAGTACTTAAGTAAATTTTTCAGGGATCTGTACTTCATTTGAGTATTAATTTCTCCAATGACTTTTTACTTTTACTCCCTGCATTTTAACGCAAATATCTGCACTTTCTACTCCTTATATTTTCATAACAGGCTCTTTACTTTAGTTTGAATTTATTTGAGGGGAATTATTTATGTATCCTTTAGAGCAAATCACGTACAACAGACATAGTGAGGCAAAAAAGATGTAGAAGAATTGACAAAAACAACGTAAAAGACAGAGCACTGTGAAAAAGACATAACTGGACAAAAAAGATGGAAAACTATGTAAAAGATGTAACAAGTTGAAAAGATGTCAGACATAACAAAACAAAAAAGCTGTAACAAGACAAACAAAGTAACAAGACAACAAAGTGACGTAAAAGATGTAACAAAATGAAAATGATGTAACAAGATGAAACTGACATTAAAGACATAACTAGATGAAAAGGACCTCAAAAACATAAAAAAAACAAAAGTGGCGAAACAAGCCAAAAACAGCGTAAAAGACATTACAAGACAAAAATGACGTAAAAGACATAATGAAATGAAAATGATGTACCAAGATGAAAATGACGTTAAAGACTTAACAAGATGAAAAGGACCTCAAAGACAAAAATGATGTCAATGATATTCATAGCAAAGCTTTCTGCTTTAGTGAATGATATAAACAAAACAGAGAGAGAGACTCGACCGTGGAGAATTGTATTCATCTAACTTGTTAACTTGATTTGAAATAACTTACTACATAAGTAAACGGCTGTTTATGTTTATGTTCTGTTTATGTTTGTGTCAGACTTGGATAACTCAGTTGTTTAATCCAGTCTGCCAGTGATGTGTTGAGACAGTTCAGTGCTGTCAGTCCTAATAAATTAATTATAGGGAATGACAAGAGGATCGGCGCTGAAAACGTACACTCTTTCAGTGTGTACGGATCCAAACATGGACGAGCTTACGTTAGGAAAGATTATGTAATTCACAGAAGGCCTGCTGCCCATTTGTGTGTTAATTTATTAATGCAGCATACTTGAGCTGAAGTTATTACATTACCTCTCTCATCTCTTACAGACTATACAGAGCGGACAGAACAAATTGCGTAACGCGTTCTCCGTGCGTCACCGTCCGTCGATTCAGTCTCTTCTCTCCTGAACCGCAGCCACATCAGCTCCATTAATAAAAGTTCACCTTTTCATTGAAGTCTCGAAAGCAAAGGCAGCGTTTCTAAAAACAGCTCCGGTCTGTGGCGAGCGCGAGCCTGCCAGGTTAAGAGCTACTGTAAATAATGCAGACGCTCTCCATCCCTCTTCTTCACACTGCGTACGGAATGAGGGAGGCGAGCGGTGAGGACTGAAAGACACTGAGGACAGGCTGAGGGGGGAATTAAAAGCAGGATAAGGAGGGTTTTTTTTTTATTTTTTGCAAGTCCTTTGCTCATGAGTGAGGACAAAGTTGCAGGAGCAGACGGACAGAAATAAAAGACGCAGGGTTACAGAGGCAGTAAAGGGTGACATCAGCCTAATTTAATGTCCGTTTAGACAAGACATGTCCTTTTTCTTTCATTTCGTCATCGCTGAGCTGTAGCGGTCATCAGCTTCTAAAAATATCAAGTCCGTGCATATATTATCTGCTCTGATGAGGGCCGGCGCGATGATTTAAAATGTTTGAGGACGCCGTGATGAATGTCCTCGACCATGACCGGGCCGAAACAGACGGCTCCATATTAGGGAAGGTTTGCACAACAACAAATAAAAGCTTGTACTGAGTGGCTGAATAGCCCCGTTATTTCCACCCCCCCCCCCCCCCCCCCGGTTGAAGCAAAACAGGCAATCACTTGAGAAAACGTTGCAGCGCTGAAGTGCTCCTCACTCTGTCTCTTGTCTAGAATCTTCACCGCGTGATCGATCACTTAGCTACATGACGCAGCAGCACGAAGAGGCCAGTGCTTCCATCATCTTTATTCGATTTGTGATGACAAGGTACTCTGGTTCGTTGTTGCTCATTAATCAGTGACAATAAACTGGAGTGCGTTGTCATCATCACCCCTTATTACAGGGTTCTGGTCGAGGTCCTTGAAACCCAAATACGCACATTCCTACAGGTGGGACGTCAGTCTGCAGCCCCTGAACTACTTACTACATTTACCAAAAGCAAATATCACCCATTCTTGACAATTGTGACAAATTATGCCCCCCTCAAAAAACTATTAATATCAACACCTTAATTCCAATTTGTTAGTGGGAATTTATTCTTTCAGGATTTATATATATGTAATTTATAAATTGCTTTGGCTGCCTTTTTTTTTTTTTTTTAAATTGTAAACTGGCTCTGTGCCAGAAAACACCCTTGTCCCAGACAAAAGTTGATCAAGCCAAACCATTTAAAAATGTGCTACAAGTTTTCAAAATCTAAAACTAACAATACTGTTATGACCCCCATGTTTGGGCTGGGGGATGAGGGGTGTAACAATACTTGAAAGTAACCGGGGGAAAAGGAGGTGTGCAAACAAAGATTCTTTTTATTCACAAATCAAGTACAAATTGAGTTAAAGTGTAATTAAGTAAAGCAAACATAATGAAAGGTTAACTAAACCTACTAAATGAAACAACATAACACACCGAAGACAACAAGTGTCTTTGCTAACCAGCTGCAGCTGCTTTGATTAACATTAAGAGAACTCTGAACAACTTTAAAAAATAAAATGGCTGCTCACTACAACTATGCTGTGAAATGAAAGTCTTTTATCAACTCAACCAATTTTATCAACTCAACTCTGTAAGACATCAACTCTGTCAGATTTTCCATCTGATGGAGCTGATGTCTACATTTAATAAAGAGTTTAATAGGTTTAATAGCCAAGAGTTTGATCTTTAACATTATATTTTCCAATGTAACTGGAGGGTAAATATCAAAATCCCTAAAAATACAGTTTGGTCCCAAATCTCAAGAATAAGAGATACACTATACATACTAGTGTGTGAATCATTGACTTTAAGATCTTAATGTGATCACAAACACATTTTATTCATGTTCTTTGAATGGAACCGTTGTGTAGAAGATTGTTTGCTGTGTCTTTGACCTCAGTGTATTTACATTGCACAAATACAGGTGAGGCACACAGACTCACGAGCCGCTGCTAGTTTTGACAGCTTGTTATTGTGCCAGCTTGGTTATTTTTAACTGCAGATAGAGTCAAAGCAAGCTGGCTTTCAGTTTCTTTTAAGGTCTGATATGTAAGGTTTACAGGGCTTTATTGGCAGAATGTGGCAGAAATGGGATATAATATTCATAAGTATGTTTTCAACAGTGTATAATCACCTGAAAATAAGAACTATTGCTCAAGCTCAAGTAAAGTTTATTATCCTAGATAGAGAAAGGGTGCAAAAGAACGTAAAACGACTATTAAAAAAGGAGATAAAAACACACACTATACAGTCCCTCTTCTACCCCCTAACAAACACACATCAACATGCAATAGGCTGATCCTTACTACTACTACACAATTATTGCATGAGGATTTTCATTGCACACCGCCCTGACCAACATAACTAGGGACAAAAGCTAAACGTGGCTGTTCTTACTTTCCTGTGCAGAAACTTTCCCTTGCTCTGATGGCTTTAGTTGGAGCCCGTGGTGTAGAGTGTGAGCAGGGTAACTGAGGATGTCCTCGACCAGGGATTAATATTTTTCTCAAAAATGAGACTTTTCCTATCCTGGGAAAAGAAGCCAATTTTTCAGGGAATCCCGGAAAATAAACTTTTTCTTTTAAAAAGCACAACTTCAGCTAAGCCCTGGTCATTTCAAGCAACACTTAATGCAATGAGAAGAATTACACATATATGTGTTCCTAACCTCTCCTTTTTGTGTATTATTTTGATCATTCTAAAGGCAAAAGAACACAATTCATGTCCACCATCATTAGAGTTAATATAAGCTTCACCTCCAGCTTGAACTTCGTTACATCTGCTGCTCGACTGCCAGAATTATGAAATGTCAAGATTATTGTCTGTGATTTGTCTTCTGAGAATAACAACCTCATGAAAGTGATATTTTACAAATCTTCATTATATAACAACATTTGTTAAAGCAAGTCATTTGGTGTTTTCTAAGCCATTCTATTACACAAAGTATTCTACTGCTGCTCTGCTAGTGCGAGCCGAGGCTGTGAGTGCGAGCTACCTGCAACAGATGAAGTTTGATGAAGACGATGTTTTACCAACACGCACACATGTATCTGCTGCATGTTTTAAGACAGTGAACTGTTGGCCTACATTTTTCTGAATATATTTTAATATGTTCTGTGTTTTAAAAAAGATAAATAAATAAAACATTTTTTCCAGTTTCCTGTCATTGTGTTTGCTCGGGAAATGGGAAATAGTCTTGATTAGATTTCTCGGGAATCCACTTTCTCAGAATTAAACCCTACTGAACACTGATTGCACCCAATTGCCCTACTCACCATCTTAATCATGCACTCCAACCTATCTTGTACTTGGTGGTGTTTTTGTTACCTTACAATGAGCCATTTATGTCTACAGAGGGCACGGGTCTTCTTCCATGACGTCCACCATGTTTCTACAGTAACACAGAGTGGCTCTTCACGTTTTGCATGAGTTTAACGTTGACCACACGACTCCTACACACTTGGAAGGGGATATGGGTGCAATCTGCAAGATTACTGTTAAAGTAAATCCAACAAACTGGTCCTTCACAGGTATAATCTGCAACATTTTTCTTGAAAAAAAAATGTATAGACTAATATTACAAAGAATCATATTACATAAAATCCTGACGCGTTTACAAACAGCTCGGACAAATCCTACTGACACTCCTGTTGAGAAGTTTACACACTAGTTAATAGAATTCCTGAATTGATGTTTTATTTTTTTTTAATCAATTTCATATATATGTAAATAACTGGCATGGCTTACACCATAAGCATGATGCTAACAGATAATGGGTTACATTTTATTTAACGCTTTTATGTCCATGCAAGTCTAAAGTTTTAAAAGACAGTTTTTAAGTTCAGTTTCACAAGTGAATGAGTTCATTTAAAGACACACATTTCTGCTGTGTCAGTTTTCAGGGGCTCTACTCATTTTGGTGTGATGGAAATATTATCCATAATATACAGTCGTGTTTCTAGAAGTGTATGATTCAAATTTTTCACATGGTCTCGTGGTAAAAAAGCAAAGAAAAACCGCACTAAGTCATGACATTAAATTGCCGTAATTGCAGAATGGCACTACATATTGAATCAGCACCCAAGTATCGTGATAATAATTCAACAGTCTGCTGTCTGTTAGGTGTTTGCATTTGTCCTTTTACAAAACTGTTCTGCAGACAGTAGTTGGACTATTTTCTTCTTCCACATTAACATCATACCTGACAACTTGGACCTGAGCTCAGACGATATTGTTTATTGTGACTCACCCTTAGAAAAAACAACAACAACAACAGAACAGTCAGCTGCATCTGACATCATTTAAATTGTTCACACTTCAACTGTTTTTCAATTTTTCAACCCAGTTCATTTTCATCTCATTTACTTCTGCCCACCTGAAGTGTTTTCTATGTAGCAGCACAGTCCCTGGCCCACTGGCGGGGAAGTGATTAATTCACTGCAATCTCAACAAAACCTTAAACACAAGTAGTTCCATTCATTAACAAAAAAGAAAAGGAGAAAAACCTGTCGGGGCTCTACTGCTCACATTTCTACAGGCTTAAAAGGGTCTAGACTGGTTGTCAGATGGCCAGACGTACTGCCAGACTGGAGAAACACAATATGAATAAACAACATCACGGCGTTAAGCTGTATAAATCAATATGTGGTCTATCTGGACTCCTCCAGCATTTCTGCACAGTCGATAATGCTACAGCACCGTCATAATGAAAGTGGAGCAGGAGGGGTGAAGGAGAGCAAGAAAGAGAGGAGCTGGCATTATTGTATGATCAGTAAAGCTGCTGGTGAGGGGAAAAAAAGAGTAAAAATGAGCGGATAAAACAGTGAAATAATGTGAAGAGATGGAGAGTCAGCAGAAAAAGAGGAGAGGAAAGGAGGAAAAGAAAGAAAGAGTAAGAAAGCAGAGGAGGAGTTATGATTAGCAGGCCTCACATGGCTGTATATCACTACACTTCCAGGCCTCGGTGCACAGAGGGAACTCAAATGAATGAGAGCAATAAACCAAGACAGGCCAGAATAGATGGAGGAAAGAGAGGAGAATAATTTTCTGTCCATCGAGAGATGATCTTCGTCGTTATTCTGCACGACAACATCACCCGTCAGACATACGGAGGCCTGGAGGACTCCGGCTTCGTTGGCACGCTCGAGCAGGCACAGTGATGGAAACGTTTCAATTTGGCTTTGGATTGGATGTGGAAGTGGGGCCTTGGGTGGGTGGCTGGGTAACACTGAACCGAGCTCCATTTGAAAGCACTGAATCAGTTTAGCAAGAAAGCGTCTGAGTTCAGCCTATTGTTGTTGATGATGAGTTGGGAAATTAGCACCACACACCAGCCAAATGTATCTGCTAGATTTCAGACACAAAATAATGAGTTTCTATTGAGCGGCTGGTGAATTTCAGCATTTATCTGTCAGTGGCTGGTGGATGTTAAATATTGACTATCGACCGCTGTCTTTTAAGCAACCTTAAACATGTGTTTGGCCTCTGTTACATTATTTTTTTTTGGGAGTTCATTTAATTTAAAGCTACTTCAAGGAGTTTCAGGTGGGTATGAAACTTCTCTGTACAACCTACACAAGTTAAAGACATCAGCCACATAGATTATCAGAGAGATTTGGAAGATATTCTGATTGCATGTGTCCATAGGATCCATTATTTCCCCATTACTTGCCATTCATAGTCAATGTAAGCAGCCATGTAATGCACTCTGGTAGCGTCACCTTGCATTTCAAGAAACCGGGCGTCACATTGGCAGCTCCTCATTTGCATAAAGTCGAGGTCTAGGCCACTTTATGCAAATCAGGGGCATCAAGCACTACTCATCACCTCTGGAAACTTTCGATAAACTTTTAAACGGACTGTTGTCGATCTCAGATGAAGACAGATTCGGCAACTGCATGGTTTATTTCTCGCCTAAAATGTTTTCAGAAACTCAAAAAGAGCTACCATGTTGGTCTGATTTGAGATCCAGGAGAAGAAAGCCCACCAGTGAAAGTGTTCATCCAATCAGGTGCAGCTAGGAAGTGTTTGAGCAGTTGTGTATGGCTTTCCAAAGACATTGTTAGACTATTTGTTTTGTGACATGTCAGTAAGCTACACTGTTTTGTCTCTCTTGTGTTGTTTTTTTTTCTTCAGCCCCACGCTGGATGTGGAAGTAGGTGGGGTAGAGAGAAAAACAAAACAAAACGAATAGCTGATTCTAATTTTTGATTCAATTCCTGACGCCCCAGGGCCTTGCCTCAATGCCGGCACCAGCCTGTCACTGACTAATGCCAGGCCCTGGTCAATAAAAAAAAAGAGCCTAACAAATGTTTCTTGATATGCAGGGTTTCCCCCATCAGTTTCTATAAGGCAACAAATGAGGCTGAAGGCTGACTTATATGTGACAGTTTTTGATTCAGCCTTCAACTTTTCAGAATAACAGCTCCTTTAATTGTCCACACAGCAAACATAACTAACCACTGCACCTGATTACAACCCTGTTTTTATTAGTTGTACTTGTTCATATAGGATTTTCATTAAGTGATTTGGGCTGATCAGTCTATCCTGCTTCTGCACCTAACCCTTGACTGGATGTTAGCGACCAACAAATAAGATATTTAACGTAAGCTGAAACACTGCACATTTTACTGTGGAAAGCTATTACCGTGAAATTACCATTATTACATTCTGCCAGATGTTTTACGAGCTGAGAAGACACACTGCTTTCACAAACACGGGTAATCACTTCATGTGAGTGTGACACATGTTTTACAAGTGGGAATAAAATTTGCATTCACACATGAGATACACTGCGATCCATCATGTGCTGAATAAGACGTGTATTAAGACCAGCTAGTGCAAAATGGAGGCTTCCTAGCAGAAAGCAGTAACACCTCAAGGAGCTATCTTGCCAAGTAAATAAATAAATAAAAGAAGGTGTTTTTTTTAACAGAAGGTCATTAATCTCTATTCAGCTTCTGTTCCCTCTAAAATTTAGCCTTGGCAGATGCAGCAGAATAAATGAGCTGCTGTGTACAGACATCCTCAGCATCATCTAAGGAGTCTTATTGTATGAACAACTGAAGTGAGGACATAATTAACCTGCAGTCACCCGGCACTGTTCCTCAGCAGCCAGGTCAGCACACCTCTTTATTTGAATGTCAATGTGAAGCAACAGTTACACTAATAGCTTTGCTAATCACTGTGTTCCACTTGTAGAAGGCCACATTAATGCCCTCCGAGCAGCGCCGTGGCAGCCGGGCAGAGAGAGGGGTTTTGTGTTCAGCAGGTTACCGAAATGCAGAGTTATGAGAGCAAAAACAAAAAATAAGCCCCGGAGATCAGGTGATTTTAATTACCCAGTTTCTGCCTGAAAGAGCGAAAGAGCGATGGCGAAAAAAGCATGAAAATAATCCTGGGCCCACAGCTTGAATAAATGAGCTCAGTGTGCTCTCCTCTGCTACCTGGTGAATGAGACGGTGTGGGAGGCATGTATGTACATAGCACTGTAATGATCACACGCTGAGGACCTGTGGTAACTCAGGCACAATGCTATTCTTTTATTAATAGATATTTTTCAAACATCACCTGAGGAGACAGCACACCTACCGACATGCAGTCCACATGAGTGCATGAAGAGTGCTGGACCCTCAATAAAAAACTGTTTTCACTCTTATGAAACAAGGCTCAAACTTGTGTCTTTAAAAAAATTGAAAAATGCAAATAAATAGTTACAGTCTTTAGCCGAGTAAAAGTTACTTATCTATTACTGCAAATTAGAGCTGCGACTAACGATTATTGTCACGGTCAATTATTTTTTTGATCAATCGATTCATTAATTAATCCTGTCACAATCTTGTCAGTTGAGACGTTTTTCAAGTCTTTCCTGTGATGATTATTTTTCATTATCAATTCATCTGTCAATCATCTGTTTTGTCCATAAAAAAATCAGGAAAAAAAAAGTTGATCAGTGTTTCCTAAAGCCCAACATGACATCCTCAGAAAGAAACCAGAAACTATTCACATTTAAAAAGCTACAGAATTTTGATTTTTTTTCTGAAAAAATTGCTCAAACTGATTAACTGATTATAACAATAATTGTCGATTAATTTAATAATTGATTAAAATGCAATTATTTGGCTAATTGTTGCAGTTCTACTGCAATTGCAATAGAGTGTTTTCACACCGCTTCATCCATCTGGAGGTCGGCCATGTTGGCGGTACTGACTATAGACAACACATCTGAACTCACTGATTGTTCGCTGCCTTCAAATGGGGTCACATTTGTTCACAAGCAAACTTCATACCATCGCCTGCCTCTTGTGGTATCCATGACCTGTCCTGCAATTGTCGCTCAAAATGGTCAGTTTTGGTCAATCATATTATATAACTCTTTTCTCATGACTTGACCTTGTTAATAAAGTTGTCAAAGTTGTTCCATTAGACTATCAGACTCAAAAACCTAAAGGTTTTATGCCCCATTTACACCTGGTATTATATTGTGATCTGTATCCACACCTGTTATTCTGATTCTTGTACAGATTGCGTTTACACCGACTTAAGATCTGAACACAATGCAAGCCAGACTACCTTCAGATCTGGTGTGATCTGATCACATTCCAATCACGTACTGTAGTGTTCACACCATTTATTAACATGCCCTTTTCCTTATCTGGATAACTGATGCA
This sequence comes from Lutjanus erythropterus, assembly GCF_056507025.1. NCBI lineage: Eukaryota > Metazoa > Chordata > Actinopteri > Lutjaniformes > Lutjanidae > Lutjanus > Lutjanus erythropterus. The sequence continues at coordinate 46,148,044 of NC_139319.1, read as the reverse complement.
GATAGAGATCACATTTTAACACCAGCTGATGATTCAGGTTACTGGCCAAACCCCGACATCGGTGCAAACGCTATAGTAGCTGGCAGGGTTGGACGACGTTTACCAAACTGACACATGATGATGTCCAAAGTGAAATATCGTGATGGGCGATGATATCATCACTGGGTCTAAAACAGTCTTTGTCTCAACACCACATGTACGTAACCTGGCATAAGAGCAACAACTTCTTTTTATTTTCTCTCCAACATGTTTAAATCACAATGAAATCACAATGTTACAGTGGTAGAGGGCTCAGTGGTTGATGACTGTCAGCCATCGCAGTGGACAATGAAATAGCCCATCCGCAAAACCCCAGTAGCTATAATCTGTATACCTCTTACAGCAATTAACTAAACTACAATGTCAGCATAAGTATAAAACTGAAATGTACACTTTATCTCCCATAGGTGCCATGTTGCCATGGTTGATGCTTGGGCAGATTGTGGTTCCCCTGCACAAACACAGTTGTGATATTCAATTTACCAAGAATTTAATTTACTCATCTAAGAAAAACCTGGTGCTTTATTGCATCTCTGTAATCAGCTCTCCCCCCCTCACCCCCACAAACACCCAGCCCTTCATACTGATGGATGGCTGCATTAGCAGGGCGATAGTGGCTTGAGTAATGGAGGGAGGTGACTGCGGACAGAGGTCCAATATTAGACCGGACTGAGCTGACCGATATCAGGAAACAAGGGGGAACGTGAGGAGAATGAAGCCTCTTTTATTGCTGAAAATACACCAACATTTCTTGATGATCGTTCTTTGGCATCCAAACATAGCTTTATAGTTAGTAAAAATTCTGATTCCACATGAGCAGATTGCTTTGGATTGAGGAGCTTTTTCATCACTTTCCAGAGGAAAAAAAGGCATGCTTTATTCACTGGCTGGTGTGTCCCCTGTGACTTTCTGTGCTGCTAACAGGCCATCCCTTCGTAAATGCACTGACCAGCTGACCTTGCCAGCTACGTGAAATGGTAATTTGTTCAAACATCCCAACCATTTGTTGCTTTAACCAGGGACGTTGCTGATTTCTATTTCACAAGAAGTGTTGCTGAAAACTGTGTTAAATCTGCAGTGCGCTGCCAGAATATCTTGCCTAAAAAATGTCCTGTGGTCCAACACATGCTTTATATGGTGAAATTCACAACACACCCACATTCAACACAGTCAGTCTTTCTCTCTTCTTCTTTCTTACATCAGAAAAACAAGCTGCTGCATCTTTTCTTAATCTGAAATGTGCATTATCACAAAGCTGAAAGCAGATCTGTTTTAATTATCAGAAGGGATTTCAAATGGTTTATTTAGCTTAAGAAGTAGAAGAATTATTTCAACCCATGAAGGCACACTTAAAGGAGCAATATGTAATAATTTCACGTCCAAAAATGAGCCCAAATAATGTGTTGGAGCCATAGATGTATGAGAATCATATTTGATATGCAATCTATGGTTAAAGCAAGTTGTTTCCTCCTGCTCCCTCCTCCCCAGACGCGAGGAAGCTCAGGCAGGCTGCAGGAGCACTGCAGGAGTGCAAGACGAGCGTAACACTGTATTTGACAATAACAAGCAAGTCCTCCACTGTAAGTTGATCAGGTGTTTAAAACTGTCAGTCGTCCATCAATGTAAAGTTAAGCCTGTTATCCTGAAAACAAAAGCCCACTGATCTGAAAATACTGGTCTCACTGCCTGCCAAACTCCATTAAATGCTCAATTTAACTGTTGCAAACATCTAGTGCTTCTGTGAGTTTATTAATGATTTCTTACGCCTCGTAAACAGAGACTTACTCATTCAGCGAACATTCAGCATCAATTTAAACTCTAAGCAATGTAAAACGGACAGACAAACACACAAGTTACAGACCAAAATAAAAATTTCAAAGGAGACTTTGATACATCATGATGATTTTATGATAAATTACAGTAAATATATTACAGATTTCTCCTTTAAACTTTGATACAATAAAAATATGTATTAAAAAAAGATATTTGAAACCTCTTTCGACACCATGACAAAAAGAAAAAGTCATAGGCTCACAGTATGAGATTTTTTCTTTTCTTTTAAAAAAAAAAAGAACAACCTGCATGCAGTGCTGGCGCAGACAAAGTCAGCATTGTCTGGTTTGCTGCTGCAAGCCAAATTTCTGCAGAGGACAAATAAGCAACTGAACTTAACTGAGGTCTTGAATGAGCACTTAGATCTTTGGTCATGGTCATTTTCTGATTTATCACAGCAAAGAAGTAGAAGAATTCTCTTAAGGCAGATTTAATCCTTCAGTTTCTCTGACAAATCCAATATCACTAATTTTGGATGTAAATGATTTTCATTGGACAGACCACATAGACCCTGAAAATGAATATTTGAAAAATAATCATTAACCTTACCTCTGCTCTGTGAAGTATGTAGTGTAGTGAGGATTACACTGATTCTCAGCCTCTCCAACATCCATCTATCTACACATACATACACAATCCATACTGCTGGCACAGCTATGGGCCCAACACTTTGCAGCTTCATTACCTATGATGGCAAAGACACATACACACACACACACACACACACACACACACACACACACACACACACACACACACAATCTTCTTCCCCTGTTCTGTGCACATTTAATCAACTGGGCGGCAGTGAGCAGTGCACCGGGCTGCTCTCTCCAGATAAGATTATCCTTCAGCTGTAGGCCTGACAGTCAATAGGTAGACCAGGAGTGTAATTAGTGCTTGTGTGTATGAAAGCAGGACAGAGTGGAGAGAAAGGGCAAATGAACAAGACAGCAAAAAGATGGTGACGATAACGATCAAGAGAGTGAGACAGAAAAAGGCCGATCATCGGCGTTGCTCAGCCTGTGCAATCTGAGCACCATTAACACCAGAAAGCAACCTGCGGGACAGAGATATGTGCAGTACATCTCTGTCCTGTCCTCCACAGGAAGCTTCACTTTCCTCCAAACCACCCCCCACCCCTGCTGTGGATACACAGAAAAGGGGGTGAGAAAGAGAAACTACTGCTTGCGTTTGTCCGTGAAAGAAGTCTGTGTTTGTGCCTGCTTATAACAAGGAGGACACAAGAGGTTTAACTGAGACAGTGATAAAGTCTGCTGGAGGCTGCCAGACAGAAATGATGAAATAAAAGTTTCCCTCATGTTCTTATCATCCCTTTCTCACATATCAAAGCAAGTTTTCTGTGCAAGACTGGATCTTTTCACTGTTTTGACAAGGACAACCTGTTATTTTGGATGATCAACAAATGTTTTTTGTATGCTGTTTGCAAAAGAGAAAACTTTGGTGCTTTTATTATGATGACTCATCTCATACACAGGAAGCCAACTGAGTAATTTCACACTAAAACATTCAGCATCTGTTTGACATGGATAGGACACATTCTTTTAGTTTGGACTGGTACCTAACAGGGTACTACAACATATAATAAACTAATTATATTGATATATATATCAGTGCTTATCAGTATCAGTTTATATGTTGTCTGATATATGCCGATATATGAACAATTTTTTGGACAGAAATTCAAGTATGTATTGGAATTTTTCAAAGAAGAAATATGTAATATATGACCATGATATGTCATTTGATGTTGACCACAGGTTCAGACATTCAGTGAATTTGCTTGGCTGATTAGCCAATGGTGCGAAACTACAATGTGCAGGATTATGACTGAACAACTCTCAGTCAGAATCCGGCCTAGACGGAATGACACTACAGCACCGTGGAACTTTGGTTGGCCCCAGATAGCCGGCTCCGGTCCGAGGAGCCCCTCTCCTGTCTCACACTGCATGTTTGTGAAGGAACCTGGTGCTGAATCCCTTGCAGACAACCTGATTCTGGGTCATGGTTTTGTACATAGCGTACATGTGTACTGAAATACTCACTATTCTGACGCTACATCCGCAGTGTCCCCCTTTGCAATTTCTATTCTGGCTCATATCTTGTGTTTTTGTTTGCCCATTTCACGTAAATTAGAGTTCAAATTAATGCCAAGTTTCTGTTTATTATTGACAATAAATCATTAATAATTTTGTAGAAAGAGTAGATGTTTATAACGGTTGAATTGAGCAATGACAGTTATAAAGAGCTGGTCAGTTTACAGTGGAGGACTTGCTGTTACATGTTATTGTCAAGTTACAATGTTAAAGTCATCTTGTGCTCCTGCAGCCTGTCTGAACTTCCTGGACTCTTAAGGACTCAACTTATTTAATATGCTGTCTATGTCTCCAACTTTTTTTTTAATGCAAAATTGATTCTGACCATCATACATTTGTGTACAGCTGAGGTTGATGGGAATTTTTAGGGGGGTAGTTTATCATAAACCACAGTACCGAACCTAATGATGGTGCCAAATGAAAAGTTGAGGGATAAGCAAAGATATAATTTATTCTGAAATTGACATGAATGTGTGTAACTAATTTCATAGTAATCCATCCAATAGTTTGTTGAGACTTTACACTCAGAACCACAAATGTTGACCTCATGCTGGAGCTGAAATCAGCCAGCCAAATTTCATCCTCCAGAAACCACGAAACACTGTAATCCATCCAATAGCTGTGAATTCTGACATGTTACCTTCAAATGGAGCTTGTGATTTTGTGGTTATGATGTGGGAAGTCATGTAGGGTTAGAGAAGAACACTGCTTCTAGGCAACAGCAACATGCATGCCAAAACTGTCAGGGTCAACAGCTTAAAAAGGCTAACAATTTAGCAAGCTAGCAAGTGTGTACCATAACACAGGAAACACAAAAGCATATTGAAAACATGAGGCTGTTGGGAATATCAACATTTTCCTCAGACATATAATAAAATTACCAAGAAAAAATTGTATACAATCAAAATTTCAATATATCAGCTGAAAAATGAATTTCTGTGCCCTCCACTGCTTCTGAAAATGTCAGCAAACGCGTCACAACTCGTGAACTCAGCATTCAGAAGATTTCAACTTCAGAGGTTGTGACCCACAAGAGGCGGCCGTTCATATGGACTCTTCTCATGAACATGGTAAACACAACCCTATGTATAGGCAGAGTTACTCCTTTCTCTTTGTATTGGATCCAGGATAAATATAGGTCTGGTCTTCAAAAATATAAATACTGAACACAGTTTAGTCCCACAGATTACTGATTATGTGTCACTGTCAATACAAACACACCCAACAAGATTTTAAGGTCAAACAACCACCAAAATATCACATTTAAATGGGAAATATATTTCAGAAGCTGACTACAACTGTTGTATATTGATTCTGATGGCAGCTGCCTTGACCTTTAAGTGAAACAAACTGTGCCGAGGTGCCCACCTGTGACTCAACCTGATACCTGTCAGCTTCAAGTTCCTGCTAATGTGGGATAAAGTGCTGGCCAGCTGAGGCGTACGCCGGGGACGCACGTCTCCCCTTGGACAGAACTATTAATCAAGCGATCTATTATTATTCATCATATCATCACACATGCAGACGGGCCTGTGCTCACACAGATGATGCACAGCACACATTTATACAAACTAATCTGATGCCAGAGACAGAGTGAGGGATGTTTTCCTGTGGCTAAGATGTTGATCATGACAACATGAGGAAAAGAAAATGTTGGAAAGAGAAATGCTGGATCCCTGAATTAAGATTAAGTGTGTATTTTATCAAGGATTTTACCAAATTGAAGTCTCAAAAAATCCTAATCCTTGAAAATAAAGCAAACAATCTTCACATTTATCATTATTGAACTGTGTTTAAAAAAAAAAGACTTAAAAGATTCTGATTATTGAATCATTACACCACAGGCATGCTTGATTCTGATTGGCCAGGAGTGTTTGTCTGACATCAGACTGAAGTGTTATTCATTACATTCATACAGGTGACATGCACGGTGACCTGGAGGGCAAAAACAATGCACCATCATGGCGGCTCACACCGGACTCTCCAAACAAGCCGCTAAAATTTCCCTCTGTTTCAAGCCACGAATATTTGGATCACGTCTCAACTAAAGAAAAACAAAGAGATGAAAATAAACTACAAGTTTTGGACCCCTGTGATTCACATACAGCACCCACCAGAGTCACTTCAGTCTCTGCCAGAGCTCCACTTCAGTTAGTACACTGGCAGGCAGGGGAAGTCAGCATTGTTTTGCTCTTCAAGGGGGTGTTCCCATACGGACATGACATCACATGAAAACTATGAATAGAAGCCAACGTCAAGTCGACACTGGTGCGTTGTCATGCTAATGTACTTTTTGCCCCCACAGTTTTGAGAGAGTGAGTGTGTGAGGGGTGGTTGCATTACTTAAGGCATTGCCACGAAGCGTGTAGATAAGATGTGCTTTGCGTCTTTGCTTTTGGTACGAAAACGCTGTTACGCTAGTTAGCCTAAAACCAAAGGTGTCCGCTTTGTAGTACACCCTTACAGTAACACACATGATCAGATGATTGACTGCGTTTCTTCTTGGTCTCTGGCAGACATGAAGTTAGCTCATAGATGCTTATTGACTAACTCTGCTACTGTAAAAGAAGATCTTTTTTGTTTTTTTTTTCTGTGGCAGCAAACACAACACAGTCTTTCTGTAACTAATATGCTACAACCTGAGCTGAGCTGATCTACACACTTCTCTTCTCTAGTTGATTTAAAACGTTGTTGTTGTTGTTGTCCAGCATACAGTTTGGCATTACCATAACAACAGTGTTAATCCCTCCCCAGAGCACTGATTGGCTGGTCATCATTCCCCGTGCAGCTCTCAGTGGTTGTTTATTCTTTACTCAAGAAACTGCGGTTACATGTCACGATGCCAGACAGGAGAATCAACTTGATGGAGTGGGTGGATTTGAAGGTCTAGACCGAGTCAACAGAAGTGTGGACCATTTCCAGATAACTGCACTGCTCTGACGTAGCTTCAACATCATCCCTCTGAATCGGCATGCACAGGCATGTGGATGCAGGTTGGCAGATCTACCCAAAGCACACAAGGTAATCTATTACTGGAAACCTGCTGTCCCAGGAGCAGCAGATGAAGCATTATAGACATGCCAGTCTGCTTGGCTGATATTTCCACATTAAAATTCAAACGTTGGCTCGTCAGGACGATGTTACACCTGTCTCGCCTGAGAAATTCTCGTAACGGCAGAGGAAGACCAGTCAGAATCCCCGGCCTGTATAGAGCTGGACCTGGAACACAGTTCGCTGTTGGCATTGAGGTGAAGGTCACGGTGGCTGTGCTATGAATTGCAGATCGGCGCCCACAGCTGCTGCAGCCTGTGTGTGTGTGTGTGTGCGTGTATGTGTGTGTGTGTGTGCATGTCACAAGAGAGCGGTGTGAAGAGCACTCAGCAACATGCCACCGTGTTGTGTATGTGGTGTTTGGAGCTGGATGAAGGGGGGCAGAACATATGCTCAGTGCTCTGTGTCATTGACTTTGTGAGCAGATGTACTATACATGCATCGACCGCGTGTTTGTGCGGATAAACGTGGGCGCATTTCTTTATGAGTGATATCCTCTATTCCACTGTATGCCCTCACACTCAAAACACATTTTTCCTCACCCACCTCCCTGCACCATCAGCACTAAAACAATCACTCTTCCCCCACTGCTGCTTCCTCTACACCAGCTTGTTGGTTTTTATCTCCACACTGACACAGCATTTGGCACATTTTCTGTCATTTTCACAGTGTGAGTGATTATTTAATTGACTGTATTCATTAACTAATCACTGAGTCTGCATTCAGAACAATTAATTTGTGCCAACCCACATTTGCTCAAAAAAAAAAAAAAAAAAAGATAGATGTGGAGGCCTTTGGGAGAGACATGAATGAGGTAAACGGCAGGTCAAAGCTGCCTAATTAATAGCCTGCTGCTATCAAATTGCATGTGGGTTTTGCAGAAAAGAAAATGAATATCATAGAGCAGTCAAAAGGTAAATTACATATGTCGTAACAGTTTTGATGTTTCAAATTCAGAAAATTGGGCTGATGATGAAAAGTGACACCCTGCTGACACTGTTTGCTTCTGCGTGACCTCTGGATGGATCTTTACTTTGCTTTTTAAAACAGTGAGCAGCAGTTAAACAGATGTTCCTGAAGGTAAAATGTGCTCAAACACAGATTGTTGCCAACAATCTCTGAAAGAGATGAACGTGAATGGCGGGAAGGTCAGAATGGATCAGACATCTGTAGCAATCCATCAGCTGAAATGTCAATAATTTTGGTAATAAATGGAATTTGACAGCAATGGGAAGTGATGTCAGAGGTCAATGAATGATTTCTATTATGAACATCTACACTAATCATGACTAAAAACAAGGGATGTGCGTGATTAGTTGCCAACATGATTAAACGTCGCCACCCTCACTAGTCAGCACAAGAAATAGTAGTTAATATTTTATTTGTGCACAATGCAGGTCAACTGTTGCCTCTAGAATGTTATGCTGCCGCCCGCCACTAGTCTGGGCCATGGCCCCCGTAAGACAGCAGCCCCTCTTGCCATACGCTGTAAGCACGAATGCCCCATTGGCTCAGGCATCCCTTGGATGTGCAAAGTCGGACAGATGGCAGCTCATAAAACCAGCGCAGTTTGGCAGTGCTTTAATCTAGAAAATGGAAATAACATTGGATATAGACTGTAACAACTTGAGTGGAGCAACATGTGACCACATTCAGCACAGACACAGACATTAACCTGCAAGGAGAGCAGCTGCTGCTAACTAACGTTAGCAGGCTGTGTTAACTGCGTAACTGTGTAGCAGGCTGGCAGCTAACGTCAGCTCTGGGTCATTTACCGGCAGACACTGTGATCCTGATTCAAGAGTGACTCAGACCACAAGGCACAAAAGTCAGCTCATGTTTTGTGCTGTTAAATATGAATACTGACTTGATTAAGCTGGATAAAATATAGAATAATAATGTTATACAACGATTTGTTTTATCATTTAAAATCTTTACACGCAAGGATGACTGGGTTATCAAGACATTCTTCAAAACGTGTTTTCGAGCTTTCAACTTAGATCAGAGACGAAATCCTCTCACTGCTGCCTGTTTGCTGACCTTCCAGAGAGAGTCTGGTGTCCACTGTTTGGCTGTTTGGCTGACAGTCATCGACCACTGAGCCCTCTGACACTGTAACATCATGATTTAAAGGCCGTCTTTGTTTGAGGTGGTGTGTCCCCTCAGAGTGGCTGTAAGTCAGGAGTTGTTGGTGAAATTCCACTGTTGACATGTGACTGGGAAATTAAAAGGAAGCTGTAGCTGCATGAGGTCCCACTCTATCTAATCTAGTTATTAATCTTAAATCGATTTTCTTTATTTTCTTTTTTTTTTAATTATGGCTTGAAGGATGAGGTAGCCATGTTTACTGTAAAATGTGAAATATAATATATTTCTAAATAAAGGTTATATATATTACAGTGCATTAATCTACTCATACAGTCATACAATGTAGAGTTTTAGAGTTTTAGGCAAAGACAATACTAGACAACACTATTTTCTAATAATGCAATCTTCTCTACCGGAGCTAAGAGCAGCTGTGGGACGGCACAAACTCAGAGCTTTGTTACCGGAAATCATCTCGTGATGACAGCTCTCATCCTCATTTCATCCAAACAGTTTAATTGAACTCTTATTGAAGGGGCGACGATGATAATGCCTGACTATGATTTAGGCTCTGTTGCGGTTGAATTATGATTCAAGAGGAGTGTGAAAACTTTTAAGCAGGGCTTTGCTATAACCAATTTGTGACAGGGCTTGATTTTTAATATGAAAACATGAAGCAAAAAACGAAGAAGAAGAGAAGCAGAGCCCCGAGCACATTAAAAAGAAAAATGGAGCGGGAGACAGGAGGTAAAATGAAGAGGAAGGCAGGACCCCGTCAAAACAGAAAGAAGAGGAGGAGAAGAGGCAGATAATGGAAGCAGAGGTGGTGAAAGTACACAGTCTGTACTCAAGTAGAGGAACAGATATCTGTGTAAAAAAAAAAAGACTGGTAAAAGTAGTGAAGTACTGATTCAGCTTCTTTACTGCAGTAAAAGTGAAAGACTACAGCTCTGAGATGTATTTAAAGTAAAAAGTCAAGTAAAAAGTTGTCCTCTGAAGGACAATTCTACCAGCTGTTTCTGTGCAAAGTTAACTGAACCCCACCTTTTCTCCACGGTGGAGTCTTCCTCTCTGCTGTTTTGTCTTGTAAACTCTTTTACGATGTTTTCATCTTGTTCTGTATTTACCTTTTTGTTGCTGCATTGTTTGTCGATATGTCTTTTACCTCATTTTCATCATGTTCGGTCGGTGTTACTTTTGTTTTTTGTCTCGTTACGCTGTTTTTTTTTATCTTATGTCTTTTCCGTTGATTTCATTTTGTTAAGTCTTTCACATCATCTTTGTCTTCTACATTATTTTCGTCATGTTACGTTTTACATCATATTGGTCTTGTGTCTTTTACGTTGTTTTTGTCATTACACTTTTTACATCATTTTTTCTTGTTATGTCTTTTAGGTAACTTTGCCTTGTTAGGTCGTTTTTGTGTTATTATGTCTTTTACATCATTTAGTGTTGTTATGTCTTCTACACTGTTTTTGTTGTTACCTCATTTCCATATTGTTACGTCTAACGCCATTTTTGCTTTGTTATGTTTTGTTGTTACCTCTTTAACATCATTTTTGTCTTGTTACATCTTTTATGTCTTTTTCGTCTCATTAGGTCGTTTTTGTTTTGTTACTTCTTTCATGTCATTTTCATGGTGGAAGGTCTTTTTTGTCGTTACTTCTTTTACATGGTTTTTGTCTTGTTGCATCTTCTACACCATTTTTGGCTGTTACGGTTTTCATGTAGCTTTGTCTTGTTATGTCTTTTTCATCTTGTCACATCCTCTGCGTCGTTTTCGTCTCATTACATCTTTTACACGATTTTGTCATTTCACCTTTCACATCCTTTTGAACTTGTAAAGTCTTTTACATTGTTTTTATCTTGTGTCTTTTACATCATCATTGTCTTGTTATGTCTGTCGTGCATGATGTGCAGTGATGGCTTCACCAAAGAATCGTTTTTCATGTGTTATTGTTTGATCTATTTAGGCTGGATGTTGTGGAGGCGGCATGCAGTGATGCAAAATAAAAATAATCAATAATTCCCCTCAAATGCCTTAAAACTAAAGAAACAAGTCTGTTATGAAAATGGTACGAGTTAAAAAAGTACACATATTTGTGATAAAACATAGGGAGTAAAAGTCCTAAGTAAACTAAGTATTTGTACCTCAAACCTCTAAGAAGAATGAGAGAAAAGGTCAAGAACAAGACGACAACAAAAAGAAGCAAATGACAGTGAGGACAGACGATGAGAGAGAATGAATCAAGCGGGATGTAACAAGAGAGATCTGAACCAAGAAGGAGGAAGGAGAACGCAGAGGAAGAGGACGGTTCCTACAGAGCCTCCCTCCTTGTCCTCACCGGCCAACACAGGGACTGTAAATCCCCCACGAAACTTGAGAGGATGTAAACAAACCATTAGCCCTGTTCTAGCAGAGGGAAAACCATCCTCCACACACACACACACACACACACACACACACACACACACACACACACACACATACACACACACAGAGAGAGAGAGAGGAGCATAATGCACTGACACACATACAAACAGGTGTGAACGTGCAGACATGCTCACCTTGGTGGTGCACACATGTAAACCAGTGTGCATGCCTGCAATAGAGAGTACATACGGTACATATATACACACACACCAAGGACACTCTGAATACATTCACATCCACAGATCTACCCTTCGCTGCCACTCTGCCCTTTTTGGAAATGTAGCAGAGGCCATTAGAAAACGCTCTCATGCCCGGAAAATTCTGGAGTAAATGACTCACAATTTGTCCTGGAACACAGTGGGCCACCAGCTCAGAAGACAGAATATACCTGTCAATCAACAACACACACACACACACACACACACACAGCCGATCCTTCCCTGGTCCACTCTCCTAAAATGTTTCCAATTGATCCCCTTTGAGTCATTTTCTACTTTCGTGTTCAACCTTAAAGGGATAGTTTGCCCAAAAATGACGCTTTCATCATGATCTGCGCACCCTAATGCTGATTGAAGGTAGGTTTAGTTGCTGGATTTTCACAGGAGAACAGCTTTGCAGAATATCCCAAACAATTTAAGCGAACAGTGACGAGTTTTCAAACTGATCGATGTATCATTACACCCCTCACGTACTTTGATATAGTGGTACTCAGATATACATATATGATATATGATACATGATATATGGGATATGTCCCTCTCACCCCCAAAAATAACAGACCATCTTTATGAAGAATGGAAAACAGTCTAATGATTGCATTGAACAGCAAAATCCAACTTGACTGACAAAATTCTGAGATGGTACAGCCCTGGTATATGCAAACCTAACCCACAATTTTCCACCAGGCACTGCTGTGTCGTGCTACGACTGCGCCGCGGCAGCCAGAGCGATCCATGGCCATTCTAGACAACGCTTGTGACTCCACCAGCAGCGCCACAGCAAATCCCAGAAGCAGCTCCCCGCTCCGCTTCAATTGTGAGCCGAGTCCATTTTCAAACAGATGCCGCGTCAATTAGCATAGAGCAGATCAAACGGGCAGGAAGTCAGACACAGAGAAGGCAGGGAAAATCCGGTTAATTTTCAACATAAAAGACATATAGACAGACAGAAAAGAAACTATTTAACCACATATCCTGCTTGTCCATGGTAAATGCACGAGCAAGAAAAGAGGACCTAATGAACAAAATCTGAGCAAGTAAACATAATCAGGCGGGAAAAACACTGCACTGCTGAAACACTGCTGGTGGGGCTTGCAGCCATGCTTGATGGAATCAACTGGTGACAGATATTTAAGTGTTTACCATGCTACCATTAACACAGCTTGTCCTTAAATCTCCGTTGTAATGTGTCTCTTGTTCATGTACGTAGACGTAGAAGAGAAATGCCGCTCAGCCCACTGAACCAACAGAATTCCGAAAGCTGTGATTTACAGAGAGACAGTGACAGTGCCCATTAAAGAGCCATAAAACCTGGTGAAGAGGACGAAGAGGCGACTGATCGCAGTCCCATCTGTGTCATCAGAGTAATCAGGCTTTTACACGCCAAACACCACTCACTACACTCCGGTCAGTTCTATCTGTCTACGTCTCACAAGACCCATTCCCTATCCTAGCTATAATCATGTCATCTGTCACTTCATTCGCTCTTCTCTATTATGTTCTTTGACTTTCACTCTCTCATCAAATAATTTTCCTTTCACCTCCGCCATTGTCTGGATCCCTTGGACTTTCAATCTATCTTTCAGTCTCACTTTTTTTCTTTTTTTTTTTTTTACATCAGAGATTGAAATGCTCTGCTCCCACTGTCACTGCGACCGCAGATGGTCCGATCTCTTGGAGTTGTGCTCATGAGACGAATGGGGAGAAATGTGTCAAAGTAATTTTAGCATGTTATATTTTTATCTTTCAGAATTTAGTCTGAACTAAAATAGATTTTTTTTTTCTGGAGGTGGCAGTTCAGAACTCAAGCCGAAGTGTGTTGCGTGAACGCATACGTGTGGTCACTTAGAGCGCTTCCTTTTCTCAGTCTTACTGCTCAGAGATGCTCACACACATCTACAAAACACACACACAGGTAGTGTTGGTGCAGAGTGACTACAGCAGCCAGGAAACAGACTATACCACACAGTGACAGCTCGAGGAGTGGGAGCGGAGACTGCGCACCACAATTGCATGTTGGCTGGCAAGTTTACCTGCATTAGGGTCCCTACTGAGCTCTTCAACTTTCTATAATGTCAAAAAGATCTATTTTTGAGCACAGGGAGAGTATCACACCTTCTGTTTCTTGTATACGCTCTCAAGTGATGAAAATCTGATGGTTTGTATTTAGTGTGAAAAGCAAAAAGTTGTGGTGTGATGGTTTTTTTTTCCCACAGATCTGATCTGGACCACCTGGCTATGTGTTATAAAAGAGGAGCCTGTGACATGCAACCTATATTTATTTATTTCACCTTTATTTAACCAAGTAAACCCAGTTGAGATAAAATGTCATTGGTGACCTAGCCAAGAGGGATGCAAAGCTAGCATAGCAGATTTTTTTTCTCCGCATATTATAGGTGTGCAGGAGGTTCTGAGGAGAACGTTTCATGAGCCTGGACGGTGGCGTCTTTTTTGTAGTCTCTCAAAAATGTGAAACACAAGAACACGTGTGGTGAAAGGAATGGTTAGCATGTCTGGCTAACTAAGACTAGCTTACTAGCTGCAGTAATTTTACGTCCAGACAAACTTGTTGGATACCAGTGCATCTGCATTTGTTCTGTGGGGGTTTGAGGAGGAGGATGTGGGTTGGTGAAAAATCAAAGTGGGTCATTGACGATGCATCTCTCTCTGGCTCACTGTCTAAGGGCTAAGCTGGGTTAGCTTAGCTCCAATCAAGGCTCTCTTCCACGATCGCGGTCCAGCTGGTCTGGGTGGGTGACCCGCCTCAAGGTCCACTGCACTAATCCAGTGCCTGTGCTTACTTTTCCCACATTAATGAGTGTATTTCTGTCATCTATCATGTAGATATACCTGCTGTCTTTCACCATCCGACCAATGTTTGCTGACATATAAGCTAGCTTTAGCCTCAGTTAGCGTTAACATGATATATTGCACGTGTGTTGTGGAAATTCATGAGAAAGATGTTCAACCAAACAGCTCCAATGTGCAATACAGCGTAAATCACAGAATACTGATATATAGACAAGTGTGTGGGATCTGTACTGAATGTGAGAAAGTGTGTGTGTGTGTGTGTGTGTGTGTGTGTGTGTGTGTGTTTATCTGTTAGGAGGTGTTTATGAAGTGTAGGAGTGCAGGTGAATGGTTTATGCCGCAGGGAGGTTGTGAATGGCTGAGGGAGAGAGTGAGCAAACATAACTTAAATGAAAAGGTCAGGATGGGTGAAGGCAGCTTTGATGGGAATCCCCACTGGGGATCGGGATGTGTGTGTTAGTGAGTGTGTGTGTGTGTGTGTGTGTGTGTGTGTGTGTGTGTGTGTGTGTGTGTGTGTGTGTCAGCAGCACGGCCACTACTGTGCTATTTTTAGCCGTGCTGGTTGAAGTTTGACTTCATCATCAGGGACAAAGGACAGTCAATTTCCCTGCCTCCCCTCCTCCTCCTCCTTCTTCTCTCTTCATCTTCCTCCACTCCCCGTGTCTACACGTCCTTGCTGTCTTTGACAGTCTCTGTCCTTCTCTTACTCATGCATCGGTCTTACTTTAGGGTTCAAACCGGGGACTTCAGTTCACTTTTTCAAAAAATTCTCTGCAAATAGATTTTACAGTTTGTCTTACGTCACACAAAATCACGCATCATCAGGACACGAGGCAGGAGGGCGCCGCATTACATAAGCAACAATGTCAATGTCATGAAAGCTGTTACGACTTTTTTAAGGCTCAAGATGTCTGTGTAACGTACAGGCTGGCACTTCCAAGACAAAACATTCTAATCTGAAGGGCACTGAGGCGTCCCAGGTCAACACATGTCAGGTATAATTGTATATCAGGCACTTATTAAAAGTTGTTTTTACTCATTAATTCTCCGACGGGAATTCTACTCCGTTACCTTTCAATGTAGTCATTACCAGCTGAACCTGATGAGATTAGTCTGCTTCATTGATGTGTATGAATGAAATAAAGTCATCATTCTATTTGAAGGTTTTTAAATCCATTAATTATCAGAACAGACATACTGTGTCGTAGCAGGAAAGTCAAAGATTTAACTGATAACATGATGATGGATTTGTTCCATGCACAGTGCCTTGGATAAGCATTCAAAACTTTCTGGAATTTTCCACATTTTGTCATGTTACAACTGGAAACCAAAACAGATTTTATTGGGGGTGTATGTAATGGACCAACACAAAATAGTCCATTTTAAAGGTGGAGGGGACTAGTTTTTGAAAATTATCAGCAAATACAAATCTGAAGAATGTTGAGAGAATATATGTTGATCCCCTTTGCACCGAAACCTTTAGCTAAGATCAGGCAGAACCATCTACATCACCTGTGCAACTCCATCTCAATATATTGTAAACACATCTGTTCAGCGAAGGCCTGCAAGTTTGTTTGAGAGCATTACTACACAAAATGCACCATGAAAATGAGTTGCTTGATTCCACTGGTTACAGCAGCGTTGCTTTGCTGCCATGCCATGCTGAGAATCCGGTCAATTTTCAAAGTAAAAGACCCCATGAAGACTCACAATCATAAAAACAGATAAGAAAGAAACTATTAAACTAAGTAGCTTACCTATGCATGGTAGAAGTGCAAAAAGTAAGGAAAGAGGACAAAATTTAAAAAAAATCAGTCAAACATAAAGTCAACATAATCAGGCAAAGGTTGAGGAGGGATCAAAGCTGTGACACAGACATGCTGTGCCAAACAGATCAGGGATGAAGTTATGGATAGCTACAAAGCACGGTTAGGTTTAAAAAAAATATCCCAAACTTTATATATCTCACAGAGAGCATCATTAGAAAATGGTAAGAATATGGCACAGCAGCAAATCTACTGGGGCAGTTGGACCGGGCAAGGACTGTGTTAATCTGACAAGCAACTAAGAGGTCAATGGTAACTCTGGAGGAGCTGGAAAGATCACCACCTTTAGTGGGAGAATCTGTCCACATAAAGAAGCTATTAGTCGTATACTCCACAAATCTAGCCTTTATGGAAGAGTGCCAAGAAAAAGTCAGCACTGAAAGAAAGTCAAGAGGAACCCTGTTTGGAGTTTGCCAAACATGAAAGAAAGTACTCCTGTTCAGTTTTGAGACCAAAACTGAACTTTTTGGCCTGTGTGCCACAGGCTATGAATGGAAGAAACCCCAACACTGCACATCACCCTGAGCACACCACCCCCACAGCAAAATACAGTGGTGGCAACATCATGCTGTGCTTTTCTGGGAATCTGGTCAGGATTGAGGACAAGATGGACGGAGCCAAACACAGGACAACTGCTGAACCTGTTTTAGTCTGCAAGAGACTTGAGACTGGGGCGGCCTCTGGCTGGACAGTGGTGTTAACATCTTAAAATGGCCCAGCCAAAGCCCAGACCTCAATCCAACTGAGAATCTGTGCCAAAAATTGAAAAAAAATTACTGTTTACAGGGGTACCCAGTCCAATCTGTTTGAGCTTTAGCAATTTTGCCAAGAAGAATGAGCAAAAAGTGGAGCCTCTAAATGCTGCAAAGCTGATAGAGACATACCCCAACATACTTGCTGCTGTAATTGGAACAACAGGTGGTTCTAGAAAGTATTGACTCGAGGTAGGCTGAATACTTATGCATCCATGGATTTTTTGTCTTGATTATTATTTTTGTCACAACAAAGACTGTTTTGCACCTTCAAAGTAATATGCATGTTGTTACTCAAATGGTAAACAGCCCAATAAAATCAATTTGAATTCAAGGCTGTTGCACTACAAAGTGTGGAAAAGTCCAAGGGGACAGAATACATATGCACTGTAGGTATCTCAGGAAGCCATGCCTGAGAGGCAGCATACATAATACTCAAAACCTGAAATAGGGTTGTGACAATAACATCATGACAGTATGACCACATTACCATGGTCATGTTACACCTTCTGCTGGG
Organism: Lutjanus erythropterus; assembly: GCF_056507025.1. NCBI lineage: Eukaryota > Metazoa > Chordata > Actinopteri > Lutjaniformes > Lutjanidae > Lutjanus > Lutjanus erythropterus. The sequence goes on along the minus strand of NC_139319.1, from coordinate 46,130,364 downwards.
TAGAGCTCATTACTGTCATCACTGCACATTTTATTTTGTAGGGTCGCTCTCTGCTATGTTTGAGATCACAGCCGTCACACACGCCATGTCAGGAGCTCAGCCTCTGATTGGTCAAAAGACTCAACCCAAGGTATAGTGGGATTGCCACTGTACAGCTAACAGCAGCTATTTTCAATGGGGAAAATTGATAAACAATCACAGAAGACATTCAGTTTTGGGTTTATCATTATAGATTCATTTTACAGTCTCCAAAGAAGACTCTGCAGTTCAAGGCTGGATTATAAAGCTTCTGAAGGGGGGACGATCACACCGGAGCAGATGCTATAGTCACAAACATACTGCTATTGTTAGCCTTTCTTGTTTGGCTTGTTTGGCGCATTATTTAGAGTTAAACTATTGTTATCACCAAAGCCAACATCTGGACAGCTAACAACAAAAGCTTTCTGGGTCTTCACAGTTCACTGGATGAACAGTTCAATTTTGGAGCACAAGGAACAAAGTAATAAGTAGTAATGTATTGAGTAACGTAACTAAGTAAGAAGCAATGTCATTACTTTCCAAAGGAATAACAAGTAACTTAGTAACTTGCCCAACACTGACCACCAACCTGTGGGAATGATGCTTTTTCACAGAATTATGAAAAAAAAAATACAGTCACAGCCTTACCATGAAACTGGTAAACTTAAATGGGATGCAGCCATCATTAATGTTGTTAATCATATCTGTGCTGTTACCTTTTGTTTTCAGACATGACCTCTACACATGCTTTCCCACATGAGTCTTAAATTAAACAGCAGAGTGAACACGGGTGATATCAGCGTATTAATGATGGGCATGTTTGCTTTGGGTGTGTCAGTTAGCAGGCACGAATAACAACATTAACCATTGTACTGATTATCTTACCCATAATTCATGTTATTGGCTGCCGCTACCGTGCTCCACGCCTTGACAAATCTGTTCACCTCTGTTCGTCCATTAATTTTTCATGAGATTTTCATGAGATGTCACACCAGGTCTAATTGGCGCCCCAATGTTCATTAGGCAAAATCCAAATCAGAGTGTAGAGATTAACTGCCTACCACACCAACGAAGGATCAGCTTGAGACACACCCTGTGCACTGCCTAATTGGACCAGCTGTGCAAACACCTGCAGGACAGAGTTATTTTAGGACTGAGCTGGAGATTGCTGCAGTGGCTGTCCGCTTTCAGCCTCAGTGAGGTGAAAAAGACAAAAACCCCTTTAGAAACAAACTATTGCATTTACATCCTGTTGGATAGAAGCAGAGCTAAAAGTAGAAGTACAGATACTTGTGTAAAAAAAAAGTAGTGTAAGAGGAAAAGTGCAAAAGTTCAGGCTCTGAAATGTACCGTTTCGTCTGTGTATGTCTTTTACATTGTTTTCCTCTTGTTTTGTTTACTACTCCATTTTTACGTTTTTTCATCTTGTTACATTTCTTACGTAGCTTTTTTGACTTTTTACGTCTTTTATGTTGTTTTCGTCTTGTTTCGTCCAATGTGTCTTCTTTTGTCTGGTTACGTCCTTTACGCATTATTTATTCTTCTTTCGTCTTCTTACACATTTTTCATATTGTTATGTCTTTTGTAGTGTTTTTGTTTTGTTACATCCTGTTATGGTTTGAACAACACTTTTCTGGTTACATCTATTGTTTGTGAAATGAATACACCAAGAGATTATGTTTTTCTGTGTTACTGTTGCATCCATTTAAATCAAAATCAGCCTTGATGTTGGGAAAGCAGCACACAATCACTGATGCACTATAAAAATAATTAATAATTCCCCTCAAATGTTTTAAAATTAAAGTAATAACCGTAATAACCCTGTTTTGAAAATGCAAGGAGTAGAAAGTATGGATCTTTCTGGAAAAAAAATAATGGGAATAAAAGTAAGTAAGATGCCAGAAACATATATACCCAAGTAAAATACAGTAAGTAAGTTAGTTACTTCGCACCTCTGGATATAAGGCAGTCCACTGGTGGAATTGGTGCAACTTCCAGAGGATATGAACACAACACTAGGTATGTAAAGTCACAGGAAAAACAGCTTTCCCTCCATGTCTCCTGACCCTCATGTGACCTCTCCTCTGACCTTATTCACCTTATTCCATACATACCATATATACACTTCTCTCTTTTCCTTCACGTCTTGCCATTTTTTTTGCTTGCCCTCTCCTGTCTCTGCGTCTCTTACTTTTATCATCCACTGACGTCTGTGTCACCCTCTCATGACCTGTGCATTACTGATGCAATGTACTTGTGAGTGGTACGCTGGGCTATTGCATAATGACAGGTCAGATAGTGTTACTGTCCACGCTGGTGTAATTCTACACGCACTAATGATTCTCCATGCAATGCGGCAGCGCCGGCCAGTCAGCTGAGGACGATTCCTCACCAGCCGTGCTCGCAGTCATTCCTCTGGCATCGAGCACGTTATATTAGTTTTAACATCAGTTATTAGTGGAAGAAAGAAATGACCCACAAAGTAGCTTGAACCTCTTGATTGAAGGTGTTATTGATGAAGCTCTTAAGGACAACTAGAAACCTTGTAAAACCCTGGATTCAAACACTTTGTCTGGATGGATGAATACAGAGCAGCACTGAAATGATCCTGTATTGATATCCAATAAAACGTAATTGATTTGGTTTGAGGCTGTGAACTTTATGAACCCTATTGTGAAACAGGCCTGTTTACAACAAAAGCTTTGTCAAATTGACAAGCTGAGAGAAATCAATAGTCTATTATTGGGACAGCAGTGCCCTAATAGATTGTGAGCTTGGGCAAAAAATATATAATACTATACTATAACTATATACTTTACTATAATAGTGCTGCAACTAATGATTATTTCCATTGTCAATTAACCTGTTGATTATTTTTTCTATTAATCAATTAGCTGTTTGGTCCATAAAATGCCAGAAAATGGTGAAAAATGTCAGTCAGTGTTTCCCAAAGCCCAAAATGATGTCCACAAATGTCTTGTTTTGTCCTCAACACAAAAATATTCAGTTTACTGTCATAGAGGAACAAAGAAACCAGAAAAAAACACATCAGATGTAAGCAGCTAGAATCATAGATTTTTTTCTTTCTTAAAAAATTACTCAAAGATTAATTTAATAATTATTTCATAACTGATTGAGTTTTGGACATATGAACCATAGAGATATCTGCTCCATTCCAGTATAATGAGTCTAATGGCTCTCTGCTTCTGGTGCTCAAATTAAAAAAAAAAAAAAAAAAGTCATCAGTCTCTTTCCAGAAATCATAACTTGGTTACTCAAGATAATCCACACACCTTTTTGTGAGAGGTTTCGTGTAGGAACTACTTTCAGAAATTGTTTTTTTACCTCTTTCTTTGCGTTTTGAATGTCACAGTCCGAGTTCCATTTATTTGCAAGAAGGCAGACATCTCTACGGTCGATATCTCCAAAACTCTGCAACTCACACCAAAACAAACTAAATGGATAAATAGCAATACAGGCCAGAGGAACCATTTGTGTTTTTTTTTTATTTTGAGTTTAACTGTCCTTTTAAAGAAATAAAAGGCACAGAAATTAATGTTAAAATATAAACTTAAAGGGCTTGTCAGCCAAGAGCCTGTCTGGGAATACTGATTTCTACCACCCAAAAGCAAATCGTAAAGGAAAAAACACTAAGGAGTCACAGCAACTAACCTCTGATGACATCACATCACTGTGTGGACACAGTTACTGAAGTGCCTCTCAGTCAGTCCATAAGTAGTTTAGGGCTCAAGAGCGGCTGCTGAGTGATGAATAAGACTAGCGGCTCTATTTTTACAGCAGACTAGCACAGGAAGAAGCGGATGTGTCAGTATTCTTTCCTGACTTTGAAATGCACCAAAAAAAAGGTGGTGATAGCAGGTGAAAACTGAGATTTTGACATTACTCCAAGGACAGATGGCAGAGGTCCATGTAGGTGTAAGACAGTAATAAAACAATTATAACTGTGGAAGTTTTGGTTAAATCTCAAGGTGGCGAGACAAGAACAATTAATCTGTGCAATCATGGAAACTGCTTAAACAAACTATTAGTTCACCCAGAACGTAGTCAGCAGTTGCATTATTGTAGCAGATTAATACAACAAAATGCAATTTAATGTCACCTTAACACCTACCACTGAAAAAACACAAACTTAAACTTAAACGTCACCGCTTCAGCTGACACAGATTTTTAAAAGGTATGACACTAATAATGTTACTGGCTCCACTCACCACGCCCTCACAATTTATATTGCACTTTACCTGACCCTTGAAGCGTAGTCTACAGTGCAGCATAAATTCAATGAAAATAGGTGGTATGCTTGAAAATGCTTGCAGAGACCTTACACACCTGACCTGAGGATCTTAGCCTAGGGTTCTGCAAGCATGTGTGAACCAAGAGATCTAAAGAGACCTTTAAAGGAATGTTTTTTCTCCATTTCACGTTTCGCTATACATCATGTATGCATCAGTATCTCTATGACAAACATTTTGTAGGTATTCTCCAGTATTAATAGTTTCGCTTTCCCTGGAAAAAAACTCATCATGTACTTGGGGTTGTATACTAAATTTGCATCCACACTTTCTCACTTATGATGCAGTAAAGCATGGGCACAGTGTTATTGGCCGCTGTAAACATCAATCAAGTCCTTCCTAAGCTGCCTGTTTTACAGGAAACACGTAATCAGTGAGCACTCCACTAGGCATTTCACAGGAACTCGCAAGAATCTCACCCTACCCTTTGAAGTGTTTAGCAAAAACTACAGAGACTGTGAAACTCACAAGGTCCCATCTATAGCCAGTATTTGGTTTGTCAGTTCTGGGCTACTGTACAAACATGGTTGCCTAATATGACGGCCTCAGTGGAAGAAGACCTGTGCTGCCCAACAGTTCTAAGGTAACAGAAACACGCCAATTCTTATTTTAAAGTGAGCATGCACTATGTAAGCATACTTAGGAACTTTATATTCTATATTCTGCCTATAGATCCCCCTAAATCTTACACAGAGGACCTAAAAATCTTCTTTGCCTTGAGCTGCCTCAAACCTCAAACATCTGGCTAACTGTGTTTACCGAGGGCTTGGCCCTGCAATTCATTTTGGTTCACCCTCATCTGGACCACAATGGAATTTCACTTTATTTATGCACTTTTCATTTTACAGTCACAGTGCCCAGTCAATGTAAACCAGTGTTTTATAAATAACATCCCGTAAGCTCACAAGCAGCTAATATATAACACAGAAATTTGGCAACCTGTCACCCTGCCAGGTTGTAGAGATCTTGGCCAGTCGCTCCGAGTTAAACTCAGCACAATGGCGTGTCTTGTCTGCACTTTGTCGTTTTTATCATCTTGGTGTTTATACCTGGTAGGAAGGAAACAGCCGAGCATCAGCCCAACTTGGTTTTATTGTGCTGAGGAACTGCTGGCTGCTGCTCACACTTCAACAATTGTCTCGTTAAAGCCATAAAAACCTGTGTTGAAGAATTTCAGTGTCTTTCCCTCATGGCACACTTACCATCCAGACTCTGGGCGTCTGGAGACACACATATCTTGGGCCTTGGATAAAGTCTTAACAGCTTTTGTTTTATTTACTGAGAAGTGGCAGTGACATCGTTTCTTATTTAATGTAGCATACTCCTGTCTAGTCTCCTGATGATAAGAGACTGTGTATGACGTGAGACATATTGTTTAAAACTGAGTGTGTCCATTGTATCTTTAAAGTTTTGGTATGGAGCTGTACCCATGTGTACACGCTGTACCAAGATGTTCTCTGTGCACAGATATGAACAGGAACAACCAGAGGTGGCAAAAGTTCACACATTCTGTACAGTAGAAGTACAGATACTTGTGTAAAAAAACAAAAAAACACTGGTAAAAGTAGAAGTACTGATTTAACTAAATAAAAGAGAAAAAGTACAGGCTCTAAAATGTTGTCCTCTGAGGGACATGTCTGTCAACTGTTTCTGTGAGAAAATTAACTGAACCTCAATTTTTCTTCATGGTCAAGTCTCATTCTCTGTCCGTTTCATTTTGTTAAATCTTTTACACGGTTTTTAGTGTTGTCACGTCTTTTTCATCTTGTTATTTTTTTGTCTTGTTGCATCTTTTTTGTTTTGTGCCATCTTTTCTGTCTATTGGCTTTTTTGTCTTGATGCGTCCTTTATGGCTTGTTATGTCATATTTGTCTTGTGTCGTTTTTGTCTTAATACATCATTTTTCTTCATGTTTCACTTTTGTCTTGATATGTCCTTTTTGTCATGTCTTTTTTGTCTTGCTACGTCTATTTTGTCTTGTTATCTATTTTTTGCCTCATTACGTTTTTTTTATGATTTGTTATGTACTTTTTGTTTTGCTACATCATTTTTGTCTTGATTTGTGTTTTTTGGCTTGTTATGTCTGTCATGCACTGATCTTTTCTATGTGTTATTGTTCCATTCATTTAGTTTAAAATCAGTGTTGGGAAGGCAGCGCACAGTAACACAAAATAAAAATAATCATTAATTCCAATTGTTTTGAGAGTGAAAGGAGTAGAAAGTGCAGACATCATGTTAAAATGTAGGGAATAAAAGTGAAACCTGACTCAAGTAAAGTACAGATACCTGAAAAATCTATTTGTACTTAATTATTTTCCACCTCTGAGAACTACTGAGTTTATTCTTTTGTTCATCATAGTGAAGACTGAACAGAAGTACAAGTTAACCTGCATTTAGGTTTTCTTCTAAATGAATGCACTGCAGTTCTATTGGATGAGGACTGTGAGTTACATCTTGATGTTGCCATGAAAACACCACATGAGTTTAAAAGACACCTGCTGTTCCCGCTGAACTGAAGCAACTTCTCCAGAGTTCAAATAAACTGCGACAGAGATTACTGCTGCGAGCACACTGTCAGTTTTACTACTGCTGATTTAGCTCTTGGAACTACTGCTGGAGGAAAAAAAATCTCTCTTTGGATCTATTCAATCTAATTTTGTGCTTCTGTTGCTGTTGAAACGAACAACGTGTGCTGATTAAAGAGCGCGGCATCTGTGCGTTTTATGTTCGTGTGACTGTGTCCAAATGTGTCCTTGATGCCACATGTATGCAGCTATGTAGTTGACCGATACGGAAAAATGCCACTGCACACTTGTTAAGGCAAATTCACTCACACACACACACACACACACACACACACACACACACACACACACACACACAAACACAAACACAAACACAAACACACACACACACACACAGTCACACAGACTTTGTGGTGCTACCAAGGCAACCAAAACACAAGAGCTAATTATAGTTATAGCTCCAGACTCTGGGACACAAACTCATACTCAGGCACACTCACATGGACAAACACACTGAGCAGCCAGGCAATTTATCTTCACTGAGCTGTCAATGAATCCACATCCTGACGGGATTTGTCTCAATGGACATCAGGCTTAGGTAAAAATGACCACCTGCTCGATCTGATGATATGCAGAATGTAGTATTCTTCACCATATGTCTTTGTATTTGTTAGTAATAATCCTGATTTACACACGCATCTGCTTCCATCGTGTCATGGGTGCAACAGGGACAAGTGTGGATAATTAGATATTATTTGAAACTAATATCACTCAGGCTTCAGACATCAATATACTTGTTTTTCTCTGTTCTAATGAGAGCATGTTACAAAAATACAATATGAGGCTTTGCAATGAAATTGTGTGGGAATGAAGTGAGGCTTCAAGTAACAACCACCTGTGGCGATGTCATACTTGCCAACTTTGCCGATTTTCATTGCCCTCTCCTCGTTTCCTCCCGGGATCACAATTTTCCCGTAGTTCTCCCGATTTCTGACAAATTTTCACACCATTTTCACAACCTGTTTCTGACATTTTGCAGTTTGTCTAAGCTGTATACGACTCTAAAGGCCTGGTGTTTCCACTTGCACAAGAATACGGACCAGACCAGACCAGACATAAAATGCCTCCATACTGCTCATCTGGTGTAATCCAAGTCTCCTAAAGCCCCAACATGCCAAGTTGACTAAAAAATATTATTTACACCATATTTCTAGCCTGAATCTTCACTGTAGATCCTCAGCTTAGAGCCATGTTCACGTGTACATGCACACTGTCTGAACTGGGTGTGTGTGTGGTGTGACAGTGTGCAAATGGCATGTCAGAGCTTTAGGAGACTTGGATTATGCCAAACAAGCAGTATAGAGGCATTTTTGTTTGTTTGTCTTCATTCACTTCCATTCTGTTTTCCTGTGAAACTCCAGCAGTGTTTTGCTGAATTTTCATTTTTGGGTGAACTGTCCTTTGAATTAATCTGTATTCTTTCTTGAGAATTTTTAATTAAAATTAAAATTATTCAACATAAAAATGCTGTCACTGTGTACTCCTTATTTTACTTGTTATTTTTATTCTTTAGAAGTCACCGGAATGCAGGAAACAAAGCCTCTGAAACTCAAATGTTTTGGCATCGAAATCCTCCCCATTTTTGTGGTCTCAAGGTCATGAGTATGGGTGACATCAGACATCAAAAAGCAGACTATGGCCAAATTTTATGTGGTGATGATTTGTTTGAAGACACATCTTTGTAAAGAATACAATACAATACATACCATCATTGCGATACACTTAATGTATCTTTCAGTTCAGAGTGGCTCATCTCGTCTTGTTTTTTCTCGTCTCTGTTGAGAATTGCACGTGTGCAGTACCCATCAGGCACTTGCAAGAAAATGGTGGCAGGTAAAGAAAGTTTATGAGAGTAAGGGCAAGCGAGCATTTCAATTATCTGGAAAGAGGAGTTTAGTTGCGTTGTGTTAGAGGATGTGGGCTAAAGTCAAACTATGAATCACACAGTTTGAGGCAAGTTTGAGAGGTAAATTTCCAAGGCACGTCAAGTTTCCCAAAAACGATGCTGGTGTGCCATAACAAGAGCCATAACTAACTTGCACTGCAGCTAGGAGAGAGACCAGCAACTGCTCCTCTGGGTGCTCGTACAAAAACTGAACACTGAGGCAAGTCAGATAATCACAAAACTGATTACAACAGTGTATCATGTTTCAAACAATATGCAGTACCATACCCACATGAGTATAACACCCAACCAAATGTATAACAGTGTATAGAAAAAAAAAAAAACACAGCTGGAATCCTGAATCTTCAAATGTGAAATCTTACGTACTGGACCTTTAATGCTCAATAAATCAGTCCCTGTTAAAACAAGAGGAGATTAATCTGAAGTTAGGACGCATTCAGGTGTATCGAATCAAATGTTGTTAAAAGTCCCAAGATCCAGGCTTAAAAAAAAGACATGATGCTTTTTCTGTTTTAGCTCCATCAGTGTGGAACAAACTCGCCCTCAACATCAGAGCAGCTGAATCAGTATTCCAGTCTAAAAAGTTGCTAAAGTCTCACTTGCACAGACTGGCATTTGAATAACATTTTCATGCATATTAAAAGATTCTAATGTTTATTTATATCTTCTTTTTCTGTCTCCATTTATTGCATTTTCTGTCTGTGATCTGCTCTTAAATTGTACTTTTATTTCTCTGTATCTTTATTTTGTGAAGCATCTTTGAAAGGCACTGTATAAATAAAGGATATTAGAATCATTATTATTTTAAATGGCAGTGTCACTGGCTGTGGTGGTCAATCAAATACGTGCAAACACACATTCTTAGTAGCTCATTTTGTAACGTGAATGCTGCATTTCTACCGTTTATCAGGATCACCTCGAGAAAAGGTCAAATAACTGCCACTGTCACCACTTTCCACTTTCTCCTCATAATATTGTAACTTTTGTGTCTTATAAGTTGTCATGAAAGTGTTACTCAAACTTCCTGGTTTGTGTGTCATCACTACAGTACCTGACTCAGCCCTTTTCGGTTTTGTAACGCTGAGCTGTTTTGGGCCTGAGCGGCTGCTTGGAGAACACTTAGGGCCTATTACACAACTTACATGTGGGTTGCCAAACGAAAACATTTCGTCAGTAAACCCGCTGGAAAACACTAAGTCTTGCCTGCTGTTTCAACCAGCTACAACCTGAGAGCAAGAGGGAGAGAGAAGTTTCTCGCTCCAGCGGTAGATTTTAATAATTCAAGGTCCCATGATATGTCTATGTCAGTGCTTCACAGCCTGGGTCTGGGCCCTCCTTAGGGTGGCACCAGAAATCACAGGGGGTCCAAAAGAATTCATCTGGGTATAAGTCTGGATATCAAACTATTTAAAAAGATACATTTCTTCGTCTTCTTTTTAAAACAGTAGGCTACTTAGTGAGCCACAACTCACTAAGTAGAATCATTATCGTTCTTTCGGTGAGGATAAGTGTGTATAAGCTAATTCTGTCAGGTTGTTGCAAGAAAAATAGTTGAGCTACTACTAGAAAACATTTGCCAAAGGCAAAGGTTCTAAGAATGGAACCACTGGGCTATGTGACGTCTTCTGCATCCTTGCTCTTTGTGTTTTGTAGTGTAATAGCGAACACACAGCTTTTTTCCATACTCCAACACCCAATTATTGAGAAATATTTATTAGATTCATCCATGGGGACAATGCCAACGTTGTTGTACTACAGGAGATAATCAAACAATCTTACAATTAAAACAAACAAGTGTCACACTGTTACAGAATCAGAGCGTGTAACACACTTTTTTTTACCAGTGCTATTTCTATTAAAAGCATGAATAATGTAAACGTACAACTGCAGATTTCCGTGTGTGAGGAAGCTGATGTCAAAATGTGCTGGAGGATGCACAACGCACATTAAATAAGCAGCGTTCTCAGTGTCTCACAACAGGCCAGAAGATATTTCAAGAATCAGGCTTCTGCTGCCGAATTCATAGAAGTGTTCCCCTGGGTGCTGCACCACCAATCATGCTGCTCTGTTGTTAGAGGTGTGTGGTCTGAAGCTCGCCACATGGTTGCGAAAAAGAAAAACAACCCTGGAATCTTTTATCGGCCGCAAATTCCCGGGACCCGCCTCAGCACAATTACGTGGCCTTTTACGAGGTGAATATTTGCTCAGGTGTATGTAGAAAATACATTTCTGCAATCTCATCTCATCTCTCTAAAATCTAAATCCACACATTAACCTTTCCTAGGTGCCTTCCTCAGTCCATCTTCATCCATTCATCTCCAGGAATTCTTTCCTTTTTTTCCACTCTTTAAACCCTGCAGCAACACACACTGTAAAACAACCCCATCACATCTAACATTAAAGACTTTCTTTCCTTGGTATCTGCTTTATTTTACAGTTTGCGTTCAGATGTACATGACTCCTGATTTCCAGGTTTTGCTGCTTCATGATAAAATCTATAAATAAAAAAATAACAAGGGAGTTTTAGTATGAAGAACTTATAGGAAATAAAGTATTTGTTCACCAACTTCCAGCCACTTGACTCAAGCTAAGGCAACATACGCTGTGGAAAAAAAACACACTACACTTCACATTAAAGGCACAATCAGCTTCTTTTTTTTTTTGCTTCAGTTGGTCTGCTATAGAGCTGCAATGATTAATCGATTATAAATCAGTTATTAAATAAATCACCAACTATTTTCACAATCTATGAATCAGTTTGAGTAATTATTTAAGAGCAAAAAGTCTAAATTCTCTGATTCCAGCTTCCTACATGTGAATATTTTCTGGTTTCTGAAGTTCTCTCTGACAGTAAACTGAGTGTCTTTGGGTCGTGGATAAAGCAGGACTTCTGACTAAGGCAAACTGGGCTTCGGGAAACACTGACCAACATTTTTCAACATTTTATACACCAAATAACTAACTGACTAATTGAGAAAATAATCACCGGATCAACTGTAGATTGTTAGTTGCAGCAGTAGTGTTGGTATGCACCCCAGCACTTCTCACTCATCTTAATCATTCGTCTACGTTGAAAGAGTTTACAGGTCGGGGTAGCTGACTCTATAAATCAACCTCGGGCAAAGAAGAGGCAGAAGGGGAACACTGCCAAGCTGTGATTCCCATCGCCAACAACACTAAAAACAACCATGTGCACTTACATCACTGGCAGGCATAGATTAATAGTCTGCAGTGTATTTTCTTTATAATTAAATTAGAATATTGTAGTCTGACCTATGGGTGAACAAGTTTTCCTTTAAGATCTTTTCATGGACATGAATAACGTAGAATTACACTTTAGGTTTCCTTTAAGCAGCTGTTTGAGGAATTACTTACACTGGCCGTTTTAGCGTGATCACATTTTCACACTGGTGCATGCTGGTAGATATTGCTGGGTAAAAATACTGTAGGCATAAACAAGCCTGTATACATACAAACATGTGCAGCCACAAGAAAACGTATCGGTGGTTACAGCAATGAGCAGCTGCATCATGTGCCCTGCAGATGCTTTTCACTAAAGAGAGGATAAGGGGCAGGGCAAGGAATGTGCAAGCCTCTTTCACATGCCCCCCCCCCCCTCACACACACACACACACACACACTATTAACCTCTGGCTGCAGTAAGAAAAAAAAAAACAGCCAGAGGAGGAAAAAAAAGGAATGACGTACTTCACATGACATAGTTGGTTAGCTGGAGGCTCACTGAAACCTAGATGTCAGCATTTCCTACAATGGATGAAGTGTGTGTGTGTGTGTGTGTGTGTGTGTGTGTGTGTGTGTGTGTGTGTGTGTGTGTGTGTGTGTGTGTGTCGATGTGAATGAACAGGGCCAGCCACTTGGGCTGTAAACACACTTCAGTACCTTGGACAGCTACAGTTTCCTCACAGAGGGAAAGTGGGTGCAGTCATTGATAACCTGTGTGACACCACATTAAACCTACCTGGTTATGGAGCACTATTCTCACACTGTAGCACTCTACAAAGTAGAACTGCAACGATAAGTAGATTAACCCATTAGTCAATCAAAAGAAAGTTAGTTGTCAACTATTTTGACAAATGACTGATTGATAATTTCAGCCATTTTTCAAGCAAAAATGTTAAACACTTGCTGGTTCAACTTCTTAAGTATACATTTTCTTTGTTGTTTATGATGGCAAATGAAAAATGTTTAGGCTCTGAGAAACTGCGATGGCAATTTTTCACCATTTTTGACAATTTATAGACTAAACCTGTGGTTTTCAAACTTTTTGTGTGCAATGCAAACCAAAGACCAAGCCAAAATCTTAAAAAAAAAAAAAAAAAACTTTAACCAATCTAATTAACGGATGAAAAGAGGACCTTGCTAGCCAATCAGAGGTCGGGTGGAGGAAAAAACAATTAGGCATCAATCAATCAGAGTCTTTGATGTGCAACACTGCAACCATTGTGCAACACCACCAAAACTGGAGTTTGCAAGTTAAGACTCTACCATGCAAATGGAAAGCCATTTATCAAAAACAAACTAAAAAACAAAAAGCATCCAGCGCTAACTTCAAAAGCTGGCAGCTGTGATGGTATGGGGGTGTGTTAGCGCCCATGGCATCATGGGTAACTGTCACATGTGTGAGGGCCCCATTAATGCTGAAAGGTACATTCAGGTTTTGGAGCAACATATGCTGCCATCCAGACGACGTCTTTTTCAGAGACGTCCCTGCTTATTTCAGCGAGAGTATGCCAAGACACATTCTGCACAAGTTCCAACAGTGTGTCTTCATAATAAAAGAGTTCAGGTACTAGACTGACCTGCCTGCAGTCCAGACCTGTCTACCATTGAAAATGTGTGGTGCATTATGAAGAACAAAATACTCTGTTGAGTACCTGATGTCGTATATCAAGCAAGAATGAGAAAGAATTTCACTTCAACAAATGAATGTCCTCAGTTCCTCAGTTTTTTTTAAAAAAATCATTGCATTTTGTTTATATATACATCTTACACAGCATCCCAACTTCTTTGGAACTGGGGTTGCACATCACATTACTAAGAATCATTCAGTAGAGGTAAATCTACAGCATTCCAGTGCACTTAAATCTAAAAAAAAAGACAGTCTGCACTTTGATGCATTCACACAAAGGCTGCCCACCATGAATACAACACATTTCTGCACCACAGAGATTTCAGTTTGGGTGCACTGCTATTATAAGATGACCTCCGAGTTCACTGAAAACCAGCAGGTAATTTGCTCCAGATTTGACGTGGCAGATGCACAGTGGATTACAATTGTGGATGGATTGATAATAATTAGAATTACAGAGCCGGCCACTGTGACTTTAATCCTGTTTAAATTGGACTCGAGCCTCAACGGCCTCCTGATAGGCGCAGAGTGCAGCCAAACAGCTGCTGGCAAAAAGAAAAAAAAAAAGAGTCCTCTGGCCGCAGGACGAGTGCACATGTGCTGGGTGAAGTGCAGTTATGCAGTTTGAATAACGGATTAAATGACTAAATGGATTGTAAACTGGAATATGGGCATGCATAAGTGGATGTCTTATATTCCCCATTAAATGTATCGATTTCCAGTATCCTCAGGAGATCACAATGCAATGTAGCCTAACAGCCTAACAGGACTAATGGTTGTTCTCACTTTACTTGTAAAGAGCCCTTCCTCTTATTGTGAGCTACTGTGTGTTCTCCTTCCATCTACATACATTACCCACTGCTAAACGCAACAAGTTCACACATGCTCACACATACACAAGATTAGTGCTGAAACACTTAGTCGATTAATTTAGTTGGCAAGCAAGTGAATTTTTGGACTGCTGGTTGCACAAAACAAGCAATTTGAAGATTCATAATTTGTTGGCATTTACAATCTAAGTGATTATTTTATTGATCAAAAAAAAAAAAAAAAAAAGCGACACAATATTCATCAATGCAAATAATCATTGCAGTCCTCTTCAGCCAGCCAGGCATGGGAATCTTTCAGGTAATTTTCCATTTTTCAAGAAGCATTATCAACAGGGGCAGACCACATTAGGGCTGGGTATTGTTCGGGTTTTCACGATTCTCATTCTGCTTATCAATTCTGTTACTTAGCGAGGGTCAAAACAGGTCACATGTTTCGTAACGCCCAAACAATATAGCAGTGTGCCCTCTAGTTCCACTTTTGACATGGAAAGGAACATTTGATTTAGGAGAGAGATTCTTTTTACCCCCTTTCTTCTCTTTCCTTTTCATATCACTGCGCCTTATACCTATCTTCAGGGGGTTGGGTAGGGGGTAGAGATGTGTTTTTTTGTTTTTTTTTATACTGTCATCAATGTCATTGCCAATATTTTTACAGAGTATTACATTGATGTACATTTGATAATAATGTGAAATATATCCTCCCAACCCTGGAAAATCTGTTGAAAATGTCAATTAAAAAAGATTTTGAAGAGAAAACAGGTCACATGTTTCACTTTAATTTCAAACTATTTTGATGATTGTCATTTTTCATGCAAAAATATTTCATGGTTCCAGCTTCACAAGATTTATTTCTCTTTTAATTACTTCTATAATTTTAATTTACGTCTTAATTTGGATATCTGCTGATACCAAAGCTTGATGTCGTTGCTGAGTTTAACTTTGCTATCTAATGTTCCAAAATGCAATTGTTACTTTCCGTTAGCGCAAATGTATTTGTTCAAGACATGGTCATTTATGTTGGAAGTTTTGCGCTGATTTTGAAACTTTGTAGTCGCTCATACACAGAGCATTTCTCGATGCACTATTCTGGATACAACTGGATACTACAATCAATCAGAGCAAATAAACACATAATGAAACACTGAGCAACAACATGCTTAATCCATTCTGAAGCAGGAAGAAATAGTGACCTCGTCACAAACTTCCTCGAATTACAGCTAAACTGTACACTAAAATGTGTCTGAAAACATGTGAGGTGAGCAACAGGCAACACAGAAACTGAATCTTGGATCAACACTTCAACACAGTTTGACTATTTTATCTGAGTTTTGTGAGCCTGGTGTCTTGCACTCAAAGTGTGTGACATGTGACTTTTCAAATCTGAACGGGTGCACCGTGATCTCAAGATCTCACGAATCCAGCTGCTTCGCAAGGTAACATCATTGTCAGTCATTTGATCAACCCTGCCCCATACTAAATAAACACTTGTGATTGGTCCAAAGAGATCCAGAATGGGTGGAAATCACAAACTGACTCCCACAACACACTGAACAGCACAGACTGACGTTATCTAAATGTGCAAGAGCATCTGTGAGTTTCTCTGCGTGACAGTTGTAAAAACAAGCTTCCATCCTGTGCATCTTTATGAATGTGGGCACAGAATCCACTTTGTGCGTAAAGAGCACGAGGCTGTTTTAAAAATAGGTCTGTATGTATGATAACACAGGCCATCTTTCTTCAGCGACACACCACTACACTCAGATGTTCACCGTGGAATCACAGAGGAAATGTCAGCAGTCATCGCCATTCGGACAGGGAAAAAAAAGGTCTTTGAAAAATGTGGGACAGGTGGGTTCTCTTGGAGACACGGGGTCAGATGAAGATAAAAGTTCACAAAGACATTAACACAGAGAACAACACACAGTGTAGGCGCACACAGTGATGGCACAATCGCACTCACGCATACATTTGAAGGAACTTTAATCAAAACTGTTTCTTCCCTAATCCTCGCTTACCTGTGAAGAGTTTTTGATGGATTACAGGAGCAATAACAACCCAGCAGTCCTACAGTATTATCCCAGCACTGCATTATTAAAATGCTTAAAGCAAGGTTATTATATTTACCAGGGGATATGGTTCATTAATTAAAACTAAATCCCAAAATAAAACGGGAGCCTTTTCAGCTCAAAGTAAACCTGCAAGTCCAACCCCCAACACCATTAAACTAAGTCCTGCATTTGCCGTTTAACAAACCAGACTTGTCCATACATTCATAAATATTCAACCATGAGTTAGACATGAACAAATAAATGAACTGCATCATTACCGAGTATAGGCATACTTATAAAATATCATCAGCATCCATTCACGACTGAAACAGGACCACCCTGGATGGGACTGACTGAGTGGACCGTCAATCAAGGGCAGAAAATCATTTGTCTCATCAGGCAATCCTGCAGGATTACTTTATGAGAATATTCTTTTTTAGTATGGTTTTTACATCTGTGTGATTGAAGCTGCAATGACAAGTCAATTATGAACCAATATTATGACAATCGATTAATTGGTTTGAGTATTTCTTTAAGAAAACAGTCAAAATAAAAAGCAACACTGAAATAGACAAGTTTAGACTTTACAAAACAAAATATATTTATTATATTACAGAGCGAGTCAAGTCTGAAAAAAGGTACTGAATTCCAGGTACTGGTATCTGTAGGTCTCAGAGCCTTGATGTAATATTTTTTTTAACATACTGTAAATAACAAATTTTAGTAATAGAAGTTTTTTACTCCCCAATATCGGTATCAGCCCACAAAACCCAGTATCTGTCAGGCTCTGTTAGTGATGTATATTATGTAACCCCTTATGGAAGAGTGAGGCGCTTATCCTTGTTGTTGCTATGGTAACGACATAGCCATTAGTAATGACACACACTGGTGATACAGCTTTCCAAAGTGAAAGCTTTTCCAAGGCATCATTGTGCCGTCTAGTCGCGGTGCAAAACTCCTCTGTCGCACCAGATAGTGCTGATAGTGATGGTGCTCAGTGTCCTCCGTACTGTTCTGCTACTAGCTGCTCTGATGCATGTCTGCAGCTCCGAATTTGCCATTGCAGTTGTGCGTTGTATCGTAGGTAGCGCTTTGAGTGGCCAGCACATCTGGACTGAGATGCATCTGCAGGGCTGCTGCAGTGATGGAATTATACCTGTGGTTATTTAAGTTGGCTCAAAAGCAGGGTATGCAGCATCATAACCATTCTTTCGTTTGTTTTAGCAAATTTATGATAAAATAAATATTTTGGTGCAGTGGAACTAAGTATAACATTATCTGTGGATCTTACCTCACTGCCAAGCAGGTAACTTGATGCAAGGTAGCTGCTGGGAGCTAGTCATAGTTACACGCTACACTGCAAATATTCCTTGATTTTGTAGCTATATCATACCTCCAGGGCCCTTACTGACTAATCTCATTATTTGGTTGCTTCAAATAGCCTGTGGTAGTAACCACACTAGCTGTTCAACAGGTTATCCTACAAAATAAACATGGCAAAACTTACAACTTACAAGTTTAAAGCTGGGTCACAGACAGTCTGTATTTATCCATGCTTGTAATTGAACTGTTACTGGCCCTCCTAAAGCTTATTGAATTTTCTGAAGCATCAATTTAGTCATTGAACATGCACTGAAGTCATGAAAGAAAGAATAGCCCTACACATCTGGTGAGGAAATCTGTTTGGAATCACATTTCAAACCATGTCAAACTGTGGCTCACAAAGAATTGCATTTCATGTGCATGTTTGCTGTCGAGGGTACAATCTGGATTTGCCAAAGAGTGGAATTGAGCTCGCATTTTGAAGGCCACAGTGAAACAAGCAGAAGGGGGCAGAGAAAAAAGGAGCAGAGAGAGATCAAGCTCATGTGTTCTTGTTGGACCAGTTGAAAATAATACCTACCCTCCACAGACAATCAACTGGACCTATTGGAAACTTTTGAGCCGCACGCCCTTTGACCCACTGCCTGGGTAACCAAGCAAAAAAGCGCATGAGACAGGACAAACAAATCAGCCAAAGAGTGAAGAGTAAAAGGGCCTGAAAACTCAGGAACAGAGGAAGAATAGAAATGAGCTCAGTTGGCACTGTATCAATATGAGAATCAAAGCTTTTCTAAATCGCCCCGCTTTCTTTTCTTTTGGAGCACCACAGGGTTTTCCGGGAAGCAAAGAAAGGACTTGATTTTCCAGGAACCAGCTAATTGGCAGTTGATGGCGATTGCCATGGTGATGGGTAAAGGTCAGAGGTGAGGAGAGGTACCACAAAGCCTGCCTGTGCATCAAAGTGAGGACACAGAGAAATGTGATAACAGAAGGGAGATTTTTAAAACTTTTTTGTATCAGAAATAAAACACTAGTGAGAGTCAGAAGTATGCACACCACCACAGACACACAAAGACCTTTCAGCAGCCAAATTGATGACAGTCAGCAGGGTTACAGTATGTCAGGAATGTTGAGCAACAAGATCATTTTGTCACGTTAACACACCCCTTCTTCTCCCTTCCCCATCCTCCAGATTTCTCAGTTCTGACTAGCTTCATTGTTAGTGGCATTATAGACCACTTACAGGTGTTTGTTTGTATGTTTTGGGTTAAACTACATGAATCCCATGATCCCTAACACATCCAAATCCTCTAGTCTAAGAGTTTTAATCTGGGATTTCAATGTTCATTTCCATTAAATGCCACAGACATGCAATACCGTGAGAAAACAATACAGCCGTGTTCATTTGGTTCAAGATTGTAAGTTGATATTTTTTAACAGTCATTATAAAGTCAGCTGAAAACAGCACTGACAGGAAATACAAAATGAAGGATCCTGCTGGCGTCTTTCTCATCATCCATTAGCACCAGATTAAAGTCCACATGAAACCAAATCAGCATGCTGTTAGCTTCTGCATATTGATGTGTTTCCTGTAAAAACAGACCGCTGGGAAGGGACCTATCGCCGTAGCCAATAACACTGAACGAGCAGACTGGGAGCTCCAAGCGAACATGGCAAGACTGGGACTGAACACTGCCCCGGCTGCTGACTGATGTTTGACGACGGGGACTACAGTACAAAAGCAGGGCTGCACAATTGATCAAAATTTTGTCTGAATCGCAATAATTATCAAATCGCAGAAGGTGCAATATTTGTTGAAGACAAAATGTTTCAAATGAATGAAGGTGGTGAGGAGATGTCCTGTCCCATACATCAGATTCTATAAACTTAAAAAACATCTTCATTTGGTATAGATTCCTGCAAAAAACATTTCACCATGTTTTTCAATCACAATAAGAATAATTATTTAACAGTTATCATTACCTCTAACAATGCAAATCATATCGCAATTGCAATATCAGTCAAAATAATCACAATCAGATATATTTTTTGAAATTATTCAGCCCCAGTACAAAGGTGCTTTTTTTGACAGGTTCAGCGCCTAGCATCCCGGGGCTGAGTCAGCTAACTTAGCTGTATGGCTAATCAAGCTAAAGGAAATTAGCGGTTAGTTACTTTCGCAAAAACTGAAGCTATCAAAATGTACTGTATTCCCAGCCCGGCTGTGTTCACTGAGAGGCCGCTGAGCCCGGCTGTGTCGCCTGCTAACAGCAGCTAAGTTAGCTGAAAGTCTGACCCAGAGTTGAAGCTGAGCATCCGGAGCAAAACCAGAAAGCATCTTCTCCATAAAACACGACCCAGTTTTACTCAAATCAGCGAATATATTCATTTAGTTGCGTTTTTGCGCAGAAATGTTAGGTCCGGCACCCAGTCCATCGTGTGCTCCATGTAGTCAACATTATTCAATGAAGCAGTCCACTGTAAAATGCCTCGCGTGTAATCTGCCATCACAGATACCATTTTATCCTAACTGAATTCTAATTCTAGCCAGCTGGCCCATAACTATGGTATCTGGGACATTTTGTACATACTGACATAGCACTACCATACTGTTACAGGTTGATGTCATGATGTGATCAGTTGAAATTGGTTGGTTCTAGCTTACATAAGTGCTCCTCATATCTTGTTTTAGATAAAGAAAAAGCTGATACAAAGAATGATTTTCCTATATTTTTTGGCATATATTGTTTAAGAAGTGTGCAATACGATCTGAGATGTGATCTTAAAAGGTTTAAAAAAAAAAAGGGCGTTTTTCATCCCTCATCTCCTTTCATCTCGAGTGTTTTATCAGTGCATTCACAGAAGTAAACTACAAATCACACAAAGTGTATCTCCACCAAACAACTGACATTTGAAATGTCGTAGAAAAATCAAAGTCTTTATGAACGTCAAAAACAACATTAAGAAGAAAAAGCTTCAGTATCTGACACAGTGATATTGATCCCGTTGGAGTCATTTTAATGTTTCATGCCTTGACAGAAACACAAAGGCTAGGCAGTGTTTCACAGTATTTTGACATGATGCAGAAAAATGTCAGAAATATTCTGTGGGAGGCTCTCACCACCTCTGGGTGTGACCTAACAACTATAAACCCCGCTATAACTGGTTTGAAGCTGTAACATGTCGATCTACAGCCACCGCGTCATGACAAGAGTGTGCGTTGTGCACCACTCAGGCCGTGTGACGGGGCGGGCAGCAGGCTGACACAGAGGAGAGTGTCTTATTAAAGCAGTAATGGGCTCTCCTTTACCTCACCACCCGCAGGTAGATCAATAAAGCTCTCCTTATTGAGTGTCCATTGCAGTGGCCTCCTGAGGGGAGCAGACAGTCTGTGAACCTCTGTGAGTGAGAATGAGACACAGAGACTTTGTGTGTGTGTGTGTGTGTGTGTGTGTGTGTGTGGTTTTGTACACATCTCTCTCAGCTGTCCTGGAGTGAAAACTGATGCAGCAAGAATCTCAGATATTTCCGTCGAGGCACAGTGAGACATTGCTGTGTCCAGAGTCCCTCTGATGAACTGCTGAGTATTAAAAAAATGTAAAAAAAAAAAAAAAAAATCAACAGTCAGCTTCTATTCTCTGTTGACCAGTGTTTCCTCCAGTGTGGAGAAGCCAGTGGAACTGCATTAGGACCATGTGACTGTGACATTCCAGACACAGGGGAGTCATGTGGCGATCATGAAAGAAATCTGGCTATTCATGATCCACAGCAACATACCTCTAAATTAGGCATGCTCAATAAATATATCGATATAGTGATAAATTATTGGCATATATTTTGTCTGATATGCTATTTGAGTTTTTTATATTTATAGTTATTTATAAATGATTAAAAATACCAGTAAAAGTTTACTGATTCAGTGTCCTGATGTCAAATTGGACAAAAAGCTTATTTAAAAGTATAAAATATCCTGTTTGATATATATATATATACATATATTAAATCATCTATCTTTGCTCACTACATCTGAGCCTTTATCTGTTCATTCTCTGTGCATGAGCAGGTTATAACAACTTCTTTTTAAAATGCAAACATGAAATTATTGGTGTCGCTCATGAGAAGCATATATTTATCAGTATCAGCTGAAAAATATCCTTACTGGGCATCCTTAGTCTAAATAATTGACCGACTGATGCATGCTACAACAAAAAGAAGGGTGTACAATATAGATTTTTTCAGCCAATACAGATAACCAATAATCACCTGCTTCTGTTGGTCAATACAGATAAAAGAATTTCACATTTTTGTATTTAGAGTGTAAAAGGGTCTCAACAGTCAAACTCCTTAATGCGATAGTTCACCAAAAAATGAAAATTCGCTCAATATCTACTCACCCCTGTGCTGATGTGAGGATGGGTGAAGATCTCCATCCTTGTGCACACACCTCAAGCAGGTACACAGACTCTCACCCAAGCGGCACAGCTGCATCAAAGAAATGGTGTTCCTCTTCTATGTCGAAGTCCACGGACATTTTCTTCTTTGCAAAGTCAGCTGTGCGTGTAACAAGTCACTATTTCTGAGCAGATCTCTCTCTAATGCTACCAGGTAGCATGTAAACACAGATGTGAAGGTATCGCAAGATCTTGTGTCACACTGCTTGGGCCAGAGCTTGTGTACCACTTCAGGCATAAATGGGTCCACGTCGTTTTGGGTCCAATTTTAATGTTGCAGCTTATGGACAGTTGGATTACACCACACGAGCAGTATGGAGACATTTTGTGGGGTTTTTGTGTTCTTTTTTTACATTTTAAATCCAATCCACCATTGTATTGGATTTGGCTGCAACGCTGTCTTCCGCTCAAGTTCTGGGAGTGTTTTGTGAACTGGAGAACTTCACCCATCCTCACATCAGCAAAGGGGTCAGTAGATGTTGTGTAAAATTTCATTTTTGGGTGAACTATCGCTTTAAACCTACATTAATCTGTATTTTTGAGATTAATATTAAATCAAACAACTCTGTTTGATGTGACAAACGTTCCTCAAAGTGCCTGTGTGATCTATCACGCAACCTTTTATCTTGACAGAATTTTTTTCTTTTTTTTTGTTTGTTGTTTGTTAGTTAATTATTCATTGTATCTTTCAGTTGCAATGCTTCATCAATCCCTCCACCCAGCAATAAAAGCCTTGGTAAACCAACTGTATGCCACACCTCCCAGAACTTAACAGCAAACAGTCAAAGTTAAGCTCAAGACAAACAAAGAAAAAGTTTAAGTTAAGCTATGGACAAACAGAGAAAAAGCTAAGCTAACACAAACAATGCCATTAGGAGGAGTTGAAAGTAAAGTGTGTACTGAATTTACATCTATTGATGACCTGAAACCCAACTCCAAATAAAGGCTAATGTTGTTCTGTATCTACTGGATGTACAAACAGACGACTGCTTTCTATTAGCATTAGCCATGACAGTTTTATAACTATGGCTGGGTCAAAACTCTTATCTCCCAATTTGATACGATCACAATACTTGGGTGCCACTTTGATACGTATTGCAATTCTCCAAGTATTGCGATTCAATATTGGGATTTATTCCAAATTTTTAATCACATCAATGGAAATTCCCATTATTTGTTAGCATCGAGCTGACAAAAAAGGTGCTAGCTATTTATACAAACGAATAATCGATTCAGGAATCCAAAAAATGATTTGTGAATCATGAATAAAAGACTCACAATACTTTAGAGAATCAATTTTTTCTCACACCCCATGATACTAGTGCATCTGAGAACTTGTTTTGATGTTTTGCTGCCCCCTGTTGGCCAAAAATCAATTAATGCTGACAGCACTGCTCTCTGACATCTGCTGGAGTGTAACCCGTCATAATTCATCCACTGAAGATATGAAGAACCAACAGTCCTGCTGTGATATGGCCCACATGAAGGCTGAGAGACAGAGAGAGGAAGAAAAGGGACGCTGACACAGAAATGGACCAACACGGCTGAACAGAACTGCACTACGAGTTTGCAGAAATCGTTTTGTTCTGGAGGACTCTAAGTGGGTGAACCATTTGTCTGTGCGTGTGTGACAGAAAGGAAGAGAGGAAAAGCAGCACAGAGAGATGGAGGCATGAGGTGGCGTGGCCAGAGAGGCAGCCAAGACAAGACATTTCAGTCCTTGTAAATCACTTGAGAGACATTTATTACTTAATGGCCAGCTCTCTGTCCAAAGCCAGCGGCAGCCTGGGAGCACTTCTACAAAAGGAAACGTTGGCTTTGCTAATCCCAGGTGGGGAAAAGGGCACTGAAATGTTTGAAAAACTATTTCCTTGGAGATGTGAGGCACTATTTATGACTAGTTCAAATAACAGTGGAGATGTTTTGATACCATATTTTCATTCCTGATACCTGACCTTTGCGCATCTGCTGATATGAGGACTGCTCTTATACCAGTGCTTTAACAATATATATCTATATACTGTTATTTAAACAGCTGCAAACCAGACTTCACCATCCTGGGGGGAAAATGGCGAATGAGTCCTGCTGGGAAGTAGCAGGGTCTCGTTTCGGGGTTAATTAAGAATGCAGAGTTGGATCGTGCATAGACTCAAATCTTCGCTGATACCAGCTTATTAAGCAGCATATGAGGCATCTTCCAGGAGCAGAACAACACTGAGTAACTATATTCTTGAGAACAAGGACAAAACTGAACAGGCACAAAACTTTTGAGGGGGTTTTGACATTTACTCCTCACTCAGAAAGTCATAGTATCATAACATGAACCATCTAGGAAATGTTTAATGGTATTGTTGCATTAAATACAACCTTATTTACTTAGCTGTATTATCATAATGTCAGTGTTGTCCATCCATCCACAATAATTTTGCTCTCTTACAATTTCTGTTGACAGTGTCATTTACACCAACAAACTCTGGGTGTGTTATGATTTTTTTTGTACCATACATTTAATGAATATAACAGAGAAATCTTCTTTATGACTAGTATATGTCTAATATGGAGTTGACAGCCAACTGATGGAGTTGATGTCATATACAGGAGTATGGCAAAACTTTTTTTATTGATTGATTTTTATTTAATTGGAAAAAGTATTATTTTTAGCATGTTTTTCAATTCTTAAAGATGACTGATAGTTATGTCACCTCCATGTCAACTGAGGTCTTACAAAGTTGACAAAATGTTACATTTTTTGCTTTCACAGCACAGTCGTTGAGCAGTGAGCAGCTGTTTTATTTTTTAAAGCTGTGCAGAGTTTTCTTAATGCTAATCAAAATACACTTTTAAAAATATAGTTCTTGTTTCCACTTTTTTTAAACCAGGAAGTAAGACAGGTATAGCTAAACCTTTTGTGCCTGATTAAATCATGTTTTCACATTTTCATATCTATGTTATCTGTTGGTATTGTTAATTTTAGACTTTGAAGGCTTTAAAACATTCAAACACAAAGTTAAAAGTTGTGAATTCTTGTCTGGGCAACTTTAGAAATTTAAAAAATTAAAGCAAACCAAAATTTTTAATGAATTACATATATTTCACGTATATAAATCCTTAAATAATAGATTGTCACACACAAAAAAATTAACTAGAGTGTTGGTATTAATAATGATTTGTTCCAACATTCAAGAATGGTACAAGCCCAGAAGAAAACTCGGAGGCTTACAGTGCCTCTTTACCTGCACAGCTCAAACACTGGTGACCAAATGTTGCACTGACAAATTTTTTTTTTTCCTCAAGAGCACGGACAATGGATCAAAAAGGAACATGTTTCCAATTACTTGTAGAACTCCTGGATCAAAGCCGCATCAGCCAGCATCTTGGGATTTGGTCAACAAGCATAAAGAAGCTGACTCATCAAGCCAGCTTGACTCTTCAGCAGCCAAAATGTCAAACATCAGCTGTTATAGTATGACGATTGACTAAAAATCCCTCTGCCTGAACGCCCTTGACCTTTTGTCTGTCTCTGTTTCTGCGGCTAAAGGAAGAATAACCCTGTTTCCATAACAGTGTTGCTAACTGGGACCATTGATCCAAGGACAAACACACACTGCAGAAAAGAGGGAGAACACACTGGAAGAAACAGACATGTGAGTAGCCAAAACAATATTAAAAAGAAATGGAACAGACTCAACATGTGGAATATGGACACTCAGGTAAATATGCTTTTTATTTGCAAAGCAAATACCTGCTGAAGATTTTAAATAGAACACAGTGAGCTCAGTTTCAAACCAAATGTATGAACTGCGATCTACGCAGGTCGCTCACACACAATCCACTGTAAACATACAAAGACCCTGCAAAATATGGGCATGCCACGCCGTCTCCGTTTGGGCGTAAACAAAAAAGGCGATGATGTGAAAGGAAAGACTTTTTACCACAAACACAGAGAGCAATTTCCCTCATTCCACCTCAACTTTTCTGTCCGGTACACAACGTTACAGACATCAGGACTCTAGTGTGTATACACAACTGTTTGACAGTTAGATTTTTTTTTGCAGGTTGGGGAAAAGGTTTATATTTAGCAATGCAAACTGCAATATTAGGTCGTCACAAGGCCTACAATCAGAGACCATTTTGCTAAATCTGGAGAGGTAAGTTCATCTGTTCAGCTGTAAAAAATAATAATTTTGATATTGAGTAATATATATATATATATATATATATATATATATATATATATATATATATTAATATTGAATATATTAAATCTATAAAAATGTTTCCATAAATGTTCAAACACATAGAAAAACAGCTGTTGCTAGCTAGTTACAAGTTGCTATACCTTCGAGGAAAAAAAAAAAAAAATCTCTCTGGGGGAAGAT
Organism: Lutjanus erythropterus; assembly: GCF_056507025.1. Lineage (NCBI taxonomy): Eukaryota > Metazoa > Chordata > Actinopteri > Lutjaniformes > Lutjanidae > Lutjanus > Lutjanus erythropterus. Next base: position 46,103,644 of record NC_139319.1, on the reverse strand, counting down.
CTGGTTCCACACATTGATATTCTCCTACAATAGAAAAAAAAAACAGCCTGTCTTTTTTGTATTTCTCCAAACCAATCACAAATGACTTGGGCAGAGCTAAGCCCAGGATGCCGTGACTGGCTTCCCTGCAAAATAGCGCCAGAGGGGAACTTTCGCAAATTTCATAGAATGTTTGCAAATGTCGAGGCGAGCCCTGCTATTCAAATTTATAATTCCCCATGAAAGAAAAGATAACAGCTGTTAGCTTGTTTACATTTAAATCATTAGCAATCCAGATGCTAAATTGTCATTTCCAGCGTGGTTGCTATCTCAGAGGTTGTTGTTGTTTTTGGGGGGGCTTTGAAAATGTAGATAGTGGATGCCATGAGTAAGACTACTTCCAGAATAACACAGATTTAGTTTGGTATGTTATGACTTAACATAACATGAATAAAACTTTAATAGTGCCTCACCATGACCAAGATTTCTGCTGATTTCAAGACATCAAACTATGTCTTTTGGGACTGTTTTAATCTGAGAGACCCCGAATGACAGAACTTACATACTGTACCATTAAACAAGATGAGGGCGTTAATTGAAAGCCTGTCATTTAGGTCACATTAAGAGTTTGATGATGTTATAAAGTGGGATGGCATCATGGGAGATGTTGTCTTCACTGTGTAACAACCACCATAACTGATCTGACCCAGGAGGAAGTCAGGTTAATGCCTGAGGTAATATATGTAATGTAATAAACTTTTATTCACATCATGTTTAGTCATATACGCCAACTTCCCTCCTCACTATCTAACATATCTTGCATTCTCCCAGAAGTCATAGCAGCTAGCAAAAAACTAACAACAACTAGCAAGAAATGGACCATCACCTTGGATAAATTAAATAATAAATAACATATATCTCACATTTTTAGACAGTTTAATGCACAAATGCTACATATTATAGCTTTAATGACATATAAATGTTTGGCGTGCACAAATAAAAATAAAATGGTGCTCCTTTATGCCACTAAAGGCAGCTACTTTTTCCATGACGCTGAGCCAAACTGTGGCTTCATGAATCTAAAATTTAAACAGAGCATCAAAGCCTCAGCGCCACTGTTTTAGCTCTACACTGCACCACTGCAGTCTGATCACCACAAACACGCCGCACATAAACAATTACAGCTGAAAGTGTGCGTCTTACTTCTCCTGTCTTCATTTGTTTTCTGTGTAATGGACAGGAGCTACTGATGTGGTGAGTAAAATCTCTCGAGTCTTTCAGCAGACCGAAAGCCAAACCTTATTATAGCTGCTGCTTAATATTATTGTTCTGGGCTTCCCAGAATCACTTCCCCTTTCTCAAAACCCACCAGCCGCAAACACAAGATTGTCTCAAGTGTGGGGCTGCATTGCAAATGTTATGTTAAAAAAACCCACACATTAGGAGGAGAATCTGCCTGCAAATACCCACACAGACGTTTCACATTTGAAATCTTAATAAGCAGAGGAGTTGAGAAAAACAATACAACTATATAGTGGATTATATATCCCGCCTTCAGTACATGCCAATAAAATGTACTCCACATGTACTGTGTTATATGCAGGCCAACTTTCATTTTGGCACCACCTCTGCTTTCAACAAATGACTTCCTCCCAGCTGTCAGCAATGTCAGAACGGCTGTAACTCATTTCTTTCGCCCCCCTCCCTCCTTCCGCGATCTTTCTTCCTCATTCTGAATTCCTCTCTTCGTCCTCTCTCCACTCTTTCTTTCCCCATCCACATGTCTTCACTGGGAGCAGCCGGCGAAGCCACCCAGTGAAGGAAGGGGGAAGGTAAACAAACAGAGCAGGGAACTTGACGTTCAGCCTCAGCATACGGTTCAGCCCTCTGGACCGCTTCCCACTCCGCTGACCGGCTGCTTGCGTCATCCATCTGCAAACATGCTGCAAATGTGCTTTTCACATACACACACACCCATGACTAGGGTCAATCCCAGAAACAGATATACAAATGAATGCACAATGACAGCCTCAAGGGTAATACAAATCCATCTAGCTGGCTACATAAGGTCAGAAAACTTCACTGAGAGCAGCATACACACATAATAATAAACAATTATTAACATTATACTGGAGCTTAACACCATAACATTCTTATAAATAAGTGGCTTGATTTACTTGCTCTGCTCTGGGCAAGTGTGCAATCCTTATTGTTGACCCCTGGTGTGCAATGCATTTGAGATCAGAGCTACACACAACGAGTCTTCCAGTCTCTGACTGGTTGACAAGTTCACAGATTCTGACTGGTCGCCACTCAACACAAGGCATGTGGATGATTAACAACATGCTAGCAACAACTGTTTCCTCCAAAAAAAGAAAAAAAAAACACACTGTAGTTCAAAGCTGGATTACAAAGCTTCTGAAAGGGAGACGATCACACCGGAGCCGACGTTGTAAAGGTACAAGGCTAGCATTCGCATTAGCTTAATGTTAGCCTTAGCTGCTCTGCTTACTTTGTGGTTAACCCCTTTCGCCTTTCCAGCAACTGGGAAACCACAGACGAGACTTCTCTTCATCTTGAGAAGATGCAGCATTTATTAACTGACACACCTGAACTGTACATTTACTGCCACACAGACCGACTCACTTGAACACAGGAACACAACGCTTTTTCACCACAATCACAACGCAGGATCAACTGATATAACAGTAAATAATACAAGTTCATTTTTTTATGTTCTCAACAGATTAAAAAAATAAACAGGTTACTACTGCAGTTTTATTACACTATAATAAAACTATCACAAATACTTCACTAAATACTTCATGTTTGTACAGTTAGTGTTCAGTTACCTGATGTTTTTATACTTTGGGCTCACTACATAATGCACTGATAACAATATTTGTCAAGCACAAAGCCCCAGATGGAGTGACAACTGTGATCAACTTCACAGTAACATCAAAACGAGGGATTGCAAAAGGCCCTCTTGAGTGAAGCTTTCAGAAATATGCACCTCGGTCTAGTTTTCCCTCCCACTGACGTCAAAGCCCTATTAAGGCCAAATCAGCCCGGCAGCGATGCCTCTCTTCCCCCTTTAGTTCGAGGAAATCACTCAGCTTTTTTTTTTTTCCAAAATATCTGCACGGTTGATTCTTGGCCAGCATGTGAGCGTGTAGTTTGGGATGTGTGTGTGTGTGTGTGTGTGTGTGTGTGTGTGTGTGTGTGTGTGTGTGTGTGTGTGTGTGTGACTGGCTGTGTGAAGCTGCGTGCAGTGACATCACTGGGGGTGCAGAGGGGAAGGAAGTTGGAAGGAGAAAATGTTTGGAGTTAGACGGAGACAAGACAGAACCATATCTTATTAATTACCCGGCAAAACATTCCTGCCTCGGAGAAAGGTTACATGCTGGCTTGGCTCAGTTTTACTACCTTTATTTCCATTTCTCTGTCAAACTGATAGACGTGCTGCTGTACATGCATTATCTTAACCTCAACATAACCACATTAACTTCAGAACATCAGTATTGTTACCACAGACACGTTGATGATTAGCATCTTATAAAGTATGGTGTGTGCAGCAGCCCAGTAGGTCAGATTAAGCAGGAAATCAACTGCATTCCTATCAGCACAGTACAAGGTAAAGTGATTTACGGAAAAAAAACAGGAAAAGGCAGATGTTTCTGTAGCACAAGCACCACTAAAATAGGTTTTGACACAATTACAGATGACAGAGCAGGGGAAAAGCCTTGGGAAATGACTTCCAACTTCAGGATGACTACAGACACCAGGGAGTCCGAGGTCTCAACCTCCACTGCAACAATAAGAAGCCAGGTTACACTAATGACAGCTAGATTTCACAATAAAGGTAATGCATCTTTATGAAGCTGTCATGATTGGTGGACGCACTCATGGTAGTGAAGTACAGTTCAACCTTTGTGAACAGAATTCAGGCTCTCAACACGAATAAACAGGGGTGAACACGCAATAGTTGCGACCAGCTATTGTGCACGCAGGTGTTATACTTTGGCCACTTGACCTAAATCAAACCAGTGCAAAAAGGAGCTCTTGGTTCATGAGTTATGACAGGACAGCCAAACAGTCACTAATGGAAATTAGCTCTGTTTAATCCAGTAATGACTCCTGCAAGTTCCCAAAAAAACAAATAATGAGTTGTAAAAGGGACGTGGCTAAAGTATAAGGGGCAAGGCTAACTTAAACCATTGAAACAGGAACTCTGCTGAGACCAGTGATGCCACCCACAAGAGAACAGTCCGTGAGTTACGAACGGGGCGGGGCTAAGGTGTAGAGGGTGGGGCATAAGTCACTAATGAAATACAAACTTGTGTAATGATGTCTCCCACAAAAGTTTATGGGAAACGGTTTATTAATTTGGCCATGTTACGCTAATCCTTTTAAAAGTTTGCACCTTTCTGTTATAGGCCACTCCCACTGCCACACCCCCTTTTAGTCACAGCTTTAAAAAGTGTGGAGAATTTTTGTGGACTGACCGCCTGAGCGACATAAAGCTCTTTTGGTTCATCTTTTTTGCCCTATAACATGACAGAATGGCTGGTCATATACATACCAGACGCTATCCTTTGAGCTCACCAAGATTATTCTGTAGTAGAATAAAAATGACAAATACAAATCACAGTTTTAAGGAAGCTTTTCATCCTGTGAGCAAGCTAGCTCATACTTACTGGATGATGATTAATGCTAAAACAAGTAGAAAACAGTCATAAAGTCAACAAACTGAATCATGTGTAATACCAATTACACAGCAATTAGCTAACATTAGCGACCATTAGCTACTGGTCGTAGAAGATCAAGTAAGGCCGTAGCAGGAAAACCCCTGAATGTAATGAGTTGAGTAGTTTTAATGCTCATGAATCCAACTTCTTGTTTGTAAAGGGAGAGTGTGTATTTCAATAAGTACACAGACTTTAACAACATTAACATGTGCAGGAATCATGCTTTGCCAATTTAAGCTGTGACCAAACCTCAGCGACAGGTTTATTAGATAGATTTTCTATTTTGAGACATGGTACTTTTTCGTTTTGAGCAACTATTCAGAAGTGAATTATATGATATAGGCCTATTAATATTTTAATTGTTTTTGAGTGACCTTCAGTGCTGACAGAGGAAACATGACATCAATCTAAACTGCATCAAAATCTCTACCTGTTCTCCTTTGTATTCATCTAATCATGCCGCCTCTCGATCTGTCTGTCAGTTATCCCACATGAAGTTTGCGGCGTCTTGCTTGTTAATGAGGCTTTTTGAATTCAAAAAAGACAGTCAGAACCTTCAGTGTGACCATGCTGCAGAAAATGAAAAATGGTGTAACCAACATGAACTTGCTGGTCAGGGTGATCTCTGATCCAGGCGGACCTGAGAAAATGGCAAAAAAAAACAGCTTTACCAGAAACATACCAGTGTATGTTCCTCAATAAAGAGTGGATTAAGAGAGCGAATGGCAATAGCCAGTGAATCAGATGATTAAATTGTTATTTTCTGATTATTTCACAGCCCTTACTTACAGATTCTGTGTGAATACAGTCCCAGGTCAGTCTGCTCTACCTGTATGAGTCTATGTGTGTGTATCCCTTTCTGCAGCTCTCACAGATGGAGAGCTAAGGTTGTTGTTTGGAATGGAACGATTCTTGATACAGATTTTTTGACTGTCCTGCATTCTTCACAGCAGAGATGTGTGAAACGCTAATTACCATGGATACATGCTACCAGCAGAAATACTGTGCTAAGCTAAGGTTAGCTAGATAGCCTTAGCAGGTAGTCTCTTTTCTGGTTAACTGAACATTTTAGGGTTTACTTAGGCTTCTTTAGTTTAACAACAGAGGAGTATCCACTCATTGTACATCATTTGCTAAATGGAGGTGATATATACTCGGAACAAAATTGTGCTATTCATCTGATAGTCAAGCTACCTAGCAATGGCCAAGTTAGTTAACTGAGAATAATGCTAGATACACAATTTAAGAAGACAAATGCATTAGAAAACTGGAAAACAAACAATGGTTGTCCAGTGTTTTAGCTGTGAGTGCTAAAAAAAATAAAAAAAAACTTCAAATCGAAAAGTCGAATTGAATTGTGACCATAAAGTCTAATCATGACACCCCTAACAGGTGTAGTCAAGTCGATATACAGTTGGTGTTTGTGGTGTACGGAATCACTGTGCAGAATCGATTTTTTTTTTAATGAAAATGTTGTAATTGATTCTTATTTGAAATCGGTTCTCGATGCCCAACCCTAAAGAGAACAGAGGAAAGATGCAGGGAATGCGATGTAATCATTCTGTGGTGGCTGTGGGCTACACACCACTGCCAAGTAAGGTCAAACCCAGAAAGCAAAATAGGAGAAAATTAGAAAATACGGTGTCTGTACAGACGAAGACACCAACCCACACTTCTAGTGGGTCATAAATGACGATTGAGAGGGATTATGTTTATATGAATCAATGCATTTTTTGTTTGTTTATTTTTTTGGAAAATGCAGTATAGTATGCCTTTAACAGATGAGTCCTTCTTTCTTAAATGGAAAGCATGTGCACACATTTGCCCACACAAACACACACAGAGGGAGGACTGTGTAGCTCAGAGGTCAAGATGAGGAAAAGCTTATTACTGGGAATGTGTCTCTGTAAATGGAAACTGTACACATTTACAGATTCCATTTACAGAGACATAAATACACAAAAAAAGTGTACACATGTCAAGGGTTATGTCTACCTGTATCTCTGCACGTGTATTACAGTGTTGTACAGCTTCTATGCAACACTTTTCATAAAAGTACTATGCACACCAGAAAAGGATTCAACAGCCCTTCCCTCCCTCCTTCCAGTGAATTCTGGGATTGTGGCGCAGGCCTTTGAAAAGGGCTGTCCTCAGGAGAGAGGGATGTGGGATGAAAGTGAATCACATGAGCACAAAAACACGCAAGCATGCACACCAAGAAAAGAAATATGTGTGGGAAGTGATCAGCAGTATGTCAGCACCAAACAAACAGTACATTTTGGCTTAGAAAGCAACGAGCGGGAGAGTAAAAAATAAGCACAGAGTGATCAATATGGGATGAATCACGGCGGTGACTCTGCGCGGCCTGCAGGAGCTGCAGAAAAAAGGCTGAGAGTTAAAACCACCGAGAACAGGGGCCGGCTGTGCAAAAGTGGTGCTATGGCTTCTGCCATGTGATGTGAAACGTGAAACCTTTAATTATGCTTCAGTGCCAGTTTTGTCAGATTCCTGAGCTCCCTCCTGTTTTTTACGCTGCATGTTCAGTGAATGTTAAAGGGATAGTTCACCCCAAAATCAGAAATACATGTTTTTCTCCTTGCCTGTAGGGCCATTTATCCATCTAGATTTTTGGGGGGCGTAAGTTGCAGAATTCTGGAGATATCAGCCGCAAAGATTTCTGCCTTCTCTCCCATGTGATGTGACTAAAAGGCAATTGGCTTCTTTCTTTCGAAAAATCATGAACTTGTTACTCAAGATAATCCACAAACCTTGTTGTGAGCAAGAACTACTTTCTCTCTAGTAGAAAAAAAAATAGTTCTGGTAGTTTCTAAAGTAGTTCCGGTCGATTCTACTGCAAAAAGAATGTAGTTCCAACATGAAACTGCTTAGAACAAGGTCTGTGGATTATTATGGCTTTGAATTTTTCAAATGTATTTTTTCTGTACTTTGATCACCACAAGCGGAGAGAAGACAGACATCTCTACGGCTCTATGGATACATAGCAGCACAGGCCAGAGGAAGAATATCTACTTTTGATTTTAGGTGAACTGTCTCTTTAAAGGAGCAATGTATAGCCATTGCATGCACAAAAATGAGTACTGTAGTCCAAATAGCAACTTGGAGCCATAGACTTAAGGTTAAACAGGTTGTAATCCTGTTTAATATACGATCTATGGTTGAAGTGAGTTGTGCACACTGCCTGCCAAACCCCACTAATATTTTGCGCAATTTAACAGTTCTTAACAACAACACCTTCTACAAGATTATGAATGATTTCTCACGACACATAAACCGACACTTACTCATTTGGCGAAAATTCTGCATTAATTTGAACTCTGTTTTTACGCCTGTTTCACATTAATCAGTTATTCTAGTCTGGAAAAGAAATTTCAAAGGTGATTTCTCCTTTAAAAGCATATAGTTTGCATGTGGCTGTTTGGCCTGTGCGATAGTTCTTTGTGTATCTACGCAAAATATGTTCCAGATCTTGCACCAGTGTCCTCTTGTAAAAAAAATGTTTCCTCCAGTAAAAATGTTTCCTTTGTTATGGCAGCAGGAGACGAATAACAGGTACAACAGAAATAAAGGAAAATAAACTTGGAATAAATCTCAGTAATTGTATGTATTTTGTGGAATTTTTGAGGGGCTGCATGGGGCAGCCGGACTTAAACTAAAGCTGAGCAGGCTGCTTGTTAAGACCTCTTTAGGTCTATTTAAAGAGCCGGTACATCTGCCCCCTGTTTGCCTTTCCAAGGCTGTAAAACCTGGAAAGTGAAAGGAAGGTGAAGCGTGATGGAAGAGAGGGGAGATAGTCTTTATGAGATGCACACTTAGATTGTTTGCACCACAGACTTCAAATGAACAGAATGGGACTTGTACATACAAATCAGCCTTCAAGTGTTTTTCTTTCCCTTCCACTCGCTGGTACACTTAAGATGGCTGTCAAGAAACATTACACTGTTGTTATGGAAACTCTATGAAACTAAAGTACACACAGTAAGCACCTTAAAGCCGTATTATGCAATTTTCGCATGTCGGTGGCCCCAAATAGCATCTGTTTGAAATTTGAGGACTTTGATACTAAGAAATCTTCTATAACACAACACGAGTCGACTGCACACAGCACACTCATGTTTACCAACCAAGCTGAGGCTTCATATCGAAGGATCCCAAAAAGAAAAATAAGGAAAAATTTCCACAAACAATGGAACTATGGAACTGTCACATTTTCAATTAACTTGATTCCTACATGTTTCTCTTTAATAGGCAGATATTTTTATCTCCACGCTTTTCATGCCAGTGCTTTTCCTGCACACAATATTTACTGTAGACTGAAAATAAATCTGTATTATTTATTGAAGATACACAGGTACAAAAAGACAGAAAAGTCCAAGTCCAAACCATAGGTTTTTAGTTGAGTTTTATTGACTTTGTTTCCTGCATTAGTGCACTAGGGCTGCAGCTAGCAATTATTTTTATAGTCTATTGGTGAAAAATATTGATCAGTGTTTCCCTAAGCTCAAGATGACATCCTCAAGTGTCTTGTTTTGTCCACAACCCAAAAATATTCAGTTTAATGTCAGAGACGAGCAAAGACACCAAAATAAATTCACATTTAAGAAGCTGAAATCAAAGTAAAAATTTACTCACCCTGTTTAATCGAAAATAAAAATAGTTGGTGATTAATTTAACAATGTATTAATAACTATTAATCATCGCAGCTCTAAAGTGCACATCTTCTTTAAAGCAGATGCCTGCAGATGACCTAACCGACCCAATTTCAAATTTAATTACAATAATTTACAAATGTTTTTCTAAGGGCAGGCTTTGTTAGTAGTGCTGCTTTAATAAAAATAATGTGTCCCTTTGCTGTCAAACTTTCCAACTTTTCTAGAGTGCTTCTTTTTCTTAATATTCTCTATCACTAAAGGCGCGAGTACAGATGCGTTAACAACTGGATGCAAGCAGCTCTCTTCCAGGTCGAGTACGTGCCAGGAAACCACATTTGGTGTAGCTGTATTCTTATCTGGGTGGAAACAGTAGACTGTTAGAGTTGCTTGGCTTATACACACTGTACAGTGCCAGTTTATAGTAACAAAAAGGTGAGAAAATTTGTCAGAAATTGGGAGAAATGTGAGAGAATTGTGACCCAGGGAGGAAACTGTCGTCTATACGGTGGAAACTGCTAAAGTGATATCACCTCAACATGTTTTATTGCTTCTTACTGTATCTGTTCTGCTTCTCTTCAAATCCTAGTCCCAGTTCCTGATATTATTAGAATAAGAACAAAATATTTTCTGTTTCTGGTCTGTGGGTCGTGATTTTTTTAATGGGGGACAAGCAGGAAGTAAAAACTGTCTGTCATCAACATACTGCTCCACTTAGCGTAGCAACAATTCAAATTCTTGTTGCCTCGTATCACATATCACACTGTCTGCTGAAGTATTTAGTAACTTCTTCTACTTTGGCATCAACTCACAGTCATGGCTTCGATAATCACAACTCAACCACTTCTCCAGCAGACAGGTCTCTACCCTCCAGAGGTCAACGAGTGCCCACAAGTCAAGAGTTAAAATCTCTCACCAGCGTGTTGTGAAGCTCAGTCGGGCTGGAATGACAGTCAGAGAGGGACCACAGAGGCTGCTCTCATGAGACAGACTGACAGTCAGGAAGATTCACTCAAGGCTAAACTACAGACAGAACTGAAAGAATAAATGAAGACTACCAGACCAGGGACCTGAGATTTAAAGTTATAAAGATGTGATGTTAAACAGAACTCTGAAAATAACTGCTGCACTTGAGCTAAGCGGCCTCAACTTTGACAATGAAATGACAAAGAGACTAACAGACTGGTTGAGAGATATTTGACTTTCCTTTAAAGAATAATACTGTAACCATGAATATAATCAAAAATGTAATACAGGATTATCAGAGTTATGTCTTTAAAGTGCCAGTGGGTTGGATTTAGTGTGGAGGAGAAGCCACGGTGACCACGATGCTCACGAAAAACATAAACGGTTCATTCTAAGGTAATGAAAACAGGATTCTTATTTTCGGGTGATTTTGCACAAGACTAGATTCTTGCTGGTGTTGTATCAGCTCTCAGGTGTAGATCACTTTCTGCAAAAGCATCTGCTAAATGAAATTGTGAAGTGTAAATTGTAAAGATGACTGATGCTGGATGTTTGGGTTGGTGCTGGAATTAGGGAGTAAAAGAGAAAATGATGTTAGTGGATAGTCTAATCATTCTACTAACTGCAGCTAAGCATTTAACCAATTAAATATGTATTCATCAATAATTAATCAATAGTCTTGGAATGGCCGTAATTGTGCCTTGAAAAAATAAATATAAACTTTAAATGAGGGGAAAAAAGAGAAAAAACAAGGATCAGCTGGTTATGTCATGTGCAGTCCTTGTTAAACAGTCAGGTGATTTTACCATTACAACATGTCACACATCTGTCCTTAAGCTGCCATAACTTCTTTTATAGGCTGCTTCTCCTGTGTGAAACAAAAGCCTATTGTAGGACTGCTGTCTGTGATTTGTAATCTAACACACACACACACACACACACAATTCTAATTTAACTGAGAGGGGAAATTTTGATGGTTGTTCAGCACATTATCACTGTCGTCATCATACAAATAATTTAGTCACACTGTGGAAAAAGTGGAACACAAACTGTTCAATTCATTCAGAATGACAGAAACAAGAAACTAATCGCTGGTAAGACTTGAATTTCTTTCAGCAATTAAAGGCATCAAAGCTCATGCCTCAGAATAATTGATTAATTAGGGAGAGACAGCAAAAAGGAAAACAAAAGGCATTATTATTCTAAGAAACAATTTCAGAGGCAATGTGATTATTTGAGTCTGACTGATATATCGGTTTGGACAATATTATCAGTCCGATATTTGCTGATCATGGCTATTAATCTTTTTTTCTTTTACATAATGTAATACAAATTAATTTTATTTGTTAGCTTTATAGGTCCTTTTTTATGGTCCTATTTCAAATATAGACATATTTTGCTTTATTTGTGTTTTTTTATTTATAGTTATTTATTTATAATTATTCAAACCGTTTCAATAACTATTGCTAAACTATAAAACATCATGCCTCCATTACATATCTTTCATTGCAAATAATGCGTTTGTATGTTTATATTCTATATTCTGGATATTTTATTTTGTATAAAGAATATTGGCTGACAAACCAGTAAAAGAAATTACTCCCTAATATAGGAGTAATAAAGTCGGGCCCTAGTGCTTATTGCCTGATTAAAAAAACATGGATTTTTGTTTAATACTTTCACATAAACTGACCACCTGGAAATGTGATTAACACTCCTCTTATCTAAATGAATAGATAAGCACATCTCTCTTCTTGTTCTTCCAAACATTACGCGCGCGCACATACATACACAAACACACACACACACACACACACACACACACACACACACACACACACACACACACACACACACACACACACACACACTTCCACCAGTCAATACGTCTTAGCGGGCATTTTCGGTCTCTAATGCTCTAAATCACACCATAAATCAGCCATGGTCAGGGCTGACTCAGTTGAAGAGGACACTAAAATGGGGGAATGTATACACACACATGCTACACAGACACACACACACGCATCCAAGGTAACACACATGCACCAATGATGAAAAAAAAAAATCAATCCTCACTCTTATTTTTCAGAGAAGGGTTGAGAACGTGACCTACCTTTACTTTACAACCATGTCAGAGACAATAATTCTGTCCTGACATCCTCCCACTTTCTCCCTCATGCACATGCACACGCACGCACGCACGCACGCACACACACACACACACACACACACACACACACACAAGCACACTCTCTCGTCCTATCGCTCTCCTGCCAGCGGCCAAGACTGACTGAACATCAACCTCCACTGTGAAGCCATTAAGATAAGACGGGGAGTTTATTAGCTTCATTTCAGCGGGCATTCAGTGGGCTGATGATGATCTCGGTGTTCCTTCATCACAATCCCCTCGTGTGGAAGTGACAGAGGAAATATTGACCTTACATCTCTCCCCAGCTCGAAGAACACAGCTGTCCCTTGAAAACCCCTGCACCTTGCACGAAGCACTCGACCTACTGGGAACTGAGACAAACTGGCTCATTTTCCAGCTGACACCGGCACAGTTTTGAATCTGTACAATTGCCCTAGAATTGCCGTCGTGGGAGTTCTTCGGTATTTGGATGGTGGATAGTTTTACCTGAAAAACAACTAACCACTCTCGAGCTGCTACTTTTAGCAAACAGAGGATGCACGGGTGATGAAGATGCACCACTGTGAGTAAGAAAGAAAAGTTAAGAAAACTCAAATTTAAAGGACCCATCTTCACTCATTTTTTTAGTTTTGAATCAAAAAACAAACTCTTAAGGGAGCAATATGTAACAACTGCACGTCCAAAAATAAGTATAGCAGTCCAAATATCACTGTCAGCTGTCAGTTTTCTGTCCATGTAAAGTTACGCCTGTTATCCTGAAAACAAAAGCTCACTGCTCTGAAAATACACACTCGGAGTTGGAGTTAAAGGGACAGTTCACTCAAAAATGAAAATTCAGTTATCTACTCACCATCATGCCGATGGAAGGTCGGGTTTAGTTTTTCAGTCCAAACAACACTGCTGGAGTTTCACAGGAAAACAGTATTGCAGAATTATTGCATATTATTGCATAACCCTAACCCTAAAAGATTTTTGCGTGGGAGAAAAACATAAAGCACAACCTCACGCTACTTTTAATGGACACACGCTATAGACGTCAATAGTTCTTCATTAGAGGTTTATTTTTTTCCAAATGTCTCAAATATGAATGAGTCATTAAAGACTTACTGACTTAGAACTATTGAACACACTTTTCCTTTTGCACTACCATGAGGTTAACATCTGTGGTTTTGAATGAAGTGCCTCAACAACTATGGGATGGAGAGCCAAGAAAAATTGGTATTGACATTCATGTTCCTCCCAGGATGATTTGGTAAGCCTAATTAGGGATGTACAATTAGCTTAAATATTATGGAAATCACAATACGGCCAAGGTAAATATCCAAATCACAGAGGCTGTCATTTTCTTTTAAAAAATGTCACATCATCATGACTCTTTTTTGTAAGATGCTATTTGCACCCAAGGTGGAATAGTATATGTGGCTATTTGCACCCAGAATAGAAAAGCCTGTGGGGCTATTTACACCCTGTATATGGTCTAGTAAAGCAGAGACAAACACCAAGGTGTCTATAGTCAGCACTGCTATTTCCACTCAGGGTGTACATAGGAAATGTCGCTATTTACACCCCCATGGCAACCATGATCTTTTTACCTAAACCTAATGAAAGCTGAAAACTGCACTAAAAACTATAAATAATAAGTCAACTTAGTCTTAAAATGAAGTTTACACTGTCTTCTAATTTCTCAGTAGACTCAACACTTAAACCCCACTCTCCCACAGGAGACCACTGTTCCCATTCATCCAGCACAATCTCTTATTTATGAAGAATTAGTCACTCTTCATAGCTAAACTAAAGTGCCGGTTGTGATTGCCGAATAGCCGTCATGTGCCTATTCTCACCTGGGTGTAAATAGACACTCTGTTTGTTTTACCGTGCCATGCAGCCCTACAGCTTATGTTATTCCCATTTGCCTCAGCTGTACCTTAAGGTTTAGTACTAGTTAGAAAATGGTGGCATGCTAGCACGCCAAAGATGTTGAGCAGGGTCAAGATTAGCATTGTAACTGTGGCCATATTTGCATGTTGACATTAACATTGAGCTCACGGCACTGCCTCACAGAGCCTGAGTTCTGTTAAACAAAACAAAATCCTTATACAGCTGAAAACACAATGGGAACACTAACCAAACAAAACTTCCAATTTACTGCGTTTATACCGAGCTCTTAACAAGAATAAACAGCCATCCAAAATCAAACTACTGTTTCGAGCAACAGATTAGTAATTATGTTTACCTGGAATATCAGCACAGCCTGTTTACTCTCACATTATTGTGCCTGAGCTGAAACACATTGCAAGGAAGTGCTTGGTGCTAAATCCCAGGCTTGAGGGAAGGTAAGACTCCATCATCTGCCTCATTATTTGACAGTTATCCTAGGGATGGTCTTACACTATAATCACTATAATCCACTCTGCTATGGGGGTAATGGTAGGGATGGATGGCACTGGTTACCATAGAAACGAGAGATGATAATGAAGTGTGTCAGCATATAGCTATCTATAGCCGTCTAATTTGTGTGTGTGTGTGTGTGTGTGTGTGTGTGTGTGTGTGTGTGTGTGTGTGTGTGTGTGTGTGTGTGTGTGTGTGTGTGTGTGTGGGCTGAGCTGATCGTTCTTCCAAAGATGCGTTGCACCTGTGCGTGGGCTGGAGGCATAGCAGAACAGCATGATGACCAGTGTGCGCAAAGTGTATTCTTATCCTGAGTGTAAAAGTATCCTCCTCGACACAGAGTGGAAAGCCAACTTTCAAAACTTTCCAGCAGAAAGTACAAAACAGAGATGCAGCAATACCACTGTTTCTCTGACCAAGTGCGAATACAAGTACTTACATTTGGGTAGCTGCCAATACCGAGTACCTGTACAAGAACTTAATAATACCATTACAGTCCTTACAATGACTTTAAAAACATGTTTTGCTTTCATCAGATGTTTCTAAATGTAACAAATTGTTGAAGCTTTTTCCTGCTGCTACTGTACCAACGGTTACTGTACACAGGGTAAGATTTTTGGGTTATTTGTATGAAGTTATTGTGCTGATTTTGTGCTCTTTATTAAGCTGTGCAGTTTACTGTGTACAGTATATATTTGAATAGGAATAATTCCACAATTAGGGACTTGCAGAATTAAGTTTACAATAATGATTTCATTATCATTTACAGCATTTTATTATTTTAATTGCACATTTACATATCTAGTATTTATGCTGCTTCTTTGTGTCACTCTTGCCAAAGAACTGATTAATTCCTACCAGCCATTATTTAGGAAGGACAGATATGAATGTAACATTAAGAGTTTTTGCAATGAATTAATTGCAGGCAGGCAGCAGGTTAGACCAATAATATTTAACATAACATATACAATACACTAGGGTTTTTTGCCCTGCAGAATTAAGAAATGAAAATTATTTTACATAAAGATCTGCAAATATAGTAATACTGAACTTAATCAGCTGGCAAGAATTTTATTGTGAAAGTCTTCCCCACATCCTGTAGGGCTAGCTGATAGCTAAAACGAATGCCATAAAGGCAAAAATAGCCAGTGAAGGACACCAACTTGTGGACAATACATTGTCGAAGGCCAGGTTGAACATTTGGGAGAATTTTTATTCTATGTTCAAAGACTGCTGTTGCTGCTTGCAAAAAGTTTTGAAAAGTATTAGCATTTGATAGTTCCAAACTAGTTTTATTGTCACTATGGAAACATGGACAACTGCAACAGCACAGGTGCTGCGGCAGTTGAGAACTCAAGAGAGCGACCATGCTTGTGTGTTTAATGGTGGGTGCGGGCCGAGTCAAGTCGCAGGAATTATATTAACAGTTCCGGGCGGGTGCAGATTTGACTGAGATTATTGCAGGTAACGGGTCTGTTCTGGTTCTCAGCTCTGTGGGTACAAGCCGGTATGCAAAACTGGACATGTGCAAGACTCTGCGCTGCATCCCTATGTACAAAATAGATGAACAATTCAATTTTGTGCACGTGAGCACTGACAGTGAAGAACATTAGCCTGCCTCAATTTAAAGACCCTAAGCAATTAAAAAATCCTTGAAAAACAAACCGAAACCAACACATATACATTTACTGTATTATCATGAGATCTTTCAAAGCAGTAGAAATCACAGTGGCAACCGGTAACATCAGTTTAATGCGTCTGTAAACAAGCCACAATGCCCTTGACACAGTATTAAAGAGCTGCTCAGAAACCACAGGCTGCATTAAGCCATAGATGACTTCCTTCTCAACTCCTCAACCCATCTTCATATTTCATGCGACTACTCAAGCTTCTCTCCACCTCGGTCTCCCTTTTTTCTTTCTCTTTCTCTCCCGCTTTCCATTTGCATGTATTTTACAGCAGGTAAGTCGAATGAAAGCATCTGCCGACCCTTCCTCTTCCCATCTCCATCTGTCTGCCCTGATCTCGTCTCGGTAAATCTCTGGTAAATCTCATCTCTCTACAGCGTAAAGAAGCGGGAAAAGAAGGGAGGAAAAAGCAGCTCATTTTCCTTTTCTTTGCTCTGCCTCCTCTTTCTGCTGCATGTGTACCATCTCAGCTCTCAGTGAAGTTAAAGCAGGGACTGGCAGCTACTGTGCAAGTACAGGTTGTAAAAAAAACATCAGGTCTGTGCCTGCGAACACGTACACATGCACAAAAACACACGCGCCACGGAAGTGAAACTACAGCCAGCGAGGGAAGGACCACCGGAACATTAAATTCAATTTGATCAGATGACAACTCACACTTCATAGCCTCCGGTGGTAAAGGCTAGTTAGAAATAAAAGCAAACAGTTAACAATACAACCAAAGCCCTAATCAGTGTTAGAGCACACAGTGCACAGCTGACCGCTGATAGTGTAGCCAAATAAACACAAGGCCACTTTAAAGACATTTTCACGCTCAAGTGATAGCATTATCGATGCAACATTTGCTGAAGTAATGGAGATATTATAAGCCTAAATCATGCTTTTGAGCACCACGATGTGTTCATGTGGACCTTGTGATAATGCGTCTCCTCAGCGTCTTCAAGAGAAGGTCACAGTCTGGGCTGGACAGAGGATTACAGTCAAATAGGATGTGTTTGATGAAAAAGAAATAAGGCGTACTTTGTGGTGTCTTGTGCATTATCTTCATTAATGTCTGCTGTATTTGGTCACTTTTGGGACAATGAAACAACAGAAATGAAAACACATTTAACTATAAAGAGCATCCAACTATTTTGTGTAAATGAAGCCACAGTAAAATTACGAAGACTATATTAGAGCTGGTGAAGTGTGTTTTATATTCAGATGACCTTGGACAAATTAAAAGCCGAATTTAGAGGCCATGAGTCCTGCTTAACCTTCCCAGTTAGAAAGGCAGCCCATAGCTTAAGGCAAACAGAATAAAAGTGTACTATTTCAAGCAATGAACACTGTAGCCCCTTTTACACTGGACACAGAACATCCACTAACATCTGTATTTTGTCTTCAGTAGGAAAGGGTACAATTAATTCTCCTTTAGTTATGAACCTTTTGGAACATCAGTCAGTTTTCTATGTGCTACGATTGTATTAAAAAAGCAAATTTTGACAATAGTTTATAGATGTTGCTGGGGGGACCAATGTGAGTACTGTAGCGGTGTGTATCAGCTCACTGTCAGAGAGAATAAACAGTGAGAAAGTGCAGCTAGTGCTGGAGTATCAATGCTGTGAAAATGAGTATTGACAGCATTTTAAATATTTAATATTAATATTTAGTAGGGATGTGCGCGATTAGTTGACTTTACAAATAAATGTTGCCCCCCTCGCTAGTCAGCACCAGAAATACTAGTCATTTAAACTATTTATCAATATTTTATTAATGCACAGTGCCAGTTATGTTGTTGTTGATGTTATGCAGCCGCCCGCCACTAATTGAGCCCCATCAGACAGCAGCCCCTCTCACCATAAGCACGTATGCCCCGATGGCCCACGCAACCCCCGATGTTTAGCAAAGCAAAGTCAGACAGATAACAGCTTGTAAAACCAGCATGGTTTGGCAGTGTTTTAATCTAGAAAATGTTAATAATGTTGAATGTAGACTGTGACTGAATAAACTGTTATATAACCTAGGCCTGTGAGGTATACTGGTTCATACCGAAAACCAGTCTTAATTTTCATTATGATATTAATTTTTCATATACCGCCATACCGGTGAATAGCCCAAACAACGTCCGGAACATGTGTGGTGGGAAAGTGTTTCAGCGGGGACCCATTTCACTGCTGCACACCAACACCACAGGCGTGCTTGCTAGAGCGTGTGTACTAGGGATGTTCCTGGCGACTACCTTCATTGTCAATTAAACGCAAACTTTAATTTAGACTAGTAGACTAGTCTAAAACTAAGAAAACACTCAGAAAGCAGTTAAAATTTAGCAAAATGTATTAATTTATAATCACTATCCGAAAAAAATACTGTGTGTATTAAGAGCCATTTGAAGACATTAATCACAGTCTACAATCACCAAATTGTACTTTAAATGCTGCTGAAATGTGCGCTACTCTGTGCTGTGCAATAAAAACCTTACACATTAATGTACTAAACAAGAGGTAGACGTAAGTTATTAGCTTGAGATAACTCGACATAGATTTTACAAGTTAAACAGACGTTCACAATATGTTGATGACCAGCTAACGTTACGTAACTTATCGGTAGTTTAAGTTAATTTGGCCTGGTGCCAACTCAGTGTCACTAACGTGAGTAAACTAATTGATAGAATTAGGTTAACGTTAATATCTACACGCCATTATGTAACAACTGACTGCATTTTTCAGATGAGTTTATTGAAATATTTCTCTAAGAAGAGAAACGGAACGCCTGCCCCTGCTGCTGCAAAAAATCCTAGAGGAAACACTGGAAATATTGATAAATATTTTTTTTTTTTAATATTTTAAACTACTAGTATTTCTGGTGCCGACTAGTGTGGGTGGGGACGTTTAATCATATAGTTGTCCCCGCCATGTGATGGTAACCATACTTTGAAGGGGTCATGCTTTTACCTGTCTGGACATGAAAAAAAAAATGATACAATCCTTATGACAGTAAAATGGGCTGTTTAAAGACAATCAACTGCAGTAATTCTGTTCTCAGTAGAAGAAAATGTGGGTAAGAACACTGTTGCATGAAAAAAAAAAATACTGTCAAATACCGTGAAACTGATATGATTTTTAAAAGAAAACGTGATATGAAAAATTTGTCATACCACCGAGCCCTAATATAACCACTCAACTGGATCAACATGTGACCACATTCAGCACAGACAGGGACATTAACCTGCAAGCAGAGCAGCAGCTGCTGCTAGCATTGCTAACGTTAGCCACACTGTGTAGCAGGCTGCCAGCTAACGTGAGCTAGATGTTGTTTACCCACTGACACTGTGATCCTCTTCAGTCTGCAAAGTTGAAGCACTTAATGAGCTGTTGCCATGTTTTGTCTGTTAATGTGTAATGTTTGCACAGCGCAGATTGGCACACATTTCAGCAGCATTTAAAATACAATTTGGCGACTGCTGACTGTGATTAATGCTTCAAATGGCTCTTAATATGCACAGGGTATTTTTTCAGACAGTGTTTAACATTAACCATTAATAAATTATGCACAATGTTAACTGCTTTCTTAGTGTTAGACTAGTTGCCTAGTCTAAATTAAATTTTGCATTTAATCTAATCAACTTCAATCATTAGCTTGTTAGTGTTTTGCTGCAGAGCAAAACCAGCTAGCTAATCTACATTGTTAGCTAGCTAGTTACATCTCATGACTAAACTAAACTAGCAAGCCAATCTACATCAATCTTTACCTAGCTAGTTAGCTAGAGTTTTGCTAACATAAGCTCAGTTAAGATGTGACTATGGCTTAGTTCACACGGCAGGTCTTAATGCTCAATTCCAATTTACACAGATACAATTTTTTTGTTTGGTGGTTCACATTACTTTTTAAATGTGAGCTATATTTGACCTACATTGATTGAACAGTCCACGGCCCAGAACAGACCCACACGCGCAGAAGAACAATAACAAAGATGTCAGGACGTCACACGTTGCGCAGTGTTTACAGTGTTGTGCCAAAATGCACCCCAATACGTCACTCTGTTCAAAATCTACTATCGCAGCCAAACGAATTGGGAAAGCTCTTAGCATTTTAGCGTAATTATTTCTGAAGGGAATGGAAAAGAAGAACATCAGCTACTTACACTATTTAAAATACTGTAAATATCAATTTGTAACGATTGTCACTCAGTCGCTCTAGAGTGACGTAAAAGTCGCATTGAACATGACATGACTGTTCAGACAGCGGGCGCGTTGCAAAATGTCAGACACGTATCCGATATAGTACAACCTCTGAAAGTGACCCAGGTCGGATGTTAAAAAATCAGATTTCATGTGACTTGAGCTGTTCACACGATCATGAAAAAATCAGACCCGGGTCGCATGTAAGCAAAAAGATCGGACAGCGACATCTTTTAACTAGAGCTGCAATTTTCACAGTCAATTAATCAGGTGATTATTTTTATGATTAATCGATTAATAGTTTCTTATTTAAAATGTCAGAAAATGGTGAAATATGTCAATCAGTGTTTCCCAAAGCCCAAGATGACATCCTCAAATGTCTACTCAAATGTTTCCTCACAACCCAAAGATATTTAGTTTACTGTAATAGTGGGCTAACTAAGCAAGAAAATATTCACATTTAAGAAGCTGAAATCAGATAATTTTGACTTCTTTTTCCAGTCAATCTGCATTTTTTGGGGAGTCCATTGATCACGGGACAGGGATGGGACAGGAAGAACAGTCAATGGGAGTGGGCAAGAGCAGGAAATCATAATTACAATAGGTCAGGTTTTTACAGGCACTTGGGACAGGAGCAATTCTTGCGGGATTCTTCCTTGGACAGGAGAATTTTTGATGGAGTGGTATAGGACAGGAGTGAAAATTCACTCCTGTGTTATGCTCTAATGGGTATTTACTGGCTCCTGCTCTGATCAGCACTCTTGGATACATGACATCCGAGTTGACACAATAATTGTCCCCCCTTTTTTAGCAGCGGCAATGAAGGGTTGTCCCTTCCGTCTGTATCTACTGAAACTCATCAGCTCTTTTTCTATATACATGCTGGTTGGACTCACTGACTTTGACTTGGTGCATCAGCCCAGTACACCAGAGTCTGCACTCGTGCATTTATGACATGCTTGTCTTTAGTAAAGTATCTGTAAAACAGACTTCCTATTTCCTATAAATTCTTCACAATAAAAGTTCCCTGTAATTTTGTTATCTAAATGCTTTTATTATGAAGCAGCAAAATCAGAACAACAAAAAAAAATAACTTTCCTCAGGATTAATAAAGTTACATCTTATCTTGTAAAAAAGGAAAATAAAACACATACCTATAAAGTACAAACATGTACTCAGGAGAGACACTTCACTTCAAACCAGAGATAATCAGTTAGTACTGAGAGCCAAACAGAGACTTTTAAAAACACACGTCTCTCTGCTTTCCCTCATAGACATGAGTTGAGTCTTGGCTTTGCAGCGCAAATCAGAAAAAAAAAAGAAAAAAAGCAGAAGTTGCCAGAAAGTTGCATTGACATCAATCAGACAACATTAGTCATAAAGTAGGAGACACTTCTGTTCGCTAGATCAGCAATCCGATGTTGATAAAGGACTTTATGGTGCCACGACAACAGTGTTTAGTGCCACGCAGCGCTAAAAGTACATCCAGGGACTACCTGCAGAGGAAAACAAACCACCTTACAAATTAAAATAGTGCTCATAATCCCTCTTTCTAAACAATTTCCCTGCTTCACAGCCAGAATCCAAATCCACTCACTGCTCTGTGTGTTGTATTGTCATCTCCAACACTTTACTCTGAGAGCAAAGTGATGTGTTTACTCTGTTTATCGTGCTGTTAAACCCCCCTCCGCTTTTGGCAGGAATCTGTTCAATAATTCATAACACACAAAGGGGTTGTGGAAATTTGGTTGCAGCACGACAAATAATAATGGGATTGCCTGCAGAGTGTGTATGAGCCAGTTAAAGCTATTGCTGGGAAATGTAGGACTTGTTATGGAGGGCAGAACCCCACAGATTTAGAAATAACTAATTTGTGAGCAACGTGACTCAAACAGCGTAAAACTACTATTAATCAATTTTATACATTCATTCATTTATTTAACTTAAAGTCGAACTATGAGCAACACAGTTGATGGCTCACTTCTCTCAGAATATCCATGTTGTCAAAGGCTCCAATTCAAGCAGCGTTGAGGTTAATGGGTGTAGCATATTAGATGCCACACACACACACACACACAGACACAGACACACACACACACACACACACACACACACACACACACACACACACAGACACAGACACACACACACACAGAGCTTTCAGAGGTGTAATTTGGAAGTCTGGGTTTGGGTTAAGCATGTGTCACCATCTTGGTGCCAGAAAAAGCCAATTGGAGCAAATGGCACAATTGGGCTGAGGTGGCCGACTGTGAGGATATGACACTAAACAAAATAAAGTCATAATATTTCCATGTAACAATTATTCTCAAAATGCTCAACAATGCAAAAAGGAAACAAAGAGCCCTAACTTCTTGTGCAAACAAAAGTAAAAGTCCCTGAAGTCTATGTGACCACACTAGCAGCTCTTTGAGGTTAATGGTCGTGTCACATGACAACATTATACAGTAGAAAACAAAATTGTTGACTGGATGAAAAATGAATAAAACATAACATTTATGGAGAGGGTGGCACAAAAGCCGTACAATACTTGGATCATGTAGCCTACTTAGGCTCAGCTTTGCACTTCTGCTGAATGCTAACAGTAGCATGTCGACATAACAATGAACCCATTAACATGATGACATTTACTAAGTAAATTTCATTAGCTTGTTTAAACATTTCCTGTTTACATGTTAAAAGGTTGATCACATTTTGCAAGTTAGCACAGTTTGAAACAATATTGTTCCAGCTCTGCTGTATAATGCTAAATTACTTCTTATGACTTATAATCATTGTTGCACATAAATATGTTAAGTGGACTTATAATGTTTGGTTAGATATAACATGTGTCAGTGATTTAAGGCATACAATAAACCATAAACATGTTATTAGCTTTTTAACTTGCAAACAGGAAATGTTTAAACATGCTAAAGTTAGCGTGACAACATTAAATGGCATCATGTTAACAACAGGTTAATTTTTGACTTATGTTGACATGCTAACATCAACATTCAGCTAAAGTGAGCCTAAGGCTGCAAGTGAGGCTGAAGACAGAATCAATTAGGCCTAGTCTGTCATTTGACAGAAAAATAATTGGCTACTATTTTGATAACAGTTGCAATTATAAATACTATAGACACAATTGCAAAGTTGAGCTAGAGAACGTTTAGTATTTTTGGATATTTCTTTCTATTTTATAATAAAGGTGAAAATTTGGGGGGTTTGGACTGATGTTGAGACTAGGGATGTGCACGATTAGTTGACTATATGATTAAACATCACCACCCTCACTAGTCAGCACCAGAAATACTAGTTGTTTAAAGTATTTATCAGTATTTTATTCATGCACAATGCCAGTTAACTGTTGCCTCTAAGATTTTATGCAGCCACCTGCCACGACTTGGAGCTGCGGCCTATTCAGACTGCAGTCCCTCTCACTGCACGCCATAAGCGCATGTGGCGCATATGGTGATGGCCCAGGCAACCCCAGATGTGTTTATCAACAAAGCTGGACAGATGAGCTCGTAAAAACCAGCACAGTTTGGCAGTGTTTGAATCTAGAACATGGAAATAGACTGTGACAGAGTAAACTGGTATATAATCACTCGACTGGAGCAACATGTGACCACATTCAGCACAGACACAGACATTAACCTGTGAGGAGAGCAGCAGCTGCTAGCACTGCTAACGTTAGCCACACTGTGTAGCAGGCTGACAACTAACATCAGCTCCGGGCCGTTTAACTGCAGACACTGTCATCCTGTTCAGCCTGAAAAGTTGAAGCATTTAGTGAGTTGTTGTCATGTTTTGTAGGTTAATGTGTAATGTTTTTATTGCACAGCGCAAAGTGGCACACATTTCAGTGGCATTTAAAATATGATTTGGCGATTGTAGACTGTGATTAACGGCGTCAAACATCATAAATTAATCAATTCTGCTCAATTTTAACTGCTTTCTGAGTGTTTTCTTATTGTTAGACTAGACAACTTTAAATTAAATTTTGCATTTAATCATCAGGGAAATTAGTCACCAGGAACATCCGTAGTTGAGAGAAAACAAGACAATGTAAGATGTTGCTTTGAACATAAGACAATGTAATGGGCATTTTTTTATTTTCAGACATTAATGCAGAGAATAATTAGCATTAATCCATACTGAAATAATCCTTAGTTGGGGCCCTAAAAGCTCTGCAGAAGAAATTTTTTTTAATACCAACTATCCACATTCTTGACTCTCAACAAACTGCTGTAGAGCTATTATTGGCCAAAGAGAGATAGTATACTCATACTATTCAGCTCCTATGTGTGAATCGACTGTGTGTATGCACAGCTGGGTATTGCTCAAACACACAGTAAGTCTCCCCTGGGGGAAAACCTCACTATGATCAATGTACATAATATCCCATGACTAGATCTAGTTTTTCCCCGCACTGTCCACGCTGTATTATTAGTATGAAATATGAGTCATATCACTACAACATCATCAACTTAACTTTCATCATTTCTGGCACTGTGTTATTTCCCTGGGAAAACAAGTACAGGCTTGCAGCCAATGGCACTGACTTATCAATTCACACGTCATCAAAAAAAACTTACCCAGGAGAAGAATAAACTATTCTGTGTAATTCCTGTCCTCTTTTCCTGTCAGAGTTGCTCAACCACAGTCTGCAGAATCTCCTCTGATAAACAACAAAGAAATGTGCACAAATCCACTTGTCGGTGCCTTGGCTGAGTGCAGCAAATGAATGTCTGTAATGTCAAGTGCTGTAAAGAGGCTGTGAAGCTTCATCTCGCACAATTCCATTAACTCACCCTCATCTTCTCTCCGGCCTCTCAGCCTTTTACCATATTTGTACATATTTGAGTGACACTGCTTGTACACAAAAAGCCCTTTCAAAATTATACTAAAAAGAACAAATACAAGGCCGAACTTTAAAATTCCTTGTTCATGTTGATGTAACAAGACATCAAACTGCAGAGTTAATCTCACTCCAACGGAGTTCTAATCTCAGTGTGCCATTTCAGCCATTCCTGAGACGCAGTGTGAACACAGCAGCAACAATCAGCAGTTTCAGTGAAGACGTCCACATTGAACACAGCAAGAAGAGCGGCTTTGGTCTAAAGAATCAGCTGCTTTGTCTCTATTTTCAGCCACACGTTACAGATTTAGCAGCCACCCTCAGACTGTGGCTGCTGCAGGAAAACGGCTCTTATCCCTCCTGTGATTTGCTGGCGCAGCGGAGAGATGGTGGAAGAAATCTTCTTTTTCTCCATGGTGACACAAGACAATAGTCTCATACAAGAACTTGAGCAAACAAAGGCTGCAAATAAAAATTAGAACAATAATTACAATAATTAACTTATGGTGCCATTATTTGGAATGCATAGGTATTCCACAAGTAGGCCAATGCCCTGAACAGTTAATGTGGCAAATAAGGTCATAACTGCTGTAGTTGTCACAATTAATGTTCTATTTTTAAAGTGCCAGGCCAAATTTGATAAGACAAACAATGTTTTATTCAGGAGGAAATACACACAGAGCAAGTAGGTCAGAAATCTACTGGCCCCAAGTCAATTTTAACTTGCCCCTGTACAAACTGTTTCATTGGTGGTATAGACACAGCATGCAGGAGGAGGGAGGAGGATTCTGTGTGTTTATAGGGATGATGCTTCCTACTCAAACGCAGTCAAAGCTGATGCCCAGTGTTTCCCAGATGTTGAAGTTCTTATGCGAATATGTCGTCCATATTATCATCACCATCTTGTTGCTGCTAAATTCAACCTGACGCAAATTCAGTAAAATAAATGCAAAACAGAATTATTCGCTGGGTGCATACATGAATAATATGTTATTTTCCATTTTCACCCTACTCCAGTCTGAATTGAATTAATTATTAAGCGTGTAACAATAAATCAATCTCGATCAATATATCAATTCAATCTTCAGTGATCTAATAACAAAATAATAAATATGCAAAGTAAAAACAATCAATTTATACTGTCATCTTGAAGATGCACATTTATTTTGAAAATCACGCAGCATGGCAAATACCTGAAAGGTTTCAGTCATAAAATTGCTGAATCATAATTTAGTTCATTTATGTGAGCTGACATGAATGTAAGTGAATGTGTCAAAGACACGTATGATATCGTCTGATCAATCACAGAATGGCTGCAAATATCGTATTTTTATCCAAAGAATGAACATAATATCATATAGTGATGAAACTTGAGAAGTACATTATTAATATTAATATTACCCTCTTAATCATCCTGTATTTTGTGTGTATTATGGAGGAACAACAACTCTAGCTTCATTGTACAACTCTGTGTTGTATAATGATAATACATGTCCTTCAATCCTTGAATGAAGCAACAACAAAAACTGAATTGTCATGTTTAATCTAGTGAAAAATGTCCACCCCATCCCAAATTATTCAGTTCCGGTTGCCACGATGATGTCTTTAAATGTCTAGTTTTGTCAGTCTAAAGCAAAACCAGTTTAACGTGATAATAAACACAGAAAAACTACCATTTTTCATGAAAACTTACTTTGACAATTAATTGATTATCAAAGTAGTTTAATAATTTAATTTTTTTACTACTTGCCCATCAAGTGAATTGCCAGACTTACTTGCCCAAAATGGCATTTTACTTGCCCTGGGCAAGCCTTATTGTTGAGCCCAGCATTATTAAAATGATGAGATTCACAACATCAATAAAATGTCAAAAAGTAGTGAAATATGTGTGTTACTTGCCACAGTGTCTGTGTGGTGCTGTGATCTCCTGTGCCCAGGTTCTGCCCCTCCCCCCTTGCAGATTGCAGTGATTGGCATCAGGTGCAGCTGCTCTGCAATCAGGACCTGGTGCTTAAAAGCCTGGAGAGTGCAGCCAGTCAGGGCCAGTGGGCCATTCGGTAGACTACAGTCTGCTAGTCTGTAGCCTAATCCTGCAGCAGCGGGTTAGACTACTCGTGGCGGTCAGCAAGTGCTTTGCTAACGCTTTCAGCTAGTGAAGTCACTTGTCTTTGTGTTTCATGTGCCTTGTTACCTCCATGGTTGGCAAGGGCACTCGTTTGGGCGCCCCTGTGTGTTTTGCTAGTCCCGCCAGCTAGCAAAGGCACTTGTTGTTGTTCTGTGCTTGTGTTCTTGTTAGCCTCCAGCTAGCATGGACGCTTGTTGTCTTTTGTGTGTGCATTTGTTGTTTAATTTAGTAGGTTAAGTTAACCTGTTTTTATTTAATTTGTTGACTTAATTTGACACACATTTGTTAATAAAAGAACTTTTGTTTACATTTTTGTCTGTTTTCCTTCCTTCCTTTTTCTCCTGGGTAAATTTATTTAATGTTGCACCCCTCATCCCCTAGCCCAACTTGGGGTTGTAACTGTGCCAGTTTTTTAAAGTGCAAGGTGATGTCTTTAAATGTCTTGTTTTGTTAGTCTACAACATATTCATTTAAATATGATGATAAAAGAAGCAAAGAGGGAAATCTCCATATTTCAGTTGCTGAAAATAGCACTTTCTGCCATTTTGCATGAAAAATTGACTTTAACGACTAATAAATTATCATTAACAGTTTCCAGATTCACTAGCCCAACATGGCATTTTATTTTTCCACAGGCGAGCAGGCAATCCTTATTGTGCAGCCCTGCCCAATGTAAGCTGAATGGTTCTCATTTCATTATTTTCCCAAAAAGCCATCATCAGGCTTTTACTCTCTTTCTCCATGCTGGAAACAATGTAATACTTCAGCAGCACACTGAGCTCATCATTGGCCTCATCTCAGCGTCTCCAGCCCAGAGTGGTGGATGCTGCTACAGAGTGCAGGTCGCTGAACAGCTTTCGAGACAGAGACAATGATGATGTGCCCCTGTGATGCATGCACGCATGTTAAATAATAGAAACGAGCACATTCACGCTCAAAGTGTGGGCGTGTACGAGAGACGGGGACAAACAGAATTTGTTTCACAGATAAGTGACACAGCCGCTCTCCGGAGTGTTACTGTCAGAGAGGCGCGACGATCTCATGTCGCTTTCGTGTTATGAAACAAGCCTTTCTGGTGATACAATGAACATACACAATGACACATAAACACACACGCATACACAGAGCCATCTAGGAAATGAGAATGGGCCTCATCTGTGGATAATGGTCCATCACAACCCATGATGGTTTCCTCTGGAAGAGTAAATGGCAGTAAATGGGATGTTGATTGAATCACAGCATTGTCATGTATACCAGATGGCAAGAAGGCCTTGCACCTTACCATGACACCAAAGAAACAAACAGGCCCCATTCTCTAAATAAACCCTGGAGTGGGTGGGAGGGGTCTAAACATAAAGAGAGAAAATAATACTCTGAATGAATTAGGGCAGCAAATGATGACCATTTTCAGAGCCCAAGTTGACGTCCTCAAATGTCTTGTTTTGTCCACAACCTAAACATATTCACCTTACTGTCATAAAGGAGCAAAGAAACCAGAAAACAGTCACGTTTAAGAAGCTGGAATGAGAGAATTTTATCTGACATTACTCAAAAAGATTTAATGATTATCAAAAAAGTTGGCGATTAATTTAAAGGAGAAATGCGAAATAAAATTCACATCAGACATGAAGGAAACATGCCAAGTTGAAAGCTGAACAACGCTACAGTTCTCCTTTGAAATCCCAAGTCAGAGCCAGAACGTCGAATGTTTTTGTTTGCCCATTTCACATTTATTAGGGTTAAAAGTAATGCAGAACGTTGACCGAATAAGTTATTGTTTGTTTATGAGTTGTAAGAAATCATTAATAACCTTTTAGAAGGAGTGGGTGCTTACAGCTCAACTGAGCAAAATGTTAATGGAGTTTGGTAGGCAGTGAGAAAGGAAGTAACTGAACTCTAGCTCCAGCGTGTTTTTTCAGAGCAGTGGGCTTTTGTTTTCAGGATAACAGGCTTAACTTTACATTGACAGACAACTGGCAGTAATACACAACTCACTTCAACCATAGTTTGTATATTAAATAGTAGAAAAACAATTAATTCTCTAAAGTATTCTGATTCTTTTTTTCCACAATACTCAAATTGATTGTTGGATTCCTCGCTTAGTACATTAGCTCAGTGCTAACACATAATGGGAATTTCTGTTGATGCGGTAATGGAAATTAGCATTGCCATCGCAGACATATTAACATAACATCCTGTAAAATGGATCAGTTTAATTTAAAGGTTCAAATTTGTGCTGTGTGCACTTTTCAAGGTTTCTATTCATTTTGGCCTACCATCTTATTTTATTCTTTATTGCTTTATTTAGCTTGATGAGCAGCAGGAACAGCTAAATGTAGCATTACACTTTAAAAAGTTTTTTTTTTCTTTTTACCACTTTGTTTTGGAAATATCAGCCATGATACACAGTCTCCATAAGTGAATGACTTAAATTTTTTCACATGGTCTAATATGAAAAAAGCAAACAAAAATCATAATAAATCATTATGTCAAATTAAAATACTTGGTGAATCGCAATACATATTGAACCGGCACCAACATACAGTGGTAGAGTTGAATCGGAAGATGAGTGTTTTGTCCCAGCCATATCCAATAGGGATTCAACCTATTTAATGTAAAGTCTGTAGCTCCAACTTGCTATTTGGACTGCAGTACTCATTTTTTACACTTACGTCAGCCCTATTAAGGCTTGGTGGATGTACTGCAGAGGGCAGCGCAATGGTGTAATAGTTGGGAGTTCAACCCCAAAATCCAAGGGTGAAGCCAGAGTGTTGGCAAACATCCACCTAATTGACCGCAACCCCTGACCTCCCCCTGTGAACGAGGACAGGAGGGGAGAATTTCCCTACAGGGATCAATGACGTCTCAACTTTACACTTTTAGATTGCATTTCATTACATCACCCATTCTGAATGCAGGAACATCCAGCCCTCCAAGGACACTGTCATCTTTAATTACCTTGCCTTAAAAAAACAAAAAAAAAAAAGTTTGATTTCTCTAGAAAGAAGTCTGGCCACCCTCGCTGAGCTAAAGCACGTTTGTTCTCACTGCTTTTCAGCCCTCCCTGCCCGTGGATACATGAAATTAACTTGCTGGCGTCATGGAAACATGCTCCAGGATTGAACAATGGCAACCAATCTTGTTAAAGAGGCCTTATTAAAAGAGGGTTTTAACAAACCAGCAATGACTGAGAAGATGTGTTTTCCTTTCTCCAGCATTAATGAAGTAAAGAGACACAATGAGGAAGCCTTCTAATGCCTTTTGTGAAATTTTAACTCCAGTAAAAAATGATGCCTCCAGCCAGGGAAGGTAGTGTTGTGTGAAATAGTTCCAATTGTCGTGCTTAATGGCTGTCTGCGCAACATGAAAACTTCTATGTGCATTTATGACAGGTAATCCCTAGTGGGCAAAAGCACAATATGACACAGCAGTTCTAATCCTCTTACAGCACTTCATGGGTCCACTCCATACAAGACCACCACATCAGATGTTTACTAGGCTTGACCAGGTAGTGGGTGTTACAGCTGTTCAGACACACACAGATTACATCACGTGCCTTATTAAATTAATCACCATCTATTTTGATGATCAATTAATCTGTTTGAGTCATATTTTTAGAAAAAAAGCTCTCAAAGTTACAAACTTCTAAAATGTGAATATGTTTTAGTTTTTTTTTTACTCATTTATGACGGTAAACTGAATATCTGTGGGTTGTGGTGAAAACAAGACATTTGAGGACATCATCTTGGGCTCTGGGCACATTCAACATTTTCCGGTATTTTATAGACCATATAAATAATCGATTAATCAAGGATATAATCAACAGATTAATAAAAAATATTATTATTAAATTAATTATAAAGTGAAAGCGTTGGAACCGTACAACAGTAGAGTTGCAGCACAGAGAAACAGAAGTCAGAGTTCAAACGTAACAGGCTAATCACAGCCAGAGGTAGCTTGACAACTGAATGTGGTTGAACAGACTGAAGTCCGCTGAAAGAGCAATTATACAGAGCCCCAGCATCACCAAACAATCATGAGGTGGAGTCAGGTACAAAAGCGAGTGATTCTGGTGTTCGATACATTACCATGAATAAGTATAATAATTAACTTGGCTAAACCAAGCTATCATTGACAAGGAGCTAACATTACAACCAGAGTGTACCTAACATTGCCATTACTTTACAACTCATTTGTAGACAGTTTTTGCAGTCAGTGTTGGGGATGATTGATTGACCTGGCAAGTCGAAACTTCCATTCTGCTAGAAAGAAGGTAGTTCCTACTTGAAACTGCTCACAACAAGATGTGTGGATTATCTTAGGTAACTGGAAAGAGACACTGGTTTTGAATTTTTCAAATATCTTTCTTTGGTGCTTTGAGCACCACAAGCCAAGTGCCATTTATTTATTTTTATTTATTACATATTATTATTATTATTATTTATTTATTCCTTTTAATGCATTTTCATTTGATCTGGCTGGATTACTCTTTAAATTGATTGTAAGGAGAGGGAGAGAGAGAGAGAAACAAAGCCATCAGAATGATGGGTGAGCTACAATGACTTTTAACAGGAGAGAGAGCCCAGTAATCTGAAGACAATGAAGTCAGGCAGCAATAGTCAGCTCTACTTCCTGTATTGTCTACATTTTATAGATGTTGTAGTTTTGATGAAAATACATTTGCAGGTATAAATTAAGACAATGATAAGCTCTCCTCAGTACACCGGTCATCATGTCTGCTGAACAACCGCTATAGTGTGACATGTGCAAGCATAACATATCTGGTGCAACAAATTATGGCCCACTGTGATTGGTCCAGACCTCACATGTGATATAGCTGAATAAATGCTGTCTTTATGTCAAATGGAAACTTTTTTGTCTTAAGGGTGTATTAACATCCTGATTTTAATAATTAAAAATAAAAGTTAAGAAAATATATGTTCTCCCAGTCATTTCAGGTGGGCCAGTTGTAGAAGAGGGTGGGCCCAGGCCCGTTAGGCCCACCCATAACGCCGTGCCTGATGGATGGATGGATAGATGCATAAATAAATAAATGAATGAATAATTAAATAAAAACAGTGTTCCACTGCTAAAATTACAAATGTGAACACAAATCAGTGTTAACTGTTTATTCAGGTCCAAATGCTCTGTAATCATGGTAATGGGGTCCTTTGGCGAGAGGGTCCTGCAAGGACCCCAACAACGGACCACGCTCATTCCAGCCCAGGCACCACCCTCCCAAAACAAAAAAGCTACTGTGGTGTGTGAGTGTTTTCATATCTCAAGCTGTGCAGATGCAGGTGTGCAAGTTGTACAACACAGTATGAGCCCAGAAGAGGCTTCAGGAAGGTGAATAAACTGTGTGGTTTTGGCAAGTGTGGGGCGCCCTACATTACAAGATACTCATTCGCTTTGACGAGTTCTGGCGAGACCGTTACTTACAGAGATGCATACGCCGAGGAAAAGACTGCGTGAGCCAGCAACCCAGGTGTCCTTCCAGCCAGCCAGCCATCCGGCAATTCATTCAAGCAGCCAGCCATACATCCTCCCATTTCTACAGTCATCAATCCCTAAGTCAAACCATCTGAGCCTGCCAACAGCATCTAAACAAGCAACTTCCCTTTGGAAAAAGTCATGACAGATTCACAAAGGCAATTTAAAGAGACAGTTCACTACAAAAATAAAAAAAAAAAGATTTTTCCTGTGGCCTGTAGTGCTGTTTTAACCTGACATGCCAGATGGTTTCTTACACAGAGCCATCTGAAAAGTCAACCTTGGAAAATGTTTGGAAAAGGGCAAGCACTTTCAAGAAACACCTGGCATGTGATTGGATGAGCCATCTGTCTATCATGTCTAACATGAGCTAATTTCAAGCAATCACATCAGTGCTTCCATGGACACTTCTTGCCATTATCACACCTAAAACCACAACCACAGCTGCCAGTGGTCCCTCCTAGGACGCTGAATGGCTGACCCCCTTTTGGTGCGGACACAAACATAACTTGAAGCCTGGCAAGACGGATTCTTGGGTGATCTTGCGAATCCTGCTGCCTCGCAAGGAAGATTGTGTGTGTGATTGTGTTTTGGAGATATTGGCTGTAAAGATGTCTGCTTTCTCTCCAGGCAACTTGGCTTGTGGAGCTCAAACCACCAAAAAATACATTTGAACAATTCAAAACCAGTGTCTCTTTCTAGAAATCATGACCCATTTACCTTGTTTCATGTAGAACATATTTTCTTTCTAGTAGAGAAGAAAGTAGCACTACAGGACAGGTAAAAAATATGTATTTTTGATTTTGGTGGCCACATGCTACCTGATTTGCATTCATTCAAAAACTACACACATTAATATACAGAGTGGCAATCGAGGTGTGGGGTTGAACCAGCTGTTATAAGGTTAGCTCAAAATGGCAAGCATTTCACTGATTTAAATATGATGCATGAAAACATGGTGAGCACCTTTCGTTTTACTGTGCATATGAAAAAGATGTTCCCCCAGCACGAGTAGAGTACAGTCTTATACAATCAGATGGTGCCATAATCCCGCAATTATTGCCAGAGCTAACACCCCATTAAACAGCCATTCAGCCAACGTGTATGACCAACTCCTGACTTCATTAAATAGACTCCAAACGCATGGATGTTCAGTTAATTCAGCTCTGAATGGGTGTCTTTTTCACTGGCCTCAATGTCACTATGCTCTGAGTCACAACAGTTAATGGAAAAAAAGTCGGCCTTCCGCGATGAAGACCTGCTTTAGTTGGTTTGCCTCTGCATGTATCCATGCTCCTGTGAAAACCGTATTCAGCAAATATGTTCTGGGTCTTTCAAAGTGGCCTCCGGTGTTCTTTTCACAGCACAGGCCAAGCTGAGTCTGAAGTTATGATGAAAACTTCATATACATGAGCCAAGGCTGCATGAAGGAGGCAAATACAGGAGAGACACAGCAAGTCAGGTCAGCAAAAGGTCGGACGATGTCAGCTTTTCTCTCGTGAGATGGGAAAAAAAGGGCATATCAGCCAGAGAGGTGCAAGCGAGAGGCACTGCAGCAGAGAAAGACATAATGGCAGACAGGAGAAGGAACACATCTATCCATGTCTCCTGTGATGCATCACCTCTCTATCCTTTCCAGGAAAAAAAAAAAAAGGGGCGCGGTGGCTGATGAATGGCCCCACTTGCAGGAGAAGAACAGAGCAGAGTTAGCCCCAAGGGGCCGAGAGGAGAAAATGATTATTTCTTGGCTAAGTGGTTCTGGTTAGAGTTACATCTAAATCATGTCGGAGATGGAACTTTAAACTCATACTTAAACACAGAAGCTACACTGTGATTGAACTCCTTCAAAGTTACTTCATTGACTTTATCTAGACCTGAATTTCTTGATTTGGTAAGTCTGAGTCATCCTGGCCGTCTCACTACACATGGACACTAATCTTAATAGCAGAAAATGTTATCATGTGTGACGTGTCCACTAGGGTGATTATTTTTCTGCCATTCAGGTGCTCCCAGCGGACAATATTCTTTTAACAGAATGTTATCATGTGCAATGAAATTAAGAATGATGAATGGAAGTCTGCAGTCTACCTCACCAGAAGCAATGAGAGTCTGTGTCTTGCAAATCAGTGATAATTTCCAACCCTGCATCCTTTGAATGGATGGATTTAAAGGTCCAGTGTGGAAGTATGTTTTCTTCCATGGAAGCCGGCATGTCGCACTGCTTCTACAGTAGCTCAGAACCACTGACGTATATACCAATGGACAACATGAGATCTCCCCAAAAGTGAAGCCAAAACATCTCAATCTCCCCCTGGTGGCTGGCTGCAGTACAGGTCATAAACCCAACCCCATACATATTAATAGACAGGACATGAGCCAAAATAAAAGTCAAAGTACACAACAAATAAATGTTTCCGTCATTTTAGGTAGTTTTTACATCATGATTGACAATTTAACTCTGCTTGCGGTTGTGTTAATCAGCTGTATGGGAGGGAGGGGACCCCAAAGTGTGGCTTCAGCCTTGATCACTACTGCACAGACTATGCCTTCAAATGACATCACCAGCGCAACATGGCAGCACACTTATCCAAGATATTTTAACTTCAGTTTTGTACAGTAGGAGGAGGAAGTGAAGACACAGCATCCATCTTTTTATGTTAAGAGACAAACTAAACACTGATACTGATAAAATCTTTCGTGTTTTTCACGGCCACGCTTGGAAGGGGAGGGCGTTCGCAATGTGCAAGCTCACCGCTAAATGCCACTTAATCTTACATGTGGGTCTTTTAAAGGGTCAGTTCATCAAAAGATCTATTCTTCCATTTACCACTAAAGTGATGCTGTCCACAGGCTCGCTATTAGCAGTTTTCAATGGGGTTATTTCTTTGTTAGACATTACCCATTATGACAATCAAGAGCTAAATCAATTAATTGATTAATCAGTTAGTTGACCAGGAGGAAACTGATCTGCAACAACTGTGATTATTGATTATTCAAGTTTTTTTTTTAAGCCAAACATGCCAAGCATTTGATGGTTCCTACCGTTCAAATGAGAATATTTAAAACTGGAAACTAAACATTTCTCAGTTTTGGACAGTTGTTCAGAGAGTTTTCTGACATTTCATAGACTAAAGAGACTCTCAGCAAACGAAACTGAAACTAGCTACACCACATACCAAGATGCCAACAGTGGTGAGTGAAAAATAAAAGTAGCAAGTTATTTCAAGTTCCAAACCACTGCTCAGTTGTCACATGCTGTTATTTCTATCTAAGACCTCTCCTAAAATTTGGGTTTTCACAAAAGTTTTAGTTAGTTTAACAATTCAGAAAATGTGCTCATTTGCTTTCTTGCTGAGAGTCAGATGAGAAGATTGATACCACTCTGTGTGTGTGATTAGGGTTTTTTTAGCATAAAGACTGAAAATGGGGGGAGCAGCAAGTCTGTTAATATCCAGGACTATTTCCTGGCCAGGAGTAGTGACTTCCCAGTATCTTCGCTGCTTGCCTCGCAACGTCATGGTAACAATAAACCCCTCCTAGAACCACAACTTGCTGCTTTTACACTTTGTCTTGAAGAATGTGCTGGTGAGTTGTCTAGGTGCTGATAGGTGGATTCTTTTTCTCAGAGTCGTCCTGCTTCCAGCCCTCAAGCTAGGCTGAAACAAAGTTGAACCATTCCTTTAACATACAGATCCCCAGAAGGCTCCAGAGCTAGAAAGAAAATTCTTGGTTGGAAGTATAAATGACGGGAATGAAGAAAACAGAGGGAAAAAGAGCAGAGTAACATGCCAGATACACACCCAGGCCGGCAGGAGATGATTAAGAAGACAGAGAATAAAGGCTCACAGAACAGCTCATACGCTCTGGTATTGCTAAATGATTTCTTCAGCGTGCATGGTGTTTGTTAAACTTGTATAAACACTGAACGGATAGCCGGTCCAACATCTGTGGTAGTAAGGCAGTGATGACGCAACACAGCCAAGCAGCAGACAGTAATCTCTTTCCAGAGACAATACAGAGAGACGTGACCTTGCATGTCCCCATGACTCCAAATCTAAGCGCGCACAGAGTGTATTAGTGCATGACCCTGGGGAATTTTAAAGAAAAAAATCTCCCAGAATTTCCCCCATCACCCCCCCACTCCTCCCGTCTTCTCTTTCCATCCTCCCTGCCACCCTTTTCCTCCCTCTGCCTGTCCCCTAAACCCGTCAGCAGCCGGCGCAAAGTAGTTTAGCCTTAACTCGCCATCCGTCCATTCCACCCTTCCTCTCCCTTCAGACGGACAGGAAACTTTGACTCAACTTTTAGGAGACAAGGGATGACCCTCGGCTCAATGTGCGCAGCCATGATAAGAACAAATCGCCACCTCCTTCCCCGGAACAGCGAGGAGACTTCTCTCCAAGTTGGGACTGTCAACAAACAATGACGTGCAGCTTCCTGGGATTCATCCAAAAAGGGCTTTATCTTAGCAATGAGAAAAAAGGAGGGGAAGCAAAGTGCAGTGCCTATCTGAGCAGTAATGGATAACCGTTTTGTTTGCTAAAATGTGTTGACTAATGCATCCATCTCCTTTTCAAATGTTACAATCTGAGTACAGTTTAAAAGCTTGTGGCTGGTTTTCAAATCGTGCTTCACCACTTCACCCACTAGTTTGTGGACTACTGTTTTGAAGCCTTGAGTGTGGCATTATGGTGGCTGTTTTCTTGGTCTTGGTAAGCACAGTACCATCAAGAGTGTGGAGCTGGTGGGTGACAACTTGGGCGGTGCTTGGTTTCGGCTTGTCCGTTCAGCAGGAAATAATGGTGCCCCACCTGGTTGCAACCTTTCTTGTATTACAGCTATACAGTACACCAAAATGTTTCTGAAAACAGCAAGAAACAGTAAATGTATTAACAGAATACTGATCATACAATATTTGATAATATTTGATCCTAAAGCTGAGTTTTAGGAGGCTCCATTGGAAACCAGAAAGCTAAACCATACACTAAAATATGTGTCTGAAATCATTTCAAGCAAAAAATGGGCAATTGAGTAACATAATCTTGATGCATGTTTGATGCCATAAAGTTTCGTTGTTATGCAGATGATATCCAATTACATCTATCAAGCAAGCAAGACAAAACTTGTTAGCTAGTTAAACTTGTGTGTGTCTTAGCGACATAAAAACCTGGCTCAACTGCAATTTTCTGCTCACAATGATGTGTCAATCTCACAGTAGCTCTGCCCTAAAGCATGTCCTGCCTTATTGTCCGTTTTACCCTAAATGGGACCATAAATCCCAAAATGAACATCATGCTGTATAGAAGAAGACTTGAAACTAGCTATTGAGACCATAAACTCATTATGAAACCATTAACTGAGGTCACAATTAAAGTAAGAAGTAGGCTAATTGTTCCATAAAGTTACATACAATCTGACTTCTTTTTGCAACCAGTGGAGTCACCCCCTGCTGGACTTTTGTCAGAATGCAGGTTTAAAGCACTTCCACAATGGCTTCACTTTTAAGACCTGGAAGCTTCACGCACTATTTAATATACATCTATGACTGAATCTTTTTTTTCCAAATCGCACAGATGTAGCCTACAGTATGCACATCACATCTAATTTTGTAGTATTCCAAAGGAGAAGTTGAAAGTAGTGTCCTGTTTTGCTTCATTACAGCCTTAGTATTCTTATGAACTTTCATCATGGCTTTACAGCTCGACAATGACTAGTAATAAACATCTACACCACCAGATGATGAACAGAATTATAAAACGCACGTCATTGTTTCATATGACCAGCATTGTGGAGGAAGTGTGGCAATTTATAGCAACAGGAAGCTGTGCAGCAGGTGGTGAAATAGTGAGCCTTAATGTTGGTATGATTCATTATGGTTTGGCCATATAAATAGAAGTGTATTTACAAGTATAACTGACCAGATTGACTGACAAGTTATCTAAAAACAAACCTTTAGCATCATCACAAAATATAACACCTTTAATGAATTCAGTTGTTATGTTGTGTTAATTCATACATCAACAGGCCTGTCACTTTTGGAATAACGATGGAATTCAATCCTGCATTGTGAGTTTTTCAGTGGTGTGACAACACTTTGTTCAAATTTGATCACAGACTGAGCCTTTAATTACACTGTTCTTCCTTCTCATAACAACCATCTGTTCACGAGTTCAACAGACGTGACGAAAAAGCACTCACTACTCCTCTGAGCTTGAAACACGCATGGCGAGGGCCCAAGATTGATTAAGCGAAAGGTAACACATAGTATGACTGCAAACACCCACGCAACACATACAC
The DNA here is from genome assembly GCF_056507025.1 of Lutjanus erythropterus. Lineage (NCBI taxonomy): Eukaryota > Metazoa > Chordata > Actinopteri > Lutjaniformes > Lutjanidae > Lutjanus > Lutjanus erythropterus. The sequence continues at coordinate 46,064,126 of NC_139319.1, read as the reverse complement.
ACACATCACACAGGCACTGTAAAGGCATTTAGAAACATGTGCAGGAAGACCCGCGCACACATTCTCTCTCTTAACAGCCTTGTATTAGAAGATGACGTTTCTTTTTTGACCACAGGTTTCTGCATGAGTCAGTGGTGTAACGCCTTTTTCACTGCTTGTGATGATAATATATCACTTAACAGGCTGGTGGTGGCCGGAGGGAAAAACAAACTTCTCTAAACCTGCACTTGGAAAGAGTTTGAAATAAATGTGCAGCCATTCAGTCAGCCTGTAACACAAAGCAGGGATTCATCTCATTCCACAACAATCCATAGCGATCTCCTACAAATACTAGAATGCCAGAATAACAGTTCTTAAAATAAAGGCATTAAGTCGATGCAGTTATCTGCAAGTTACACATGTTGGCAAGTCAGAGATTAAAGGGAAAGGAAATATGAAGCGATCTGAGAGAGATTTAAAAGGATGGAGTCTTTTATCTGCCTTCATCTGTCCTTTTCTTTGCTAAATATAACTTTGTTTAAATAAAAAAAAAAATACAACTATTTGGCCAAGGCGCTGCTTGTGTAAGCTTTCTGATGTTTCTTTAGAGAAGACAAGACCTCATCTGGGTTTGCAGCTCAACATTTGAACTGACAAAATGTGAGTGGAGATGCTGCTGCTGCAGCCAGACCATTATTCCACCTGAATACAAGCCCTTAGCTGTGGAAAATCCAACAACAACACGAGTGCCCCACTGATACTGAGTGTTCAGGGCCGAGGCCGATACTGATATCAGCGGATATGCTTTACACAGAATATTCAGAATATAAAGAGGCCAACTGATTTATCTGTCAACTGATATTGGCCCAATATTGACTAATCACAGCTATAATTGGTCTCTATTGGTATCAGCATGTATGTTATCCAAATTGTGCCTATATGTTTCTTTAACATAACATCTTGCAGATTGTTTTTTTTTTTTTTTTTTTTTTTTTTTTTTTGTGTTATAGGCAATATTCTGGTATATATAAACACTATCCTCCAACATGAACATCATTGTTGTATATGTTGTTATATACATTTAACACATTTCTTAGTTCTATTTTTTCTATATATTGTTGTATATTAATAGCGCATAATTTTACATATGTTTACATACTTGTTACATTTATATTCCTGAATGGGAGCAATTGTGATGCAAACAATTTCTCTGTGGGGATCAGTTAAGTATTTCTGATTCTGATTTTTTTTTTTTCTTACTCCCTAATATCAGTATGAGCCCCAAAATTCCAGCATCAGTCAGGTTCTAATAGTATATATACATTACTACACATTTCTTGCAATGCTCACACAAAAAATGGATGACACTTGCAATAAAGATATGTAATGAAGCAAGATATTTTACAGTTTAAGATATGTATATATGAAATTAAAGTTTAGGGGAAAAAAGAAATTCAGACTCAGCAAGTTCTGCCTATAAAAATGTACCAAATAAAACAGTCAGCATTATGTTCTGTAAAAAAAAAAAAAAAAAAAAAAAAAAAAAAAAATCATATAGGCGCATATTGGACAACATATATGCCAGCACCAATGCAGTTCAATATAGCTGTGATACTGGCCGATAATATTGGTCAACCGACATATCGGTCGGGCTTTAAACAACACCCACGCATCAGAACAGCACAAGCGAAGGAGACCAGCATAAGAAAACAATGGCATGGGTGATAATTGAAAAAGGTGCTGTCATGTTGTACAGCGCGCATGCCAGGACAAGAGAGTAATCATCTTCAGATTCTAATTTTAGACCGAGCCAAGAGATCAAACAGACAATCTGACTTGAATACAGACAATAGCTAAATCAATTAGTGCAGCAGCACAAGTGCAACTGTTGGTAGTATACAGCAACAGACACACACTGCTCTGCATTGTATTAATGCCATCATGTGCAACCAGTAGGACAGTATGGATTTAAGGCAATGCAATTTATGTGTGTGTGTGTAACGGAGAGTGTGTAGAAAGAGGAACAGTGCCGAAACCACAAGATTGCACGGTGTGACTTTTAGGGGTGCTGATAACAATAATACAATAATGATACATTTTAATAATGAGCCTGTTTAACCAATTTATTGAACAAACTATTAAATCTGTAGCAGATTTGTATTTGATTTGAACAGTTTCGTGGTGTCAAAATGTGCTGTTTGTTTTATTTTTCTGAAAAAAGACTGTATTTAGAGGTACTGAAGTTGTGTTTAGCCTAAAGCAGTGTATGATAGTAGAAAAACTTCATGTCCCTTAAGTCTCCAGGACGGTTTAAAAGGCTCCACAGAGAAGTGTTAGACTTTGTAGTGACAGAAAAAGAAAAAGAAAGAAATGAGAGGGAATAGTGTGGCGTTCAAGTTCATCTGAATTGTGTTGCCACATGTCTGGAGCATCCAAACCCGCCGCTTTAGCCCTGTAGAGTCTTTAAAAGAACAATGAACCTCAGTGAAAATGGCACAAGTGTAAAAGAAAAGGAGCAGTGAACTCACCTCCTCCACGGTGAGGGGCATGCATATCCTGTACTCCTTCAGCAACATCTTCCCCCTCTGCGCGTGTCTCTTGTGTGTATTCACAATGTGTCAAAAATCAGCCGAGTAAACGCTCCCTCCGCCGACCGACGGGATGTGTGTAATACCTGGAGAGCCGTGTCAGCGCATGTGTAGAGGATGGTCAGCCCGGGTTATGAAGTGCACCCCGAGTTACGACTGAGTTCTCTCATCGGAACCAGCAGACACTTCTCTCCGGCGAGGAACGTGAAGGCAGAAATGAGCTCGGTTCAGGATTGTCCCCTCCTATCACACCGAGGAGGAGTCAAGCTAGAAACAAGCAGCGAGCGACAGGACCGGAAAATCTAGCATCTGGAACTTCAAAATAAGAGTGTGAACTTTGTCACGTCCGAAAAATAATGAACGGACTGGATTCCCTACACATGTAACATTGTCAGACTTCAAGTAGATATCTAAATATATCCGTTAGTTTTAGTCTTAAGTATGAGTATGGCGCAATGAATTCTGGGTAAATTAAAGACCTTTTCAGAATGTAATGAATGGCCAATTGTCACTGCCTGTCAACAGTTTTACAGTCTTTATAATAGTGACCTATGGGGGGAAATGTTTTTTAGGCCAGTTGGGAAAATTTGCTGCAATACTATGAGCAGCCACCGGGAAAAGAATTGCAGTAGTGCTGAGCAGCAAAGCTCTTGCTCATTCTGTAATAAATCTACACATTTACCCCAGCAGAAAATATGTGTCTTAACAGTTACAAGGACATTTTACTTTGAGAGGTGTGCAAAGAGTGTAACAATACAAAAAACACTGATATGGAAAAAAATTGCAGTGACATTAAACAGTGTTAATACCACTGTTGAGAGAAGCATCAAAGATTAAAGAGATTGCTCTCTCTATAACAATGTTAGCAAACTACAAATTATGAGCCAGGTTTTCATCTTTTTTGTTGTTGGGTGCTACTGATCAGCTGGTGGCACTGAATGTTAATGTGGTAACCTGGTTCTTTGGTTTACAATTGGTCAGTTTATTTTTGTGAAATGGTCTAACTTGCAACAGATTAATCCATTAGCAAGATTAAGACTAGTCTAACAGTACAGACTTGTCTAAAATGTCTTTATGAAATTATACCCTCTAACCAAAGGTCACTGTGACCTCATTAAAAATAACTCGGCTATAACTCAAGAATTCTTAGACTAATTGTGACAACATTACACACACATAGGTTTAAATGATGGGGTGATGACATTTTATATCCAAAAGGTCAAAGGTCAAACTCAACTCACATCATAATGTTCTCTCTCTAACAGTCCTCTGCCCTTGTCTGTAAAAAATAGTCTGTAAGTGAAGACAGCATGTTTCTCACTGGAAATTATTCCTGGCATAATCTGCCAAAAATGCACTTAATAACTTTCATTAAATTCCTTCAAAGTTACAGGTCAATAGTGGTAAGTTCCATATTAAATTCCTTCAAAGTCTTCACTACAGACATTATATGAGTCTAGACAGACATGGATGTAAACTGTAACTTGACTGGTTGGTGGAGACAAACAACTGTGAGGCAGTAATTGTATTTTTTGACTGCTCTGTTTTATACGACCACTGACAGCTGACTTCTCACTCTTCTTAACCTGCACTAGGGGCCGCAAGTGATCAACAACTGCTTCAGTTTGAAATCTTGCTTCAGCTCAAGACAACATATGTGGAGGTCATATTAATGTTACCAAAACTTTGCAAATCTCTGCTGGTTGCATCTGTGGTGGTACTGCAGTAGGTGCTTCACCATCTGTTGCCTGACAGAGATTTGCACTATACTGAGTGACCACTTCTGATTTTGAAATAACGCACTAACCCTTTAAAGTTCTTCATGGTCATTGGTCAAAGAGGTCAGTGGAGAAAGGTAAATGGACAAAGGCATACGATAAATAAGATTTCTTACTTTTTTGTTTTAATTTCATGATTTATGTCAGAATTTGAACATAAAAACTGATTACACTGAATAGCTGAAATTACACCAGTAATACAGTGACATCCATGTACAAATATCATTGGTGTTATCTTCTTCATTAATATTACTACATGTTTTTTAAGTGATGTGATATTATAAATGTTTTTTCTTTTACTTTTTAGCAATATATTGTTTGCTGATTGGTGATATAATCATTAGTTGATATTTAAGACTTAGTATCAAGCACTTTGTTTTTCAGTTATCAATGGTTTTATAGACAATTGATGGTGCAACTGATAAACAAATTCATACAATGCTGTTTAAACATGCACAATTTTATTAAAAATGTGAATAATATAAATAAATAAATAAAACAAAACATTCAGGTTGTAATAAGAAATATATATATATATTTGAAACATTTAATGTTGTTGCCGTAAGAGGTAACACAAATGACAAAGAAATGGCATGTCAAATGTTAAAAATAATAAAAACACATGAAGCTCTACTTGTTGTGAATTCATCAAGTTTCAAAGTTTTTGAAGTTGTAACTATTAAATAGGTTTTAAGTGAGTAAAAGGTAATTAAAGTACAATCCAGCATATTTGTATCACCAATTAACCAAAACTAACATTTTGCATTTTGCTGTTTGGCATGTCTGTGGGCCACATGGGACATTATATTGACTGAGTGGCCTGCCCATAGTAGGAAATCATAAGTATAAAAATTAAATAAAATAATATGCAGGTAAAGGTGAACATGAAATAAAAAAATATATAAAAACATAAAGTTTTTGGAACTTTTCAAACAACTGTTAAGTGAAGTCAGTCACATTTCCAATATGACAATTCTGGCATACTGACTGACTTTTTAAGTCATTCTTTAAAAGGACCAATATTTTGAAAAACGTCTGACCGGATGTGACATTGCTTTACGCCAGCTGCCACACTCGAGTCTCCTCCACAGACCGTACCGTTAGAAGTAAATATCCAAATTGCTGATAAAGACAATGTGCTTTTCAAAGCGGTGTTCCGTGAAACTGCCCTCCCCAAGACACTCAACTTCTGAAGTTATTGTCGTCAGAGTTATTACGACAAACTGAGCCACTGAGCCGTGGAAAATTAAGTCTCTGCTTTCTCGGCTTTTTCTTCTTCTACTTCTACAGCAGCCTTGAAGAGGCATCGGAAAATTTAAGCGGTTAACAGCAGCCCCAGCCCCCCTTTCCCCCCGCTGCTCGGCCCGCTGAAATACGACGCTGTACTTAGTGGAAACATCGTCTGAGTCGACCACAGCTCAGGAAACATCAGTTCTCAGCTTCACACTGCTGCTACATCTGTGTAACCCCTCTGCATTACAGTCTCACGGAGGCTACGTGGTTCACGTGAGGGCCAATGCTGTGACAGTAAAGAGCTGCGCTTTCTTGACAGGCGGTTTGACAGCAGCAGTCACATTACAGGCAGCACAGCAGCATCTTCAGAAACAGAAATACTTATTTGATCCCCAGGGAGAAATGTTGAAAATATACTCATACTTAGTTACTTCTAAAATCATAATTGAATACTGAGTACAATTTGAATTAATACCCAAACCTTTCATCATTTTGTAGCCAATAAACATTAAAAAAAGTAACCAATACTCTGAGTAGTTTTTGACATACTTTGTATTTTTCTAACACCAGTACTTTTACTTGAGTAATTGAGTAATATTTTAGTAATCAGTACAGTACAGATCAGTCAGTAGTCACTTGACTTCCATCCAATTAAGCCTTTGACATTGAAAATATCAGACAGGAGGCAGAAAGGCATAGGAAAAAAAAGCAGGAAGTAGGGGAGACCAGGAACAATTGTAACTTTTTTTACATTTACCTTCATAACCCAGTAGTTGGGGCAGTTGTAACAGTCGTTGAGGGCAAATGTGACACTGAAAAAATAGATGTGTCTCAAATAAAATCTCACCTCTAAGTAATTGCTGCTGTGGTATCTAATAATGTTACCTTAGATTTTTTTATGGCATATAGTTTTGTATGCATTCAAAGCAAACGTCTATTTCTATTTTTACAGACGACTAGGCTACTATTCTATTGGTAACTAGATTTTAAAGTCTGTGTAAATCAACAATAAATATGTGTTGTGATGTTGCACCATAGAAACATGTTATTAATCACCCAGACAAATTTGAATGATCAGAAAAGCTCAAGGTATATAAAATTAGGTCTCAAAATCATGAAAAAAATAAGCAGTTTCCTCTGCTCTGAATCACTGGGGGTGTGTCTGCTCCACTGTCTTAGTGTCCAACACCACTACGACCTGAAACATGGACACTCAGTTCAGCAGCTTTATTGGACATGTCCAGACATGTTTGAGTCACCAGAGCCAGAGGATGGTGACAGGATGGTATTTATTTTTACTTCTGTGTCGGGTTGTTGGAACTGAAGTGAGCTGAAGTGAACTGCTGGGCTGATTTGGACTGGGAGAGTCACTGAAGGTACGTTTGTAATCCACCCAAATTAAAGCTCACCTCAAAGTCATCACATTCACACATGCACACATCACTAGATCAGTCTCCCATGCACTTATCCCAGTACCGTCTTATAAAAATAGCTATGGACAGAGATTCATTTTTCACACATACACCAAACTCTGGAGTGAGATCACATCGTATATTAGAACATAATTATAACCTTTGCTATATATTTTAAACGTGTATAAATGCTATCTGATGGAAGGACACACTTGCAATCACTGATTTAACCCATAATCTGTGCACACTTAATTTACGCCTCTCTATATGTCCATGTTGCAGTTTGTCTTCTTGTTTTTTGTTGAGTGTCTCTGTTTTGTGGTGTGATTTTGTCAGGAACAGGAACCTGCTGTAAACCAGTTTTAACTGAGTCATGCCTGTTTGAACTGCAACTGATTTTTATTATATTATTCCTTAAGATTTTTTTTTGTATATGGTGTCAGGTATCATATCTATTAATTAAAGTTAATTTTACATTTAAATTGATTCACTATTTAAATACTTAAATTGATCATTTTCAGAAGACAGAGACAAGTATGTCAACACAGACTAAGAAGGTGCTTACATTGGGTCATATGGCTCATGAATAGTTGCATCATAGTGTTACAATTTCCTTCAATCTTGCAATCATGACAGCCATATTTGCAAACTAGCAACACCTATTTTAGCATAGTTTGTTCATGTTTGTTGTTAACAACTAACTTAAAGATAAAACTGATGTAAGTTTAAATATCACTTGTCATCTAAACTTAAGACATCCAAAGAAATAAACTGTGCATCATAAAGTAACTCTTCTTGTTGTAAACTTCTGCAGAGGTGAAATGATCCTGCTCCTGCTCTACAGCGTGTCATCACTGTAGCTTGTTTCTGATTGGAGGAATGAAGTGTGTGAAAATTGCCCGTAGTCTCTCCTAAATATAATCCAGTACAGACTGGCAGAGCAACACTAAGGATGATAATTGTGTTTGTTGATGTGTATTGTACAGCCTGCAGCTCATCATTGGATGCAGTGGATCTGCATGCAATTATTAGATGACTTTTGGCTCATACTTTTTTTTAAAAAATCATGCTTTTTTCATATATTATTTGATGCGATCAGGCTTCAGATGCATTTTAATGTCTGCAGTAAGTGAATATTAACATAATTTACTTGCAGCAAATGGTGACGTCTGCTGAAACTTTTCTCACCCGCTGTTCTCAGTCCTGGTTTAAAGTAATTCACTTTTCAACAGTTTGGCGTTTTCTGTAGTTTGGGATTTCTACTGACAAACAAGGATTTAAGTCAGTGACACTGATTTTATTGCCCAAGCATACATAAATACTTCCCTGCCAGGCCAAAAAAAAAAGTTCTTCAAAGTACAGCTGAGTGACACGAGAGATAAGCCTGTATCTGTGATGACAGCACGCTTATGAATAAAATTAGTCACACTTTTGCGTACTGTCCGTCTTGACAAAAATAGAGACAGCAACACATTAATAACCGGTCACTTTTAATTAAAGCAGGAGTTGCATAGCTGCCTTCATTGACACCTGTGATTTATTGTATTTGGGTCGACTCAGCAAAATTCACGCTCATAATTCTGTTTTGAAGATGCTGACTGAACAGTATTGGGCGCTGTCAGTGAGCATTCAGCGTTTCCCCCCCAGAAATATATTCATGCAGGGTGGCAAAGGCTCTGAAACAGCAAGTGGATTGAAACTCTCCTCCTGTATGAGCAGCTCCTTAAAGGGATAGTTCACCCAAAAATGAAATGTTGCAGAATCTCCCAAACAGTGTAAGTGAACGATGAATGATTTTCAAACGTAAAAAAAAACAACTGGGAAAAAAACATAAAATTCCTCGATACTGCTTGTCCAAGTCTCCTAAAGCCCCAACATACCGACCTTCAGTTGGAATGAAGGTGTGTAGATACTGACTGAACTATCCCTTTAAAGCAAGGACATCATTTACTGAGACTCTGGGACACATTACTGCCTCTACATGTAGAAACAGTTTGCATAGAAATTAAATGAATAGAATATGCAATAAAATATCTTACACATGTAGCTTATACTGGAAGAGACATTAAAGTTAATCAGTTATCAGATTTGAGATTAAAGGCATTTGTCATTGGTTAACTTTTACTTCATGTATTTCTGCAGGCTAACTGTTTTAAAGCTCTGATCGATTAGTTTCATTAACAGCACAAATCTTATATGAAAGTTTTCCCATTTGTGTCGTGTAACAGCAAATTAAATGGACATTATGGATTAAATGAGTCATATTCACAATGATATCATTTACATAATGGCATTACAGAAAACTCTCCCCATTGCCACGGTGATATAGCCACATGAGACTATGAGAAATAATGTAACTGAAGTGTAAAGTTTATCAGAGCTCACTGAAATAAACACTACAGTTTAAATGTATTCACTCATGTGGCTTCAAAGCAATTGAGGCAATGTGGAAACTGTAAAAATATACTTTTTGTGATCAGTTTTTTATTGAATTTTCATATAAACGTCACATCTTGCAGACAAAAAGCAAGAAAAAAAATCAATAATCAAATATCATATAAATTAAATTAATATTCCTACAATTTTAAGCACCGTAATCTAATTCACAATCTAGAGTTTAATTAGCAGTTCCATAAAGAATTCATCTAAATATTACGTACATGCTATGTACATATAGTCTCCTCACTTTACCATACATTTCTCTGTCTTGTCCTTAGAGCTGAAGGATGTTTGTTCATACAAAGACACTTTTGCTAACTCTGAGAACCATTCCTGAAAAGACAGCGCACATGAGTTCCTCCAGTTTCACATTATAATTTGCTTTCCCACCATTATGCTGGTCTGAATAAAATGGAGTAAATCCTTATCTCCAAGGTGAGATGTCATTTGTGGGCCGCAGAGAACGTAAAGCCTCGGTTCAAATTTGTTTTAACTCAAGAAGATGTCAAGTCTGCCTTCAAAATTTTAAGTTGACTGAATTCAAAAAGACAAGTGGAGGTAATTTTGTAAAGCTTCAAAATAAAGAAACTTTTCTTGCCGAATAAACTTCATATTAATTCAGCTGTACTTGGCGAAACATGTTCAATAAGCTCAAGATATCAAGTTGAACCAACAAACATTTGATTCTCTTGTGCATTTTCCTTAGTCACTTCTTCATTACATCTGCACTTGCTTCTGTTGGAACTACTTTGTTTCAGCATTGATGCAAAGAAAATGTGTGAAACTGCCCCTAATTCATTTTCAAAATCAAATTTGAAGTGTAAACTTTATCTTAGATTACAATGTTTTTTTATTGTAGAAACAAACAACACAATGTCTTAAAATGCTGTAATTTATAATGATCCTAGTTTTTGTCATTTATTGACTATAGAGATTTTATTATTTTAAATGTAAAAATTTAAAAAATATACTTTAAAAAGTTGGGGGTCTGTGGTCAAATGTGCATTACTGTGGAGGTCTTTGATATTAAAAAGTTTGGAAGCCCCTGATCCAGGCTATTAAACTGAGACACACAGCAATTTGTTTTCTTCAAACTATAAAAAAGTCTCAAACAATGCATGCTGGGAAGTCTGCTAATATACTGATTTTCATTTTTTTTTTTTTTAATTTAATGAGTTGAGTCAACTGTGCACAGTACATTCATTCAACTCATCATTTCAAGTCAAAAGATTTGAAGGTAGAAGAACTCATTTTTAAAAGTTCTGAAGTTCTGAAAATAAGAACTAGGAATTTTAAGAATTAACTTGACTAAATAAAATGTGCATATTTAAGTCAAGTTAAGCTAAGGAGAAAAGATTAGTTAATTCCACTAAATTCCTGCATGATTTTTGGTAACGCTTCAATTTTCAGGTCCAATAACTTTGTGGTAAATAGGTTGAAATTACTAAGTAATATATGTGGAATTTCTTAGAAATCATAGTAAGTTTGTGATAATGAACATGTACTATTTTCTTGTAGTTGCTAAAGCATATTAGAAACTCTTCAGAATATAACTGCAAATCACTCTGAGATTGTATCATTGCATGCAAGTAGGTGGCTTTGAAACCAACTACATGAAGATGATACTGGCTAATTATTACATACTTAACTGTGAAATTTTAGGGGTAATTTTGTAAGAAATTTCAAACATGTTGCTCAGTAAATTACCACCCACTACATGAAAACGGTTTTTGCTAATTAATACATAATTAACTATGAAATTAGGGGGTAATTTGGAGGTACTTTTCTGAGAAACTTCATGTACTACTTGATGCTATTACTTAGTAATTACCTCCTGTTTACCATGAAATTATGGGACATTTAATTTGAAGTGTTACTGTTTTTTTTGATAGTATGGACTAGTAGGTGTGATATGAATGTATTATTGAGTTATCTCATCATACTAGTTAGATACAGTACTATGTGCACATGTTGTACTGTTCTTGTACAGTTTGTGTAGATTACTGTGCACATTGTACATTTCATTGACATTGCATTTTTTTCTTTTAGACTGATAATGAAATCAGTGCTCAATGCTGATGTGTTTTCATCATAAAAGGATGAACAACACTGCAGAGTTTTAAAATAGCAAGTAAACGGTTTTGACAAAGGGACGAAAAGGGGAAAACTTAAGCAGCGGTGAGGTCCTCTTCTTCTATCAGGGTTACAAAAACATCCTATGTCCCGTCTTACAACTGCCTATAAGTTTTGCAGACACGTCTTAGATAAACACGACGTCCCACAAGATGCCTCCAGACATCTTGATAAAAGATGTGTGTAATCAAACAAAGTTTTCATTCATGTTCCTCTGACGCATAGCACTTTGTTTTTGATTAAGCCATGCCTGTATTTCACATCTGACTGTCTGTTTTTATCTTAACCTAAAACCCTCAGGCTTAAATGCCACGGGACAGTGACAAGGCTTTCATGTGAGTTGAACCTCAGAATCAGCAGGCTGTGACCTGATGATGACCTAGCTGTTTCAATAAGGTCTGTGTTGATTAGAAAGATTAGAGATTAGAGTCTGATGTCATCTGAACTGCCTCGCTGCATCAATAATACCAAACAAATCTGTAAGCTGTAAGCAAAGTAGCCAAATAGGCCTGCCTCTGTCCCACTTTTTACCCTCAGCCGGGAGGAGGGTATTGAAACTGTGTTGAGAGTGATGAAAATTTAAGGAATAGTTCACCCCGTAATAAAAATACATTTTTTTTTAACCCTGGCCTGTAGAGTTATTTATGTAGATTTTTTTTCTTTGTTTGAGTTGCAGAGTTTTGGAGATATCAGCTGTAGAGATGTCTGCCTTCTCTTCAGTATAATGGGACTAAGTGGCACTCAGCTTGTGGTGCTCAAAGTGGTAAAAAAAAAAAAAAAAAAAAAGCAAAAAAAAACCAAACACACTTTTTAAAAATTTAAAACCAGTGTCTCTTTCCAGAAATCATGACCCGGTTACTTACTAATCCACAGACCTTGTCATGTAGGAACTACTTTCTTTCAGCAGTAGAATATACCCTGACTATTTTAGTTTTTTATCTACCGAAGCTACTTTCTTTTTTACTAGAAGGAAAGTACATAGTCCCTACACTCTGTAAAACAAACAAAAAAAAAAGTTGAGTAAACGCAAAATTTCAAGGCAGTGTAGTGAGACAGATTTTTTTGAGTTTTGATCTCAACTCAAATTCTTAAGTTTTGAGAAAGTTTATCTTTTGTTGTGACAATATACTTTTTTCCTTCGGAAACGCTTAAGCTTTTGGAAACTCAAAACATTCAATTCAATTCATTGAAGTGAATGTAAATGTTAGATAATAGGTCAGCAAAACTTTTAAAACTATTTCAATACTTGAGAGTTTGAGATGGGCTCAAAACTCGGAAATCTATTGCAGTGTACGTTCCTTTGAAATTTTAAATCGTCTCAACTTTTTTTTTTTTTTTTTTTTAAGTGAATGAAACTGTACCTCACCTGGAAAGTAGACAAGATCAGACGGCCAGCAAAAAGCTGCAGTCAAGTCGGACAGTTTCTAGCAACCCTCTGACAATATACAGGAAGTGACAAAATATCAACATCCTGTTAGAACAACCTGTAGGCTACCTGTAGTTTACAGACATTTGGATTACTGACGATGGCCGAAGAAATAGTGTATGTGTTTCTGATCGCCGATGAAGTGGAGGCAGAGGAGATCCCTCTTCTTTTACATGAAGATGGACTTGAACAGAAAAGGTTGTTTCATGTAAATAATTTAAATGTACCAGAGTATGTGGTCCCTATGACAGTCCATTTAGTCCATCCATCCATCCATCCAACGTCTTCCGCTTATCCGGGGCCGGGTCGCGGGGGCAGCAGTCTGAGCAGGGACACCCAGACTTCCCTCTCCCTGGACACTTCCTCCAGGTCTTCCAGAGGGACCCCAAGGCGTTCCCAGGCCAGCCGAGTGACATAGTCACTCCAGCGTGTCCTGGGTCTTCCCCGGGGCCTCCTCCCAGTGGGGCATGCCCGGAACACCTCCCCAGGGAGGCGCCCAGGAGGCGATGTAGATGCCCGAGCCACCTCAGCTGACTCCTCTCGACATGGAGGAGCAGCGGCTCTACTTTGAGCTCCTCCCGGGTGACAGAGCTCCTCACCCTATCTCTAAGGGAGCAACCCGCCACCCTGCAGAGGAAACTCATTTCAGCCGCTTGTATCCAAGATCTTCTTCTTACAGTCATGACCCAAGTTCATGACCATAGATGAGGGTAGGAATGTAGATTGACCGGAAAATCGAGAGCTTCGCCTTTCGGCTCAGCTCCTTCTTTCCCACGACAGATTGGTGCAACGACCGCATTACTGCTGCCACCGCACCAATCCATCTGTCACTCCCACGCTCCATCCTCCCCTCACTCGTAAACAAGACCCCAAGATACTTGAACTCCTCCACTTCAGACAGGAACTCTCCTCCAAACTGGAGGGAGCAAGCCACCTTTTTCCGGTTGAGAACCATGGCCTCGGATTTGGAGGTGCTGATTCTCATCCCAGCCACTTTGCACTCGGCTGCAAACCGCCCCAGTACAAGCTGAAGGTCCTGGTTCAAAGGAGCCAACAGGACAACATCATCCGCAAAAAGCAGAGATGAAATCCTGTGGTGCCCGAACCGGACTCCCTCTGGCCCCTGGCTGCACTTAGAAATTCTGTCCATAAAAATAATGAACAGAACTGGTGACAAAGGGCAGCCCTGCCTGAGTCCAACATGCACCGGGAACAGGTCTGACTTACTGCCGGCAATACGAACCAAGCTCCTGCTCCAGTCATACAGTGACCCGAACTCCATACTCCCAAAGCACCTCCCACAGAATGCCACGAGGGACACAGTCGAATGCCTTCTTCAAGTCCACAAAACACATGTGGACTGGTGGACTTCTGCAACCACCCGGGCCACAGCGCGCTTGGCCTGCCGGTACCCGTCGGCTGCCTCAGGAGTCCCACGAGCTAACCAAGCTCGATAAGACTTCTTCAGCCTGACGGCATCCCTTACCTCCGGTGTCCACCACCGGGTTTGGGGATTGCCGCCGCGACAGGCACCAGAGACCTTATGGCCACAGCTCCGAATGGCTGCGTCAACAACAACAATCCAACTCACCACCAGGTGGTGATCAGTTGACAGCTGAACCCCTCTCTTTACCCGAGTGTCCAAGACACACGGCCAGAGGTCAGTTGACACGACCACAAAGTCCCTCCGACCTAGGGCGTCCCTGTGCCACATGCACTGATGGACACCCTTATGCTTGAACATGGTGTTCGTTATGGACAAACTGTGACTAGCACAGAAGTCCAATAACAGAACACCACTTGGGTTCAGATTGGGGGGGCCATTCCTCCCAATCACGCCCCTCCAGGTAACACTGTCACCACCCATGTGAGCGTTGAAGTCCCCTAGCAGAATGACAGAGTCCCCAGTCGGAGCACTTTCCAGCACCCGTCCCAAGGTCTCCGAGAAAGCCAGGTACTCTGCACTGCAATTCGGCCCATAGGCCGAGACAACAGTGAGGCACCTATCCCCGACCCGAAGGTGCAGGGCGACGACCCTCTCGTTCACCAGGGAAAACAACACATGGCGGCTGAGCTGGGGGGCTATAAGCAAGCCCACACCAGCCCTCTCACCGTGGGCAACTCCAAAGTAGAAGAGTCCAGCCTCTCTCAAGGAGTTGGGTTCCGACTGTGGGTGAAGGTGAGCCTGACTATCTCTTGCCGGTACTGCTCAACCTCCCGCACTAGCTCAGGCTCCTTTCCCCCCAGCAAGGTGACATTCCATGTCCCCACTGTGAGATTCCATGTCCTGGGATTGGGTCGTCGGGGCCCCCGCCCACAACTGCCACTCAAACCACATTGCATCGGCCCCTTCTGAATCCTCCCACGGGTGATGGGCCTACGGGAAGGCGGGCCCATGTCACTCCTTCGGGCTGGGCCCGGCCGGGTCCCGTAGGCAAAGACCCAGCCACCAGGCGCTCGCCTGCGAGCCCCGACCCTAGCCCTGGCTCCAGGGTGGGGCCCCAGTAACACCAATCCGGGTGATGCAAACATCCCTGATGTTGAACTATTCATTGGGGGCGTTGGAACTGCTCTTAGTCTGACCTATCACCTAGGACCTGTTTGCCTTGGGAGATCCTACCAGGGGCAACAAGCCCCCGACAACATAGCTCCTAAGATCATTCAGGTTCTCAAACCCCTCCACCACAATAAGGTGATGGTTCAAGGAGGGGAGTCCATTTAGTCTAGTGCCTTATATAATATTTTTTTCATTATCGCGTCCAATGAAAACTACATATCTCTATATTTTAATGACAATCAAGTTATCAATGGATTTAAAAATTCTCATACATTCATTCATCCATTCATTTTCTGTAACCGCTTATTCTGTAAGGGTCGCGGGCTGCTGGAGCCTGTCCCAGCTGACATTGGGCGAGAGGTGGGGAACACCCTGGACAAGTCGCCAGTTCATCACAGGACTGACACATAGACAGACAACCACTCACACTCACATTCACACCTACAGGCAATTTAGAGTCACCAATTAACCTAGACTGTGGACTGTGGGAGGAAGCCGGAGAACCTGGAGAGAACCCACGCAGACACGGGGAGAACATGTAAACTCCCCACAGAAAGGCCCTGCCCCAGCCGGGGAGCTGGGGGATCAAACTCAGGACCTTCTTGCTGTGAGGCGACAGTGCTAACCACTGCACCACCGTGCCGCCCAAATTCTCATACAGCTTAGTCAAATTAAAATGCTCTGAAAAGAACTGAATGATCTGAGAGTTTTATTGTCACTAAGGTTAAAACAAGGTTGTATTTCATATTTCACATAAAGGTGACATTATGGAGATACATGGTTTGCATTGGTCAACAATAATATCAATTGAGTAGCTGCTCTTGAAGACCAATGAGTTCATTAGAATGCCATATAGGATCTGTTTCATTATTCTTTCCAAAAATACCTCTTTTTGTTGAGGAAGTTATTCCTCTGTATAGTGTGACTGACTTCAAAAGTCATTTCAAGGCCAAAGTTTTATCAGTGATATATGCATGATAGTCTGATTATTTTCTCTTTTTCACATGCTAGGACATTATTACCACATTGGGACCAATTCTACTGGAACAGACAGGAAACAAACTTACCACTGTCTAACAGTGTTCTTGCCTGTCTGTGGACACTGTCTAACCAGGAATCATATAGAGGTGTGGCAGATAGATTTAATATCTCAAAATCCACCATATCTGTTCATCTCCATCACTTTTGCTCTTTGGTCAATACCCATATGTCCCATAACATTACATGGCCCACAGGAGAGGCACTTCACACATCCCAGTTGAAATTTCACACCGCTGGATTCCCAAATACAGTCTGCGCTGTTGACAGATGCCACATTCCCATCATAAAACCACAAAGCAATAACCCCATAGCCTACTATAACTGCAAGCAGTTCTATTCTGTTATTCTCACGGGCTTCTGCGACATTGGACGGCGCTTTTGCCATGTCAGCGTGGGTCACCCAGGCAGTTGGCATGATTCAAGAGCATTTCGGAACATAGATGACAGCTCCTGGAAGAAGATCCCCAGGTCCTGATCCCAGAAGGAATGTACATCATTGGTGATTCTGCTTATCCTCTGATGCTTCAACTGATGCAGCCCTACAGAGATAATGGGCACCTAACCGCCAGACAGAGGCGCTTCAATAGAAAGCTCAACGCAGCTTGTGTAGTTATTGAGCATGCTTTTGGCATCCTAAAATCGAAGTTCAGGAGAGTCAAGTGTCTTCACGTGACGGAGGTGGCACATGTCAGTGCAGCAGTTACAACATGTTTCACCAGCTTGATGAAGATGAGGGTCTTCTTCAACTTGGACAGGACATTGACGATCCACATCCACCACAGCCCAACAACCAAGATGCATCCCATTACCGAGATATGATTTGTGCCCACATTTAAGGATACACTATCACTCATTCCATTTTCATTTTAGTGGTTTCGTTTCTTTACAGTTTTTCTGAGCTGGTGTGTAGTATGCTACAGGATGATGTGAGACACTCAGGTCAATTCTCAAGATTATAATGGAAATCAAAGTACCTTGTAATATTGTCTAAGGCATTAAGTTAATTACCTTTTGACTGAAGTGTCTCTACATCATCAAGACTTCTGCTGTGCCTCCACGTGGCAGCTCATGGCAACTGGGTGTTAAGAACCCAGGCAAGATCAGCAGGGGATCTCGGAGTATCAGTGGTCCCCAGAGGCCAGTTCAGCTGTGAACCAGCAACCACTGCTCTCTTTGCAGAGTTTAAGCTCCTTGATGAGATATTTAAAAAAAGATGTCAGAACTTCAATAGTAAATCAATTAAAAAGGGTTTACAATTTCAGTAATTGAAATCAAAGGCAGAAGCTGTGATTCTCACAGTATTTTTCTCTTCACCCCTGCCTACTTCTGGCATCCAGCACACATCAGAAGAAAATGCCACTTCAGGGACAACACAGCATAGCAAAGAATTGTAAAATGTAGCTGACAGTTCTTTGGGCATAAAAAGTTTAAATCAAAGTGTGAACTTAAAAGTGAATCAAGACACCCCTAATTTAAAAAAGACAGACGTAAATATCATGTAACATTTTTATTTTTGGTTGCTGTCTTTCAAGAGTTCAGTAATTTGGTCCTGTTTCTTCATGCATATTGCATATTTTATTCTAATCCTTATATTACAGACAAGCAGTCACTGTACCTATCTGGGATTCAGGGACCTCTGGATGTGATGGTGGAGATGGGACTGAAGAGGTTGACTGCTGTGGACATGTTTTTGCTGGGTGAGTATAACTGGTGGCTGACTCTGCACTTGAGTGTAGGAGGTGGTAGTATATGGTTGCTGCGCAGCTATTTGTGGATTTACTTCAGAGAAATAAATACAGAAAATTGAAAGGAATTATACTAAAGTTTTTAAGTTAATTCATTTTTGCCATAATAAAGAGAATTTACCTTCACTGTGTCCTGCAGCTCTTACTTGCTCTGCTATTTCAGTTGCATACTGATTATCTGGAACAGTGTTTCCCAACCCTGGTCCTCAAGGCACACTGTCCTGCATGTTTTAGATGATTCCCTGCTCCAACACACCTCATTCAAATGATCAGGTTGTTATCAGGCTTCTGCAGAGGCTTGATGATGAGCTGATCATTTGAATCAGGTGTGTTGGAGCACGGAAACATCTAAAACATGCAGGACAGTGTACCTTGAGGACCGAGGTTGGGAAACACTTATCTGGAAGACAGATCTCATTTAATTATTGCCATCCAAATTTTAAATGTTACTAAAATATCATAGATTTACTTTTTACTCACCAGTTGCAAGTCTTTCTGCAGTTTCTCTGCTCATATGCAATCGAATTATGCCTTTATTGTCCCTCGAGGTAACTATGAATTTATCCATTGTTGCCATTTCTGTAGGTACCTTGTATACCCAATTGGATAACGAGAAATTACCACACAGCTGCTTCAAAGGTAGTGGATCTATTGTGTGGCAACCCAATGCAATTGACAGCAGATTGCAGCCATCGCAATGATTGCTGTTGTGTGTTTTGATGATTCAAAAATGTATGCTTTACTGCAATTGTCCAATAAATAACCAATAAATTTATCAAAACTGAACTTAGACTCAGTGTGAATCATTTCTCTTTAGAAGTTACTGGTGTGATATGTAATCAAATTTAACAAGTATCCATGAATTGATACTTTTTAGTTTTGTGGTAATACAGTATAACTAGGCTTTCTTAGTCCTTACTGATTTATATTAATTTGTATTTAAATATATAAGAAAAATGGTGAAATCTGGGTAATACATATTCTTACATACTTCAACTTTGTTACAAATTCAACAAAGGAGAGGACCCAAAAGCAGACAACACGAGGGAACTAGCTCAAGAAAGTTTTAATGAAATTAAACAAATGAAACAAGGGCTTACACAGATAAAGAGAAGTAAAAATCCAAGGTCCAATAAAACAGAACCCACAAAAAGGCAAACTCAAAAAAACAACCCAGGGAAAAAATAACATGGGAGAAACTTGGGAGGGAGACACAGGGGATGCAGGCTGACTGACATACAAACACAACAAACTGACACTGACACAGAGAAACACAGGGGCTAAATAGACAGAACTAATGAGAGACAGGTGGACAAACAGGTGACGCTAATGACAATCAAAAAGAGCGGGAAAACAGACAAAGACAGGAAGTAAAAACAAGACACACGAGGGAGAACCAAGACTACAAAATAAAACAGGAAGTGACCAACAAAATTTCCAAACCATAAGAAACTTATTTGATAGCAATAACTAACTTCTACACTTGATTAATCCACAACAAGTAGAGCTTAATTGCCTTTTCTTTCTCATTGGTGTTATATAAAATGTTACATCATTACATGTTTATAAAATATTTTGTCTCATTACAACTTGAATAAAATGAAGGCAGTGTAGTGCAAAAGAAGACAAATATTAGATTTACATTTACATAAACACACACACACACACACACGCACACACACACACACACACACACACACACACACACACACACACACACACACACACACACATAATTACAACATACATAATCATACATAATAACATAAATAATTTTGGGTGATTGATATTTATTCAGTATTATTACTGATGACTAGTTATTTTTCTACCATTTCTATTTAATGTATGTAATGTTAATGTAAATGTGAATGTGATTTAATTAATGTAAAAACATTTTAAAATGAAATCTAACCTGTATGTTCCATGTATGGACAAAGTGACAAGACAGTTCCTTAAATTTGGCATTATTATAATCGACCACACAAGATTTGTTTGTGAACATTTATTGCACAAAATGTAATATCTCTATTTGACAGGAAAATGGGTTTTTATACAAAATGTGGCATGTGTTGTCAAAACCAAGCACCAATCAGCTCGCTGCTCAGGACACAGTCAGGTGTTTCCCATCATGCCATGGGTCTTGCAGTCGGTGGAAAGCAACTGTGGCGCCTGGCTCCAGAAACTGCGGCCACCTCAATCTCGTGAGGTTATCGTTGCCCATGTGTGCATGACGTCAGAGCAAGTCAGGATCAAGTCGGACCCAAATCTAACCAGCATGCATTGTGCGCCAACCGCCACTGATCAATTCTGCGCATGCCTGGCTCATCCCAAACGTATCTATTGTCTGTGGCAGGCACAGCATTGTGAGTGGGCCTAACAGGCCTGGGCCCACCCACTTGTACAACACCTTAAATGACTGGGAGAAAATAGCTTTTCTTAACTTTTATTTTCAATTATTAAAATCTGCATTTTAATACACACTTAAGACAAAAAAGTTTCCATTTGAAGACAACATTTATTCAGCTATTATCGCATGTGAGGTCTGGACCGTCGTATACGCACGTCACACTATGGCGGTTGTCCAGCAGAAAATGATGCCTGATGTACTGAGGAAAACTTAGCACTGTCTTATTTTATACCTGCAAATGCATTTCTCATCGAAACTAGAAAATGTAGACAATACAGGAGGTAGAGCTAAATATTCCTGCCTGACTTGATTGTCTTCAGATCACTTTCACAGCAGAGACTGTTAAATTTCTGAATGAACAGAGGAGCGCACTGCTCTCTCGCCTGTTAAAAGTAATTGTAGCTCACTCATTATTCTGTTTCTCCCTCTCCTTGTGATCAATTTAGAGAATAATCCAGCCAGATTAAACAAAAATGCATAGAAAGGAATTCAGATCATAGTTTTATTAATGAATTGATGACTTGTTATTGTGATTATTGTTTTGAAATCACAAAACCAAGTACAGCATGAGCCGAGTGCTATCTAGTCTCAATATATTTAAGAGAAGGCAGACATCTCTACAGCTGCTATCTCCCGAGCTCTACAACTCAAACTAAAAAAACCTAGATGGATGAATAGCACTACAGCCCAGGGGGAAAATATACATTTTTGATTTTGGGGTGAACTGTCCCTTTAAGGCTTGGATCTTGGCTCTGTCACTGCACAGCCTGTTCTTGCCATTAATGGTACTGATGAAGATAATATTGGTGCTCACAGCACTGAGAGAATATTTTTATGCCTCTGCAATCAGAGGTCTTGTTCCATATTGTGTCTTCCTCTCAGTGGATCAGAGTCATTTCCAGTTTATCAGGCCTCCAAGGTCTGCGCGGAGCCTGCTCTGGGATCACGCTGATTTTAGCTCAGGGCTTAGGGGCTTTCTCCGCCACGAGCAGGAAAATCACTGACCCACATTGGCTTTATTTATGGGGGCATTGAAGCCTTTTAAAGCAGTGAACTGTGTGAAGACAGGAATGCACAATGCAGTCATTAAAGGGACACCTACTGGTGGCCTGTGGTCATTGCACTCTGTGTTCATTCACATGATCAGGTTCATTCACAAAGTGTTTCATTCACCCTGACCGTTCGATTGATAAGTGCAGGATATGTGTTACACTTTCAAAAATGTTTGTGTAGTTATTGTCTCGCCCTGTGTTTGCACTTTTAATTTACAGTACATTAATAAGACCTTACAAGCTGTCGTTTGTATCAAATCAGACAAGAACCAGAAAAAATGTATTCCTAATTAGACATCAAACAAACACAACTACATCCTACATGCCCTATACCTTTACCCTTATTAGACTTTATTAGAGGGTGGGGACAAAATTACAACCGAACTGTACTGTAAACTAAAGTGTATTGTTTCCCACTCTTTGGCAGCTATTAGATTATCTTTGAGGTTAAGTTTGGACACATTACAACAAAGCTGTACTGTAAACTAAACTGTTTTATTTCCCACTGTTAGGACCTTATTTGGCTTTGTGTGAATGTCATTAGGAACAGAACTGTACTTAAATGAAATCTCATATCTGTTACTTGACACACTTGACTGTAAACTAAATTGTATTATTTCCCTCTGTTAGACCCTAATTAGGCTTTAATAGACGGCAAATAGAGACACTTTACAACAAAACCGTACTGTAAACTGAAGTGTAATATTTCCTTCTGTTAGACTCTTTTTTAGACTGTTAGAGGGTAATTATAAACACCTTACAGAACTAAACAGAACTGCACTGTGAACTGAAGTGTATTGTCCCCCCACTGTTAGACCTTTATTACGGTAAATACATTACTATACTATAAACTAAAGTGTACTGTTTTCCACTGTTAGAGACTTATTTACATTTCATTAGAAGATCATTTGGGACACATTACAACTTACACCAATCAGGAATAACATTATGACCACCTGCCTAATATTGTGTTGGTCCCTCTTTTGCTGTCAAAACAGTCCTGACCCATTGAGGCGTGGACTCCACTAGACCTCTGAAGGTGTGCTGTGGTATCTGGCACCAAGATGTTAGTAGCAGGTCCTTTAAGTCCTGGAAGTTGTGAGGTGGAGCCTCCATGAATTGGACTTGTTTGTCCAGCACGTCCCACAGATGCTTGATTGGATTGAGATCTGGGGAACTTGGAGGCCAAGTCAACACCTCAAACTCATTGTTGTGCTCCTCAAACCATTCCTGAACCATTTTTGTTTTGTGGCACGGTGCATTATCCTGCTGAAAAAGGCCACAGCCATCAGGGAATGCCATTTCCATGAAAGGGTGTACATGGTCTGCAACAATGCTTACGTGTCAAAGTAACATCAACATGGATGGGAGGACCCAAGGTTTCCCAGCAGAACATTGTCCAAAGCGACACACTGCCTCTGCCGGCTTGTCTTCTTCCCATAGTGCATCCTGGTGCCATGTGTTCCCCAGGTAAATGACTCACACACACCCGGCCATCCATGTGATGTAAAAGAAAACATGATTCATCAGATCAGGCCACCTTCTTCTATTGCTCCATGGTCCAGTTCTGATGCTCACGTGCCCACTGTTGATGCTTTCGTCGGTGCACAGGGGTCAACATGGACACCCTGACTGGTCTGCAGCTATGCAGCCCCACACACAATAAACTGTGATGCACTGTGTATTCTGAGACCTTTCTATCAGAACCAGCATTAACTTCTTCAGCAATTTGAGCAACAGTAGCTCGTCTGTTGGATCAGACCACACAGGCCTGCCTTCACTCCCCGCATGCATCAATGAACCTTGGCCGCCCATGACCCTGTCGTCAGTTCACCACTGTTCCTTCCTTGGACCACTTTTGATAGATACTGACCACTGCAGACCAGGATCACCCCACAAGAGCTACAGTTTTGGAGATGCTCTGACCCAGTTGTCCAGCCATTACAATTTCACACTTGTCAAACTCACTCAAATCCTTACACTTGTCCATTTTTCCTGCTTCTAACACAACAACTTTGAGGACAAAATGTTCACTTGCTGCCTAATATATCCCACCCACTAACAGGTGCCATGATGAAGAGATAATCAGTGTGTTCAAATTCACTTCACCTGGTCATAATGTTATGCCTGATCAGTGCAACTGTCCTGTAAACTAAAGTGTATTGTTTTCCACTGTTTGACTGCACAGACTTATTGTAATACTGTAGGGCGATGATGGGATTTGATCAAAGAAGTGGGTATTAGTAATAGCTATTCTGCCAGTTGTATAAGACCAGTCAAAGAAGTTGTGTCTCAGGAGGCAGATATGTGATTTCACCTTAGTTTAAAGTACAGTTCTGTTGTAATATGTCCCAAATTACCATCTAATAAAGTCTATTAAGTGTCCAATAAAGGGTCTAATACTGTCTAATAAAAAACATTTCTAGTTTTCACTTAATTTGATACAAAAGTTATTATTAGCATCTCGTTAGGTGTATGGTGTCTAATTAGTTTGTAGCTGTGTGACTAGTAAAGAGCATATTGTTTATAATTTTTTATCTAATTTAATAATAGTGTACTGAAAAATTAAGTTTGATCCCCTGTTTTCATTCCCTCATCATCATCAGTATCCTCATAGCCAACATGACTCTAACATTTGGGTTTTGATTACTAAAATATGATCCTCCTCCTCATCATCATTTCCCCTCTAATGGCTGAGTTTGTTTCATTTCTTTGTTGTAAGTGTGGAGGCAAGAAATGTGATTCAGGACAGCCCCTCTAAATGAAGGTAAAGTCCTGTTCCTTCACTGGCACCTCAGCCCCCTGTGTCAGATTCTTCTTCTGTATTTTTCTCCTTCATTCATCCAGTCCTTTCACAGCTTTTGCCATTTTATATGCATGCAAATATAATAGCTATATCAAAGAGAATAGTGTGTCCCTCTTGAAGAATAAAAAATGTGCCTCTTGTAATTTTCAGCTAAATATAGATTCACTTGGCAGTAAATCTAAAAACTCTGATGTGCAGATAGCGGCACCAAATTAAAATGACTTCCTGAACAGATTAAATTAGCTCCTTAGAGAGAGGTGCCACTCAGTATTAAGCCCAGTCGTGACAACTCAGAGATAACATGAAACTGGTTGATCTAAAAATACACTTCTTCAGTCAAATTCTGTACAGTGATACTGGACAGTAATACTGTACAGTGTCTTCAACTAGTCATTATTAAAATGCGTTATCATTAAAGGACTTTCATAACAACATAAATAACCATGGTAAGGTCAGAAATATCACAAAATTTCTTTAACTTAAAGTCATAGACAATAAGGTGATTTTGATTCTGCTGAATAGGCCAGTCGTTCTCAATTCAGCATTAACGTTTTTTTTAGATTTACAAATTTTTGTTGTATATTATTTAAAATAATCAGAATACACAATTTACTTTTATGTATGCACTAAAAACACTCTCTCTCTTGACGTGTATGTGGTGCAAATATTTTTTAATACATGCCTAATATCTTTATAATACATTTATCTTGTGTTGTTCTTTCACATATCTAATTCATACATAAATCGGCATTGTCAAAATATTCTAAAGTACATACATGAGGGGGTCCCTGGTATATTTTCTGTTTTGTGAGGCAAATTTGTTGTATTTATTTATTTATTTGTTTGTTTGTTTGTTTGTTTATTTATTTACTGATTGATTGAGTCATTCATTCATTCATTCAGTTCAATTCAAATTTTATTTAATTTTATTTAATTTAATTTAAATGTTTGCTTAATTATTCATTTTTTAAATATATACTACATTTTTCAAGTAACAAAGTTGTGTTGTTTTACGTGGTTTTGCTTGCGTAAAAATAAAGAGAGAAATATGGATATGAAAAAAACGTATGAATAGACTGAACAGCGGAGTCGCTGTACAGAAACCTGCAATCATGGCAAAATAAATAAATACATAAATAAATAAATAATAGGCTTTTATCACGCCTGCCTGAAGTATTCTTGAGGGTCCTCACTGGGTCCTTCAGGCGCCTCGAGCAGCTATTGGTCTCTCTCCTCTGATTGGTCACCTTCCCGTCTCGTTCGTTTGACAGACAAAATAGTGCTAGGCTGAGTTTGGTCGCGAGAAAAGAAAAGCACCGTACATTATCTTCACCCGTACACCGCAAAGATGTCCGAGGAGCGATCTGAAAGGTCCGATGGGAAGATTGTGAAGATGGAGATCGACTACAGTTCGACTGTAGACCAGCGTCTCCCGGAGTGCGAAAAAATGGCTAAAGTAAGTGGAGGCCAGCGCCGGCTGAGTCATGGTGCATCAGAATGACTGTGTTAGCATCCAAGCTAACATCCACTAGCTTTAGCACCACCCGGAAACCTCCTATAAACATTATACTGAGCATAACTTACTCTTAAATGTTAATGTACTCTGTAACCTCCACACATTTATGTTACTCTTATGTTCTCACATTCACTTTGTGTTTGATTTTTTAACTCGCTAACATGGTAGCAGCCTTAGCAGTATAGTCATTGTCAACATCTTTAGCTAACGTGAACTTTGTAGTTAAGCATTTGTGCCTTTTATTATTGATTTCAAATACAGAAGTGTGTGATTTACCTTAATCGTACCTAACGCTATGTTTTTATTTTTCTGCTGCAGGAGGGTAAATTGCAGGAGGCCATTGAGAGCTTGTTGTCATTGGAGAAGCAAACCAGAACTGTAAGTGTCTCAGTACAGTATAAGTACAACTTGTTTGTTTCTTTTGATCTGGCTGTGGATGGTCATACAACTTGAGCCCCTGGTGTGAAAGTCAAAAATGTCCATGATATACTGTATATGTCCATTGAAATATTAAAAACACTGTCTGTTGTCTGTCTGCTATGACCACAGCATATGCAAAATAAATTATCTTTGGCATTGAATGTTTGAATTAAGTACAATTGCAAAACAAAAGCAATGTAATCAGTAGCAGTTGTTTATCAAATACAATAAAATTTTTGACCATATAATATCATAGTAGATATAATCACAGTCTGGTATGGTGTCAGGCTTTTTTCTTTATTTTTTGCAATACTAGATAGATAGATAGATAGATAGATAGATGGATAGAGTCTTTATTGATCTGATGTAACTAATTTTTTTTGCCACAGTCTGTACAGCTCCTCAGATCAAAACAGATACATATATATGTAACACAGCAAAACATAAAAACACAGTAGACATCGCTCCCTTCACATTTTTACACAGACCATTACATCCCAATCAAAAATAAATCAGCATTAAAATAATTTGGCATCATTTCTCAGCCCACTCGAAGACACAAAACAAGACTAAATCTGAGTCACTCTTATATATTTTGATCAGAATGTCCGGGGCGGATCTTAAACTGTGGTGTCTGGAACTGATTTAAGCAGAGTAAATGACTATATTGTGAAATAAGGGTACAATAGTTTGCTAGACAGGGTTCTCTCTTATCCTGGAAAACCTGGCATGGTGTAATTCTGCTTTCCTGTCACAAAAAAATTTACCAAATTAGCCAAAATATCCTGGAAAGCTATGTTAGGCAGTTTATTTTTGGTCATTGGGCAAAATTCCATTATAACCTGTCATAATGTACATATACATCTCTTCAGATGATGAAAAATGGATTCAGTAGTGTGAAATCCTGCACACAATCCTGCAGCTTTTGAGCTCATTGTGTTCAATGCCATGGCTTTCAAATTGACAAGTGGCAGAGAGGCATGATGACAAACAATGGAGAATGATGTTAGCTCTCATCCTACTGTTACAGCAGCCTCTGACAGGTAGTAGAGAGAAGGAAGGTTTAATTTTGTTGTATTTTATTTTTTAGTGTTTTAATTTTTCTGTGTGAAGCACTCTGGGTTGTATGTGTGTATGAGAGGTGCTATATAAAGAGGTGTGTTTGTTTAATGATTTGCTTTGTGTGTGTGTGTTCAGTTGTTGCCTATTGGAGCTTGAAGGTGGGTGGGTCCTCAGCATCAAAGATTTATGACTTTGGCAAATTTTACTGACCTGGACCCCGTTTCCCAGAGGCTTCATAGCACTACGTGCATCGTAAGTTGTATCTTAAGGTCTCCCTTAAGCTTATGGGGCTGATTCCCAGAGTTGGGAAACAGCCCAGGAGACGTTAAAACACAACTTACGATGCACATAGCGCTACAAAGGCTCTGAGAAATGGGCTCCAGTTGTTTTAATGAAACAAGTGATGGATTCACTGAAAAACGTCTTATGTTCATGTATTTCTTAGTTTTATTTATCTGCTTTCAATCACTGTACAGGCATCAGACATGGTGTCCACCTCCAGAATCCTTGTGGCTGTGGTCCAGATGTGTTACGAAGCCAAGGACTGGGATGCCCTGAATGAAAACATCATGTTGCTCACCAAAAGGAGGAGTCAGCTGAAACAGGTCAGATACTTCTTAGCCGGTGGATTTTTCCACCAGACGTGTCTAAACACA
Source organism: Lutjanus erythropterus (assembly GCF_056507025.1). Classification (NCBI taxonomy): domain Eukaryota; kingdom Metazoa; phylum Chordata; class Actinopteri; order Lutjaniformes; family Lutjanidae; genus Lutjanus; species Lutjanus erythropterus. Next base: position 46,035,876 of record NC_139319.1, on the reverse strand, counting down.
TTTTCAGAACTCCAACTATCGGAAAAAAAATATGTCTTTTTGTTCTCCCCAAAATAATTTCACAAACTGTACTAGTACTGACTAAAAGCAACAGTGTTTGTTACTGAATAATTTGATAAGCAAAGATATAGTAAGCACTTTATAGATGCCATATATCTTGAGACCTTGGATGGATGAGAGCAGCCATATGTCACGTCCCATGACCATACTGCCCCACAAAAGGGTTGGGAGCACGATGTAGGAGCAAAGCACCAAGATGGGCTTCTCTCATTCATGATCTGCCCTGAATGGCAAATAAACTAGACAAACAGGACCATCATTTACTTAATGTCTTACAGCTATTCTTCATCAAGACCTTGAGATTTATTTATTTTTTTGTTTGTTTGTTTTTGTTTTGCTCTCTGTCTTTATCAGGCCGTTGCCAAGATGGTGCAAGAATGTTACAAGTATGTGGACGCTGTGACTGATCTGACCATCAAGCTGAGACTCATCGACACACTTCGTACTGTGACCGCTGGCAAGGTCTGAAATGTGTTTGTGTGTATTTTTAAAAAAAAGAGCCAAAAGGAAAGTTGTATCAAAGGTATCAAATTAAATACTTCATGGTGCTGGAGGAGCTTGAAAATCATAGCTTAACTGATGACACAGAGATCTGTGCATCAAAGGAAACAATGACATTTTGCTGTCTTTATGCACTTTGTGAGGGTATATGAAGGGTATTTTGTGGTGAAAAATAGAGCTGCCTCCTCCTCCTCGCTAACACATGAAGCATGTCCTCCTCACAGATCTACGTAGAGATCGAGCGAGCCAGGTTGACGAAGACTTTGGCCAATATCAAGGAGCAGAGCGGAGAGGTCAAAGAGGCAGCTTCCATTCTTCAGGAGCTGCAGGTAAGAGAGCATTCACCTTTGTTTTCTTCGTTTAGGGATGAAGGAAAGTCTGGGGGGGACAAATGGGGATGTGACCATGTTTTAGGAGGAGTGTGGAAAATTTCCTGCTATTTGGAAAGCACTGAGAATGTTTTTGCCTGCTCAGGTGGAGACATATGGCTCCATGGAGAAAAAGGAGAAGGTGGAGTTCATCTTGGAACAGATGAGGCTTTGCATTGCTGTCAAAGATTACATTCGCACACAGATCATCAGCAAGAAGATCAACACCAAATTCTTCCAGGAGGAGGGCACCGAGGTAAGAGACAGGCCGGGGATTGAGCATTAATAAATTACTGAAACATTTGCAGTGTTTGACAGGCCTGCCTGTGTGTTTGCTTTATGGCTTGGTTTTGGAAGTTGTTGTCTCACCTTTGTGGATCCCGAATGCTAATTTTTTCCTTTTGTTCAACTCAGGAGTCGAAGCTGAAGTACTACAACCTAATGATCCAAGTGGACCAGCACGAGGGCTCCTACCTGTCAATCTGCAAACACTACCGAGCCATCTATGACACCCCCTGCATCTTGGAGGACAGCAGCAAGTGGCAACAGGTACATGGGCTTTCTCTCAAAACCATAAATAGACTTGTAAATAGATTTGTGCTGCTGTTTGCAGTGATCTATTTATTGATTGAATGAGAAATAAACAGCTGATTGTTGCCAAACAATCAGTTTTCAGTTTTTTATTCAAATGTAAGAGCAGCAAACTAGGAAGAACTTCAATGGTGGACCAAAATTAGTCAATGAAGTGATGCAACTTATCGAAACAAAGTCATTCAACTATACACTCGCCCACTTTATTAGGTACACCTTGCTAGTACTGGGTTGGACCCCCTTTTGCCTTTAGATCTGTCTTAATTCTTCATGGCATAAATTCACTAAGGTGCTGGAAACATTCCTCAGAGATTTTGGTCTATATTGACATGATAGCATCATGCAGTTGCTGCAGATTTGTTGGCTGCACATCCATGATGTCAATTGAGGTCTGGTGTCTATAGAGACCACTGGAGAACAGTGAACTCATTGTAATGTTCAAGAAACCAGTTTGAGATGATCTGAGCTTTGTGACATGGTGTGTTATCCTGCTGGAAGTGTCCATCAGAAGATGGTACACTGTGGTCATAAAGGGATGGACATGGTCAACAACAATATTCAGGTAGACTGTGGCTTTTAAACGATGCTTAATTGGTACTAAGGGACCCAAAGTGTGACAAGGAAATGTCCCCCACACCATTACACCACCAGCAGCAGACTGAACCATTGATACAAGGCAGGATGGATCCATGCTTTCATGTTGTTATATCTGAATGTTGCAGCACAAATCGAGACTCATCAGACCAGGCAATGTTTTTCAAATCTTCTATTGTCCAATTTTGGTGAGTCTGTGTGTAAATTGTAGCCTCAGTTTCCTGTTCTTAGCTGACAGGAGTGGCAGGTGTGATCTTCTGTTGCTGTAGCTTCAAGGTTCGACATGTTGTGCGTTCAGAGATGGTCTTCTTGGTTGTAACGAGTGGTTATTTGAGTTACTGTTGTCTTTCTATCATCTCGAACCAGTCTGGCCGTTCTCCTCTGACCTCTGGCATCAACAAGACATTTTCCGCTCACTGGATGTTCTCTCTTTTTCAGACCATTCTCTGTAAACCCTAGAGATGGTTGTGTGTGAAAATCCCAGTAGATCAGCAGTTTCTGAAATACTCAGACCAGCCTGTCTAACATGAACAACCATGCCACGTTCAAAGTCACTTAAATCACCTTTCTTCCCCATTCTGATGCTCAGTTTGAACTTCAGCAGGTCATCTTGACCATGTCTACATGCCTAAATGCACTGAGTTGCTGTCATGTGATTGGCTGATTAGATATTTGTGTTAACCAGCAGTTGAACAGGTGTTCCCAATAAAATGGGCAGTGAGTGTATTTATTATGTTGAATGAAAAAAAGACCTTAAAATTGGGACAAGGGTTGTTAAGCCTGGGTAAGTTGAGAGTACAATTCTGGACAGTTGTTGGACAATGAAGAAAAAAGTTCATTTCAAGCCCTAACTGTAAGGTGGGTCTTTTTTTCACTTGTGTTTCCATTTCAATGCTGAAATTCCCCTTTCTGGTACATGGTCAGGGTAAAATACAATGAATTAAACAGTAGGAATTGTGCTGATATATACATATTTTTTTTTGCCTGAGGCACAGTACCATGGCTGCAAAAGAAATAATATGTTTGGAAATCCAGTAGGTCACTGTATTAGATTAAACTACCAACCTTCTTTGACTTATTAAGTAAACACTGTTTTTTAGTAGGAATTCACCTTTAGTGTTGGTACTGAATTCTATTTTTTTGCACAAACAATGCTAATGATGGGCTTTTTCCTTACAACACACCCCCACAATGCAGACAACCTCTTCATCAATGCTCTTTTTTAATAACGATGATCACCACATAGTTTGCAATAAAAACACAACACATTTTCCCCAAAACTTTACTTTGCTTATTGTCATTTGAATATTGCCATGCAATAAAAGCCATGAATGCATTTGTGTTTCAGGCCCTGAAGAGTGTGGTCCTGTATGTGATTCTTTCCCCCTACGACAACGAGCAGTCAGACCTTGTGCACAGAATCAGTGCAGACAAGAAGCTGGAGGAAATCCCTAAATACAAGTAAGACTTACTCAGTGCTTCTCTACCTGCTGGCTTCACTATAAATACACCAACAGTCCTCAGGCTAAACGTCTATGTCCAGTTTCTTACAATATACAATTACAGCGCTTCATTAAGCATTTTGCTGCTATGAACACAGGTGTGATACTAGATGAAAAACTTATTTTTAAAGAGTAAAAGCCTTTTTTTTTTCAACCATATATATACAGTATATGTAGCTATGTAACCCTTGCCTAAATTCTGTGTTCAGTCTGTTGTATATCAGCTATGTTGCAGAGAATTTAATATTTTTTTCCCCTGTGGGAATTCAAGTTGGCACAGGCTGTTTTGTGTTTGCAGCTCGGGGGGAATTATCATAGCAACTTTCATGTATGCTGACATCATCTGAATACACTGCGCTGCAAGGTGTGAACACGGGGGAATTTTCACCGTCTTCCTTCTCAATCTCCCAGGGACCTTCTCAAACAGTTCACCACTATGGAGCTGATGCGCTGGGCCTCCCTGGTGGAGGATTATGGGAAGGAGCTGCGAGAGGGCTCGCCTGACAGCCCTGCCACAGACGTCTTCTCTTATTCAGAGGAGGGAGAGAAAAGGTGGAAGGACCTGAAGAACAGAGTGGTGGAGCATGTAAGTCCCACAGTCGAGTGTGGATGGCTTTAATGAGGATTTGTTGACGCTTGGCAGAGCGAGACATCTAATCAAATACATTTTCTAATGGCTCCCAAGAGGGTGATACCTACTATTATTTCTTAATCAATATTTTTTTTCACTTAGTTGATTCATTGTTTATTGTAAAGAATTCATTTTCCCAAAATAACTACCTAAACCTCGTCACATTAAAGGAGGAGACACACAAAGCACATTAGAATAATGATAATAGCGGCATATTTTAAAATGAGTTATTTCTCTTCCCCACCTTCTTTAAAAGTTTGTCAGATGCCTGATCAGAAAAATACTGTTCTTCAAATTCACAAGGATTGTGGTGACAAATTATCACAGTGTCCACCCCTTCCCTGAACTAGAGAATCATTATTTTTACTGAAGTACTTGGCTTAAAACTTAAACTGGCCATCACATGGATTTATTAAAATCCTGGAGTAATACACAGATAAGACAGATACTGGCAGACATCTTTTTTTCATCAGTGTGGAGTGAGGAAAGCAAGTGAACAAGTGAACAGAAAGTTAGATGATGCATGCTGTAATGTTGCCCTGACAGCAGCAGTGCAGAAATTTCTTGGAATTTAGAAAACCATTTCGAAGTGACTTCTACTTACAGAAACATGTTCCACATGTTGATAATCCTAATACATGCTTGGGTGAGAACAAACACTAAATATGACGCTACTGTCCAGCAGTTGCTGCCGTCTTGACAGAGCGCTTTGGTGTGTTTGTGCAGCCGTAGCCTTCTGCTGAGATAACATTAAGCCATGCTCAATTTGAGTTCACAGAGCAACACATCGTTCGGTCTCTAAAAAAATGCTTCCACGCTTTAGATCAGGGGTTTTCCAAGTCTGAGACTGTGCATCTCCCTCAGATAAAGCTACATACTTTACTAGTTTAGTTTTGCTCAATTCCTGATGTCTGTGGGATCATAATTATTTATTTGATCCCACAGACACTCAACAATTGATCCAAGGTAGTTTAATATTGCTATTTGACATCATTTGATATAGAGCTGCAACAATTAATTGATTATTGAATTAATGGCCAACTATTTTCATAACTGATGAATCAGTTTGAGTCGATTTTTAAGAAAAAAAAGTTGAAAATTCTCTAATTCAAGCTTCAATGTGAATATTTTTTGGTTTCTTTAATCCTCTCTGACCGTAAACTGAATATCTTTGGATTGTTGATGTTACCTTGGGCTTTGGGAAACACATTTTCTGACATTTTATTGATGAAACAACTGATTGATTAACCAAGAAAATAGTCGACAGATTAATCGGCAATGCAAATAATCGTTTGTTGCAGCTCTAATCAAATGCAATTGGTCTGTCTAAAGGCATTTTTCAGTTTCTGTCTCTGGGAAAATTATGTAGCTGTACCGATGTACATCGCTGATTTGCCCCAGCCCTGCATCTCAACAGACTTTTAGCTCTCCTAAACAGGCTGGCACATTCAAACTAATAATCAGTAATAAAAGTGTATCTATTGGTGACAAATATAGGCCATGGAATTTGCTCTAGATGTGATGAAGTAGTCATTTTTGTATTGGGTTGGGCAAAAACGAGGGGACACTGTGATTATTGTGGTGAGCATTGATAGTGAGGCTGTAAACATCACATGAAAATCTTGAAACTACATTCACAGTGACAATCAGTAGAACTGTGTCAGTTTGATTATGAGGCTCTGTTTGAACATCTCTTGTGTAAAGGTAATAAAATTCAAAACATTAGTGCTGCATTTTTAATCCTTCCAGCATATCATTTATAGATGATGCAGAGACCATGAAGTGAATACAGGTTTTCAAGCTCAAAATGCTATTTTAAGACCCAAAACATTGATTCATATCATTGTAAGTGGATTTGAATCAAATCGGACGGAGCGGTGGAAATGAAACACAGGTGACATGGGAAAATGATGGAGGTGATATCGAATCTCTGTGCACATTCACTGACTGTTGTGCACAATATTAAAATACACTCTAATTGGATTGGTCGGATGTCTCTCATGAATATTTTTCCTCAGCTACGAGTGTTGATGTGACCTGAAAGCTCCCCTGTTCTAACCTTAAATAATTCATGCAGATATTCTGCTGCCGATATGTATATTCATGACGTTCTCCTTGTTCCCCGCAGAACATCAGGATAATGGCCAAATATTACACCAGAATCACAATGAAGAGGATGGCTGGACTGCTCGACCTCTCTGTTGACGTAAGCAACACTTTGACTAATTAGCTCATTCAAAAAAAACAAACACAGTTGCTGTCAGATCAAATGATTTGTCAGTTTGTGTTTTTTGTTTTCAGCAATGTTTTTAGCTTAAGATTTATGTAAAGAAAGTAATATTGATAAGGGATGGGAATTGATGCGATTTAATTGACATAAGTGCCATAATTGATTCTGCTTGTTGGTCCAATTCCATATCGATTCTGTTATTGATTCCTGATCATTTTTAGTCATGCTGGCTGTAGCCTGAGAGCTAGCTGTAGCAACAGTCTGACTGTCTTCATCTAAATGAAAATATTTTTTGCACAGCATTCATTTTCATTTAGGTTTTCTTATTTAAAGAGAAAGATCTGCTAAGCCTGTGTCTGAACTGGGCTCAACATGAAATTATCATTTTACTGACATTACAGCTAGCACTGTTGCATTTCTTTCTGAAATGATTTCACGACTGTTTCTTCCTCTCCGCTATGACTCATCATTTGACATTGTTTTGCAACGCGCAACTGTCAGGATAAACATGCCAGCATCGCTAAAAGGAAGTGATGAGCTCAGAAGCATACGAATCTGATGTGACAGACAATTTGGAACCAGTTCCCAGCGGTTCCAGTTCTCGATTTCCACCCCTAATATTCATTTGGATGATAATGAGCCATTGGCAAATTGCAAGTTGTATGGTTGGTCATGGCATGACTAAAATAGACTTTGAAAATATTCATCATAAATTTTGAATTGTCCATACATTGCAAATGTATGAAATCACAAATTTAGTTTTGTGGTAGTTGAAACAACAAGGTACAACTAAGAGTTGAATTCCAAAAATAAAAAGATATAATGAATAAGAAGTATGTGCTGGTGCCAATCCAATTCCCAGTGTCTGATACTAGCTAAAATCACTGGCAAGGATACTGGGAGAGAAAAAGTATAATCTGATCTGATCTATTAGCCTACACAATTACGTAAATGCTCGTGTTTGAGCGACATACCATAAAGAGAGATGAGTCACAGTAACACAGATGAACAGCATGTGTCACTTTGAACAGCAGCTACAACATGAGTGAGACGTGTCAGCAGCACTGTCGGCTGTGTTTTACACTCAAGGAAGAAAAAAGCAAAGTTTATTTAAATCTCATTATGAATGTTTTAATGGTACTGACCAACCAAAATGCTGCTAAAGGTACTGTGTTTGTGGCAGCAAGAAGTAGCAGCAGTATTGCATTACTTGGTCCCTCCAGGCTGTTTTTGGGATTGTTGCGGTCTAAAATGCCTGATTTCACGGCAGGTTTTCTAAAAAATTGCAATACACGTTGTAATGTTTTTGCTATGAAATTGTAGGAGCAAGTGAAAGTTGGGAAAGACAGTTGCATTTTTTTTCATTACAATCAAAAGCAACTTGTTCCAGGGAAACAAAACTGCATTTATTCTGAGTTTTCTACCTGAATTTTCAACCTTATCAAATACGCTCCTAAGTAAAAAACAATCAAACCAACCTGTTCTTTTAAGTACCTGTGACAAAATCAAAAGAAAGAAATGCAAAAAACTTGTGAATAATAAAACAAACTATTGACTGGGTTCATTGAGTCGTGCATGTATGTCAGATTTGTGGAAAAGTTGCAGATTTTGGACAAAATTCACAGGGATTCATTGAAGTTGGTGAAGGTGAATTATTTCGTTCACAACTTCCTGGAGGGACTGATTATCATGTTGTGGGCTGTGTATTTCTTCCTTCATGACAGTAGAATATTTGTTTCACCGTTTGAGCGTGGTGTTTTTTAGATGGCTGGGTTAAGTTAAGTGCATCCATAAAGGTATTATTAACAGCTAAGTTTCAGCTGAGAGATGCACGCAAGCGGTGAATTCACTGTATTATGTACACTGCGTACATTCACTACATTCACTGAAAAAAAATAAACTCACAAAGTGTCAGTAAATTAAATATTCTCACACCTATGTGTGTACTGTGCCTCTGATTGCTGTTACTCTGCAGACCTTTACATTAAATCAAAATAAAATGACAGATATTGCTCCAAAATATAATCCAAAACAACAAACAGGAATGGTATCAGCTCATCATCAGTGGGTGATACATTTGTCCAGTCGTCCAACCCTAAAAACTAATGATCAGAATTTGGTGAGACTAAAGAAAATTTCAAAAGACACTAACAAGTTGTCTGTCTGCTCGCATGTTTCATCAGGAGTCTGAGGAGTTCCTCTCCAGCCTCGTCGTGAACAAGACCATCTACGCCAAGGTGGACCGCCTGGCTGGCATCATCAACTTCCAGAGGCCCAAAGACCCCAACGACCTGCTCAACGACTGGTCGCACAAACTCAACTCTCTCATGTCTCTGGTCAACAAGACCACGCATCTAATCGCCAAGGAGGAGATGATCCACAACCTGCAGTGAAACAAAACAACAACGCAGTGCTTTATTTTGTCTTTTTGGTTCATATTTGTCTGTTTTTTTTCCTTCTGTGGGAATGTTTTTGAATATACAGAATACTGGCGGACTGTGAAGGCAGTGTTATTCCAGTGTCATAGGATTGGAGAAAAATCTGCAGCCCATACACAGCACCCTGACTTTGTTCATTTTTTTTACTATCTAGTAAAACATTGATGACAATGACGAGCACCTCCCTCTTTATATCCCTCTGTTATAAGGACTGGATCACAAAATCTGTTTCCCATTGCTGTTTAAGGGATTATATACGGTCATTTAACGTTTATTGCTGTATGAAAACATGGATAAATGTATACTTAGCAATGTAAACAATAAACTCCTCACATTTGGTTAACAGTTGTATGTAAATTGTATACTTTATTTATCCTGACTGGCTGACACACTGCTTTTAAATCACATGTAACAAAGACCTGGGTCTCATTTATAAAAATGCTCTTAGATTTGTACTTGAATTTAGTCGTAGATCAACTCCGATGATGTGATAAAGTTCAATTCATAGAAGTTGCAGAGCATAAAAACCTTGCATACATATGTTCTGAGAAGCGAATCTGTAGTAGAAGAATCTGTGATCTATGAACATCAACTTCACTTATTGATGCCGCCTGCTCTCCAATCAGCCTTTTCCCCTTCTTCATATAATGAAGTACAGATGAAGCCCTTACATGTGATCACATGTAGGAAACATGCTACCACATGAGAATATACATATCACACTTTGAAAATGGTGCAAAACCACATTTCCCATATGCAAAAAAAAAACATGTTAAACATTTGAAAACACATCAATTTCATGTGTGATTTAGCACATGTGAAATTCATGTTTCACATGGTGTCACATATTACACCGTGAAAATGTTAACATCTCCCATGTGTAAAGAACATGCTTAACGTGAAAAACACGTTTTACATATTACATGTGATTTTGCACATGTGAAATTCATATTTTTCTGTAAGAGGGTTTTTGTCAGGAATACTGTATTAACTAAATTTGTGACCTTCGTTTCAAACTCTTAAGTTGTAAAATAGAATTAACAAAAACGTTTTTCCAACCTTTAATCTTTTCTTGCCAGAATTTACTTTTCTTCTTTAGATAAACATGAATCTTTGACTTTTCCTCTAAGAGCTAAAACTCAAAGTGAAAGTGAAAAATGGTTAATAATTGAATATTTTCAATAAACTATTAAATCAATAAAATATTTTTAGGTCAGCAAAACTTTTTTAAGTTTCAGTTTGACTTAAAAATTTAGTGAAGACTGTCACCTTGAAATTGTAGTCTTTAGTCTTTTTTACAGTGAATATCCATGAACCAAAAGAGAGAAGTGAACAGTTTAGAGGACGAGATCACAGTGATGGATATTGAGGACAGACAACACAGATTATTTAGTGGACACTCATCTTGGAAGTGTGTCGCTATTAATTCCTCAGGCCTTTAATTGATCATTCATATCACTTTGTTTATAAAGCTGATGTAAAGGTCACAACAGGCTGCAGTACCACAACATAACCAGCAGGAAAATCACTTAAGATTTTGGCTTTGATCATTTCCTCAGCAAAGAAAAGTTTTATAAATAACCACCAATGCAAGGTTTTTAATTCAAGTTATATTTTGTTTTCTCTAGGGCTGAGTGCTGTGGACAGAGGTCTATGTGAGACTGGATCAAAGTTGATCAGAAGTCCCTTTTATAAATGAGGCTCCTCTTAAATGTAAGAGAAAACTGAAGGACACCTGACATGGTAAATCAAGTCCATTCAACATGTTTGCAAGTTGAAATCAACACAAATTTATCCAGATTTAGTCAGCAGAACTTACTTTATACAACAGTAATGATTGTGGAAAACAAATCTTTGAGATTTATTTATTTAGTTTAATGAAGTGTTTGACTTCTATCTTGTTGACAATAGTCGAGCACCAGCATTAGTGAAAAGTGGAGACATAATCCCAGCTAAAAAGAATTCACTTCAACCATATATTGTACATTAAGTAGAATTTCAACTTATATAATACACAGTAAAAGGGTACAACTCACTATTTTCACTAGTGTACTAATTTTTGCATGTACAGTTGCAACATATTCCTCCTTTATATTGAAATCGAAATGAGCAGAGAAAAATGTGCATGATGTTTCAGTCCGTGTTGGACTTTTCCTCAGTGCAGGCACTTCTGTACTTTTGCACCTTTGTTACAGTCTGTACAGCCCTGCAGTGAATTTAATACCAAATGTCTAAAAACAATCATCTCAAAATCAATTTATTCAATTATGTTATGTTGCTGTGATGGCACACCTTCAGGCAGACCACTTTCCATAGTAGTTCGATAGAGTTCTTCTGTTGTAATTATATAAACGCTGAGTGATAATAACTTTGTCTTTGTCTAATTTGAGACTGACAAAGCATCTTTGCATGCCACCTGTGACATCAGGGCCTTGGTCCTTCGATGGTACTGTGTATGTGCTATGTGTCTTGCAGGTCCTCAGTCAGGTGGAGCTTGCATACCATGGAGTAACTGGGAACACCTGGCCAGTGTTCCCAGGCTACTTAACCCTGCCTGCCCAGTCACCAGTGGTTCTTGCAATCGCAGTAGCAGTGGTTGCAGACATGGTTGCTGCCACGCTCCTATCAGTCCCCTCCTCAAGCCATGCTGCCTTTTCTTTTTGTGTTCCTTTTTTTTTTTGCTTTTTGCTGACAACATGCACCTCACATTATTCAACACATCCATGCACCCTCACACACCACTGATACTGACTTCCATGCCCCATTGTCGTATCTATTGTTTAGTACTTTTAATAAACTTTTGTTAACTTTTGTAGCCGCCCTGTCTACATCTCCCTCATTTGTTGCGGCCTACAAGCCGGCCATAACACACCCCCATCTCTCCCTTTTCTCATGTTATTTTCTATACTGAGCTATCATCCATCCATCCATCCATTGTCTGTAACCACTTATTCTGACGGGTTAGTCTATCCCAGCTGACATTGGGTGAGAGGCAGGGTACACCCTGGACAAGTCACCAGTTCATCACAGGGAGTGATTGATCAAATAAAGGAAGGGATGCTGCAAAATTAATTGAATTAATTAAAAAACAACAACTTCCATATACTTTTATAGAAATTTGATTTGATTTGACTGCTTTTTTTCAAGCTTTATAATCTTTTTTAATGGCAGACCTTTTGACCGTGCAAACAGGTGCGATTAATAACATAAACGTTGCCCGTTTTGCAATTGTGTATGTAGGAACAGAGCAATCATCAATGTTAGTAATTACACCTGGGCTTTTCCTCCGCCGGTCTTCCATGTCCACAGTAATGTGTCAATTTAACCCACAGCCTGAAGCTTCCTTGCGTTGGACATTTCTAATTCTTTATGTAGTGTATCCCTGCAAATACACATTAACACACTACCGTCAGTAAGTGGCTGTACAGGTTCTACTGTCACATTTGTTTCAGCCTCACTGATTCTTCTTTCTCATTGCTCTGAAATATGTTTGTACCATCAGTTCTCACATTGTCAGTACATGAATTATGGCTTTTTTGCTGTTCTCTATGGAAAATTCATGGAGCTTGTACGACAGTGGGAGCCTCAACACTTGTGTGGCTCTAGGAGAAACTGCCCAGTTGTGATAAGAGACAAACCCACACTGCTGATGACCCCTGAACCCCAATTTTGTGATATGAGCCCAGATATTGTCTTGGATTTTGAAGATTGTATTATATCATGGTGTGAAATAAACGTTATCTTTTTCTGATTTTAAAGATTTTATTACAGTAAAGTGATCAACCTATTTTCACCTATTTTCTTTGAATTCAAGAATTCATACACTGATGACAAACTTACACACAAATGTTTAATTATAAAATGATGAGGTGATGATATTTAGTATCCAAAAGGTCAAAGGTCAACTTCACTGTGACATCATAATGTTCATCCCTATCCATCCTGTGTAAAAATAGTTTTTAAGTGAAGACAGCATGTTTCTCACTGGAACCTATGCACTGGAATCACACATGTACAATAAGAACTTCCATTTAGCCAAAAAATACACTTCCTACAATATACTACAATTCCTTAAAGGTTACAGGTCAATACAGTGGTAAATTCCATATAAAATGAAGTCTTATATAGACATTATATGAGTTTGGACAGACATGGATCTAAACTGTAACTTGACTGGTTGGTGGAGATAAACAGTACAACTGTTAGACAGTAATTCTATGTTTTCGCTGCTCTTTTTTATATGACCATTGACAGGTGACCTCTCATTCTTCTTAACCGGCCACTAGGGGTCACAAGTGATCAACAACTGTTTGTTTCAGCTCTGGACAACATTTTTGGAGATCATGTCAATGTTCAAACAGATAAAAAAAACAGCTTACACACTGCTTAATCAAATAAATAGAAATTGCAGCCCTTTTTATTTGACTATTTACTCACCTTTGGTTCAGCACCTGCTCTGTATCTGGACTGGATGTGCGTGCATACTCCTGTCATGTCCGTGTTTGCAGAACTTTGCAAATCTCAGCTGGTTCCATCTGGCGGTTGTGGTGGCATTGCAGTAGGTGCTTCACCATCTGTTGCCTGGTGGGGATCTGCACTCTACTGAGTGACCTCTTCTAGCTAGGGATGTGGTGATACCAAACACTCAAGGTATGATAATACCATGATAAAATGTCCATGAGACAATATTTATTTTTTTTTAAAGAAAAAATATTATGTTTTCTGTACAACTTTAAACTTTTAATTTTTAAGGTCAAGGTTTTAAGGTTATTTCAACAAAAACAATGCAGCAGTCAGTAGCAGACATTTTATTTAAAAAACCCCCATAAAATAATACAATAAAATAATTAACCACGTAATATCAGTCACAGACAATATTTGTTATGGTATTACATACCCACCTTTTACGCAATATTACAACAAAAAACAAAACGAGTTATTAAGTACAAATAAACGCTTTTTGATAATTTTGATAAGGAAGGCCACACACACACACACACACACACACACACACACACACACACACACACACACACACACACACACACACACACACACACACACACCAGTCCTCTCAACCTTCAGATCAGTACATCCCACTATGCTTTGCGATGGTCTGACAAGTGGATCCAAGATGGCGTAGAAAGTAAAGCTAGGTAAGTGTTGACTTCCCATTTTCAGCCCTCTCAGTTGTCTTTTTACTCGCAGAGTCGCTGCCAAGAACCCCCTCCATAAATCATTAGCACAACGACGAATGCTTCGACTTCATGCATGTGTAACAACACAATGTCACAACAATTATAAGCGCCTAAACACGGTGGCAAAATGACAGGCCCGAACCCGTTTTGTTTCGGCGAACCTAGCTAACCTAGCTAGCATGCTAACATGAACAAACCAGGCAGCTATTCTTGTTGTGAGCTTTGCCAGTTTGGTGCCAGGAAAGGCCGTGTGTGTTGTGGCTGGCAAGCTAACAGTTAGCTACGCATACTGTGGTTAGTGGCAGCACTGTTTACCCTGAGCTAACCTGAAGGCTAAGTTAGCTAACTAACCAACACTGTCTGTGGGGACGTTTTTCAGGGCTTTGTAGCGCTGCCGTCATCGCTCTGACTTGCAACAGTCATGACAAGTTTAGCAGACAAACAACAGCTCTAACTACCAAACAACTCATTCACAACGTTTGTGTTTAGTAGTGTGTGCTTTCATGTTATCTACTAATCGTTAGCAAGTTTCATAGCCGTGTTTTCTAACGATACTGTCAAGCCAAATAACGTTATGTCAGGGTGAAAGCAGCTGATGTTATTTTACTGCCAATCCCCAGCTGTAAAATGAGCTTTTCTCCTCCACTGTGCTGCAGTCCACAAGCTGCAGCCCGTGAGCCTCGATCCCACGGCTGGACACTGAAAACAAGGCAGGTGTCCACCCACCGTGTCCCGCCAAACTAGTTGTTGCTGCCTCTGTGAGGTGGCTGGCTTGCAAGCACTAACGTCACGGGACAGATGTTCCTGCTGTTAAGTTAGGTTTTCAAACTCTCTCGATATGAGTTAGATCAGTCCTATGTTTGGTTTCATCTTTGACCCTATTTCCCCTTTCTCAGTAACACAACTTCTATGTGTGCAACTTTTAAACCTCATTTTGCATGTCACACAAACTGTTCAACATATGCTAAATAGATTATGATGCTTATTTTGTCTCTTAATATTGTAAAAAAGCAGAGTATGTCTAGTTGCTGCTATGGCAATAATTAATGAAATAATGTAATGACAGTATGATGGCCTTTTTATGTGGAGCATGTGGTTCAGCTATAGTTTTGACTGCAGTCAGTTATAATTAGGGTTGTAGTGGAGGGCTGCACAATTAATCTCAAAATAATTAAAATCACAATACAAAAAATTGGGATTTTTTTTGTTAACTGTGCAGCCCTAGTGTTGCAAAATACTAGTATTGATGAGGGCTGAGATGTTTTTTAAAAATGAAGTATTGATATTATAATTATAATAATACACATGATAATATCATGGAAATAATCAAATACCCCTTAAATGTAGGCTGCTGTATGCTCCTCAGTCACTTACGGTCAGACTCTCTCTCCACCTCCCTACACACATATTCTGGCAAAAAAAGAGACAAAACACAATAAACAAAGCTAAAGATGAACTAGACTGGCAGTATTATTATTTTTTCCCCCAAGTTTTCTTTAAATATTGCAACTATATTGGTATGAATTATTTTTGGCCATGATAATCATGGCCAAGTACAGTCTAATTACACTTTGTTAGATGCTTCTGAATAGGGCTGCATGATATGTTATGGTAAAAAAAGTCATGCGATAATTTTGACTGAAATTGCGATATGATAATTTTTGCATCACAATATTCATTTTTACTGAAAAAGTATTAAAATTGTGAAGCTGTGATTTTTGTTGGGGACCAAACAAACATGTTTTCTTTCATCTGGAGAACAAGATTGTTTTTTTAGGCCAGGGCATCTCTGCAGCACTACAGTACCTCATTATAATGATGTTTTCTTCTACATTTTTCCTTTGTCAAATTGGTTTGGATTTGGTTCTCAGGGTTTTTCCTGTCTCAAAATGATGCTGAGGTGGTACCATCCTGAAAATGCGTTCACACGTACATGTGTAGAGTACCTTCACCTGGGTCAGGCAAACATTTAATGTGTTTTAGGAGTTCTAATAATAATGATTGAAGAAAGTGACAATTATGACTTTCATGAACGTATTTTATTGAAAAAATAAAAGTGCCCTGTGTAACATTAAATGAAAGCTAATGTGTTATTCTACAGTTAAACAGCAAAGATTTTTTTTTTTTAATCAAATCAAATGTAAGTTCATAGATTTTGTTTTCAGCTATTGTTTTCATTTACATTTCGAGACCCTCTTGCAGTATAGTTGAACATGAATTTAATATAAAAGGCTTTTCTTTAATTTACACATTTCACCACCAGCAAAATGTGGCCTTGTTACAGGGTCAAGCCATTGTTTTCATCTACACATTTCACAACCAGAGGCAGAACATTTCAGTCTCATGTTTTTCATTTTATAAAACCTCTTCACACACTCCTTGTAGTCCAAGGCCTCCCAGTCTGCTCCATCAGACCTGACAAATTTACTGCATCTCGTAAGTAACATGCATTATTACTTTTAAAGTGCTGTAATAGTCAGATATATAATGTTACAATTTCACCTGGCTTCATGATTCTCCTCCTCCACGAGCCATATATGCAAAGCTGAAAACATAGATTGATGGATGTAATATTTAAGAAATGAGACATGCATTGATGCAAAATAAACAGTATTCAACTGTTTGAACAGACACAAAGAATCAGCTCACATCCACACGACTACATTTTTGTTTTGGAACGCCTGTGTTTGTCTCCACACTACCCCAGTGTTTTAGGACACCTAAAACACAGATGTTTGGAAACGCTGCTTGCCCCGTTTCAGTTTTAAAACTCCAGGGAGAATCCAAAGAAAGAAATTCACTCCTTGGTCTTTTTAGCAGTGCCTTTTCCAGCACTGCATATTACGATACGGTGGAATGCCACAATTGCAGTTACAAATGACAAAAGTCCACAAAGAGTAGGTAGTGGTAGTCTTCTATGAAGACACCTGTCCTGAGAACTGGAGGCGGTACGGAGGCGGTACGGAGGCGGCTGCCTCCTAATTCTCTATGTAGGGAAAAACCCTGCATTGGCCGCTATATGCTCTCTCCACCTCCTCACACTTATTTTGAGTGTAATTTATTTGCTGCCAAAAAAGAGACAAACACACACTGAACAAAGTTAAAAATGAATTTGCCTGAAAGCATTTTTCCCCCCAGATTTTCTATAGATATCGCAATTATGTTGTTGTTGTGAATTATTGTGGCCTAATTACAGTCTAAATACATTTTACTTAATATGTCTAATCCTGTCCTGGGGTCTTGGAGAGGGTTTTTTGTTCAAGATGCTCTAGAGCAGTGTTTCCCAAAGTGTGGGCCTTGAGAAGTCATGAAAAATAAACAAATATAACATTTGTAAGTTTCAGTTTTCTAAGTTTGAAATGACCATAAAATTTTTAGGATTAATTTAAAAAAAGTAATCAGATCTAATAAAACAAAGCAATTGGATTTAAATAACATGCTATTTTTCATTTATCTGTCCTAGTTTGACAGGTGTTAACACTGTATTTAGCGACCTGTCACATTACCACAGGAACATATCTTATACCTTGTTTTTTGTATGATTATGACTAAAGTAAAGTGTGGGCGGCCAAAAATTTTCAGATTTCAAATTGGGCTGAGGTATTCTGAAGTTAGGGAATGGCTGCTATATGTGACCGTATGGTGTGATGGGTGCGGCAATGCTATTTCTCATAATTGGCCAGTTGCCATATGTGTGAAGTGTATAAGCATACAGCCCACTTAAAATATAACCCAATACTGTTCCTCATCTGCATGTTTAAAATTTTAGAGGAAGTGAACTCAGCTGCAGTTCACTTTTTCTAGTGAAAAAGATGGAGAACAACAGAGCTGTATTATTTCATCAGATACTGTACATTACGGGTGTCAAATGTACGGCTGTGGGCCAGAGTCAGCCCACAACAGGGTCCAATCTGGCCCAGTGGATGACTTTGTAAAGTGTCGAAGATTTGTGATTTAGAAGTGATTTGGAAAGCTGGGGATAACTTAACCTTCTTCCTTAATAGCTTCCACTTTATTATGTGTTGTGTTGTGTTCCCAGCATAACTACAGAGGAGTGGAAATGTATGAAAAAATTACAAGAATGTCATTATCTTGACAAGCTATTTGAATCATATAGATGTACTGCACTTATTCTTCTTAAGATCTCTCAGGCTGTTCATCACCAGTTTTGTAAATTGATGATTCATTAAGTGTGAAAGTTTCAGAATGTACTTGTACTTCTTTACACTGGAAAAGGGGAAAAAATGGAGGTGTTGTTATTTATAGGTTATTATGCAATGGTTGTCCTGGTCTGGCACACTGGATCAAATTGGGCTGTCTGTGGCCCATGAACTTAAGTCAGTTTGACGCCCCTGCTGTATGTGAAAGAGTTAGGACATGCATCATGCTCAGGGTGGGTTGTACTGTTTTTTATTTTTGTTGGTCTCAATGTTTTTTCTGTTTGGAATCAAAGTAACCTATGATGGTTGCTATATATGAGCACTAACCTCAGATATAGTCTGTGCCATGTGTGCACTCAACATGTACTGTACGTTAGCAGGAGAATTTGACTGTATGTAATGGTCTTAAGAGACTAGAGCAGGCTGGCTCAGGCACTGCTGGTTGGGCCGGAGCACCTGTTACAAGCATAGTTGCCTGTTGCTCGGTATTCAAGAAACAACTTTATCTGCAACGATTACTGCAATATTAATATTCTGTTTATTAGACCTGCAATGATTAATGGAGTAATCGATTATTAATTTACTAAAAAATATCAAAATTCTTCTCAAATGTGAATATTTTCTGGTTTCTTTACTCCTCTCTGACAGTAAACTGAATATCTTTGGGTTGTGGACAAAGCAAGACATTTGAGGATGTCATCTTAGGCTTTCACCATTTTCAGACATTTTTTAGACCAAACAACACGTCAAGTGTAAATATTCAAAAGATTAATCGATGATGATAATGATGGGAAGCCGCAGCCCTACTTCTTATTGCAAAATTAAGCCAAGGTGGCAGATGTACTCAGTTTTTTCCCTCTACTTCCGTATCATGATGTCAATATCATGATAATACTGATAACAGTCCTAATTTTGGTCACTGTAATCGTGAGATTAAATTTTTGCACTCTTTCATCTTTAGCTATGATACATAAATTGCAGGGATGCACCTTCAGTTGAATTTCTAACTTCAGCTTTGCTCACTGCAAAGCTTTATTGGAGCAAAGTGCTGCACCACGTCTGTCCCTGGTTTGTTTACATCTGCTTCCACGTGAGATCATGTGAAATCAACTTCGCCATGAGATCTCGCAGATCCTCCTGTATATATTCTTAACATAATAATATAATAAGGGCTGGCTGTAACCTGGAGCACCATCTGAAAGTTAGTTAATAGTTAGTATTTATTATGAATCTTCAGTATATTAAAATTAATGAAAAGTTATAAAAATGTTTGTGTATTCTGTCGGTTATAGTTCTTAGACTGAAAATCTGAATCGGCAGGTGGGACCCTTAAAAAAATCAGAATCGGCCAAGAAAATTGCAGTTGGTGCGTCTCTTAAGAAATTGCCCAGTGAATGTTCCTTCATGAAAAGCCAGTGTTCTACCAGGATGTGTCATAATAAGTAGTTTGATTTTATCTCCATCCTGTGAATGCAGCTTTAACAAACAGTAGTTGTCTGATGTCTCACTTTCAGGGACTAGCTGTCACAAATGTACCCAAAATTACTGGGCCGCAGGCCACAGAGTGTCACTGTTCCCTTTGAGCCAGTCATAATCAAAAGCTGAATTCCAGGCTGTGGTGAGGGCCAAGATGGAAATTCAGCATCAGCTAATTGTTGAGGAATTTTAATTAGCAACCAAAAGTTTGTTTTTTGCGAGCCATCTTTGCACATAATAACTACAATGGGGCGTTTACGGCAGCGTCTTTTGTGATAAAATGAGTTTTCCTGCCATCCAGAGATAAGCTACAGTGCCAGTGATGAAACCACTAAGGTGAAAATAGGACCAAAAGTTATTAGGCTATCAGCCAAGGCTGAGCATTTGCTGCCCTGGTGTTCCCCCAGCAGGTCATGCTGTACCATCCCTGTCCTGATCTGGATGGTGTGAAGCAGGGCACGCTGCCTCTTGTTATCTCAGACTGAGACTTAGATTGTCATGCTGTAGCCCTGCTGCTTTTTTGTTGCTCGGCTAGACATTAATGAAATGTTGCTGAGGCCACAAAGTCTTGAGTTGGGCGTTATAAACTATAATATTTATTCTGCATCAAATACACTATAACAATAACAATATAATAATTATCTGCTACTTATGGCTGATATTGAGAAGATAACTGATAGTTTCATATTTTTGTATTTAAAAGGAATTTCAGAAAACCTGTAGTTTACGTGCACCTGAGTGTAAGAAAGAAGGGAAAAGAGGCTAAGGTCGATCAACTGACATCTCTACAACAAAAACAAAGCACAGTTCTGACTCTTCAAACTTTTTTCTGCTAAAGTACATAAATAGGGCTTGTTACCAAACTTTGATACTTTTATGGCACTGAGCAAATTGTTTCGATACTATCCAGTAGATCTCCAAGTTTTTTGCTTTGAGTGGAAAAATGCCAGGGTGCTTAAACATGAAACTGAACAGCTGAAAAAGAAAACATACGTTTAACCACATTGTGGTAAACAGGTTTTATTTTTATGTAAGATGACTGATTTGACTGTGCAAAAAAGAGGTGAAAATGAAACCAAAGATCTGAATTGTAATTCTTAATTGGGAACCAGTATCAAAGTACCATTATTGTAAATTTTTGAATGATATCCATTATAAATTACATCTTATTTTGCTTAGAAAATCACATTTAATGCTTCAACATAGTCTGTCAAATCAGATGATATTTACTGGCTATAATTTCATGATCAGAACAATAAGTGATAATACAGGCTGCAGTTTCATTATCAGCCAACAATTTAACAGCCCTGATAGCCATTGTGCATTAACATATTTTCAAGTTCAGTATTTAGAAAAAAGGAAAACATCCCTCTGTAGACCAAACCAGTGACTTGAGATAAGCCTAAACCTGCTTTTTGGTTAGCCTCACACCTGGCTTCATGATGCTTCTTCCAACCAGGGTTTAATTTTTAAAGTCAGGCACCGCCTGGCTTTGGTATGAAAGGGTGAAGACAGGTTTCTGCAGTTACTGCTGAACTAGAGATCATACTGTAAAGCAGGGGAGGGTGATATGCCCCTAAAATAATATCACCATCTTTTAGGATGTTATGCTTTAGTGATATTCACGACAATATGACAAAATACTGAAGAATATTTTTGGTTTAGAACTCCCAATAGCTGTTGAGCTCTCCTCACAGATGTTTGTCTCTCCTTGTACTCAACCACATGCTTCTGCTTGAGGTGGTGAAATTAGTTGGTTAAAACTTGAATTTCTCTTACCGTGCATCTAATCTGAATTCTGCATGACCTTGCAATTTTGTCCAATGAGTGCAACTTTTCTGCAAATTTGACCAAGATTTATTGTTTCAGTGTTTTTGTGTAAGGTGTTCAGAAAATAACACAAGGTTTGTCATTATTATTGATATATTGATTATTGATTTATCAGTGTTCTGTGCATACCAAAACTTTGGTGTGTTTTAGTTTTGCTTGCATAACATTTTTTTTTTTAATTCAGGCATTTCAGGCTGCAACAATCAGAAAACTAGCCTGTGAAATCCTGGAGGGGCTGATTGCCATCATCCCAGGATATGAATTTTTTTATCATGTAAAAACTGATACTGATATTATCAAGAATGACATATGGCACACCCCTGCTGTTAAGTGCAGTGCTCAATAGGCTTGATTCCTCTCTGTACGTATTGATGTCTGCTTCAGGATTTAACAAGATGAAGATGCAACTTACTTAACACTTTGTGAGCATACTTTGCTTTTTGTTGCATTTGATTTAATTGCTGTGGTATGGTTAATTAGATCCTTGCATATAAACTTCAAAATAATTTGTGGTCCTGGCTTAGAAGTAATTGTGGTTATTGGATGCTAATTTGCAGACATATTGCAATTATTGACTTTCCTTGGAGTTGGTTTTCAGTTGAAGTGTCTCTGCTGACAGTATGCTTATGAAAAGGTGAAAAAATATTTTGAGACAAACATTGTTTAGGAATTAAATTTATTCCCTTAAATCCTAATGTGCACCAAAGTAGCTGGATGTTTCTTTATCAGCCCACCACCACCCACAACCACACACAGCCTCCTCATCCACACAGAACACAACACTGTTCCTTCTTACACTTGGATATGTGTGCGTGCTTAGATGTCAGTTTATTAGTGACACAAAAACAACAACGCTGCCACACAGCTGCAATTTAATGAAGTTGACAGCAGGTGTTTCTTCAGAAGATGCTGCTGGTCCAACATGGCGTGTTGTTGGCTCTGCAAACATTGATTGTCACAACATGTTGTGATTGACTACTGGCTAAGCTAAAAATGATGTGTGCCTGATATCTTTAGCTGAGCTTTTACAAGCACTGTGTTTGTTATAAGTTGACAGTAGTTGACTGTATATGTTACTGAGTTTACCCACAGTTACTCTTAGATTGTGTGCTTTGCTTGGATAAAGAAAACTTAGCAGATATTGTAAAATGAAAATAGCCAAGGTATCACAACACGGATTCTGGGAATCCTAATTTTAAATATGAATTTTCTGTCTAATTCTTCCTGTTTTCTAGGTGACACACAATCTATTGATCTTTGTGCATAAAGCCTGAAGTAGATTATCTGAGTTTGAAGAGACATTGCACCCCCAAATCAATCATCTAGATATTTTTGGTGCAGGTTGCACAGTTTTGGAGGTATCAGCCGTAGAGATGTCTGCTCTCTCTGCAGTATAATTGGACTAAATGGCACTCAGCTTGTGGCACTTAGAGCACCAAAAAAACAAAACAAAACAAAACAACCAAAAACTCAATAGCAATGCCTCTTTCCAAAAGTTATGACCAGTTACTCAAGGTAATTCACAGACCTTGTTGTCAGCTGTTTCATGTAGGAACTACTTTCTTTCTAGTAGAAAAAAACAAAGTAATTCCTGTAGATTCTAAAGTATTTCTGGCTATAGTGCTGTCAAAAATATTGATGAATTGGTAAGGGATGTTCCTAGTCTGACACCAAGAAAACACTCAGAAAGCAGTTAAAATTCAGCAGAGTTTATTAAATTATAATGTTAAACACTGTCCGAAAAAAAAAAAAAATACTGTGTCTATTAAGAGTCATTTGATGCCATTAATCACAGTCAACAGTCGCCAAATCGTACTTTACATTTCATCATACGATGAAATGCGTGCTACTTTGCGCTGTGCAGTACAAACCTTACACTTTAATGTACAAAACATGACAACAACTCAATAAATGCTTCACCTTTTCAGACCGAAGAGGATGGCAGTGTCTGCGGGTAAAGGAACCAGAGCTGAAGTTAGCTGTCAGCCTGCTACACAGTGTGGCTAACGTTAGCAGTGCTAGCAGCAGCAGCTCCGCTTGCAGGTTAATGTCTGTGTCTGTGCTGAATGTGGACACATTTCTCCAGACGAGTGAATATATATTAGCTTATTCTGTCACAGTCTGCATTCAACATTATTTCCATTTTCTAGATTAAAACAGTGCCAAACTGCGCTGGCTTTACGAACTGTCATCTATCCGACTTTGCTGATGTAAACATCCGGGGTTGCCAGGGCGATCAGCATACGCACTGGGCGAGAGGGGCTGCTATCTGACAGTGCCGCAGCCCTGACTAGTGGCAGGCGGCTGCATAAAATCTTAGAGGCAACAGATAACTGGCATTGTGCATGAATGAAATATTGATAAATGGTTTTAACAACTAGTATTTCTGGTGCTGACTAGCGTGGGTGGGGGCATTTAATCGTATAGTCGACTAATCACGCACATCCCTAGTATCCATATGTATTGAAATGCTTTCAGTTCCTTTTTTTTGCAGTATCAATACCTGCTGCACTTTTTGGTTTTTCTTCTCTCCGACTGCGAGTTGACACACGGCTACAGTGTTGTCTTCCTTTTATCACTTTGTCTCACTTGTAATATCAGTTTTCATGTTATAGCATTGTTATATTTAGCTTTTAATAGAAATCTAAAATTTTATGCTCACAATGTTCAGTATTGAAAATTATGTTGAATATCAATATTGTATACTGTTTATACAGAATATTGTGTGTGTGTGTATATGTGTATATACATATTTTTACTTTAGAAATATTTCAGATTACAGCAGAAAGAAGGTAGTTTCTACATGAAACTGTTCACAACAAGGTCTGTGTATTATCTTGAGTGACCAGGTCATGATTTTTTGTTCTTGCAAGTCCTGGAAATCTTTGAGAATGCTTGAATTTTAATGTAAAGTTTTCAAAGTTTGAGAAGTGCTTGAAATTGGATGAAATGCGTGAAACTTCTTGAAATTGTCATTTCAGTCCTTTCATTATAAATGTCTATCTGCTTGAATAGTGCTCAAAATCAAGATAACTGCTTGACACATTTAGAAACATGAAACTTTCTGTCTTACTCACCCTTCTGTAGAACTTTATCACCAAGACTAATTTTGGTTGTTGGTAGCACAATAAAATCTGATTTGGGGCTGCATGTAACGGTTATTTTCACTATCGATTAATCTGTTGATTATCTTCTTAATTACTGATTAGTTATTTGGTCCATAAAATGTCAGTAATTTATGAAAAATGTCATTCAGTATTTCCCAGAGCCCAAGATGATGTCCTCGAATGTTTTGTTTTGTACACAACCCAAAGATATACAGTTTACTGTCAGAGTGGGAAAAAAACAAAATATTCACATTGAGAAGCTGAAATCATAGAATTTATTTCTTAAAAAAAGATTCAATTTATTATCAAATTAGTTGCTGATTATTTTAATTGCTAATTAATAATCAGTTAATCATTGCAGCTCTACTTTGATTTATTGTGATGAAGGAGTGAAATAATCATTTTGAGTATATAAATATATAGCTCTTGGTGTGAGGTGCTAAAAAAGATTGAAAATGTGCCTTGAAAGTGCTTGATAAGTGCTAAGTTTGACTTGTGAAAAGGTGGAAGAACCCTAAATGTATTTCTTTTGGTGCTTCAAGCACCACAAGCAGAGTAGTAGTCTCATTGTATTGGAGAGAAGGCAGACATCTCTACAGCTGATATCTTAAAAACTCTGCATCTCACACCAAAGCTGTGTAGATGGATAAAGAGCAATACAGTTCACAATACACAATACAGTATTGATTTGTATTTGATTTTGGGGTGAACTGTCCCTTTAAGTCCACAGGAGCGATTCAGTATATTGGCATGTGTTCCCTTTGGCACATAGTTGATTTTGACTGTTTTGCTCTATGGCTATGAAGTGTCACAACGCCCATTTCCCTCTGCATACTGTCCAGCTCGTCATGCTGTCTGCTCTCAATAAAGCCCTTATACACTGTATTATCAATTCTGATGACAACCTTCGTCTAAGGAGTCATATGATGCCAGACAGTCGACTTCACTGTTGTCAGCTTTGGAACTTGAGATGATAAAAAAGTGTCTCACATAATGCTCGAGGCCTCTCATATGACCACTGATTTCTCAACTGTGTGCAAATGTATTTTAATGTACACTGTGTGAGCAGAGGCCCAGAATAAAAAGTATGGGCCTCATCCTGTCTTCTTTATCATACAAAACAACCACATGAGGACACGACTCT
The DNA here is from genome assembly GCF_056507025.1 of Lutjanus erythropterus. NCBI lineage: Eukaryota > Metazoa > Chordata > Actinopteri > Lutjaniformes > Lutjanidae > Lutjanus > Lutjanus erythropterus. Next base: position 46,010,046 of record NC_139319.1, on the reverse strand, counting down.
GATTAACAGATATCATGCCACCACCCACAAAACACCAATCGTAGAGTAGAGTGCTTGTTTTGTGCCACCAAGGCTCTAAAACCATTACTTCAGAATGATATAAGACACAGAAATGCTGTGAATGTTCACATTTGAGAAGCTGGAACAATCTAATGTTTGTATCTCTAATGTTTTGAGTACATACAGGACCTCATGTAAAACATGATAATTGTTAATAGCATAATATTGGATTGCGTTTTTATTAAGTAGGTTTATCAGAAATTGCAGGAGCAAGAGGAAATTGCACAAAAAAGTGATATATGAATTACAAAACCTCTAACAAAATATATTTTATTTGTAAATCAAGAAGTGCAGCAGAGAAAGAAGCAAAATCTTGCTGGATCTCAAACTATGTCAAAACATAGAGCAGAAAATTATTTAATATAAAAAAGTACAGAGCATTGATAAATGTCAATAATAACGAGAAACCTTGTGTTCTTTTCAGTACCTGTGACAAAAGGAAAAATACTTTTACATTTGAGCAGGGGACTGCTGTGATTGGTGGAACTTTTGGGAACCTAAGGTGACTGGTCTAATTTGTGGAAAAGTTACGGTGATTGGACAAAATTGCAAAGTTAAATTCACAGGGATTGTTTGAATTTGCCTTTATTTTAGGGATGCACCAATCGACCGGACAGAGACCGGAACCATCACACACAGACAGTCACAATGAGTCAGAGCAGCTGACAACTTTGCAGAACAGCCGTAAACTCTCTAGCTCTTCAGGCTAATGTTAGCCAGCAGCAGACTGCTGTTCACAGAAGGACAGTTAAAATCTCACCTCCTGTTCTGGCTGAAGAATAAACAACCTGTGTTGATGCGTCTCCTCAAAAAGTTTCTCATCCAGACTCCTTTAACTTCTGCGTCTGTTTTTCTCATGGCAAAGTTTTACCACAGCAAACTGTTGCACAGCGTCACTCTCCAGTTTGTTTACATCTGCTTCCACAGGAGATCACATGAAATCTCGTCACGCAAAATCCCACGAGATTCCATGATCTCGCGAGATTGTGTTCACCCGATTCATAATCTAATCTAAAACTATAATAAGGCCTGGTTGTAACCTGGTGGACTTAAGAGAAAATTTAAATAGTATTTAATTAATATTTAATAGTCAGTATTTTATTATGAACATTTAATTTAATTCTTACAAGAAAAGTTGCAAAAATTAATGCTGTCAATTATAGTTCTTAGAAAGACTGTAAATCGGAATCGGCAGGTTAGACCCTTAATAAAATCGGAAATCGGAATCATCCAAGAAAATTGAAATCGGTGCACTTAATTGTTGTGATCACAATACTGCAACATCCTGAAAAGTCCACCAAGCGTCATTGATGTCAAGACAGAATTTACCTCCCAGCTGGTCCAGCTGGAATCTTACATCTGTCTTCAAACAACTTTATCCAAGATGTTGTGGTTGAGCAGATCTCTCTAAGATATTTGCTTGACAGTCTCTGATTTCCCATCACTTGGCCAACCTCTGTTGGTTTTTATTTTCCTGACCGGACATTAGCCAGGAGCAGCCTTAGGTCCAAGCTAGGTTAACATGGCTCTTGTCCCAGCTCTTCTCCCTCTCCTCCTGTGGTGTTTGGCTGCCTAGTGTGGCTGAGTGGTCTGTGGGCAGTGGTCGTCTGAAGGTCGACTGCTCTTTAATCCAAACCCCACGCTTCCTTTTCCAGTGCCTCATAGGTGATGAAAAAATGAACAAAATACAGATAAAAACAAAAATGTGAAGCAGAGTTTGAAGGAGCCACCAGGCCGCAGCATCTGCAGGCACCGCCATTGCCATGGCAATACATGTACATATTCAGGTTTAAGTTTTGAGTTTACATATTCCATGATGGAATGATTTCTAAAAGTTCCTTCACATCAGATTTATTTGAAAGATGTCTTGGAGCGTCACAAGTTGCTACCCATGACTCCAGCAGGGAGAAAAATTTATGTAGTTAGTCAGCTAATCATGTTTATAGTCATTGTTCATCTGGTAGATTTTGCTTGTCTTGATCCTAAATTGTCTCAGGGAACTCTGAAGAAGTGTTATGTTAAAGTAAATTTTGGCATTTTGGATGGCAGGTTTGTGCATGTCATTGCATTAAAACTTTTAGATGAACCATAACATGAAAGATTCAAGGTTGGCTTGTATTTTATGAGGAATCTAATTTCTTTACCTCGTACGGATTAAATAATGTCTTGCTGTATGTCCTTGGCCCTGACATATGTCACATATTATTTACTTCAAGGGATTCAGGGATTCAAGGTCATTTATTATCATTATACAACTTAGAACTGTAGTTCCTGCATGCTACACACAAATACATCATATATATATAGAAAAATAAATTCAGAATGGACTAGGGTAAAAACATCAAACAAAATAAATACATATTTGGATACACCCAGGAAATAATTCTGTTGTGCATTATTTGAATTTGCATCTGGTTGAATGAAAACAGCAGCAGGCCACAGTAGATGCAGATGGTAATCAACATCTTCAAATTAAAAGTTCAGCATCTAGAAAACTAGGAAATGTCCATCAACTGTGACTGTTTGAGTACCAAGCATTATCGATGTAAAAACAAGTGTTTTTTCTGTCATACGTCATGCATGATTCAGCAATAAACATGAAAAAAATAGTGTGTGGAGTGGATGAATTGAGTTTGGTGATCAGCGGAACAACTTTGTGATGTTTTAAACTAAGTGAGGAAGTGTCAACTAATGATCCGCTACTCCTTAGATAGAAACAGAATGGAGCTCTCTCTCAATTTCTCTCATCTGCCCAGGCTCCTCTCAACATTTCACTCTCTGGCTTTGCTGGGGGAAATTATAAGTTATTATATTTCCTGTAAATTCCACCTTGAAGCATTTTTGAAGGTTTTGTACTGAGTGTTCTTGGACTAAGAGACCAGGCATAAGGCATTTAAGTTTTTACATGTCTTTTATACAGTCATTTAAGTTCACAAAATGTATGTCACAACAGAGTTTCAGCAGCATGCAAACATGATGGCAGACTCCTGGTCATAGCATGTCAGGCTGAGTTGGAAAAGGAAATAAACAAATAAGCATGTGTTTCAGCAGTAGATATGTGTGGGAGTTCTGACTGTAGGTTTTATTTTCGCAGATTGTGTAACCTGATATGTATTTACAAATAGCATGATGGTCACTAAGATTGACCTGCATGTTCAATCTTTGACTAGAACCTAACATACAGCCAGTATAACAAGAAACAAGCTGTCTTGATACACACTTCCTAATGCCAGATTTATGTGACACTTAATACTTTTTCTATGTCTAGGTTGACCAGTGTGTCATCAGTATTATTTCATTTCCTGTGGGAAGAGGAATATTCCTTGTAGACTTGTGTTATTTTTTTTCTGTAGTACACAATGTCCAGGAGTGGAGTGCACCAGCTGGGCGTACGCCTGGGTGTAACGTTACGTCCGACTTGGAACGGAAAGTTAGGACCAGTTTAAGGTTGAGATGAGTGCACCGGTTAGACTTAAGCCCTGTGTGTGTTCTGCCTGAGTGTAACTTTTACGCCTAGTGTGGAGCAGGCGTAAGTTGGAAACTCAGGCTTCTATCCATGGTAACTTTAACGGAATCGCATAGCCAGAAAAGAGAAACAAGGATAGCAGCGCATCTTGTTTACAGGATGATTAACAAGAGAGCACTCAGAAGAGAAAGTGTCATCCATGTCAGGACAGATCCGCTCGATATATTCAGAAAGTGATAGACAAATTTCATTTTAGCAGACAAGTGCTGTTTAATTAAAATGCTCTCCCCTCAACTGCAGCATCTGTCAGCCGGAAACGTAGCGCTGTCCTCCACCCTGCAGGTGCTGATTGCACTCAGTTTTATGCCAACGTAGCCTTTCAGAATACTATGGGAGACATGAAAAATGCCTGCATGCGTAAGAGTTAAGACCTTTTTTCCACCCAGCTGGTGCGCTCGGCTGCTGGAGTTTTGTGTGTAATCTATAGTGAACAATTGTCAGCCTTTGGTGTTTGGAAAGCCTCTCCTAGTTTCAAAGAAAATGTCTTTAGTTTTTAACCCATGGTAACATTTAAGACGTGGAGCGCTCACAAAATGTGGCTGAACTGGAGGTAAATACAGAGGTTTTAACTCAGCAGTTCACATACTTAATCCACTGGCTGTTATTGTTTTGTGTGATTGCATTCTGGCAACATTAGGAATAAGTGGTGGATAGATGTAGGACAGGATTACAATATGTATTCTGTGTTCTTAACCATTTAATCAACTATTTCCTTAAACTGCTAATTTGTTTTGTCAGAAAATTCTTGTGTCTATGATTCAGAAACCTCATGGTTCAGTTTAAAATGCTATGATGGTTTGTAGGGCTGGGCAATATGGCTTATCTCTAATATCTCAATATTTTTATGCTCTTCCTCAATATACAATATATGCTGTGTCCACTAAAATATTTTTTTTCCTGAGGCCAGCATATTTGTTGAAATGTTTCCAATAGAAATGCTGCATATTTACACTTTGCTCCAGATGTCTGCAGCATGATGAGGCTCTGAGTATCTATTTTGTGCCCAGTGTTGAGCGTTTTCCTTCTTCTTCTTTTTTTTTTCTTGTCCCTGAAAGTTCAATAAAATGCTTTGGATAAAACCTCACGCTTGTCACTTTTTACTGAGACATTCAATCACTGTGGAGGAGAGGCAGGGCAAATAGGCTTTTCCTGCTAGTACTGTTTGAACCAGGTTCTAACTTCAGTTCTTGAACCAAATGATTCTACTCACCGAGACGTTTACTCACCCACAAAATCTCATGAACCCAAATACAGTGGGTCCATCCTCTCTCCTTTCATGCTTTAGCCTTCTCTTTAACCAGAGCAAGTATGCTACTCTACTTTGTGACGACATTTTAACATTCAGTATTTGTTGATAAGACAAACTATCTGTGAAATTTGGTACTTGCAAAACATAAATTAACTGTTACTTTTGCTTATATTCATATATCTAGATATATTAAGATATTAGTCCTGTCCACCCAAGCAGTTTTTCCTAGCTGTAAATGCCTGGTATCTGAAAACACTCAGCTAGGAGTGCATGAGAGCACTTTGGAGGCGCAACATTATTTCATTACTTAATCATTGTCTCCACTGAAATAACACATCTTCCCACCTGAATGTTTTCAGATGAGTGCCTGGTGTTTTCAGCTGGGAAAAATGCTTTGGTGGACACAGGGCCTATATCTCGATATGCATGTTTACTCCACAATAATATATTGTTATGGTAGGTCGATATTGACAATTGGGGTGTAAGAAAATATTGATACACTTGTGTATCACGATATTATGTTTTGTGATACTGTATCAATTCTCTAAAACACTGTATTGTGATACATGTGTAGATTTGCCACTAGTGGTTCATTTTTTGTTTAAACCCCAGACCACTAGATAGCAGTGTAGTTGTTTATCTATACTGTTCTGATTGCATTAAAAAAGTTAACTTTTTTGCAAATGGTGGTGTCTTCTACATGCTAGCAGTTTTTCCAAAATTAAACTAAGAAGATAGGAATTTATTAGCTTTATCGCAAGATATTGAATCATAACCCCTGTATTGTTATACATACTGTATCACCAGATTCTTGCTGATATGCAGCCATAATGAATAAAATCAAATAACACCATATTTTTGACCAAATATGTCAACATTGATTGTGGCAATGAGCAGTGTCAAAGAATGGATGTACATTTCAGTTTACAATCTGTCATAGCGATCATTGTTATTAAAGGAATCATGGATGTGTCTTCCATTTAGAGAGATTCTTATCCAGTGCTATACTGAAAATTATGTAGCCAAATTTTGTCATTTTAATCAGGGTGACAGGGGCCAAAAGATAACTATATGCTCTCCTGTTGCCCAACTCTGCTCCAGAAAAGATCACATTAATTTATGACTTTTTATGTCCTCTTGTATTTGTCCACCTTCCCAGACGTTTTGTCCCTGAGTCATGGCGGACAGGAGAGCGGAGAAGTCATGTGAAGAAGCCAGCAGATCGTTAACCAGGAGGGAGTACGAGGCGGCAGTCAGCCACAGCACGGATGCCCTGGTGGTCCTCGCACCCCAAGCCCAATCTTCCGGTGCCCCTGTCCCGCCGAGCCCTCCATCCCTTGTTGCCGCCGCCGGACCCCTCCGCAGCCGTGTCTTGCTCTACCGAATCGCTGCCTTCCTGCAGCTGGTAAGGACAGTGGCCTCTGCTTTGTGGCCCCCACATTCTATTTTTCATCACACCAGCACATGACAGTTAGGGAAGCTGGAGGGAGAGCTTTCTTTGAGAATTATTAATATCTTCATTTTTAGATAAAACTCTGAACCGTCATATCACCAAATAGAATATAATTTTCTTCTATCCCTAAATTGATACTGAAATGATGTAGGCTGATTATTGTGCTTAAAATCCACTGTTCTACTTCTTATCACTTGGTAAATTACCATGAAGGGAAGGTTAGAAATGAGAACAATAAACCCCACTTTCTTCCTCCATGGTAACGTTTTGTTATCTTCTCATAGCACTAAAATTACACCAGTTACTTAAGCCCTAAGATTATGGAAACTACTTAAGTCCTATAATGATAGTGTGAGGGACTCTGCTGTGAGCCATTCTTAGAGCTTATGCGAAGCTCTGACCCTCAAACACAAAGTATTCCCATTTGTTATGGCTACGTTTTTTTTACTTTCTTTTCTCCTTCTGCCAACAGAAAAACTATGATGAAGCAGATGAAGACTGCAAACATGGTGAGTAGCAATTCAAGTTGGAACCATCCGCTGACACTGTATACTGTAGTCTGTGTTTTTATCAAGTAGACAGGCAAAGTGCGCTGCCACGGTCAGGGCAGCACCAAGTTGTAACATGCCTTAGAAGAAATATTAAATTTGGGCTTGTTTCTTTGCAGAATCCAGGCTGTTTAGTTTGACGATTAACATCTTTGCTTCAAGTCAGAGTCGAAAGAAAAGAAATATTTAGGCCAGTAATTTTACTCAGTTTTTGGTTAATAGGTAAGGTAACTGAACTGTGTGAGTCTGATGTAACGGGTGCTGTTGTAGCCTGCTTTTTAATTTGGAATGTGTTACAGTTTACTGACTTTAAGCTTGAATAAAATGTTAAAGGTATATAACAGATGCATAAGAAAGATATTTATAAAATATATATACAAAGAATTTACATTTTCATTGAATTGTTCATACAGTTTGATATGCGATACAGGGTTGGACCGATGAATGATGCCATTGTCCATCGCAGTGTCTGACAGTTATCGACCACTGAGCCCTCTGTCTTCATAACATTGTGACTTTAAACCCTGATTTAATATCTGCTTGCACCTGATTTACTAAAGGAAAAGCAAGATATTTAACCACTCTATTTACTGCCCAGTGAACACGTTTTAATAAAGCACAAATTAAAAAAAAAAAAAAAATCAGATGTATTCATTTTCACAATTTCAATTATTTTTGGCTGTTGTTGGCTGTTGTGCTGAAAGCACTTAACAACAATGATATTATTGTCCATTGCAGTGTTTCACTGTGGACATATGCCAATTTGGTAGACATCACCCAACCCGAATACCATATATGTCTCAATACGGACATTTTCTCCAAGATAACACCCCTAAATTTGTAAATAGTGATGATGTGAGTGCAAAGGATTAGGGTTGGGTGATATGATTTTGATTGCATACATTCATGTTGATATTGCAACAAGGTTTCTGCAGGTGCAAATTAAATTTAAGACTTTTGAGACCATTGTGAGTGTAACCCATTTTAAGACCCATCTATAATGACAAAATGTTGGTTTCATTTTGTAGTTTTTACAGCATGAAAATAAACACACATTTTTTCCCACAGAAACACATTTAAAAGCAAGGCTGAAGTCATGTCCAACTTTATAAAAGTAATAAGTTCATAATTCAGTTTTTAAGACATATGAAAGTCATATTTAAGACATTTTAAGGCATAAAACTCAGATACTTGAATTTAAGACTTTTTAAAGACCTGCAGAAACCTTGTGTAAGGATGACTTGGTGCTTTCACAAAGTATTAACACAGTGAGCTTTTTGAGAAATAATCATCAGTAATGTGGATATAATGACTAAGTGGGTAAAGGCAAATAATAGAACAGGTAGAACAGTCTGGTAAGTTGAAAAAATTGCATCACTTTATTGTAATATGATCTTTAACATCAGGAAAAGACAACACTTATGCCATATCACGATATCCAAACTCTAAGATAACTGAAAATGCATCGTTCTAGAGAACAGACTTGGAAACAAAACCTGAGTGAATGTCCTGAATTAATTCTCTCCCTACCTGCTCCCATCCCAGTCCTGGCAGAAGAGATTGCCAGGGGAGACGGTTCGCTACAGGCCAGCTTGCGTGCCATGCTGTTGGATGGCAGCCTGCAGGAGGTGGTCAGCATCCTCTCCAAAGCCTTGTATGGAGAGCCAATGGTATGATTAATGAACTGTGTATACGATGTATGCATACAGACAGTCAGCCTACACATTGACTGTAATTAGAGTGTTATTCTTAGAGATTATGCTTGTTGGGGTCAGTTCCTTCCCAAAAAGAGGGAAAATCCCAAAAGACATTTTCAGGACACGGGACAGGGACAAATATTGAATATTAATGAACATCACTTCCTTTCACAGTGATCTGAGATGCACCAGTAAAATCAGATAGAGGGTGCTTTGAATGATTTGAGTTGTCTTGTTGCTCAATGTCTTCTTTATTCTTCTTTGCAAAGTTATGGTGGTTTTGTCAAATAGGCGCATACACAGAAGAAGAAACATATGAAAGTACTTGTGAAAGTGAATTAAAAGTAGTTTCAGGCTCACCCAAATAGTTTTTCAACCCAATTTGGTGAACAGTGGAATAATTTATAACCCCAATACCAGGGGCAAGACAAGATTGGGAAAGTTGTGTTATGCTCAGAAACACTTGTTTGAAACATTCAAAAGGTAAACAGGTGATAGTATCATGATTGGGTATTAAAGAGGCATCCGTGAAAGGCTCAGTTGTTCATAAGCACAGATGGGGCAATGCTCAGCATTTTGTGAAAAACTGCGCAAATAGTCCGTCATGTCCAAACTTCAGAGGCCAGCATCTTTGATGGTATGAAGGTGTGTTAGGCTAGGTTAGTGCTAGGGCCATATGATTTGGTAAAAACGTGTTTTTTTCCAGAGACATCACTGCTTATTTCAGTTAGACAATACCAAGACACATTCTGCATGTGTTACAAAAGTGTGGCTTCATAGTAGAGTCCAGCCTGCAGTGCTGACCTGTCTCTCATCAAATATGTGTGGTGCATTATGAAGCACAAATACAACAACAGAAACCCCAGACTGTTGAGCACCTGAAGTTGTATATCAAGTGAGAACGAGAAAGAATTTCACTTTCAAGACTTCAACAATTGCTGTCCTCAGTTCCCAAACACTTACTGAGTGTTTTTAAAAGAGAAGGTGATGGATCACAGTGAGAAACATGACCCTGTTCCAACTTTTTTGGAACATGTAGCAGGCATCAAATTCAGGATGAGTGTATTTGAGTGTCTTTGTACTGTATGCAATTGAATATAAGTTGAAAAGTTTTTGCAAATCATTGCATTCTGTTTTTATTCAAGTTTTACACAATGGTCGAACCTTTTTCGAGTTGTAGTATTCATAAAAAGTGTCAACCTAATGTTAGACTGATGTTCCACAAGGCCAACTCCTTCATTGAAAAAAAGGGCCACATAAGAATAAATCTCTAAGATGAATTGCTCTACCAATAACTTTCTGTTACTTACTAGATGTATCAGACAGAGGGTCACTCTTTATATGTTTTGCTTTTTCCACTCTTTCTACTGCCTGACTTCTCCCTCCCTTTGCTGATCCTAACCGCTGTCTTCATACATCAACATGTGTTTTGCTGCCAAGGTGCCTCCTCCAGCTCCGCTCTTCTCCTGTTTGCAACCACTTCCTGGCCACTGCAACACACGCACACACACATACACACTGAGACTGACTCAAATGCAGGCACAAGCACGTACTCAAAGGTTGAGCTTGGCCCCAAGGTCATCCAACATTTTATGCAAGTGGGGACAGTGCTGTTTGCTAGGCAAGTCTCTGTCCCTCTGTCTCTTTTTGAGTCACGCACAAACAAACATTATTCTGACACAGCTTGAGCAGATTCTTTCCCTCACTTACAGCCCCTCTCCTTTACTCCCACTTTTTCATACATTTTTTTAAACCTCCCTTTCTTGGTGTTTCATCAACTCCTCTGCATCCTCCCTTTCCTTGTATTTTAATGTCAACCTCAGCATTGTAAAGCTGTACTCCCATGGACTCACATCTTGTGAAACAGCTCAATGTTTTCACTTAAGAGGATAAAACCAGACAGTTTTCTCATGCACACAAGACAAATGCTTTGGAACCACAAAGGAAACACTAGAGGAAGCTTAAAACTCATCTTATTTACGTGCCTCTTCATTTTGGCCACGTGTGGTGTTGGCGCTGCATGCTCGGCGTAGTTTAGCTGTCCTGTGGAGTGTCATACAAATGTGTTGTTATTTGATACACAGCTGTTAGGATGTAGCCAACAGTTTTTCTTGGATTTCATTCAATCAGTGAGTGATACTTCATTTAGATTTGTGTGAGCTTGTTCTAAACTTACTTCACAGCAATCAGGTGACACAAATCAGATACCATACCTGCAAATATGGGTTTAAAAACTTGAAACTAGAGAATTTCTTCTGGGGTTTGTACGGTAAGAACTGTTCATTTGGTTAGGATCAGTAATAAATGAACAGTAGGCCCTTTCTGAGAAAAGAAATATTCATAAGTGTAAAACCAAACAGGACAGCCAGTCAGCTGGGTCTGAACAGCTTTTATTGAAACACTTACAGTACACATTTGAATGTTTTACCGGAGAATTATTCAGATTCAGAGGTGTCAGAAGACACATAAACATATTTATTATGGTTTTGTTAATTAAATCCTTGATCTTTCAACTAAAAATACACCTGTATCAATTTTGAATCATCAAATAAGTCTGCGCCAGAAAATTCCTGACTAGATTAAGATTTACAGTACTTCACTAGACTAATATGTGGCAGGAAATCCTCCCACCGAAGAGACAAATTGAAAAAGCAACATATACTGTATACTGTAAGCAACCCATTGAGATGATACATGACTTTAAAGGTTTAAGTTTTTGTCACTCGTGTCCCTTTGGCGTTCTTTGATGTGCAGCAGTTTCACTCTGTCTGCCACTTTTCAAATAGTGTCCGTCATTGCCGTTTGGAGCTGGAAATATTCAAACTTTTGTCGTCCATGCACAGATGACATAATGAAATTTGATTAAACCAAGCAAGATGTGCTAGTTTCTTTCAAAGTGGTTGGTTTTATAGTTATCATGAATGTGCACTTATTGAAGCACTAATTTCAATTTTTTTCATTGCCAATTAATTTGTGGATTATTCTTCAATTAATCAATTAGTTGTTTGGTCTGTAAAATGTCAGAAAATGGTTATTAAAAAAAAACCTGATTGTTGGTTCCCATAGATGTCAGTGTCTTAAGATGTCAGTCTCAAAAATCTTGTTTTGCCCTCAACCCAAACAAAAACTTTACTGTCATAAAGGACTAAAGAAGCCAGGGAATATTCATATTTAATAAGCATAAATCTGAGAATTCTGACTTTGTTTTCCTCACAAAAATACTCAAACTGAAAAATCGCTACTTGAAATTGTTGGTGATTAACTTACTAATCGATTCATAATAGATTAATCATTGCAGTTCCAGCTGTAATGACATTTTTTTCCCTTCTTTCACAGAATGGCATTGTCGCAAAAGACCTGAGCAGATTAAAAATGCTCTTCTCAGAAATTGAGGTGAGTGTCTCTGCTCTCCTGTCCTCCTTTGTTCATTTCTTTTGGTGCTTGTTGGTGTTACAGATGATGCTTTAATGTTTGCAGGGGAGAGTCATAAAGATGACTAATGGCCTAATTCCACCGCTAACTTAATTATTCTTGTGCTCGCCTGCGTAGCTGGTAGCTGTTGGGGATTTATTACTCTTTTGTCTGTAAGAAATCCAGTAGTCCAGCTGCTTGTGTGGCTATGTTAGTCGTTGACATAATAGTAATAATCTTTTCTGCTCCCATCTCCACCCACCCTGCCCGATCTTTGTCTCTGTCAGGCTATAAATAGGGAGATGGCACCAGAATACACAGATGACCAGGAGGAAGGTGAGCTAATCTGTAGCATGACTTGTTTTCAATATATCCCTCAACTTCATAACAGAGAATGACAATGTGCTTTGTGCCAAAAGTGCTGTACGTATTATTAATGTTGATAAGGTCTTAACTCAGCCATTTGGTAGCTTGAGCACATTCGAAGCAGGTTACAATCTGGCTGCAGCCCAGTTTATAATGTTTTTGAAGGCTTTGGCTCAATGTCCTGTTGACCATTTGGTTGTGTGTATTGACAGAAGTCCAAGATGGCTGGCAGTTCCGGCCTCCACCCAGAGGAGTCACCAGCAGCGAGGAGTACACCCTCTGTAAAAGGTAACGCAAATGTTGCAGAGGAAAATTAATCAGCAGTATCTGCTGCTGTAGATGTGAAAGAGAATGAGTTGATCGTAATGTGACTAATATAGCTTACAGGAAGTATTGATGGTGTGTAGTTACACTGGAGGCCATAAAATTATGATTCATGGTAGTCAAGTGCCATAAATTTTTATCATCTGTCTTCACACTGAAGGAAACCCTCAACAAACATCAGCACATCCTGGATATTTATGTAGAAGGATACCAACAAATCTGTTGAGCATTAGACTTGGGCTCAATCCCAAACCCTCACACTATCCACTCCCCCTCTGTTTGCGTGTTCACATGGAGGTTTGTCATATTAAGGGTCATCCCAAACCAATCAGGGTGGAGTGTAAGTGGACTGTAAAATCCTTAAATAGCGAGTTGGCATCGGTTCAGCTTGCAGTGGTCCCAGCAGTAAGTGCATGTGCATCGGTATTTTAGCACTTCAAGCACTCACACTTTTGTTTTCCTCAGGTTGACTTTACAGTCTCAATCAAAATCACAGAATGTGTTTAAAGTGGTAAAAGATGAAACAAAAAAGAGGAGAATGCTATTTTTTTTTATGATTTTGAGACCTAGTTTTATATACTAGACATTTTTGTAATCATTCAAATTTGGCTTGGTGTTTAATAACACATGTTTCTGTGTTGTAACAAACTTAAGAACACCCATTGATTGTTGCTTTACTGTCCCTTTATGTAGTTGACAACTAATCAATCAATCAAGTAATCACTGCAGCTATAGTTGTGTATCCACAAGTCAGCTATCTACTGCCTGCATAGGAGATTGTGAGAATTTTAAGGTCATTATTGTGTCAGATTTTGTTTGTAAGGATTAAGAAATACAATTTTGGCATTCAAATAGATGGATTGAAATATATTAATATTGACAGATTTTTTGTTTACCAAACATATACAGGTGCTATACAGAAATGCAGGTGTTGCTATCAAAAACAGATAATTTTCTCTTCCTTTAAATCACATTTCTGGAATTGGTTGTTTATTCTATCAAAGTTAAAAGAGACAGATTTCTTTCACAGGAGTTATATATGGACACATCTTCAGATGACTTAGTTTGTCTGACAAAAAAATTCAAATGTTCAAGATTTGCTGTAGTATGAAACAGAAATGCAACAAATTCTCAGACGGGGAAAGCTGCAACTAACAAATGTCTGATACTGGTAAGGCGTCAATTTCCAGGTCCCATAATTTCCTTGTAAATAGGTGCTAATTAGCAGGTAATTAATGTAAAACTTCCCAGATATTACCTCTAAATTACCACCAAAAACATAGTTAATTATGAGATAATTAGCAAGTACTGTTTTCATGTAGTGGGTGGTAATTACCAGGTAATACATTTGAAATTTCTTAGAAATTACCACCAGTTTTCATGGTAATCATGTGATAATTCGCAACTGTTTATGCAAATAATCACATAAATACCATGAATTTGGGGTATTTTGCAGGTATTATATTATTTCAAATATGTTGCTTTGTAATTACTATCAAATACATGAAAACAGTACCTGCTAATGATCACATAATTAATGAAATTTGGGGTAATTTAGAGCTAATTTGTGGATAATTTCTAAGAAATTTTAAATATATTACTTGGCAATAACGCACATTCACCATGAAACTGTGGGACCTGGAGATTGAAGCATTACCATGACATTCTAAGTGATTTCATTTGGTAAAAAAAATGTTGAAATTGTTTTCTTTAGTTGAAAACTTGATTAATCAGCCACTTGTTTTAGTATTAGCTGAGCACACAGTTTGTCTGTGCTGCAGGTACTTGGAGCAGGGTCTGTGTCGGTATGGGGCCCAGTGCACGTCGGCCCACTCGCAGGAGGAGCTGATGGAGTGGCAGAAGCGCTACGCGTCACGCCTCATCCGCCTCAAACAGCAGCAGGAGAGCAAACACTTCACTGAGAACTACATGGAGACTCTGATAGAGAAATGGATGAACTCCCTCTCCCCTGAGAAAGTGGTGAGTGCTTGAATAGAAAAGGTGTCTGTTGTTCTGTGTTGTGATTTTCTTAAAAGCTTCTCTAAACTTTTATACCACCACACACACACACACACACACACACACACACACCTTTTAAATCTAGTGGGGGCAATACCAACACCCTTGTACACACACCAAACAATGGCTACCATAGAGGGGTGTAAATCACAAGTTTCATCACGATACATTATCATATCAATATTATTTGGTCAATTATACGATACTTGCCGATTTAATTCAGGGGTTTGAGATAGATATCAGACAATATCATATATCATGTCCATTTAAGACAGTAAGTTATGATTTCAACAAATTTGTGACTGAACTCTACCAGACATTTGTGACACAGACATATTATGGGCATTTCAGAATAAAGGTGTATCTTAAGGATGATGATATAGATTTGCATCAGTGATAATGGATCATTAAGCATTAAATTGATAAACTGATCCACATCAGTGTATCGCTCTACCTTTCCTTGAAGCATGATATTGAATAAGACACATTCATAAGGCTTAATAAACACTATGAAGCCCTTAGCTGGCTCTTGACTCTTGTGTAGCATGCAGTATGTGACACGGACGAACTTCTTCAAAGGTTGTGTTAATTAATATGTTGTCCTGCTGTATTTTCACCAGTGTTTGACAGCCTGCTTTTTTTAAGTTGAATTTCTAGATAGATCTTGTCTCAATGTGTTTTTTCTTTTTCTAGCTAAGTGACTACTTAGAAGGAGTGAATGTAGAAACCAGCTCCAGCCTCTCTGTTACTGTCACCACCAAAAAGTCCTCCCACTCATGGACCTTTTCCTTGTTGTGCAAGGTAAGATGAAATGTTGAATAGTGAGCATGTGCGCATATTCAAATTTTTTGTGTCTAACCATTTTGCACTGTGTCACTACAGTAAATAAAGCAGTATTCTGCACTGCACACTTGCATTGGTTGGTCTGCGCATTTGAATGTTCTGATTATTTTCTTGTCTCTCTCTTTGACTAGCCTGCTAGAAAGCTGTACCGCATCGCACTGCTGTATGATGCCCACCGACCACACTTCTTCATCACTGGTGTGTCAGCTGGGGAGCGGCTACAAGCCCTCCCCAAAGGCTGCCAAGAGTGGACTCCAGGCGAGGAGACAGCAGGTAGGGGCAGGCAACATCACAGTCACAAAAAGTGGTAGAAGTCATTGTGTAACACAAAAGTTTCCCTCATTTTCTTTCCCTCCAACCAACTCTACCCCCACCCTCTAACCCTGACACAAGGAACCAAGAAGACCGTGTACATAGATAAGAACACAGAAACGCCAAAACGGACACAATCAACAAACCAACATTTGCAAGACTACAAATATAGCCTATCCATTCTTTCTAACCCCACCTCCCTGCATAAAGCACACAGATGCAAAAGATTAGATACCAATGTCCTCCCTCATCCATTATGATATCCACAAAAATAACCACTATGTTATTTCTTGCACATCTGGGTGAACATTACCTTGTCGTTTTTTGAGATATACACTTCTTTCCTCAGTCATTTCTTATGTTCACACATCTCTGTCACACATAATTAAGCAGGTGCTGGATCTTGTGACAGTGGTACAGACTTGTTTAGGCTATAACGTCTTAATTTGAGGTCTGAAAAAGATTTGTTTTAAGCTAATAAATCACATTTGGCTCTATACATACAGTCTGTGACATCACACATATATTTTGTGGTGTTAAGTGATGCATCAGTCCTATCTTACATTGGTCTACAGTTTTTAATTTACCTTTTTTCAAATTCATAGGCAAGTGGAAATGGGAGTTCCTAAAAACTGCACCAGGTATTTCACCCGGGGCTGGTGCCTTACATCCTTTGTCACTGAGCATTATGTCCCTCATGTGCATTCTTGTTAGCTCGCTTTGGGGCGTCTCGTCTTGTTAATATTACATCTTCATTAATGTTACAGTTTGTGCAGTGCAGTTTTTTCATTCTGAAATTAGGCTTGTTAAACCTTTCCTTCAGACAAGTACAACATGCTGTATACAGTTACATACATTTTAACAGTGCAATTATTATTTAGACACTTTGACTGCAAAAATGTCCTAGAAGACAACATTTGTATTGACAATGATCAATACGGTGCAGCTCAGTTAGTGTGTACAACTTCAGTGGCAAAGATATTATGACAGCCTTGAAAAACACTTCATATTAACTTTTTAAAGTTTTAATGTTTTTTCAGCCGAGAAAGTAACCATTTAGATTCCCAGTATGTGGTCAGTTTATCTAAATAACACCTATTTGGAAATTTGCTGCAACAGTTTTCATTTTCCAGAGACCCTGTATTTTGTGTCCCAGGTGCTATTTTTATTGTCTCTTGGACAAGTGGACATTCTTAATTTTCGAGTGCTGTTCTAGGTACCTTGAAAGTGCTTGAAATGTATTCTTAAAAAGCTGTATGAACCCTGACATTAAAGTTTCATCTCTCTTGTGTTGTCTACTTTAGTTTGCAAGTTAAAAGTCCTTACACTGAACTTTGCTGTTCTGACAGTGGCAGCAGACAATGGCCTGGACCACTGTGTCTACAAAGTAGCTGTGGGCTTCAGCACAGAAATCTTCGGCACCTTCCGACAGACCGCCGTTTTTGACTTCGGCTCAGAACCTGTGCTGATGCAGCGGATCATGGTGGACGCTGCCTCCATTGAAGGTATGCTAAAAGCAAGAAGGCCATCTAGAGGTCTTTGAAAAGATTTTTCAGTGTTATTTTGTTAACATCAGTGTCAAGTTATTCCCTGTTTGCTAATCATATTTGGATTGATATGCTTGGCACATCATTTTTTGTAGTATTTTAAGTTTTTAAATATGTTAAGAAGATGCTTAAAATCGCTAAATCACAATAGGTTAAATAAGAACCTGCAGGGCCTCTAAGCACCCTCCTGTCTTTTGCTCTCAGACCTTGAACACCTGATGGCAGCCAGGCAGCAGCTCTTGATGACTGCAAAGCGCTGGGACTCTTCCTGTAAGACCATTGTAGAATTCACGCCCAATGAAACGATGGCTGAGCTGGAGCGCAGCCTCCTTTCTCGCTATCAGATCCCTCTGTCGGCCGACCAGCTCTTCACCCAGTCAGTCCTGGACAAGACTCTGACCAAAGACAACTACCAGGCCCGACTGCACGACCTGCTCTACATAGAGGAGATTGCAC
Source organism: Lutjanus erythropterus (assembly GCF_056507025.1). Classification (NCBI taxonomy): domain Eukaryota; kingdom Metazoa; phylum Chordata; class Actinopteri; order Lutjaniformes; family Lutjanidae; genus Lutjanus; species Lutjanus erythropterus. The sequence goes on along the minus strand of NC_139319.1, from coordinate 45,992,235 downwards.
AATACAAGGAAGTTAGCAAGTGAGGGTTCATATTTTTATTCTGTTCTCTTAATGGTGTTGTAGGTTTTCCACATCTGTGTGTAAAGTCTGAGTTGAGCAGTAAAGACTGAGCAACACTGATTAACATTTGACAGTTTAAACACACCTACTGACAATATTGCAGATAAATTTGACCACAAAATGTAGCTAGAAAATAAATTATCACTAACATGTATATTTTCTAGGGCTTGATGGATGGAGTCAGTACTGGTACTAGGGAGTTAAAAAAATCCAATATCGACCTCCGATGCATCTGACTTTAATGTGTAAGATACAAGTGCATCGGATCAGACGGCCTGTATCGATAAAAAGCTGAACATGAATCGGAAACAAATCGATGCAGCACTAGCGTATCGATACATCTCATTAGGACACGCATATGTTTCATTTTTGGCATCAAGGAGCCGCCACTGTAAATTTCCTCCATTTTCTCTTGCCTCTGCCTGCACCGCTCTTGCTGGACGCGTGCTGCCGTGCTCACACAAAACAAGCGCTCCCCCCTCCCTCTCCTGTGTCTCCTCTTCATTTCATCTAAACAGTCGGCGCTGAAAACAGCAACAGAAGTGACATTGTACCATGTCGCACCACCAAACTTTCATAATGCGCAAGTGTATAATAAGTTTGGGTTTATAAGAAAGATAAGAAACGCTGCTGCAGATCATTAATGTAAAACATGTCTGACAGCAGAGAACAGAGACACAGTCTGACCCACAGAGACGTCATGTCACTGTGAGAGCAGGTAACACTTCACTGTTCCTCCACACTAATCTAAACCACAGCACTCTTCATATGAAACACAGCAGCACATCATCTTACGGCAGAAACACTATTTTAAATTATTTTAAAGTTTGTTCACAGATTCTCATTTAGGCTACAGGATCTCATTTACACATGAGACTCATAATTAGATTTTAACTCCACTGTAATGTCTCCTTCTCTCTGCCTCTACTGGTACTATATTTAGTAAAACTACATATGCTACAAATGTAGCATTAGTTGAATCAAAATGTAAAGACTCACACATTGCATTGTCTTGTATTGCATCATATCTTATCCTATTATTACAGAGCTGAATTGAACCGAATTGTTGGCTATTTAAAAATGTCTAAGATATATCGTATCGTTGAACCTGTATTGGGATACATATCCGATCGGTCTCAGTCAGTGAGATACACATCCCTAATATAAACATACATTAATTTCAATTATAATTTAGTTTGACAGTAAAGTTTTTTGTCCATTATGATATCATTAGTATTATGAATAATTATAAATAACTATAAAACAAAAATAGAGCAAAATATATTTATATATTAAACCTGAATTAAGAAAAAGGAACAAATATAATACTGCCTATAAATTGAACAAATAAAAACAATCAGCATTATGTTCTGTTAAAAAAAAAAGTTTTCATGCAAAATGCAAAAAACGTATTACTTCAATTTAGAAAAATAAGCATTAAATCTATGTACAGGTGCAGCTTTTATCAGTCTTCTTCCACATTGGCCAACTTGTAGAGTAAGCTAATATTTCTGTGATAAGTTGGTGTTCAGGCATAAAGTGATGTTGTCTATCTGATTGGGAAAGCCTTCAGCTGAACAATGTGAACATTGGTATAACTGCGGAAGAAGTTAATTCTAGCTGAGGTAGGGGTCTCAAAGTGCTGGCCTGGGGGGCATTTTTGTCCACCTATAACCCTCCCTCTGGCCCACAACATGTCACCAGTATAACGTAATCCAATCCCTGAAAAATATTTTATTTTTTTTTTCTAGTTGTTTAATGCCAATTTTATCTTAAGTTGAATACAATTGAAATAAAAAAAAATAAAAAGTTATACATTTCTGCAGGATTGCGCAACTCAATTTGCTGATATTCTGTGTCTAGTAAAGAACAGGTTGTTCAACAATATTTCTCTATCAGCAAACACAGTGGCAGACCAGATTAGCAAGTTATCAAGTGACATTTGTGATCAGTTACACGACAAAGCAGTTTTTCGACTGGATACTCTGTGGTATTTGACAAAAGCACAGACAAAACCGACAGTTGCCATTGTCACCAGGAGTATTAATGACCAATGCAAAGTTAGAGAAGAGCTGCCGAATTTGGGTCCATGGCTAAATCTTGTATAGAAAAACGTCTGGAAACTGCATGATTTTGTGTTATGTAAGTGCAGACTAAAATAAGTATATATTTCCTGTGCCCTGCACAAAATGAGTAAGAGCATATTCTCCTGGTCACAACAATGGAGACTCAGTAGCAGCCGGTTTGGTAATGTTAAATGTTGTCGAATAGGTGAATCTACTACATCCTAGTTCTCCATCAGTGGAAACAAGCTCAGAAATTAATTGTTCCAACCCTGAAAGAGTGCGTTAATCTGTTTGTAGTCTGTAAATGAATTACATTAAATGGGATTGTGCTTGGCTTCAAGGAGTCTAAATTTACAGTCACATCTGATATGTTTATATCTGCATATGTCTTTGGTATGATGCTAATTTAAAACCATAGCCTTACTGTCTTAACCATTCTGAAGTGTTGACAGCAAGAACTAATGTTAGGTACAGCCTCATTCTGGCAGTGAACCTGACAAGATCCTTTTACAAACAACCTGCACTGAAAAGACAGGACATTTCAAGTGCATCAGTAGAAATGAAAAGATAATATAGAACGTGTCCTACCAGATACTTTAAATAAATATTTTTATTACAGTTTGAGAAATAATCTTGACTCAAGGTTCACTGACTTATGTTTTCCTGGAGCTTGCAACAATTTTTGCATCCTTGACGCCAGAACAGTCAAGAAAACACGTCAGTGACAGGTCAGACCAGTCGACATAACAGGCCTCTTGTCTTAACAGTAATTTTGTCTTGTCAGTAATTTAGCTATAAATAACAAACATCACTCTAAAGTAGAGCTGCACAATACATTGTTTGAGCATCGTCATCACAATGTACATATGTGCAATAGTCACATCGCAGGTCCTGCAATGTAGGAGGCAAACAAAATCATCTAATTTAAGGGTACCTGACACACACTGCGTGCAGCGATCAACCAATCACAATCGTTCTTAATCAGTTTACCAAAGCGGACCACGCCCCTGCATATGGAGCGAGTCACAAGATCAGTGCAGGTTAATTGTCCACAAGAAAGCAGCAGTAACATAAAGTGCTATTCAATCATCTGGTGAAAATTCCTGTATTTTTTCATATCGCAATATATATCGCAGGGTTAAAAAAAATCGCAATGTCAGTTTTTTCCAATATCGTGCAGCCCTACTTGGCCCTAAAGTTAAACAACCTTTTGTTTGGTTTGTCTGACCTTACTTGACTCGACAACTATAAAACAGTTGCTGATGTTTTTGATACAGTTTTTTTTTTAATATATAATATAATATTGTATATATAATTTTTGGTCACGTTAACCAAAAATTAAAATAAGTTAAAACTGCTGATCACAGTTGTTTTTGGCTTTATGAGGATGTTATTTATTTTTCAAGCCACGTATTTTAATTGATTAATTTAGAATCACATGACGACAATAGTCAGAATGTGACACGGGATAATGTAAATGAATTTTCAAAATATTATTCTATCATTTTAGAATATAGAAAAAATAGAAAATTTTAGAATTTTTTAAATCAATATGTAAAAATTATGTTTTTTTTTTATTTATTAATTATTTTCTTTTTTTTAGAGACGTGACCTTAGTCATTCAAGTTCTTTACCCACATTTTAAAGGGACAGTTCAACCTAAATCAAAAATACGTATTTTCCGCCTGGCCTGTAGTGCTATTTGTCCATCTAGATTTATGTGAGTTACAGAATTTTGGAGATATCTGCCGTTGAGATGTCTGCCTTTTTTTAAAAACGTAATTGGACTTAATGACTCTCAAAATAATCCACAGACCTTGTTGTGAGCAGTTTCATCTCGCAGCTACTTTCTGTCTATTAAAAAGAAAGTGGTGCTTGTAGTTTCTAAAGTAGTTCTGGTAGGTTCTACTGCAGAGAGAAAGTAGTTCCTACATGAAACTGCACACAACAAGGTCTGTGGATTATCTTGAGTAACAAGGTCATGATTTTTTGGAAAGAGATAGTGTTATTGAGTTTTTTATGGCACTTTCAGAACCACAGGACTATGGCAGATATCTCCAAAACTCTGCAACTCACACCAAAACAGTATAGCTGGATTTATAGCACTGCAGGCCAGAGGAAAAAATGTTCTTTTTAATTTTGAGGTGAACTGTCCTTTTAATGTGCAAAATGTCTAAAAATCCTTTATTTTGTACTTTGCATCACACAGTTATTGTTTTCTCAACCCCATAAAATGAAATTCTGTTTTTTTTAATATGAAACCTTGGTGCTATGAGATGTCAGCCCACCACAAGGTGTCAGACTCGACTTTCAGTTTGAATCTGCTGTGTGTGTGAGTGAGAGAGAGAGAGAGAGGGGGGGGGGGGGGCTGTGTATCTCACACACAGCTTGGCTCACAGTTCCAGTGCCATTTAATAACATGTGTCTAAGGTAATTTCTTGGGTGTGGGTGACGAAAATTGTGAGGGAAAGAAAAGAAGAAAGAAGAAAAAATCCCCACCTGCCACTCCACTGGTTAAACTAGGTGTGACGCTGATAACTGGTGAAATCACAGGAAATGCTTAATCCCACATTCAGCGATAGTAATACTGTGGACCCTCCTCCACCTCTTTAAACGTCTCAGCTTTGCTCTCAGTTTTGATCTTGTCTTGTGACTCACTGTGTGATTTGACTTGGTAAGGGATTGAATCGTGGATTCCTTTCTGTTATTACCTGCAGTATAAAATGTTCTTTCAATCTGCTGCGTTTCCATTGTGCATATGAATAATCTCTCTGCCTGTTAAACCGTCCACGCTCTGCCAGGTTCTAATGCTTTTCATGGCTGATTGAGTTTCAGCAGGAGATTTCCCTGCCATTTGCAGATCCCATGACAGATGTTAAAACTTCAGTCATTTAAGTGTTATAATTTAAAGGAGAATTCTGTAATACATTTACTGTAATATATTAGAAAATGACCATGATATATCATTAGAGATCAAGCAAATATAAGTTGAAATACTCGCTTCTCTGGCATCAGTGCGGCAGCCACGGTGTCCTCCTTTGAAATTAGTATTCCGGCCTGTAACTTGTATTTTTATTTGCCCGATTTACGTTGATCAGTGTTCAAATTAATGCTGAATGTTTGCTGAATGAGTTGTAAGAAATTATTAATAATCTTGTAGAAGGAGTAGATGTTTAGAACTGAGCTTGGCAGACAGTGAGACAGGCAGCTAGTCACCTCAAACTCTAGAGTGTGTATTTTCAGAGCAATGAACTTTTGTTGCCAGGATAAACTTAACATTGACAGACAATTGACTGTTATAAACAGCTGATCCTCTTACAGTGAAACACTTATCATTGCTTGTTATTGTCAATTCATGATGTTGCAGGCATCCTGCACTCCTGCAGCCTGCAGTGCTTTCACAGGTCTGTGGAGGAGGGGATGGGGGAAACAACTGGCTTCAACTATAGATCGTATATTAATAGGATTTCAACCTATTTAATATATAGTCAGTAGCTCCAACTTGCTATTTCAGCTGCTGTACTAATTTTTGCACATGCAATTGCAGCAGATTGCTTTTTAAACTACTTGGCTACTTGAGTATCTCTCTGAGTAATCTCACACTAGATTTATTTCTTGCTTGATGAGAGTGACATTTCCCCATTTGGCCACCTCCTATCAGGAGGTCATGAGGCATCACCTGATGGTCTAAAGTGAACATGGAGTGAGTCATGGAGAACCAAGAGGGCCTCGCTGTCTTTGTTGGTCTAAACGTTTCCCTCTTTCTGTGAGTACAGCCAGTGGGCTGATGCAAAACCATGACAGGAAACCACAAGCATCCCTTTGGTTGAGTAACGTCACTGGTTTGCGAATAATAAATACAGAATGTGTTAACTTATCTGCGTGTGTCAGTCACCCATCAGAGTTCACCACCAGCATTGCTTCCTGTTTCATCATTTCAGATCAGGCACAGACCAGAGAGACAATCTTAGACAATCTGGGACTGAAGTGAATATTTTCCCGAAAGTGCTTCAATTTTCAGTGGTTGCTTTTCTCTGAAGGACTCCCATATATGAAATAATTTGGCTGACAGTGTTTTTATTAAGGGGACCTTAGATTTTAAGGACTTTGTAAAGTTTTTACAGAGTGACAGTGTATAAGATTTTCTTTGGATCCCATCTTACCCATGTATTCCAGTCCAAACCTTTTGTTAAAAATGCTTGTGCAGGTTTTGTGTTCACAGCGGCAACTGTGCAAACATGCCATCAAGTGATGCCCAGCATCCCTCTTGCTGTCACCAATCTGTATTCACACACATTGCATAGATGATGTTTAATATGTTGCAGATATGAGTGAATGGTATGCAGGTCATTATGTGGTCTAAGCTCAGAAAACTCAAACAAGAAAAACCTGTTAAAAATATACAAAATCCAGGAAGTCTTGCGCAGTAATAAGTGATACAGACAGCCATAGGAAAAATAAGCCAAGACTGTCTTCTGGTGAAAGGATGCTATAAATTTCATCATCAGAAAATCTGTTACACAGTTTCAGTAGGTGTGTCGGGGGCTGGTATCACTCTTAGCCAATTATATCGTCTCCTTTATCCATTTCAAAGCATTTCCTTGATGCGCTGACAGTTAAGTTATTAAATGGAGACTTTCTCTTAGAGCAAATGTGTAATATTGTGTGAAATGTGAGTTTACAGTGACCTGAGTTTGAATATGTGGCACAAGGCTGTGCTGCTGGAACACCTCCAGGATTAAGGTGTCATCCCTAAAGGAAGGATACATATGTGCCTCAGTGACGACAGAACATATTGTGATCAGGGTGCTCATGGGATATTAAAAAGTCTACAGTCCAATAATTTAAATTTTAGGCCCTAAAATGTCTTTAAAATGTCTTATTTTGACAGGCCTTACAACTTGATTTGATTTAGTTACTTTTATAAAGTTGCATTGTGTTTTGGGGAATATTTGTCTCGTCAGAATTTATCGGATCACACCCAGGTACTGTTTTGCGATGTGGTGTGTGGACTAAAACCAACATGGCCTCAGCTTGACCCACTCTGCTCTGGACACTAAACATTAGTCATATGAAATACATCTTACATCGCACTTACAGTGATCTTAAAAAGTCTTAAATTTGACTTGTTGAAACTTACAGAAACCCTGTGTGATGTTGGTTCTATTTTATAAGTATCACAAAACATTATCGTGAAGTTTTTGCATTGCTTTATAAGCTGAAGATAGAGGGTTGCAACACATAATCAAATGTCTGTGTTTGTCTGCCCGCAGGTTTAACATCAAAGTGAACCTCCAGCTAGTCAACAGTTTTATGCTGACAGGCATTTCTGTTGGAGCCAAGTATGCCCAGAATGGACAGCTCTTTGCACGCTTCAAACTCACTGAAACACTTTCTGAGGTAACTGGATTGGTTGCATTTCCAGTTTCATTAAATTTGAGACATTGGTTTCTGCTTTTTCCACTCATAACTTCTGTATCTAGTAGTTAGTTTACTCTCCTGATCTTTTTTTTTTCTTACCTCAGGACACATTAGCAGGGAGGCTAGTGATGACCAAGGTGAATTCAGTCCTGCTGCTGCCTTTGGGCCGTGAGGGGTTAAGCAGCCAGCCGCCCCCTGGGGTCAAGGAGAGAGTTTATGAGGCCGTGATCGAGGAGAAGACCAAGGATTACATCTTCCTAAGGATCTGCAAGGACTGCTGTGAGGAGCTGGGGCTTATGCCTGACAGAGAGATACAGGTATGGGTTGTGTCAAAGGCTAAGGAGACACTTCTTTGCTTAAATGCTCAACATGTTAATTCTGCCGCTAAGAGTGTCTACCCTATTAACACAGCATTGTTTGATGATGATGTGATGTGCATGGGATCATGGGAATTGTTATGTTCACTTTTAAACCACCACCATCTATCAAACGCAAGTCAAGCAGAAATCATGTCCATCAGCGAGGTAATATTAAAGTTTTATTTACATTTACATTGGTTGGAAATATTTGTGATTATGACCACATGATAAAGTCTTCCCTAAGGTGCCCTTCTAGTGGACAAAATATAATAGATTGCCCTCGGGTGCCCCTCCAGTGGAGATTGTATCATCTATGGTGTTCTTTCAGTGGAGAAAATGTGGTGAAATGCCCTCTAGTCCTCTCCCATAGGAGAAAAAATGATAAAGTGCGCTCTAGTGCACTTCTAGGGGACAAAACATGATAAAGTACATCACAACCTTTAGTTTACTGGTGCCCCAGTGCACACAGCAGGTGGCTTTTTTGTTTTTTTTTCCTTTTGCCCCAGCCCTTCAGACAGCCTGAGTCCATCTCTGGTCCAGCATTTTTACTCCTTTTAGTGCTTATAGTTTAAGCATGAGATCATGCTTCAGCATCAGATATAAGTTAAGGCTGGTAGACGATCTCTTAACACTACAATATTTGTACACCTAAAGAGATGTTAGTCAGCGTACAGCTCACATTTTTTTCCACTCTGATGTATTGGTCTGGAAAAAAACTTTGAAGGTTTAAGTTTCACTTGCTGATCAGCATTTTAACAAAAGGTTAAAGAACACAGCCTTTCTAGGAAAACCTTTGTGTGCAAGTCTGTCTGTCTTAGCACCGTTTTGTCTCAGGTTCTCTGGTTCTGAGAAATAGCCCTTTATTGAATGACTCTACCTTCGTCAGCCCCAGCTTGATAATTTTCCCCTCCAGCCTGAACGTCGGCAGATGAAGCGAGGCTCTGTGTTAACAGTTATCAAAACAACCCTCATCCTATCACTGTGGGAGCGTAATCTTCTTATTCTTCTGCATACACTGCTCCTGCCTGCGTACGTGCTACAATTTCATTTCCCTATCTCCTCCGTGGGTTCTTACAATATTCCACACAGCCTTGAAGTTTCATCCTCTCTTCACTGTGGCATATCTCAGGCTTTCCTGCTCTTGTCTTTGTTATTTATTTCACTTTCTCTGTCTTTCTTCCCCACTTTCCTCTTCATTGTGTTCACAGTTCTTCTCATCTCTTGTTTCATTTTCTCTCTCCCTCTGATTTTCACACTCCTATCCTAAAGGCGGTGTATATTTTACAGCATACCTGTTAGGAGCCTGTTTCTGTCTGTATGATGATGACGGCCTCCAGCAGAGGAAACAAAATCTTCATGTTTATATATATAACTGGTTAAAGCCAAGGGATTTAACAGAAATATAAATGGCTCAAGGCTCCCCAAGACATCAAATTGTTCAACCTGTTGAGCTGCTGCAAGGCCAGCACTAACTAAACATGGCACCACATTGTGTCCCCTGCTCAGTTTTCCAGTCCCTGTCACTGGAACTAATCTCCATATCTCCATGATGTTTACACCACCATGATTCACTGTGTGGATTTTAGTGGCCCAAAAATGAAAGCACCTACTTCTTACCAAATGTTATTTTGGGGCTTTAGTTTGTTCTTCATTTCTCAATTTTGTTGATGGACTTTGATTTCTGTTGAAATTGACAGATGGACACATTTATGTTGGGGCTGAACTATTAATGGAAAATTTTATTGACATTGCAATATGCCAACTGCAATTTTCAAATGGCAGGTGTAATATCTCTTAAAGGCAAAGTGCGTGTGAAAATCTTTCCTCTGGCTCTGTAGTGCTGTTTTTTCTTTTAGATTTTTCTGATGTGAGTTGCAGAGTTTTGGAGATATCACCTAAAGAGGTGTCTGTAACCGGGTCATGATTTTTGGAGACAGAGGCACTGGTTTATATTTTTGGTGCTTTGAGCGCCACAAACTGAGCACCATGTAGTCCCATTATACTGGAGGGAAGGCAGACGTCTCTACGGCCAGTATTTTCAAAAGTCTGCAAGTCACACCAAAAAATCTAGATGGATAAATAATACTACAGGCCAGAGAGAAAATATGTTTTGATTTTGGGGTGAACTGTCCCTTTAATGCCATTACAGTATTAACTAATAGATATTTTCACTGTTATACACACTAAAAGCACAAATACAAAAGCTGGGCCTGTCCCCTGACCATCTTTGTTTGGAGCAGATCCCTGCAAAAATCACACCATAATCATTTTAATATGCTTTTAAATGATAATGACAATAATTATGTATTGATTTTTCTTCCCTCTAATATCGTTAATTAGTTTATTTAATTTCCAAAAGGACAGCATGCAATGACATTGATCCTTGACATGAAATGAAAACATAGTTGCACCAGATTTAGCAAGACACTAATTTCCATCTGTAGTCCTACACTTAACTAACCTGTCAGTCCAGACGGTTTGTTACCATCTGGGAGGCCATCCATAGAAACTGTTTGGAAAAGGGCGGGCGCTTTCAAACAACACTTGGCAGGTGGTTGGATAAACCATCTGTCACGTCTAAAATGGGCTAATGTCAACCAATCAGATCACCTCACCCAACCGAAGCCAACCAGAGGAAGAGCGAAAACATCTTTTCTGTTGATAAAAGGCTTCAGGGCCGTTCTTTGCTCTTCTTTCAATGAAGAAATACTCTCCACTTCTGATATAAATGACGCTGGCACAGAATCTACACTTACCTCTTCAAAAGCCGCCACTGTTTGAGACGAGTTGTTTCCATGGATACTTCTTGCTGTCGACAGACTTAAAACCACGCCCATAGCTGCCACTGATTGGCTCGCACCACCTCTGGTGCTTACATAGACGGATAATTTGGAGTCTGGCAAGATGGATTCTCACATGATCTTGTGATCTCGCAAATCCAGCTGCCCTGCAAGATAAACACTTAACAAGCGGATGCAGTAAATAAAATATAAAGTGCAATATGGAATGCAATGCAGATGCTTTACATAATAAAACAGTAAGTACTTACTGCACAAAATACAATATGAAATACACAATCACTACTTTTATAAAGTGACCAAGATACCTATGCAAGTGCCTTACATAATAAAAACTGCACAGTGCAAAATGCAATATGAAATACACAGTACCTACATTTTTAAAGTGAACAAGTTACCAATGCAGAACAGTAAATACACATTGCACAGTATAAAATATAGTATTAAATACACATTAACTACATTTTAAAGCTGTCAGAATAATCTCAATATATATGTCTTTCTAAATCATCTTTATTTAATTAAATCTGCTTCAGGGTGGCTTCAGTCAACGTCTAGAGACGTCTCAAAGAGAGTTAAAAATGTGTCAAAATCTGGATTCATTCAGCAATATTGTGGTCTCAATTGGTTGTACTGAAAAACGGAAAAGATGAGCACTTCGACTATTAATATTTTAAATGTCTTTATAGATAAAATGCTCACACAGCATGTGATGCAAGGTATTGCATTCCGTGTATTATCTTGAATAAGAAAATGCTTTATTAATCTGACAATGGAGAAAATTGCAATGTTTAAAGCAGCAAAAGGGGATGGTGCAAAAGCAGAAGCATCAATAAAAAGCAGATATAGTACATAAGTAAACAGTTAGATGTAATAAATAAGTAAGAGGAAAATAAAACAATATAACTGAACAGTTGGATATGGATTGATATATTGAAATACTGATATTGCACCTGAGGGAAATATAATAATAACGAATTTAAAAAATGAAAATTCCCAGTTGATTCAGAAATATTAAACCCTAACAAGACAAAAATTACTTTCAATGCTTTTGTGTTGGATTGCATCAAGTTTTTTTTTACTTATGACATAGTGTCTTTGGGCTGCAGAAGGATTTCAACGAGTGGATAAATAAACTGTTTGTTGGACAGCCTGTTTAGTGAACTCTGTCTTTGTCTCTGTGTCAGGTGGAGCTCCAGTTCCAGCTGAACAGACTGCCGCTCTGTGAGATGCACTACGCCCTGGATCGCATCAAAGACAACACCATCCTCTTCCCTGATGTTGGCCTTGTCCCCACCATCCCATGGAGCCCGAACAGGTGTGTACTCCACCGTGGACATAATCACTGCTGAAGGCTGATGTTGAAGGCAGCCATCAGTGCTTTACCCTATATTCTATGGCTTTCACTGTTTCACTGGGATACATCACTTGTTTAAATGATGGAGAAAGTCAAATACAAATAAACAAATGAAGTCAAGAAAAAATAAATGTCACTTCGCGCACACGGCAGACTTGTTTCATGTTGCAGTGTGGGCGACGGAAGCATCTTTCATGTGCAGATGAAGTGCAAATGAGTGTTGATTGGCAGATATCTGATGTTTAGTGAAGACTACAACTTCCATTTGTGTTATTTTACAAGTGAAAGAAGGTGTTTGCACACAGCATGTACACACATTTATGCATACTAAATACTGCTAATTCTTAACACAGTTATTAGAAAGCAGCGCCTTTAATACCTACACGTCATATCAGCTTGACAAATACCCTGACAGAGGGGACACCACATCCATTCGAGACCTGACCGACTATCCCTTGCCCTGCTGACTTGGCTGCCATCCTGAAACGCTGGCAGCTTCTTGCAGCTTTAGATATCCCTCTCTGAAGTTGGACAGGTGAGGGAAGCGAGGCGGTAATCTTTATTGACTAGAGCCAAATATAATCCCCTGTGATTTTCAAGGCTGCTGCTTTATCTGTTCACCACAATATGATTGACAGAGACTTTTGTTTTAATTGGAATTTGGATAAGTGACTGTGTTTCATTAAATCTGGGCCACAGAGTGAATGTTGCTGAAGTTTAGGAACACAGTCACTTTATGATGGCTGTTTAAAGCTACTGCAAGGAGGTTTTTAAACAGTGTTCATTTATCACTGATGTCTCTGTATGATCTGCATGAGTTAATGAGACCTGCCACAAGAAGATTTATTCTAAATGGCTGCCACCAGGTCAGATTCTCTGTGAAATCAGATAGAACAAACATGTATTTACAGTGAATAAAAGCACTGCATCTTGGTTTAGCGGAATAAAACATTAACATCTTAATATCTTTGCTGTCTCAGTAATCATTTTAGTTTGGGGCAACATCACTGTTGTGAAATTGGTACCCACAGAGTGACTGGTCTTGTTGACAGTAACAGTTCTTGATTTGAAAGAAGGCCTCAAATTTTCATAATACAAGACCAGAGGACTTCATCTAATTTAGAAATTACCCTCCCACTTCTATGTTTTATGTGGCACATTTGTATGTGATTGGCGAAGTCTGTATTTTAATCAGATTTACTGACTGGTTCTCCCCCAAATATGATGTCAAGGCAATATCTACACTTCAGAAGCGGAGCGTCTGTTCTTTAGCAGCTACATTAATAATATAGTTAAGAGTTGTTTTGCCCACTTTCTGCATGTGGTACAGGCATAAATACACATCTGCAGCTCATTTAGATCGAGGAACAGATGGTTTGTGGCTGTACTTGAAAATGGCAAACTTTTGTTGCTCCTAACCGTCATTATTGCCCATTTTCAATGTCAGTGTAGCCAATCTCACAGCACAGCTATTGGATGCTTCTGCATATTATGAGCTGTGATCAAATTTCATACTTGTTCAGCTGTCTGATAACCTCTGATGACTTCTATGTTTCGTCAAATACGGTTGGTAATTTGTGGTCGAATTTTTACTTTACAAATTATGGACATGACAGATTGACACAGGATTAAGATCACAGATGACCTCCATGATTAATTCAAATTACTCAGTGTCCCCAGGTAGATCATTTAAACCCTTTAAAAAGCCTATTGTACTCAGATTTAAAGTCTTGTACCTTTGCATTAAAAGTGTTGGCAAGAAGGGCATATATATTAACATTTTACAATATAGTTCCTTGTTTTGACTAATTCGCTTTTTAGATATGGCATGTCTATTACAGCGTCACAGTAACCAAATTTGTTAATTCACTGTATGGTGGCAAAATATGTAAATAGACTCATGGTTTTCACTTTTTCTTAATTCATATCCTTAATAAGCCAGATGTGGCTGCTTTATTGTAATAGGTGAGCTGCTGTGACTCTCACTCCAGTCAGTTATTTAGAATAGAGCCCGACTGATGCTGGACTTTTGGGGCTGTTGCAAAAACTGATAATGGTTGATAATATACAGTAGGAATGGGTATTGAGAACCTGCTGTTAGTATTTATAATTTTACATAAGGAGTTGACAGGGCAAAAAGCTGCAGTTGCTTAACTAAATTTGATGAAAATGCAGATAAAATGCAGCAATAACTCAGGAAACAATTTATGTTGCTTCTGCAAAAAAAGTAGTGATAAATAAGTGTTGAATCATGTCTTTATTTTTGCACCAAATTATGGTGAGTAGTATTGATAAGCAGGTTCAGTGCATTGATATCAATATTAATGAAGTCCTACCCATCCTTATACAGAATATACAGTATATAAATGAACATATTTTTGCGACGATCCCTCAAATGTGGTAATTAAGTACTTGTGGCAAATGCTTATAAAGCTTAAAAAAGAAAACTGGATAATGTTCTATTAAAAAAGCTTTTATATTGGCTAATATCAGCAAATATAACATACATGCCGATCCTGATATAGATCGATATTGCTGTGATATAATATTGGTTGGCTGGGCTCTAATTGAGAATTTATTAGTCATGTTGAGGGAGAAACCCAAACAAAAGATTTCATCTGTAAATGACACATTCATAAATGACAAGCATCTAGTGTTAGATTCTCCACTAGAACAATCTGCTCATAGTTTTGACCGATGACTCTGCCGTCATCAAGTCTTTTCTCTTAGTTTAGATGTCAGAGTGCAGTTTATTAATCTTCAGTACAGAGACGGTTTGTTTATCTCCTCCTCAATTGCGTTTGAAGAGAAAGTACAGTTGGCAGAGAAGTTTTAAGGTTTTTCTTCACTCCTAACAGCACCTCCTTGATCTCATCCATCCACCTCTGTTATAAACACACACATTCTCTTGAACACTGGGATATCTCTCAGCCCCCCGACTATGTCTCAGTTTGAGCTCAATCAGTCGGTGTTGGTGGATTCAAAGCTTTAGAGGATGCAGTTTCCATAATGAGGACAGTGATGCTAAGAGACAAACAGACACACATAAACGCTACATGTGTGCTAACTCTTAGGCTTTCATGAGTGTTTCATGCGTATGAAAACACATATGTGCATCCATCTCTCCTGCACCTGTGTATTGTTCGAACTCATATGGTTGATTTGGACAGTCTGCTCACATCCTTCTTCCCCACATCTTTTACACATCTTTTCCTCTTATTCCATCTAATCCCCATCCACCCCACCCACCACACCTTCTCCCTGGTCCCACTGAAGTTAATTAGATTACCAGCATGTTTCTTTGTCTCTCTCATGTTCAAAGCTATTACTTGTTTATAAGACAATATATTATCTGAATTAAAACAGCTTCTTCGTGACAAAAAAACCCAAAACAAATTCTGTAAAGTCAATTAAAAGTTGATCTTATGAATCCTCTAACTATTTCCCTGTCCTACCCCCGCCCTCAGGCAATGGGACGAGCAGCTGGATCCCCGTCTGAATGCCAAGCAGAAAGAGGCCATCTTGGCCATCACCACGCCCATCTCCATCTCTCTGCCCCCAATCCTCATCATCGGCCCCTACGGCACCGGCAAGACCTTCACCCTGGCACAGGCTGTCAAGCACATCCTCCGCCAGGACCACAGCAGGTCTGTTTATGGATTTTCTTGTTTTTTGTTTCAACATCTGTTTGATTTTTTGATTTTTTCACTTCTGTTGGCAGCCAGTTGGAAATTTGCACCTCCTTGCCTTTACAACCCCATTTTTCCTATTTAAAGCAAAGCACAGTCATAACAACACCTCTTTGTGATTTCCTTTTGTGACAGAGAATGAGCTTGTTATTCTTCCGAAACGAAATGCACTGAGAGCTGGGAACTTTGTCCTCTTTGCTTCCAGCTCTTGAAAGTGTTAGGTGTAAATATTTTGAGTGTCTTGACATGGTAGTGGGTGTCAGTTTAAGTGCCGAGAAACTCGCTGCCTGTGAAGTAAATGTTCAGTCTTTGGTATTGATCAACAAATATGTCAGATCCTGCATAAATTGTGGTCATTTTGTACTGTATGAAAGTAAGAACATCACTCATGAGCTCAATCTACACCAGGGATGATAACAGTTAATTGATGATTATGTAATTGGTCATAAAGAATTTGATCAATGAAGTAAAATTTAATTGATCTTTTATGAAATAAAGATCTCAAATGTGAGACATGAGGTCTACATGTTGTTTGACATGCAAGTGTACATTCATGTATTTACTATGTTGGCTTTTATGTCTTTATGTGTTTCATAGGCTATGTCATTCTGTCAGAGAATATACAAAATGGTATTATTTGGTATGAGCATATGTATTTTCTTAAGTAGTGAATGATCTTTAATGTTACCAAAGATGATTAAGGAAAATGCTTACAATTTGCAACCCTATTCTGCACTTGATTCCAAGTTTATTAGGTACATAGCGCTATTTAGAGGGGTGTTGATTGATTGGGCATTTTGGAGGCTGTGTTTTTGTGATGCTGTTAAATTGAAGTGCATTATTATGGGAGGTGTTTTAAGCCAAAAATGCAATAAAACAATAGTGATATGAGGCGTATGACAATATACACTTCATCAATAGCAATAAGAAAATTGTTTAATAAAATGTTCAATGGTTTCACTTAAATGCATTAAATGCAAACTGCCATGAAACCACATAATGAATACGCCCTGGCTCACAAACAGCCTTGATAATAGAGCGTGCTATGAATGACACACAAACAGCCATTTAACAGGTTTAGTTTACTTCATTAGGATCCCCTTCAGCTACAGAACTGCAGCAGCAAATATTCACAACTGTGTTGTTCATTATCTCATAGAGTGAGATAATGAGTGCAGATGGTGAGAAAAATGTTAATAAAACTGCTATAGTGGCAGCTGACCAGTCCTTTTTTAATTGTTTGTTTTTTTAAGTCCTTTAAATCTTTAACCTTTGTGCCTTGTTTCAAAAAATTTCACCATTTTGTGGCATGTTCTGGACCAAACAAATAATTGATAAATTGAGAAAATAATCAACAGATTAATCAGCAGTGAAAACATTAGTCAGTTGCATCCCAAAAATGAAATGGCTAAATAAAAAGTAAGGTGGTTAAACTCAAAATGAAGTGTTTGTAATGTTCAGTGGGGTGGTCACAGAAAGAAGAAACAGTATAATGCTATACGATTAAAATGCATCACAGCCTTGCAGCTTTTAAACATTACTGACAGTCCTTGTGAAATGATGGCCTCGATGTTGTTGAGAGTAATTGATTGAGTGTTTTTGGGGAGGGAAAGGAGAATGTAGATGTGAGCAGGTTTGTGTAAAGTTGGCATCACTCGTAAAAGCATCAGATGGCGGGGGAGGTCAGTCAAAGGGCGTGATCAAGGTGGCAGGGGATGCTGGGCTGTGCAGTGGCCTCAGTTTTCGCTCCAGGGTAGTGGCAGCCTTGGGTTTGACATTAAAAGTTTAAGAAAACGCTGAGCTGCAAAGCGTCAAGCTGTTTTGTGTGAGTGTGTGTTTGTTTGTCCTGTGTGGGTTTGTATACTTAGGAGTGTGCATGTGCCATCACTCGAGGGTATTGAGTTCTGGTCGTTTGGATGAATTTGTTTCATTTGTGGTCGACGCCCGTAGTTAGTTTGATTATCAACACATTCCCAGGGCCGGACTGGATGTTCATGCAAACCATAATCTGATCAATCAAGTTATGTCACTTCAGTGGGCATCACAGCGTTGTGTAACAATAAAACATCACAGGAATTTCTTCCATTGGCATTTTTCATCATTAGAGAGCTCCCTCACTGTGTGCAGATACCCACAGGAAATTCTGCAATTTCTTGTGTTAGAAGCAAAGCGATGTAGCACAAGCACATAAATGGTTCTCTAGTCTTCATGAAAAATGAATGCAATACCTCGGACAGTGTCCCCTGAACAGAAGCTAACATTTCGTTTTGTTTTAATAAGGGAGAGGGGGGCTATATATATGTAATGTGAAAGAAAAAACAGCCTTTGAAAAATGTGTAGCAATGTAATATTCATTCCTCATTTCACTCTGAATGCCTTTAATATTCTATCTTTAGAATGAATTATAGATATTTTAAAAGCCAAGACAAGGGGAAATGACCCCTCTGGACTAGTGCTGCCTGCTCGTCACACTGTTAGAATGATGAAGATGTCTTATGGAGCCCTATAGGTCAGGTGTTTCCAATATGTAATATTGTACATGCACAGTACAACATTTGAATGGGTAATTGTAAAAGACACAGCTCTCAATATTAAGTGTACAAAGCTGGGTGTGCTGTCCCTCTAGCTTTGTAATTGTTTATGTGCTGTAAATCTACAACCTCAATTCCCCAACAGTTGGAACGCATTGTAATACATGAAATAAAAACAGAATGCAATGATTTGCAAATTATTTTCAACATATAATCAATTGAATACAAAATATTCAAAGTTCAACTTAATTTTTTAGTAAATTTAACCTCTTTTTGAATTTAATGCCTGGAACACATTCCAAAAAGTTGGGGCAGGAGCAACAAAAGACTGGGAACATTGTGGAATGTTAAAAAAAACAACAACCTGTTTTGAAAATGCCGCAGGTAAAGAGGGTAATTGGTAAAAGGTGACAGTATCATGATTAGGCATTAAAGAGACATCTTCAAAAGGCTGGTTCAAGCAAGGAGGGCGTGAGATTCAGCACTTTGTGAAAAACTGCAACAGCCAAAATTTACTCAACACAAAAAAGCGAGAAATGTTGGGATTTCGCCGTCTATAATATCATTAAAAGATTTTGAAAATTCAGAGACATCTCTGTACATAAGGAACAAAGCTTAAAGTCATCATTGAATGCCTGCGAACTTTGATCTCTCAATCAGCGCCGCATTAAAAACTGACATGATTGTATAAAAGGCATTACTAAATGGGCAAACCACCAGTGCAAAGTTCAAACGCCAGCATCTGCTCTGGTATGGGGGTGTCTTAGTGTCCATGGCATCATGGGTAGCTGTCATATCTATGAAGTCTCCATTAACGTTGAAAAGCACATAGAGGTTTTGGAGCAACATATGCTGCCATCCAGACTTTTTCAGAGACGTCCCTGCTTATTTCAACAAGGCAATGCCAAGACACGGTCTGCACGTGTTCCAACAGTGTGAATGGCTTCGTAGTAAAAGACTTGAGCAACTGTTGAGCGACTGACATTGTATTGTATTGAGTTTTGTTAAAGGAAAAGGTGATGTATCAATGATAAACAGGCCCCTGTCACAGCTTTTTTAAAATGTGTTGCAGGCATCAAATTCAGGATGAGTGTATATTCATAAATATTTAAATTTGAATATAAATATATGACAGAAAGACAGTCTCCCAAGTTTTATGGAATTGAGGTTGTACATGATGTTGAATTAACATAAATATCATTTGTGTTTGCTTTTATTTTATGACTTATAGAATGTATGTATGCCAGTCCATTCAGAGATTATTAGCACAATAAAACCAATGTAATGATGGACCTTATCCTTCACATGCTTTGCTTGGTCCTTTAAAAAGAAAATCACAAACCTGAAGTACAGGTTCATGTTGTAAAAACAAATCGGCCCTTAAAGGCAGGTTAAAGGGTCGGTTCACCCCAAATAATGACAACAAAAAGATTCACACCTGTCCCTATTGACTTCTAATCAAGCAGATAGATATGGCTTTATGTGCCTTGTTTTTGAGATCTCTACCACTGAACATTGCACCAACTGTGTACCATTGTTTGCCTTTTGTCTCCACAGGGTCCTGATCTGCACCCACTCCAACAGTGCGGCTGACCTTTACATTAAGGACTACCTTCATCCTTATGTTGAAGCAGGCAATCCACATGCCAGACCTCTCAGGTATGGAAGCACACTTGAAAGAAGACGTCATTGCTAAGGGCAGAATCGTGTGTTATGTGCTATTGTTTGTGTGCTTTTTGTGTGTACAGCAGTGAAATTGTAGTAGTAGTAGTAGTGCATTAGTATCAGTTGTCAAGCATTAAAGGGACAATTCACACCAAAATCAACTGGAGGGAAGGCAGACACCTTTATGGCTGGTGTCTCTAAAACTCACACTGAAACTGTCTAAATGGATATACAGTACTGCAGATAACAGGAAAAGTATGTACTATTGAATTTTGGATGAGCTATCACTTTGAGATCTACCTCCATTTGACAAGAAATGAATAGTTGCCACATCGAAATTATAATGTAATGTAGAATACACATCACTTGTTTTGTAACTTAGGTCTACAGCCCCCCAAAGCACACTGTTGTATTGTTGTGAAACACATTCATGTCTTAAAGCAGACACAGTTTGTCTGCTGAGTCACTTAAAGCCCCTTCTTTTCAGGTCTCTGGTTTGTATTGCTAGTTTTTGAATTTTTTTACACAGTGAGCTGATATGACCAAGTAGAACATATTTCATATCAATAATTTGCCTCATACTTTGAGAAAAATACTTTCTGCTTCTCAAATTGCTGTTATTAAACATGAACTCCAGTGCAGTTAAATTAAATCTTCTGTATTCAGTGGCTGCAGCCGGTCTGTCAGCTGAGACCCTCCTAGCTGGAGAGCATCTGTACGGCACTCACACACACCTATAGATCAACTGGATTACCATTATTGAAAAGCCTGCAGTCAGAATAATACATCCATATTATACAGAGATTGTTGAGTGGCTCGGCTGTTTTTTGCCCCACAGGAGTGACGGGCAGACATTTGCTCACTTTGGAGATGTGACTTCGAGAACTCTCCTGTTTTTTAGAACCTGGAGGCAACAAACACACACACACACACACACACACACACACACACACACACTCACAGATAGACGTGGCTTCCTTGCCGTGCATCAGTGATTTCTAATCATATTTGAGCAAGCCCAGAGGTCACAAAGGACAGGAAGGCAATGTCTGCCTTGACCAGCCAGGGCCTAACCTGACAGCTGTGTGTTTGTGTCCACACACACACACACACACACACACACACACACACACACAAACCAAGGGACCATATGGGCAAATCAAATGACTTGTTTCGCATGAGTGGACATTCTGATTTCGATGGATTCCAGTGTGAATTCTATAATCACTGTAGCAACCTTCTGTCTTAGCTCCCATGCCACAAGTGAACTTAAATTAAAGGAGGAAGAATTAAAGACCCTGTATGAATATTTAGGGCCCTAGTGTGTAAAGGGGCCGAACAACATCCCAAGGAGGCAATCTGTAGGGCTTTCTTCCCTGGCTGGCTGTAGACTGCTGCTGTACACAGAATGGCTTGAGTAGCCATGCATATTTTTTTCTCTTCACTCCTTAACACCTCCTCAACTTTGTGGTAAGGTCCATGTCCCCAACAGCCATTATTTTCTGTCAGAAGCTGTAGGAGGCTCAACTTTAAAACTAGAGTGAAGATACTTTCATGTGAAACTGTATAAGACAAAATGAAATTATCATTACATGAGTTCTTATAAAATATATTTTATAATAATATACAACATTATTGCCTGCTAGTCAAAAATGATTCATCCCGTCATGAGCCGTTGGTGTTGATCTGGATTACTGCCTGCCACAATGCTGCTCGTTGCTGCTGAAATTTGGAAGGAAATTTGAAAAACTATTGTGCCAGTTTTCAGTGGAGCCCCTTGACATCGCAACGTCAAGGTATCTGAATGAAAGTGGATTCAATGGGTATGAGGGCTGCACAATTACTTGAAATTTTATTGAAATTGCAATTTGGCTTTCTGCAATTTTCAAATAGCTGGAGGTGCAAAATTTGTGAATTTGAATCTGTGAAATTTGTATTTCAATATTTCTGCATGCTGCTACTGAAACATCATAAATTGGATCTGATTGGAAAGCCCAGACTCTTGTGGATTCAGTGCAACCAACTGTATTCATGTGTGATGATGATACTCCCCATAGTAGCTGTTTTATTGTAGTTGGACCATTTTTTTTAAACTTGACCTCGCTGCATAAGACATAAAAGAGCATGGGAATGGCCATCATATTAATCATAATTTTAAACTCTTATTCAGTCATGATATGTGAATAGATGCCTTTAGAAAGAATGGACTGCATCTTAAATTAAAATTTAGGGTCCCAGATTTCAGATGTTGTATACCACTTTCATGTAGCATGTACCGTTGACCTAAAGATCCCTGTCCACCTGCCTGAAAATGACAAAAATAAGTGTATGGTAGGGCATGGTGGAGTGGAAAGAAGAACCCACATGTACAATTATTCACTGTATTTTTTTTATGCTACTCCTAGAGCCCCTTTGGGTGTTTTGTCCTCCCTGCAAAACATTCAGTACTTTATGATTTGCGTTGTGTGAAGTGAAATGGAAAGGCCTACAATTCTTAAAAATTGTTTGTATCCAGCCGTGAAGCAGTTAAATTGAGCTTGCTGGCAGACTTAAGTGTTTTTCCTTTTGATTGTAAAGTGAATGAGGTCAGACCTGTTACATCTGTACTCACAATGGATCATACTTGTATTCGCCATAGTGATGTGCATGTGAGTCATTGATGGACCACAATGCTCAGCAGCTTCCCTTCCCTCATTCTGGGAAATGTTAGAAATGGGTAAATGAACTAAAAGTAGAGAAAGTGGGTTCATGAAAGCTGGGCACATCAAACAGGCCACACAATAATTTCATTGCTTTAATAAATTTAACAATGGATTTGAATCAAAACCAACGCTCCCTGTTTTTCATTCAAAAGGTAGATTTATACAGCCAAATAAAAATGTGAAAAGAGACACACATAAGACGTTGTTTCTCTCTCTCCTCATGTCTCTCTTTTTGTCTCTCTCTCTCTCTCTGCAGGGTATACTTCAGGAACCGCTGGGTGAAGACGGTTCATCCAGTGGTCCAGCAGTACTGTCTCATCTCCGGCACACAGGTCACTTTCCAGATGCCCACAAGGGAGGACATCCTCAGGCACCGTGTGGTGGTGGTCACCCTCAGCACCTCCCAATACCTCTGCCAGCTTGACTTGGAGCCTGGTGAGTCATATGAAAAGATGTTCACTCATCTCATCTCAAGTTTAATTTAGTAAGGCTGCCTGGTGACAACCACCATCATGGCCACCAACTCAGCTTGAAATTGATAATGCATGGAGTTCTAAAGGCATAATATGCAACATTTTCTTAAAAAAAAAAAAAAAAAAAAAAAAAAAAAACTTGTATAAAATGATAAAAACATCATCCCTTTCTATCATCACTTATGACCCAGTAGAAGTGTGTGGTAGTGGCTTTATTTGCAGGAACTCTGCCCTTATTTTCTGATGATTTTGCTGTGCCAACCCAAAACATCCTGTTTGATGTTTTGGAAATGAGACTCAACAATCAGCTATCTTTTCGGTGCGTTTATGAACAGCTCAGACAAATCCTGCTGATTCTACCTGTAAAGGTAAAGCTGAAGTTCCATTATAACCTTTAGGTTTAAATGTAATTCAAGTGATCAGAGAGAAATCTAGCTCATGACAGCAGACTTTGGCCAATCACAGGTCAGTAGAATAGTTGATTGAGTCTCATTCCCAAAATGTCAGTAATTAATGACCTGGGAATGAGTTTCAATAATCAATCATCTTCGAGCCACGAAATCAAAGTGTTGGTAATTTGACAACCTGGGAATGAGACTCAGCAATCAGCGGTCTTTCTCCAGAATCATTCACTGTACCTTTAAGAATGGTTTAGACATAGCACAGTGTTTTTCAGGTGCAGATGGATTAAACCTTTTATAGCAGATGGGTCTAGAAATATCAGCGGTGGTAGCATCTGAAAAATACCATTTGGATTGTGCATTTGAAGAATGAATGAAGCATCTGTCAGAAACATAAACACAGAGTGCCTCAATGACCAGAGCAAATGAAAATCATTATACACTAGGGGTGTCGCGGTTACCGGTGTAAACCCCGGTAAAAATGTTGACTATAACAATTACCGTTTTAATTTTAAAAATATATACTATCTCGGTGGATTACCGTGCTGCAGTGTAGGCACCAATAGCCTTTCCAGCGTCTCATCTGAGTCTGCTGAAGTTGCTGCGCAGACGCACTTTGTAGCCTACATCCCCTAACAAACTTCAGATGAGGTAGTGAAATGAAGACATGGCGTTACTGAGCGCTAGTTGAAGGCACAACAATGCAGTTTATCTGATCAAGAAACACACACCAACTGCAGACAAGCTGCGTGTGGAGGAGACTGTTGTTAATGACGGAGTTTATTACAACAGAAACTAACGTGATGGTTAATGACATCGACACCAACCAGATGCACTTATAAAATTAAACAACTGTATAAGGAAGCCTATATGTAAAACAGGAGAGTCTGTGTTTCTCTGTGAGAAATTTTCAGACCTTCTCACAGCAGAGTGAACAGGTGAGGGAGGAGAGGAGGGCAGACTGATCACTAATCAATCACTGATACCGTCGTCCTCTCGGACTGATTAAAAAAATAAAAATGACAAAATTGGTGACAAACCAAACCTGGGTGTCCACACAAATAAAGTCTTTATGTAAAACACTGCAGAGTGAAACATCGTGCTGTTTACAGACAGTCTGCTGTCTGTAGTTTGACAGAGAGACAGAGAGGGTTGTGTTTAGAAGGGAACCCTAGACCCGCGAAAGATCGCGTGAGTTTGATTATTTTAGGTGAAATAACGAACACAAATCTCGCGAGAGTTGTGCAAATAAAGAGTTACCTTCTAGACACGACCGAAAAAGGTGTGCAGAAAAGGTGCAAAAAACACTAGTGTTTTTACTTAATTACAATTTAAATATTTTGCATGTTATTGTAGGACTATCAATTCCTTCTGAACATATTCAAGGATTTATTTGTCACATGCTTGTAATACTAATGCAAGACATGTAGTGAAATGCAGTTGATCGCTCAGCTTATAGTGTGCAGGGATGTATGTGTGAATAAATAAGGTGTGTGTGGCGGGGGGGATATATACATGGAATATGTGTAAGGAGAAGGGAAGGGTGCATGATAGGGCTCGTGTGGAGGAAGGGGGCCTGTTTTCAGATAGGCCTGTTAATTGTTGTTGCTGATCAGGCCTAACACCACTGTGTCATCAACAAACTTGACAATGGAGGTATTGCTGTTGTTTGCTGAACAGTCATGTATTCAACACACTTTTTAAAAAATGCCGCGATAATACCGAAAACCGTGATAATTTTGATCACAATAACCGTGAGGTTAAAATTTCATACCGTGACACCCCTATTATACACTACTGCCCAATTCAACAGTCTGTAATTATATTACCAAGCTAATCATTTTTAAAAGTTGTTTCTGTGACAGCAGGGTCAATTTGCAATCTCACATTTCTGCTTCTTTGTTTTATGTAAATGAGGTTGACAACATATTAACACCTTTCAGTACAATTCGGTACAACACAATGACAGCCTTATACATTAGCAATGAAATGAGTCAACACATAAAGAAAACTGTAGTTTTTTTAGAGTAGATTTTTAATCACTATTTACTTTTAACATGTCAAAAGAAAATACAATAGAATATACTCATATAAAACAAACTTTAACAGCAACCATTCAGCAAAAATGAATAATTCATGTCCAAAAAGGAGTAGGAAGAAGTGGATGCTTATCAAGTCCCACTCCCTTTTTAGAGTTCATCAATATGAATTGAATGAAATACTTGAATATTCCCAGTTTTTGCCCCAATTTTCAACAAACACAACTCAATCGAATGTACACTTTCATAACACAGCAAGAGCAGATAAGCAGAATAAAATCAACAAAGCCGCAAGAATCAAAATCAGCCACACATCCTGTCCTCTGTTCTTACTTTGCGAGTTCCTCGCTCTGATCATCCATGCCATATGAATTCATTTAACATTCTTTTAACTTTATTCAATGTTGGACATGTTTTCATTTTGTTATCACAGTTATTCCATAGAGAAAACTCTGATTGTAATGCAGTGGATTTTACTTTTGGTCCACACTGGTTGCTTTTTGAACATAAAAATTCTCTAATTTCAAACAACTTCTGCATACTGCAAGGTAATAAAAGATTTTTTGCTTTAAACATGATTTGACTTGTTTTGAAGTCAACCAGGTTTTTGAATCAGGTGTTGAGTAGCCTCAACAAAGGTGAGCAGTGTCAGTCAGGTAGTATTTTTCAAGGTATGAATATGTAGATTTAAACACAGTTTTGCACACAGCTCATTGCATTCAGTCTTCTGTCGTTTGGTCATCCCCAGTCACTCTGATGTCCGGTGTTGGCGGGACTCTACCACTTAGAGAGGGATGGAACTCATTTAAGTTGTGTAAAAGACGTGGAACACAAACCAGTTTGTCATGGCGGACTAATAACCGACTCTAATGTGTCAGCAGAGGGGGCTTTGTCTGTTGCTTGGGAACACCATCTGCCTCTTTCTAATGTACTTTACATCATTAGCCCTCCTCCCCATGTTTCATCTCACCAGCTCTCCCGGTGTTCGACGGTGATGAAAATCGCCAGGAAACGAGGCAGTTGGGAGCCAGCGAGTGTACTAAGTAGCAATAACGAATTTCCCCCACCCCAAAGACACAGAATTCACCCCTGAAAAAACATGGTTAACCTGTTATCTGTAATATGTTTTGGTTGTTTATTTTCCTTTCTTTATGTCAGTTTCTTTTTGCTGCAGAAACACTTTTAGCTAGGAAAAAAAGGGAAAGAAGAAGAAGGAGCAAAATAATGAGAACAAAAACAATAAGGGTCCACAACAAGAAACCTGATCTGCGTCCTGTCATTGTAGACAGCAAATGTAGCAAATGAACTTCAGCTGTCGGGGAGACATGAGCAGGTTTTTCTTTTTTCAAAATTCCAAAAATTTTCTGGGATGACATGCAGTCTATCTCTATGTTTTTGTCTGCTCGTCAGGATCAACTGTGGCACTGTAATTGGGCAGTCATAGGACTGTAAAAATTATTTATAATCGATGTAAAATTTAATTTCTACCCCAATTCCAGAAATGTTGGGCCATTGTCTAAAATGTAAATACAAACAGAATGCAATGCTTTTTGAGTTGTATTCACCCGAATACAGTACAAAGACAAGATATTTAATGTTCAAAATGATACTTTTTATTGTTCTTCAAAAAAACAGGATCTGTTAAGTTAGTGCCCATGGCATCATGGGTAAGTGTCACATCTGTGAAGGCCCCATAAAGCATCATATGCTGCCATCCAGATAACGTCTTTTGCAGAGACATCCCTGCTTATTTCAGCGGGGACACTTTGTACATGTGTTCTAACAGTGTGGCGTCATAGTAAAAGAGTTCAGGTACTAGACTGACCTGCCTGCAGTCCAGACTTCTCCCACTTAAAATGTGTGGTGCATTATGAAGTGCTAAATAGGACAACAGAGATCCTGGACTGGTGAGCACTTGACGTCATATATCAAGCAAGAATGAGAAAGAATTTCACTTTAAAATCATCAAGAATTAGTGTCCTCAGTTCTCAAACACTTACTAAATGTAGTTAAAAGAAAACATGATGTATCACAGAGGTTAACATGCTCCTGTCCTCATTTTTTGGAAAATGTTGCAGGTATCAAATTCAGAATGAGTCTATATTTACAAAAATCAAAAGTTAATGAGTTTGAACACTAAATATTTTATCTTTATCTGTATTCAGTTGAATATAGGTCAGAAAGAGTTTAAATCATTGAATTCTGTACTGACTTTTTTTTAGAACTTAAGTTGTATTATTGCTTAAGAATAGGGAAATTAAATTTGGTAAATAAACCAGTCAGAAATGCTGTAAATGAGCCTATTTGAAGGTATAGAAGAGACGTGTTCACTGTAGAGATGATGCCATATTTTCCCTGTTTAGCAGCTGTGTGCCGAGGCTCAGGTGAATATTGATCTGTCTCGAGGCTACTGGATCTTGCAGCCTGGCGATAAAGGTTCAAGACTACAGCTCATACTGTAGTCAATAAGGGAATGTCGTTATCTGAAATTAAGTTGGCTCCACACATCGGTGCCTGAACACATCTAAGAACGAGGTTAAAATTTCTGTTACTACTCAAAGCAGGACTGGGATATTATTTTGTGAGACTTAAACAGAGCTTTTAAACCTGATCTCTGCGCAGCTTGTTTCACGGGTGAAGTTATCTGCATCTGACCATTTCACACTTGCAGATTTAATATTTTCCAAGTCACTTTTACGGCGTGAAAAGGGGCAAACCAGGCTGTGAAAGGGAGAATGTGATAGACTGGGTGGGTGAGGTGAAGGAGCTGCCATTTATTTTTAAACAGATATCTTTCCCCCAAATCACTTCTTTAACTCTGCTCCTCTGATCTCTTTCACCTCTGCTTATTATCCCTCCGTCAGTGTTGTTTCCAAATTCAAACACCATTATTAGCCCAGTGACAGATAGCGGCTGCAGAAATGTAATTTAGACCTGTGGTTCCCCAAGGCAACTGTGTCCCAGGTGAAACATTAAGCACAATGTTCCTTCATGTCTGCCACTCTGTCTACTCGCTGCTCATAAAGACAGTCTCTAACTCCCTCTTGCCCTTCCTCCTTATCTCTACTGCCTTGCCTGGGGAACCATTCCCATTTGTAATGACCCATGTAGATCATTTGTGAGCGTTATTTGGCCGTTACATATTCATGTGGATCGAAGTAAAAGAGCAAGTAGGCAGGATGCAGTTGACTACAATTTATAGGAGGGGTCAACAAAAGTGCCTGGCCTCAATAATTAACCAAGTGATATAAGGGCCAGCACATTTACACGTCTTCAGGTCTCTTTGGATGCATTGTTTAGCAAGTAATATTCCATGCGGTGATAAAACAGGAAAAAATTAAAAGCAGCCGTGAACAACACAGTTTGAGCTGATGTTCCCACCAACATTTCCTTGCTCTGAACGCCGTGAATCATTTTGCAGCTTTGATGTTCCTTCATTATGCTTATAAACTATTCAGATTACTCAAGTGCATGATTTTCAGTATATGACTATTATCCAGAGATTACTGCATAATGTGCATAATTTTATGCACATTACAACCCGTCTTTGGAATAAGCGTGACCTCTGCAACATCTGGCAATCTCGTTACCATCTAACAAATCATACTGGTATAAGAGATAACTAACCCATTCTTGAAAACTGGAACAAATCATGTTCAGTGAAAAAACATTAGAAAATATTAACACTAACATTCTCAAATTTATACTTAAATAACTTTTATCTTTTTAATTTCTAAACGTGTCAGCCAGACACCCTCATTTAAGACAAGAATTCACAGTTTCAGACAATTAATAAATGTGTTGAAAGCTTTTAAAATTTAAAAATGTGGATCCTTTGAAGTTTTGTCCCTGATTTCTGTCAACTCTGTACAAAGACATGATTTAATCAGGCATAAAAAAGGGGTAGCAATACCCTCAGGAAAACTGTCTATTTTTGACAGATATTGCTATCAGATGTGTCTCAACCATAACATGTCAACTCTGCAGCCCTTCTAAATACGAGCTACATAAGAACTGTGTTTTGAAAATGTGTATATTGATTAGCATTAAGCAAACTCTCAGCAACTTCAAAAAATAAAATTGGTACACTGTAAAATGAAAAAAGTTCTAGTTGACTATATGTCTACCTTTAATAAAAGATTTCATCACTAGTAGAGCTGCAACGAATAAGCAATTATGAATTGATTATTAAATTAATTGCCAACTATTTTGATAATCACTTGAAAGGTCTGAGTCATCTTTTAAAAAAAAAAAGCAAAAATTCTCTGATTTCAGCTTCTGAAATGTGAATATTTTCTGGTTTCTTTATTCCTTTCTGACAGTAAACCAAGTATCTATGAGTTGTGGACAAGAGAAGACATTTGAGGACATCGTCTTGGTTTTTGAGAAATGCTGAACAACATTTTCTTAAATTTTGTGGACCAAACAACTAATTGATTATTGGAGAAAATGACTGACATATTGATCGATTATGAAAATAATCATTAGTTGTAGTCCTAATCACTGGGCTGGCCCATCTTAGCAGATTTAAGGTTATTTGTTTGTGTCCACACCAAAAGTGGTGCAGCCAGTCGGCATGTCAGGAGGGACTACTGCCAGTTAAGGGTGTGGTTTTAGGTGTGAGGACACCAAGAAATGTCAGTGGAATTGACTTGTCTCAAGCAAACAGTGGCGGCTCCTGAAGCGGTTAGCATAGATACTTTGATCGCATCAGTTATATCTGAACTGGAGAGTTTTTCTTCATTAAAAAGAATGACACTGAAGATCTCCATGG
This sequence comes from Lutjanus erythropterus, assembly GCF_056507025.1. Taxonomy (NCBI): domain Eukaryota; kingdom Metazoa; phylum Chordata; class Actinopteri; order Lutjaniformes; family Lutjanidae; genus Lutjanus; species Lutjanus erythropterus. The sequence goes on along the minus strand of NC_139319.1, from coordinate 45,961,900 downwards.
TAAAGAGGTTTTCACTCTTCTCTCGACCAGCTTCGGCAAGGGTTTGATCTGAAGTTAGCCTGTGCTAGACGTTATAGACTGATGGTTCATCCAATCACTTGCCAAGTGTTTTTTGAAAGTGTCTGCCCTTTTCCAGACAGTTTCTAAGAACGTTTTCCCAATGTGTCTGTATAACAAACGATGTGGCATGTCAGGTTAGGGTTTAATAACCAAGATTTTAATACTTTAAAATATATTTTCTCTGCATAATTGAATAAAAATGCGCCCCTCCAAAATACAGCTTTGTTCTCAAGAAGGAGTGAATTACATAGAGGAAAGAAAATCTAACAATGCTTAATTCCATGTTTAGTCTGTTTTTAGGACAAGATTTTCCAATGATATTTTGTCTTTCCCTTTGTGTATCTCCTCTGAGTATGTTTTTGTTTGATACATCACTTTACAATTCTGAAGGGACGTTTTTCTCAGTTCAGAAGCTCTAATGGATAAATCCAATTATACACATTCTGCAAATATGTGTGCAGAAACATACAGGCTATTGTAACAAACCGTATCCTTTTTATCAGCACCACACTGAGCGAACAGTGCTCGCATATTCTTCAATGAGGTGCACACGCAGTTCAGAGAGAACAGTGGTTTGAAACTTTATAGTTTGGCGGGGAGGTCAATACATTTTGCAGGCATTTGTTCAAAGGCAGATACTAAGGAGTGAATGTTGCCTCCAATCACAGTGCTCCACCTCTTTTCTTACCAGCCCATGTTTCTGTTGTTTGTTTACTTTTTGACAGTCCCTGAGTTTATTTTGTTATTTTTCTACCGTCACATTTCATATCTTCATATACTTTCCCCTGGAAATGGTGTTGGGGCTTCAGAGGGCTGTTTGCTGGTTGTTATTCAGCCTCTCTCTCTCTTTCCCCAGCTCCCTGCTCCAGCACTCATTTGCCATGCCGTTTCATCCCCCTCCCCTCACACGGCTGAGCACCGTTTGAGCTTTTTAAATCAGGGTTAGGCTACTGTTCAATCCCTTTCAAAACGTCCATAAAACCCTGCCTTTGGTTTGCAGGACTGGTTAAAAGAAGGCAAGGAAAAGTGACTGAGAGGGTGGCACATTTCTGATAGTTATAGGGTTTTAATGCTCCTGGTGACCAATAATCTTGTTCATTAACTTGACAAAGTAACAGTAAAAACTGTTACTAGCTCTGGATGTTGGTAAGAATAATTTGATTTGTTCTGACACTTATACTCAACATAGTCATGTTTTATATATGAATTTCTTTCTAAATCATAACCATAATGTTTGCTGCAGGTTATATCTAAGCGCTATCTTCTCAGATTCTGTGCTGCTGCAGTGTTTCATCATTGAATCACTCAGGTTGCAGTTGAAATGACTTTTGTCAGGTTCTTTGTCCTTGTACTGTAGTTTTGAATCCAAACTGCTCCCTAACATTTCCCTCACAGACCCTGAAAGCACTGTTGTTGCAGAGAATGCATAGTTTAGACGAATGGGATGCTCTGTAGTATCTGACACTAAAAGCTATGATGAAGTGAGATACTTATAGTGTGGGTCCATGATAAATAGCTAATGGAGTCATATCAGGCAAGAGAAAGAGAGCCACTGGTTTCAAGTATCGATACCAAGTCTGTAGAATCCTTAGAGATTGAGAAACACTATATAAACCCATATTTCAAGGAGTGCCAATATTTTGTCCTTTATTCACCCAAGCCTTAAGTCTGATATTGTCCTATAGATGGATGTTTGTTGTATTCTTCAGTATCTATGTCCATTGGTACCTCCTAACCCTACCCTTAACCATAACCTATTATGTACTATTTACTCAATTAATATGTATAAATCAATGATATATGCCACATATACCATTTCTTCAGAGTTCACAGGTTTCCTCAGTTTGTTTTGGTCTGTCTTGTTAGTCTAGAAATGGCAGTAATTTTGCCTCCTTTGACGCTGACGGATGACACCATATTTCTTTTTTGCTCAGGGATGGATCAAACATCACAAAAATATTTTACAATACACCAGAAATGATCAGCAGAATGATGTGTGTTTTTTTGTCCCCCAGAATTTTTTAACCATCATTTCGATTGTTTTAAGTGTTAAAAGTTTAGACTGACAAAAATGCCCCAGTTTTTGCAGTTCATGTATTTGGTGTGCTTCTTGTCAGTGCTCATTTCTTACAAGCATCCAAATGTTCTCCTTGGACCCTGTGTGCTTTATAGAGCTGGGGAACAGAGGACCCCATCCCCAATATTTTAGCCTTAATTCAGCCAAGCTTTTTCATTCTGTGTACTCCTTGAGGTAGGCTATGGACAGATAGGCCTACTGTATATGTTTCAGCTGTGTGTGCAGTTCAGCTTAATTTTTTTCTGTTACATAGCATCTTGGATTGCTCTGCTTATATTTGGTGATAAAAACATTCCCAAATGTGAGGCGTACTTTTTGGGCAACATAACTTTAAGTACATACGGTAATCTGATGTTTGTGTCCTGTCTGTTTTGGCAGGGTTGTTCACTCATATCCTGTTGGATGAAGCGGCCCAGGCCATGGAGTGTGAAACCATCATGCCTTTTGCTCTAGCTAGCAAGACCACCCGCATCGTGCTGGCTGGAGACCATATGCAGGTAAGCACAAAGAGACATACAAAACGTCTAGTTTGATTTAATTTAAACTTTGTTGAAACTGCAAGTTCCTACAGTGAAAAAAGCAGCATTTCTTAACTTATTTATGAATTTACACACAATGTAAAAGCACATTATGGTGCCCTGTGTTCAAGACTCTTCTTTATGCCCTAAAATAAATCAAAAGGATACTTGAATGCAATGCTGACATCAAGTAGAAGTAATAACTCCATTTGCACTTTGCTGTGGATTAGACTCCACTCTTCCCTACTTGAAATACAAAAGAGCAGACAGCAGCCACTGTGGAGCTGTGGTTCTGGAGACCACTTCAGCCACAGATAACACAAATATAAACTCACATCAGTCAAGCTTTCTAAGCCAGGACAAGGAATTAAAACCTTATTTCCTCTTCTCCTGGTTTTAGACACAGGCACAGGATTACTAGTAGGCAGCGGATGAAGACAAGACAGGAGTCTAACATGCTATAGTCGCTTTAATTACTTGATCTCTCTCTGCTTTTTCTCAGAGCGAAGAGAACCGGATTTAAAACACAATGTCCACCTGTGTATCCATCTGTCTCTTTCTCAATCGCTCTGTCTCATGCTTCTCTCACCCCTCTATATGTTATAACAGCTTAGTCACTCCAAGGAAAGTGGTCCAAGGAAGGGTGTTGCCCTTTTGCATTTCTCCTGACTCTCTCCCATCTGGAAGAGCCAGATAAATAGTCAATGAAGACTAAGGCCTCTATTGATTGTTTGCTTTCTTATTGACTGCGTGGGGCCTCATTAAAGCTGGCTGACCCTCCCTCACTGTCGGGCTTAAATTTGGATTCAAACTCATGACAAATCGTTGTCTTGTACACAGCAGTGGTCAAAAGGGAAAAGATAAATGAGTTTGTGTGGGTGCGTGTCAGTTTGCAAATGTGTAACCCCATTTAAGTCAAAGCACATTGGGATGATGGTCACAAATCTTGCTCACGACTGTCAGATCAGAGGATGACACACATTTAAATTGTTTTGACTATTTCAGGTACTGGAGGAGTTACTGATTCATGCTTGATTTATTCAATTCCTTGATTTATTGCTTACAACATAAGAGGACTCAAATGCTCCCTGTGGTTCAGTATCAAACAAGGAAACGCTATTCTGCCTTGGCAACAGCAGTGCAATATTGGAACTGATCTGTAACTAAGACTGGCTACTGCATATATTGAGTTTGTCATGCTCTCAAACTGCTGTCAAATGACTGCGAGTAAATTCCACTTTAATCACTGCGACTCAAGGTCTGTTTGTTTAATGGCATACGCACCAGATGGAAGAACTTGGAAGTCATGATGGGAGAAACAACTCACTCATCTGAACTTCTTCAAAACGAGAATTATTCTCAAAGCAAAATGCTACCAGGCATTTGGAGTATCCTACCAAACTAATAGACCCTGAAAATAGTTATGAACTATGGAACCAGGGCAAGTGAACTCTGAAACTAAACTGGAAACTAAAAAAAAAAAAAAAAATCCCTTTTGTGCATTTTTTCCTCAGTGTCCCACAACTGTCCTGAATTCTACTTTCAGCTGTCCCAGATTTCACAACCATTGTCCCAAATTGAAGCTCTTTTTTCATTCTACATAATAAATATAGTTTACTCCCCATCACTTCATTGAGTCATTCTGGTCCACCATGGAAGTTTGGCTAATTGTTCTCTGCGCTAAAAAGTAAAAGATTTAAATCAGCCAAGGTGTTTGGCCACAATTAGTTGTCTTTATTATTTCAGTCATCGGTTGAGTTAGTGTTTTCTGTGTATTTATTGGTGATATTAACTGTTATGTCAGTAAATGCAACACTGCAGCTGAAATGCAAATACAAAATACAACACACACAATTTTATTTGAAACACTGTGACAGTGTTTGTGCGAGTGATGTAGCATAGAACTTGCGCTGGAGCCACCTCAAATTTTTGTCAATCAACAGTCTGATTAATAGTGGATGAGTTGCAGGTGGAAAATAGAGTGGAGCTCTCCCCAGAGGGAGATGCAATGTGCGCATTTATGCACAAGGCACTGTGGCTTCACTGATTATTTAATTATGTTTCCTTTGCAGAGTTTCTTCTGTCCTGTCAAGTTTATTGCTACAGTTTTTAGTCCCACCATGTTTGCTGCGGTAACATTACTGCACACATAGAAAGTGAACTGGTAGCAGCCCAACAACCAATCATTAAATAAAACACTCAGACACCAATACAACACACAATATAGAAATCACCCGGATGCTTGCATTGTGACATAGTTCATGGCGACAGCAGCCCAGCTTCACTGATTGTTTAATTCTATTTCCTGTGGAGAGTTTCCTTTGTCCATTCACGTTTATAACCACAGTGTTTAGTTTTTCTGCTTAAATGTCCCCCGATATTTGCTGCAGTGACATTATTGAGCAGATTGAGATGTTTAGAATTGCTGAAAGCAGCCTTTCTACTAATTTAAGTGAAGAGTAAAAGATAAATAAACCTAGAGGGATGGGGAGAGGTGTGGGTCAGGTGGGTGGCGGGTGGATGATTCATGTGAAATCAGATGAATTCAGAGCCCATCCATGCATCACAAGTATGTGTTTCATGATTTATAAATATAATAATTTAATTTGTAATAAGTTTTTCTACTTTCCCCGAACTGTCCTGGACACAGTATCTTTGTATCCATTTGTAGTTTTACTGTCTCCTGGACAACAGGGAATTCTAATTTTGGGCACTGGTGGTTTTCCTTCTCATCTGAAGAACTGTAAAGATAAGGCAGTTTAGAAGTTCAACAAATGGTTGTATTCTGCCATCCTGTCAAATCAGCTGACATTTTGTTCAAATAATTTTAATTTGCCATTTATTTTCCATGTGACTAAACCATGTGTACTACTACTACTTCTTTGTTAGACTTCGAGCACTCAGTACACCAAATTTATAGTTGAATAGAAAGTAGAAGGGATGATGTGAGAGGATGGCAAGCTACCTTTGTCATGCTTTGAAACTAACTTTGCCTTCCATCTCTCCCTCCTCCCCACTTCTTTTTCTCTCTGCTCCCTGTGTCCTCGATTTGCAGCTCAGTCCATTTGTGTACAGTGAGTTTGCGCGGGAGCGTAACCTGCATGTGTCACTGCTGGACCGGCTGTATGAGCACTACCCCCCTGAATACCCGTGCCGCATCCTCCTGTGCGAGAACTACCGCTCCCACGAAGCTATCATCAAGTAGGTGTGAGCCCTCAACACTGCCTTGTGCTGAAGCTGTGGGAGGAGAGGCTGGAAAGGTGGTGGAAAATATGAGATGAGACAGAGATGAGAGGGTGGGAGGGCAGGGTCAGGCAAAAAAAGGGGACACAGAGGTGAAGAAGTGACAGACTTGGGTTGTCCCGAGAGGAAAGTGGGGTCATAAAAACAATGTTTGGGCTGACAATAGCTCTATGACGAGACAACACTGGGGGCTGTGTGGGTTTAGGTGTGCAGGTCCTGGTCAGAAGGTTAAGTATGAACTGGGAACTCCGCTTTCAAAGGTTAGCAGACAGGAAGAAATGTTTATACTCTTAATACATTTCACAGCAGCAAACTCCCAACTTGTTTAGCACAGTTATTTTACCCTTTCAAGTTGGTGCAGTTGCACCTACTGTGTTTGATCAGTGAGTTGCTGAGCCTAATTGCATTGTGGTGTAGCAAAAGAAGAACTCTCCCACACACACAAAAAGTTCTCTGGTTTTATATTTGAGGAAGATCCATTTCCATTTGAATTATAAGTTACCATGCTGTTGTGTTTTCTTTGGACAAAGCACATTATGTCTTCAAATCCACAAATCTTTTGACAGGTCTGTCATTTCAAAGTCATGCTTTGTGAACCAGTGCTGTTCATAGCTCTAGAATTTCACTTCAAGTTTTAGTCAATATTCCAAACTTTCCCAAAATCTTAAGGATGCTGTTTATAAAATTAATTTCATGATATTGAATTTCCCAACTCTAGAACAACTTTCTTTGCCTTCAATTATCAGTATTTCCTGAAAAATATGCACAAAGGCCCTGTTCAGACCTGGTTTTAACATGCATCCTACACAGCATATGTGAGTTCTCACCTGGACTTACAGTGTGTCTCTAGATGCATCTTGGGAGACCTCTTGTGATCAGATCTTACTTTCCCACTCTATATGGGGCTGTTTTGTTTAGGGCCACACTCAACTCCTCTGTCAGCTCACAATGGGCCTCATGTTTTACCTGCACTGTCACTGTCACTTTATAACTGAGCTATGACCAGGACAATGCACATTTTTACTTTTTCTGGCTGTGAGGAAATCGGATGTTTTGACATCACAAATGATGTAGAAAGGCATTAATGACAGAGGTGGAGAAAGTCAAAGTGTGCGTCTCAGCGCACCACTGGACATCTCTCCTATCTGATTTTCCCAGCAACACGATGTGTTTACAAAGAAAGAATAAAATTATCATATTGAATTTAATGCTATATTAACACAAAGGCACACTGATGGAGAATTCTCAGCAGCTGTTTTACTACCGCTTTTGTATGCAAATAAACACATTTGCAAAATGTGTGACTGTTTTAAGCCTGGCCCCCTGAGACAAACTGACTCAGTGTTTTCAGCAGAAAGAATGTAATAATTTGATATATAACTTTAGCTGAATTTACAAGACGGCCCAAATATTTAAGAATTTGTCATACACAGTGTTTCACAAACTATGTTGAGTCCACTCTCACTCAGTAGCCCACAAAGTAGTCAGTCTTTTAAGGGAGTCTAAGGTTACTAGTGTGTTCACAAACATCTGCTGCAGGTAAGTGACCCCAAATGGACTTATAGCATGTCAGTTGAATAGATGGTTCTTCAATGTGGCCCAGGACACCTCTGAGTGTCATCTGAGCAATTGGATCTCAAAATGTCCTGGAGGTGTTTACACTTGTACTTAAGAGCTGTCCTCTTGTGATCGGACCACCCAGGATGCACATTAATACCAGGACTCAACAGACTCCATTTTCATATTCCATTTTTAGCTTTTCTTTTTCTGCTCCTCTTACCATTCTCACTCTCCTCTCTCTCTACAGCTACACATCAGAATTATTTTATGATGGAAAGTTAATGGCAAGTGGGAAGCAGCCCTCCCATAAGGACTTCTACCCTCTGACCTTCTTCACAGCCAGAGGAGAGGATGTGCAGGAGAAGAACAGCACTGCGTACTACAACAACGCAGAGGTATGGGTTACAAGAATATTGTAAATTTACACAAAGAAAGTAATGTTTTATTTTTTTTTATTTGTTTTTTTTTTTTTTTTGCCTTCCATGTCTCAGTTAAACCAATATTCAGATCTTTTGAAGTGTTAAAAACCACTGGTAGCTTGACAAGGGAGCTTGAGGTAGTCATAAAAGAGTGAGTTTAGTGATTAGAGAAAGGAAGTTATAATTGGTTTCTTTGTTCTGCAGTGTCGGGCCTGATGGTATTTACATGTAAATTATGAACCAGACAGTCATAAAACTTTGTGTCATGTAAGAATTTCTCTTAATAAGTATGCCCCATGCTTAAAATTAAATGTTACATTTTTAAATAAATAAATAGATGAATTGAAAATTCATGATTGAAAATGCAAATTGCAAAAATGCAATTACAAACATCATATATGGAAAATAATCAGTAAAATCGCTATAACTACATAACTCCAACATCTTAAATAAGTAAGCACTTGTATTGCTGTAACACAACATTTTCCAGTCTTGTGCTATTTATGAATTTTATTTAAAAAAAAAAAATACAGTCAGTCTGCTGTGATAATTTGCTGCTAATTTCCTAAATAGATGTTTGACATTTAGAACTAAACTATAAAACAAAATGCTTTGCTCCCTCCCCCTGGGAAAGAGGACGTCTATCAAAGCTTAAAAACATGATTAATGTGAAGTTAATCAGCGTGATCTACTCCAGCATATTGATTTCAGTTTGGTTTAATTAATTGATGGTGACACGTGCGCTACATGTAATCTGAAATAAACAAAAGCGTCACTCTGTGGACTGTGAGGGAAACGAATATTATGAACATGCTCAAATTCTGATTCTAAAATATTATACAACTAAAACTAACACTTCATCATCAGACTGAGGCTGTCAGGACTGCCGTGTATGATACTTATACCTCCTGTTTCTCACACATTGAGAAGCTGATATTTGATTTTCCTTTTAATTCACATGTGAACGTGCTGTCATCTTCAGGCTGCATTGTAGTCTGTCTCTGTTGCTTTTTCTCTTCGCTTGTATGTGGAGTAGTCTCCACAGTGCTCTGTAGGGCTGGGTAATATATTAATTTTGGATATCATTATATCCTAATATGGCATAAGTGTTGACTTTTCCTGATTTTAAAAGCTGCAGTAAAGTGATGTCATTTTTTCTGTACTTAACAGAGTGTTCTTATTATTTATCTTTACAAACTCAGTCATTATATTCACATCACTCATGATTTATCAAAAATCTCATTATGTTAATATTTTGTGAAAGCACCAATAGTCATATCTACAATATTGTAACTGAGATATTTGGTCAAAAATACTGTGATATTTGAAATTGTCTTTATCGGCCAGTTGGGTAGTGTAATTAACAGCAGGGTTTCAACTAAAGATTATTTTCATAGTTGATTATTCGACTGTTACTTTTGTTTTGTTTTGTCCATTACCTAAAGATATTCAAGTTGTTCTTATGGAGGAGTAAAGAAAGCACAAAATATTTCCATTAAAGAAGCTGGAATTGGAAAATTTTGACTTTTTCTCTTAATAAAATCACTCAAACCGATTTATTGATTATCAAAATTGTTGTTGATTCATTTAATAATTATTATTTGATTAATTGTTGCAGCTCTACAAAATAGTGTCAGAGGAAAAATATTTGCACATGGAGATGCGAGCCCTGGCATTAAAATGTCTAAATCCCCACAAGAGAAAAGATGACAGCTGCTGGCTTGTTTGAGTTTGTACCAGGAGTGACTGGGTTAGGGTAACTTGCTTGGTAATTTTCAGTGTATAGGTTGAGAGCCTTAAGGTTATTGGCATTCTGAAAATAACATGTCAATAGCGTATGGAGAGGAGAACGCAGCCAGAAATAGGTAGCCAATGCAGGCTCATACCTACAGTCTATATCCAGTGGGTCAGACTGTATGAGCATAAATTGCCAAAACTCTCTCAGACAAGTGACAGCTGAGGTGTGATAGTGCCAGTATTGTCCATTTAAAGCCAAACAATTAAGACAGGGACAATCTGAAAACGTTTACAATTAATTTAAATTGCACCTCAACTACATTGTTGCCACAACTGTGTATGTGTTGTAAATACATGAGTGAACCCTACAAACACTAATAACTATGTTTCAGTAAAATATAAGTGAAGATAAATAATTTAAAACACAGAGGGCTTAAATATTTTTTGTCCGTCAGGTTGATCTGAACAATTTTGAATAATATACTGTATATGTTAAATATAGGGGTGTCACAGTCAGTTTTAATAACTGAATTGAAAGGCAGAATCCTGATTCTCCCAGCGTGTGTCAGAAGACAAAAACAACTCTTTAAACAGTGCATTTGAAAATGGCAGTAAATGGCAGTTGTCAGTGAACTGAATCGTGACCTTAAAATCGAAAGTCAAATCATGGATTTGGATAATTGTGGCCCCGTAGTTAAATAGATTTCTTACGCATTTTAATTATGTATGGTTGTTAGGCTGTAGACCCCAGTTTAATAATTCAGGAAACTGATTAAAATCAAATCAAATTTAATATAGATTATTCAGTTTAGTTTGGTTGACTGAAGTCAAAAGCAGAATTATTATCTGAAACTGATTAGCACTGTTTATTTCACCTCATCAACACAAATTGGAGCACTCACTGTCTTAATAATCATAATTGAAGATGAAACCCATAAACTTAATTACGGGACCATCATAAGCTACAGTTGACACGCGTGATGCATGATTCCCTGACAGTCCTTGCCTTTGATTGGCTCTCCTGTAGACCCACTCGCTCATGACCCTTGACCCTTCGCTGACATGTTCCAGCCAATTAAAGTGTGGACGCTTCTTGATTCTGCTCCCAAACTGTCAGCAACGCCAAATGAATTACTGCCTGCCTCTCTGATACAGCGCCCATGTCAAACCATTAACACCATTATCATAATCTTCATAAATCAAAATACATGGGAAAAAAGAACATGTCAGTTTGTTTGTCTTGTGTAAGTGTCTTTGATGGGCTTAGCATCAAGTGGAAGAGAATATTTCTGTGACAGTTCAAAGCTTCCAGAAGTACAGTATACTGAAGCTCTGAACAAGAATTGAAAAACTGCTCATTACAAAACAACAAAAGGAATTCAAAATACTAACTCTTGTTTTAATTGCAAGTGTTTGTGTTTTAATACTTAGTTTGTAGGGGTAAACATGATATTCAAGTGTGATATTTGTAACATTTCCACATTAAATGTCTAAAAATGGTTCAGCCTTTCTTACGTAATTTGCTGAGTTATGTACTTACATTACTGACATTATTATATAAGTGTTTCCAACCATGTACAACCGGCAAAATCCGTAATTTTACACACACTCAACACACACTCAATCAATCAATCAATCAATCAATCACGATTTGCCGATTTGGAATGTGTTGCGATTATACAAGTATTTCGATTCAGTATTACAATACATGCCAGTTTTTGTGTCTTTGTTTAACACTAGACCAGATAAAAAGATTGAGACATACACTTCTCGAGACTTTTAGAGACATGAGTCATATTGCATATCACGTGTCGGTCAGTTGGTGAATTATATTTCAACAGGGTCATTGCTATGTTGCATATAAAAGTAGTAAATTTGAGCTGTTGCTGCTCATCAAGCTGCTGCCATAAGAAGATAATAAAGATGTTTACAATGCTAATTTCTATAAGTGTGTCAGTGGGAATTCCCATTATGTGTTAGCATTGAGCTAAACTACAAGCTGCGTCTTTTGCTGTTGTTTTGATGTGAGTCCCCTAGCGGGAGAAATATCATATCATACATTGCAACCAAAATTCTTATTTTTCATTTATAAATGTATGATGTCTCAAGAAAAAACAAAAAAACAAAACACTTTGTTATATAATTTGCTGAGTTGTGTATGTACATCATATGTCAGTCAGTCTTTGGGTTTTATTTCAGCAGCATCATCGCTATAATTCCTATAAAAATAGCTTAAGCTGTTTCTGCTCATCAAGCTGGTGCAGTAAGAAAATAATAGATAATATAAGATGGTTTGCAATGCTGATTTCCATTAGTTTGTCAATGGGAATTCCCATTATGTGTTAGCAGAGGAAGGAAGTCGGTGAACGTGACTGAACATAATGTGAATAAAACTTGAATACGTTACCTCATCTGTGAACATGATTTCTGCCTCATGTCAGATTCCACACTACTGCCCAATATCGTCAAACTACATCTTTTGTTATTGTTTTGATGTGAGAGACCCCTAGCAGCAGAAATGACATATTATACCTTTAAGTCTACTGGTTAGTAAACCAGAAATGTTATTTTTCATTTATCAGTGCTTGAAGGGTGGAATTCCTTGCCATTGTCACCCATCCATAGCTTCCTATTTCATGGGTTAATGCTGTTGCCTCGGTGACATACGTCACATACATCCTCCTTCGTTCTCCAAACCTTTTGCCTCCCACTGTTACCTTTTTACCTGGGTGGATAATCTCACTTCATCCCCAACTTCCCACGGTTCTTTGCAGCTCAGGTGTGTGTAGGGATGGTGTGAAGAGAGCTTGGATTTGAGTCTTGTTGCCACCTTCTTTTCTTATGTCACTCCTCCATCTCCTCAGGTCTTTGAGATTGTGGAGCGGGTAGAGGAGCTGCGCAAGAAGTGGCCAGTGGCCTGGGGCAAGCTGGATGAGGGCAGCATTGGCGTGGTGTCACCATATGCTGACCAGGTGTTCCGCATTCGTGCTGAGCTCCGGAAGAAGAGGATGCATGAGGTCAGCGTGGAGAGGGTGCTCAATGTCCAAGGTGAGAAAAAGTGTAAACCAACATGCTGAGTGTATGTAGACACTGACTCACTGAAACTGGTGTTACATAATATTGAGATCATTATCTTATGTGGAGATATTAAGAAATAGTTTGGGTTATTTGATGTGGGGTTGTATGAGGTACTCACAGATAGTCAGTGTAGGAAGTGCAGCAACGCACTGCTGTGGACAGGGTCAGCAGCAAAAAGTTTAGCCACCTAAATAAAGTCTACCTAAAAAAATCTATATCACTTGAAGTGTAAGCTATATTTAGAATATTTTCACCACGTTGCAGTCAGGCATCCTTTTCTTATGGAAAAAACGGTGTTGCGTAAGCCAAATATCAATTTCTAAAACTAAACCAACCAGACTACATTGGTAAAATCAGTCATTTTACCCTGCAGAATACAAGAGTTTCTGGTCTACCACTACATCGATCATTTACTTTGTTTGTGTTATTGTGTGACTTCAGTGTTTTAAAAGGATAGTACATATTCACCAAAGTCACACAATAACACAAACAAACTAGCAAATCTAAGCAGCAGCTCCTGTTTCTGCAAGGTAAAATGACTGATTTTGCCTGTGGAGTTTGGTTGGTTTGGAGAGAGCAATATTTGGCTGTCTATTCAACTGTTTTCCATTAGAAAAGCCTGTCTGACAGCAAGATACAACAGTGAAAATATATTCATTTAAATACTGTATCAATACAACAGGCATCTACTGTAGCTAATATGCTCTATTGATAAGTAACTCATACGATTCCACATCAAATAATCCAAATTAGACCTTTAAATTGCTTTATTGGTATTTTGCATGCACAGTTTACAAAACATAGATTAACTAATTTATTATTATTATTATTAGTAGTAGTAGTATTATTAGTATTATTATTATTGTTGTTGTTGTTGTTGTTGTTGTTGTTGTTGTTGTTGTTGTTGTTGTTGTTGTTGATTTGGTGGTGTTTAGCAATTATTGAAAGAATGGTAATTTGGCACTTGTAAGAAGCCAGCTATGGTTAGGCAGTCAAAAACTTAGAAGATACAGACACACAAATCCAAAATTTAAATCCCCAGGTGTCTCATTAACGTCTCTCCATGAAGCGTGTCTCACACATCTCTCTGTGTGTGAGATCATGCTGATGTCTACCTGCAGACAAACTGATGCTTTAAAGTGATAGCTACATTACCTTAAAGACAGATCCCTGCCATCTCCCACTGAAGTTACGCTATCAGTGTTGATATCGACCTTCATGTCATCCTCAGTCTGGGTATAAGGAAGGAAGGTTTTCTTCCTCTACTCTCTACTCTGCTTTGGTCTCATGCAGCTCCCACTTGTATTGCATCCAGCTGCTTTCCACAGGTCATTAACTTTCTCATTAATCACACATGAAATGTGTGGACTAGTGAACACACACAGAGGAAAACGGTACACTGTAAAGTTCTTAGAATTTAACAAACATGTAGATTTCTGTTTATGTGTTCAACAGCAATGATCAACAGCCTCTGGAGTCATAAGAACATTCAGTTATTACTAGAGCTCATTTTTAGTAGGTTCTCATAATTGGACTCACCCCTTTATTTGTAGCAACGTGTATTAGCTTAAAGGGACAGTTTACCCTATAATCAAAAATACATATATACTATAAATGCATTTGAACTACTTTCTTTCTGTAGTAGAATCTACCAAACTGTTTTAGAATGTACTGGAACTACTTTCACATGAAACTGTTCACAACAAGGTCCATTATATTGTACATATATATATATATATATATATATATATATATATATATATATATATATATATATATATATATATATATATATATATACATACATATATATAGGAGAGAAGGCAGACATCTCTACAGCCGATATCTCCAAAACTCTGCAACTCAAAACCATGAATTTCCATGAGTTTTAAAGTCTTTGCTTCCTTTGTATTTGTCACTGCTCAGGGTGCTTATAAAAATTGTTTGCAGGCAAACAGTTCCGGGTGCTGTTCCTCAGCACGGTGCGAACGCGGCACACCTGCAAGCACAAGCAGACGGCCATCAAGCGTAAAGAGCAGCTGGTCGAGGACTCAACAGAGGATCTTGACTATGGATTCCTCTCCAACTACAAGCTACTCAACACAGCCATCACCAGAGCCCAGTCCCTGGTGGCAGTTGTGGGAGACCCCATAGCACTGTGCTCTGTTGGGCGATGCAGGTAAATACGGCCACTTGTTACTGTAATACCACGTTTTCTTAACATAAAGTGATAGTTCATTTGTAGTGAATGACTGTTCTTGTAATGTGGTGAATCTACGGGATGACTAAAAAGGATCACCAAGCTGAAACAACGCTGTTGGTTTGCCACCCCCAGTCTCTATTTGAGTCTCTTTAATTCAGTCACTCTTGGACCCCCTTCTCCACCTTCCATCCCCATAGCAACTGTCTGTTCCGCCTGCACTAGTTGTCGTAACATGTCAGCTCTTTAGCTGTTGTTTGCAAATGTCAGCGTGCAGAGACAGAGCAATTGAATTGATGTGTTCAAACTGGATGCGGTGTTTGACCAACACCGAGTCTCCTCCGAGGGATGAAAGATGTTCAGTGTTAATTTTTTTTTTCTCTTGCCCAGTCAGGCAAGTGGGACAGAAGTCTACTCGCCCCAAATCAATTTTAACTTGCCCTTGTACAAATTGTTCTATTTATAAGCGATTATCAACAAAAACTAAAGTTAATTGTTATGTTTAATCTAGGACTGCAATGCCTATAATATGTCAGAATTTCAAGAGTTCAAGGTGTTGTCTTTAAATGTCTTGTATTGTCAGTCTGAAATCCAAAGATATTCAGTTTGATATTGTAATAAATGTAGAGAAGCCGGAAATCTCCATACTTGAGTGGCGTTGTTGAGCCCTGGAATGTAGCTTAGGTTGTAACTTAAGTTGTAATTAAAGGCTAATGGCTAAATCTTTTTGTGCTGTTCTGTGTTGTGACTCATTTTTCCAAAGTGGACTGGTTATCCAATGAGCTGCAGTTATTACTTCACCGTAATGTTGAAACAGGAAAGGAGAATTAGAATTAGCACACTACAAATGTTAACACACTAATATTGTGGCTTTTCTGCTCACTCTTGAATGACCTCTTCTGTATGAGGACCAATGTGAGGTTGAAGAAAAAAGTAAAATATTCTTTTAAACATGAGTTTCCATTGTTTTAAAGTTTATATGAAGGACGTTAAGAGATTTTTTTTTAACACATTGTACATGTTAGAAAATAATTGCGAAAACATGTGAAAAGGCTGAATTATGTTTGTATATTCTGAAATCTGGAGCCATAAATATCCTAACAGTGCAAGTGATAAGAAGACCGTCATTCGCCCACCACAAGTGAACTGATTCATGAACAACCCCTCCCCTCATCACAAACATAGCTTAAGCGAATAATTCAGTCCAAATCAGCATGGCGGTTGCTGCTCACTATAGTTCCAGCAATAATTCTGGGGAAGGTCACCGTCCACTGGCTCTGGTGGCTCAAACATGTCTGTCCAAGTCCAATAAAGCTGCTAGATGCAGCGTCCAGTTTTCAGGTCGTAGTGGTGTTTGACACTTAAGACAGAGAAGCAACCAGTGTTTCAGAGCAAAACTGCTCATTTGTTTTGGTATTTTAAATACTTGATGATTTTTCATTGAGATTTGGTCATGTGGTTAATAACAAATTTTTGCTGTGGTGTGACAAACTCAGAACAGATTTATCATTGCTTTACACAAACTTTAAAGTTTCTCGTGCCTAGTTTTGTTGAGAATTATGTGGTTGTTCTGATGATTGTATGACAGCTCAGTTTTAGGCAGTCTGAGAGATTATTGTTGTGCTCTTTGCTCTTTTCATTCTTGTATTTCTGCTGCTCCTGTTTTGCCTCCCAGCTGTAATTTTCGTTCCCTTAAGTGTGCTTCATTTTTTGCTGATTTTTCCTTTTCCTTGTTTTCCACCCCCCCGTCCTCTTTACACCTGCTTTACGCATGTGTTTTTTCCACGTTTGTTTTAAACAAATTTGATCTTTTATATTCAGCCCCGATGGAGTAATTTGTTACACTGCCAGCAGGGGAAAATGAACAAGATGATCTGTAAAACACCCAATCCAAGCATGGGAATATAAATAAGAACAGAAGGAAAAATTCTCAACATTTCCTCTTTTTGCCCCTTTCCAGAAAATTCTGGGAGCACTTTGTCTCCATCTGCCACGAAAACTCCAGCTTGCACGGCATCACCTTTGAGCAGATCAAGGCTCAGCTGGAAGCCCTGGAGCTGAAGAAAACCTACGTCCTGAACCCGTTGGCCCCGGAGTTCATCCCCCGAGCCCTGAGACCCCTGCAAGGCCACCACTCTTCCTCACAGGCCCTCCATCCCCACCATCATCCACATCCCCAACACGCACAGCCCGCCTCCAACAAGCAGGGTCCACAGCAGCAGCAGCAACAGCAGCAGCAGTCACCCCCTAAGGTAAGGTGTCTCTGATAAGGGAGGTGGCATTTTCAGTGTGGGCATTAAAAATCCTGACACTAAACTGTAGGAATTTGGGGGGGGGGGTGTGTGCAAGAAAGGCTGATCCAAATAGATTCTGTCAAACAATGAAGTTACTGGATCTGTGTCTGCCGTTTTTCTTCTGTAAATACTAAAAACTTAACAATTTAGAGTTTGCACATGTAGGGATGGGAGGCAGAAAAGAGGTGGGGTAGAGGATGTTTTGAAAAGGGTTTTCTATGTTCATCTAATATGTTGAGTGGAAATAGTAAACAAATTATCAGGAATAAATTGAGTGCGTCCTGTTTTTAGAGAGGAAGGAATGATAAAAGCTTTGCACATACGGGCACAAAGCACATATCTACCAAAATGACTCGTATGACATATCTACTAAATGAGTTTAATTTTCACCACAGGAAATTACTTTATGGCCATTCATTTTAGCCACAGAAAAACAACACAGATAGGAAATTAGCATTGCAGGTTTGGCGGAAGTATGTGCTGTTTGATTCTTCAGCTCGGCTTGAAATGTGTTTGTGTGTCTGTCTGTCCTCCCTGCCTGCCCCGCGGTAAAGGTTAACGAAATCACCGCAGCTGCCAACCTGCTGCCATCACCCACTGGGCCTAATGAGCTGCAGCTCCGCGGCATCAGCCGGCTTTAAAGACGCACACACACCTCCTGTCTCTCTCCACAGTCACACTATGTAGCTCGCAACCACACAGTGATGCCAGTGTGCAGTATGTAATATATTGTTTCCTTCAGCATGTACAGCCTGTTGCTAATTTAAAGGTCACATCATTCTTCATGCCTCTGTACATGGTTGATGCACCCACGGTGGTGTAGAGCCAAAATAATCCATACAAATCTCATTTTGAAGGAGAAATCTGTAATATATTTACAGTAATAAATCATAAAATGACCATGATATGTCATCAGAGATCAAGGAAACATGTTAAGTTGAAATACACGCTTCTTTAACAGCAGCACTACAGCTGCAGTGTCCTTTTGAAATTTCTGTTCCAGGACAGAAAAACTGCTTTTGTTTGCCGGTTAAATGTTAATTAGAGTTCAAATTATTGCTGCAGATTCACAGAATGAGTTAGTATATTTTATTTGTTGTAAGAAAACAATAATCTTGCAGAGGGAGTAGATGTTTGTAGGCAGTAGAGTTTGGAAGGCAGTGAGACAGTCGGTTACTGAACTCAAACTCCAGATCATGTATTTTCAGAGCAGTGGGCTTTAGTTTTCAGGATAATAAGATTAACCTTACATTGACTAACAATTGGCAGCTGCTGTCACAAAACCAACACTTTAAAAGGTTATGAAAAAAAGAAGTCAAAAAAGTAAAGACCAATATATAAAAGAAGGAGAAAAGGATGGCGGAAACAACTTATTTTCAACCACAGATTGTATATTAAGTGGGATTTCAACCTATTTAATATACAGTCTACGGCTCCAACTCACTATATGGACTGCTGTACTTGATTCTTTACATGTGCACTTGCTTCATTTTGCTAACCCTAACCTCAACCCTTTAATAATGAATTAATTCCTAAACTCTAACATCATAGCTTCTGATAAAACCTGTGTTGTTTGGTTGAATGTGGTTGGTTGAGTGCAACTTTTCCACAATTGCCACAGATGATCAATATTGGAATTATACATGAATGAACATGAGTTAATATTATACCCAAATAACAAATCAATATGTAGAGATTTTGCACATTTTTCCAGTTGATCATTGTGCAGAAATCTAATTTAAACATCTGGAATTGTGGGTTAAAATACTAAATATGTGTATATGATATCAAAGTTTAGTTTATCATTAAGCATTCACAAACATCTGATTCTAAATAAAGGGTAGGAAGTAAGATTAATTTTAGCCTCCTACAAAAAGGACCACCTAATAAAAATATCAGTTTAAGTGTATGCTATATTCAGATCATTTGTGTGACAGGCCTTTCTGACGGGGAACTAAAGCCACTGTCTGTGATCTTTTCAAAGCCACCAGACTCCTTGGACTAAATCAGTAATTTTACTTTGAGAGCTCCTGGACTACCGCTGCCTCGGTTAGTTAGTTTTTTTTTTCAGGTTATTGTGTGACTACAGTGTTTTAACATGATAGTTTGGATGAAAACTAACATTACTCGCCACATATCGAGGCAGCTGTAGATCAGCAACTCTTGTGTCCTGCGAGGTAAAATCACTGATTTTGTGGCTGTGAAAAGAGCGTAGATGGTGGCCTCAAGCAAATCACACCCAATACAGGAATCAAAGCCTTCAATGAAAATATCTTGAATTAGATTAAAATTTCTAATAGTTTTTAGAACATTACTATGATGTACATGAGACCGTAAATTCCACAGAGGTCTATTGTGGATTTGGGTTTCCAGAGGCTTTAAATTGACTAAATTCATTGTGATAAACAATTAAATCATTAATATGTCAGAGGGAAGAGAAGACTTTATACAATATGTAGTTGCCATCGGTTTGCCTCCATTTGACCAGAAATACATGCAGCAGTTGACTTCATACTGTGAAGGTCTGTTTTCTGACACAGATGGTGTTTTGGTGTGAATATGCAAGACTGTGACACTTGTGGTAAAATATGTCTCACATTAAAAAGCTTTTTGTGGTTTCAGCTTGAGCACAATTAGTGTCATTTTAATTGAGGAACGAAGATTTACAAGTAAAATTGCCACTCTTTAAAAAACAAATCTTTTCTTATCCTTTAAAAATCAGATCCAGTGATGCAAATCATGTGCATTTTCTTCAACCAATTATTGAAAATAATCATTAATAAGAATTAAAAAAAAGAAATCTTTTTCTCATTTAGACTATTCTTACAGCATGTTAGTTTATGTGAAACATTAATTCATGAAGCACAAACAAGTTAAACAAACAAAGTAATGAAACAATAAAGCTCTCTCTTGAAACAGCTGCTCTTGTCTGCCTGTCCTTGTCCTCCACCAAACAAAACAATGTCAAATGAGTCACAATAGCTGCCATTTCTAGTCTAGCAAGGCAGACCAAACCTAACTGCAAGAAAACCTGTGAGCTCTGGAGATGTGCTACACAAAACATACATTATTCGTTAATGAATTTTTAATCAGTGAGATTCTTAATGGCGATTAATGATCAGTCATTAACATCTGTAATCATTGACACGTATTCATGTGTATTGCTTTCTTGTATCTCTATTTTTCTATCCGACAACCTGCATCCTCTTGCTTCCATTTATTCCCCACTAGCTCAGAACAGCCCAGCACCACATCACAGATGGAGTGTGCCATAGAAAACCAAACCATTACTGTTGCACTTTGATATCCCACAATAGTTTACTGGAGCCATTTTCTCCTGTTTTCTTTTTGTTCTCCTCTTAGCTTAGCTGAAAAAAACCAGCTAGGGCAAATAATTTAGCATTACAAACAATCAGGACCCCTGTGTGACAGCCAGTATACAGACATCCAATACTTTTAAGATCCAGTAAACGGTGCCTTTCATTCTCAGCAGACCCCTGCTGTTTGACAAAATTGATCATATGAGACCAAATGTTCAGCAACGTCCTTGTCGATCTTCGCTGCTCTTCAGCTCATACTTACCAAGAGAAAATTTTTGCAGCATTGCATCTATGACTGGATCAAATAACCACAGTGCCAGATTATGGGCACCATTTTCAGTCTGGTGTGTCTGGCATTGCTTAGTTAATGTTACAACCTAAAATAGCAGCAAGGCGAGGCTGCCTCTGTGATAGTATCTCACTCCTCAGATCTCTTACTCACATTAAACACTACATATTCCACAACTGTGTGTTTAGTCTATGTTAAGAGGTAAGAAAATTACACACATTATTTCCTCAAGTGGATGTACAGGTGTGAAAAAAAGTAAGGAGCCTGTTTTGAAAATGTAAGAAGTATAAAGTATTTATAGGTATTTGTGGTCAAATATAGGAAGTAAAAGTAAAGTACGGATACCTGAAAAATCTACTCGCGTTTTCATTCTGCAGAGACTGACTTTCACATTAGGCAGTTTTATATTTAATTGCTACATCATGCCAATGCCAAAGGTGCCATATTAAATAAAAGCTTAATGCATGTGGGACTGAATACTTGATATCTCTCTTGTTTTTTATGACATCGTAGTTCAGCTGCTTCTCAGCTCAAGCTGGAGGACTTGCTGCTTCACAAGTATAACCGTATTTTAAGGACCAGTAAACATTGGCTAAGCTGCATGTGAGGCTGTCAGGAAAGTAGGCCCAGGCAGATTTGACTTTGTTTACTGACCTTTTCCTTCAGTTGGTACCTGGGCTCTGTCTTGCAAAGTAGTATCAACATAGTCAGGCTGTATTTCAGAATTTGCAGTTATCTAATAGTGGAATTATCGTATTCTTAGCCTTAACGCTACATGTCTAATTTGCGGAATTAGTCTAATTTTGTTGAACAAATGGCCTTTGTACTTACTTAATTTCTAACACATCCTGTCTGGGTTTTAGGGGATTTGCAAAACACCAGGAACACATTACAGCATTGCTACAAGACAGTCCTGTTATGGTTTTGTTTAGGTGCTGTGATCATTATAGATGGTAAACTTTGCAGTGGTGTTTTGCTGGACTATAATGTCAAGTGTTCAAGTTAATCGTTTTCCATCCGTAGTTTATAACTACTTGCTAAAATATGGGGAATTTTGGCCCAAGTGCCAAAGAGTGCAGTAGTATTAGGAACCTAAACAATGAGTAAACAAGTTTAGTTCATGGACTTTATACTGTTAAATAAATAATCTAATGTCTAATAAATAAAAAATAGTTATGAAACAGCCTCAATTTAATACTGATGCCTTTATGTAGCCTACATAGGCAAACAAGACTGCCCGCAAGAAGATAGACTATTTCTATATAATTCTGAATGTCTGCCAACTGGTCAGATTCTCCTTGAAATCAGACACATTAGCCAGTTAAAAAGAAGCGAGAGGCAATTTTTGTTTAGATAATTTTAGTTTTGATGTTATATTTTGTTGTTTTTGCGGTGTGATAACTACCACTTTTATCCACAGTGGCCTCCAAAATCAACACAATTCAATGTAGCTTTTATATCAGCAGAGCAACATAGTGGATCAAGTGGAATGAAGGATGTCATTAAATTCCGCCCCCTGCCAGTAAAGCATGCCCACTGTCAAGGACTATCTGTTAACACTACAATCAGCTGGGACAGACTGCGTGCTACAGAGGCAGCCACTGAAAGAGCTCAGAGTAGATAGTTGTGTATGTGTGCCTGTAATGATTAATAATACACCAGATAGTCCACCTAAACTCAGGTACCTGGAGATCTTATGAGCACTGTGTTGTGTATGTCTGTGTTTACATGCACGTGTGTGTGTGTGTGTGTGTGTGTGTGTGTGTGTGTGTACACGTGCACATCCCCATGAGTAATTGTGCTTATGTGTACTTACAGTCAACACTGATCAGGATTCAGTTCAAACTCTCTGTGTCCACAGGATAGATGGAGCTCTGTTGTGAAGGTCCCTGGAGACAGAGATTCTCTCTGATGGAGACAGATTAGAGAGGGTGTTATTGTCATCCAGCAGTAGAAAGAAGAGGTCCTTCTTGGCTGAAATGTGGACTGTAACATGAAAAGCAGAAATGCAGTCACAAACTGATCCAGAATAAACTACAATGACAGTGTTTGTTTTTAAGGAATATATCTCTTAATTCAGTGCTATGGCTCTTATGTGCATTTTCTTCTGAACGCATTCTTCATATTAGAAAATAGTTGCTGAAAACGTGAAAATACTGCTACTACTATGTTGTACTGAATTGTGCAGTTACACAGTTAAACTGTTGTTCAATTTGTCTCTGTTTCTGTGTTCAGGAATTTTTGGGTGAACCAGAGACATATCGCTCAGTGACTTACTGGAGCCATTGTCACCTAATATTATATAAGCCTCACAAACCGACACATGAACAACACCACCTTCCCCTCCCCTCACCGTCCCTAACAGTCAGTTACAAATGTACCTTCAGCAACTATCTCAGTCCAAATCAGCCCAGCAGTTCACTTCAGCTCACCTTGCTTCAGTTCCAACAACCCGACCCGAAGAAAAAAAAATACTATCCTGTCATAATGTCTTTCTTTGTCATCTGTGATGTGAAAACATCAGATCAGAGTCAGAAAAGTTGAAGTGTGAGCCCTGCAGAGTGTCTTTGCTGCCGCACAGGTAGACTGGAGTCAACTGATCTCAGCATCTGCTACTGTTTAATGTCAAGACCCTGTTTGTATCGATATCAACGCAAAGATGGTCATCCTTATGGATGAGTTGCCGTCATCCTCCTGCATGTTCATGTGAACATGTGTTGGACAATTGTTGACACTTTCCAGATATGTGTGAAAGGGCACATTGGGACGATGTCATGACCTGTTTTTCAGCACATAGCTCAGAGCACATATGCGAAAAAGGCTTAACTCAGTCTCTTTTTACATTGGCATGACGCCCAGTCTACTGATCATCCTGTGATCAGATGCGCTTTAAATCCTGTGTTTACTCAGTCAGTATCTTGGCTGAGAAGTCCCATGACTAACTTTAGAAACAGTGCAACAATTTCTGATGTATAATTCATTAAATTTAGCATTTACACTAGAATGTGTCTGTCATATATTTCAATCTGCCTTACAAAACTTGTAAACATACAGTAAGCCAACTGGAGAGATGTGACTTGACTGGATTGATGTTTTTGATTTTGATGAGTGTAAATACAAACAGCTTCTCTGCACAAAAACCACAAGCCTCACTGTCGCCTGTTCCATAAGAGCAGAAGACATTAACATCAAACATTAATATTATGAATTCATTAAGCTGTGCTCTGCTGGCCAGCTTAATTCTTGCCTCCCCCATCACTGATAAAGTGTTGCTCCTATAGCTGTTGTGACAGATATGGGACAGTTGAGACCATACTGCAACTGCTGTATGCCCGCTTTCCTATGTTGCTTTACATTTGCCTGACTTGTGCGTTTATTTATGACTCAAACACTCACTGACTTTCTAATGATTCTCTTGTCTTGCAGGGGAAACATGCAAACCACACAGAGCACCTTCCACCTGAAGGATATGGTGAGTGTACCCTGCTGCTCATGTTCACCTTTGTGGACAGTCTAAATATTAAAGGGTACCATTTTATGAAAAAGGCTTTTAGAGACTTTTTTGTAGCTTTGTTTTCTGTGAGGAACTAGGGCTGCACAGTTAATTGTCATCAACACTGCAATTTTTGGATAAAAGACAAATGTGTGACAAAACAACATTTTAATGAAGCACTGTTCTGCTGTAGAGACGCCTTAGCATAAAAATCTTGTTCTCCAGATGCAAGAAATCATGTTTGTCTGACTTTTTTTTTTTAAAAACCATATCGTTCAGTCCTCCTGCACTCTAGGGAATATGCAAAAGTTGAACCACAGAAAATTGCAATCAAAAGTACTTTTATGGGACCTTTTAGGTTTATTTGTTAACGCTCATTTAGGTTTGCTGAGAAAAAAGGCAACAGAGTAAAAAAAAAAACTGTAAACACAGTACACAACTGTAAGTTGTTCAGGCAGTGTTTAGAAAAGTTATAATTAATTTATTAAGACTTTATTAATCATATACATTACTTTAGGTAAAAATTAAAAAAATAAGGGCCATCCACTCCAAGAACCAGAGCTATAGCAATAACTATAAAAATGTTGTTTAAACCAAGAAGACTGTGGGCCTCCACTCAGACAAAGCTTGGAAAAAGATACCCCCTTAGTTTATTTGCTTCTTTTTTTTTTTTTTTTTTTTTTTTTTCCGCTTTATTCCTGGATGTCTATGGGATCATGATTATGTTGTTTGATTCCACAGACATTCAATAATTGAGCCAAGATAGCCTAATATTGCTGTTCGGCATAACGTCAGACTGCACTAAATACATAACAAACGTCTGTACAAAGGCATTTGTTAATTTCTGACTCTGGGAGAAACTGTAAATTCAGGGTTCCTACACAGTATGGAATTTGATTTTGGTAATTTGCATGTCTGAATAAGTATAGAAAGAGGTCATACAAGCAGAGTGCCTGAAGTGACATTAAGAGCAGCACTTTGTAGCACGGAATTTTCAACAAATGAATTAATTACCTTTATTTATGCTGCTCCTGTTACAGCAGCTTCTCTACGAAGCATTACACACTAAAACAGGTGCCGTCAAAGTAACAGTCATATGAGGAAAAGCTGGCCAGTTTTCCCCACTAACCGTCTGCTCCGTAGGCCTGTGAAAAGTGATGTAGTTATCAGAAAAGTAAATAAAAGTAAGTTAATTTTTTCTTCATAAGGAAACCAAACCTGTATTGCTACATTCATCTGCATTTCTATGAACACAGAGAATCAACAAAGCTACACAGACATTGTAAAAATTAATTTAATTTAGTTAAATTTAGTTAATTAAATTTAACTTTTTGGTTTTTATTTAATAATGATATTTTGTTATTTATACAATTTGTTAAGGGAAAAATAATACAAATATTATATGTAACACCGGTTAGTTTACTAAATCTCTGGGCAGAGATAGAGGGCTGGCTTGAGAATCCCAAACATAAAAGCCGCCTTGGTCAAGTGTTCCAGTTTCCCCTGTACCAAATCATAAATATTAAGCTATTCTATGTGATCTCCTTATGATAACTAATGTCATATTTTTTACTTCCACTCACTGAGCCTCTCCTGAAACTGTACTAAGTTATAACAATGACGGCCTTTACATGTTTAAGCATGTAAAGAAATAAATGCTTTTCACTGTATGTTTTATTTGTCATGATTGGGTTTTACAGCAGAGCAACAGTAGATGAGTTTCCATTGTTTGTGCCTGCACACAAACAAGCTCACATCTCGACAGCTTGATATGAGCCAGTCTAATGCAGCAGCCCAGATGGGTGCATGAAGGCCTGAGGCTACTGAAGCCATCAGAGCGATGCAGCCTTGAACAACACAGCAAGGAGTTGTTAATACGGCGCTTACTAGGGAAAGACAATTAGTTAGTTTCAGCCACTTACAGCTGCAGATAGTCAGTCAGCTACATTAGCCTAAACTGAGAAAAAAAAAATCAACTAAAATCTGTGCAGATCAATTCTCTCTGCCCTCCATGGCAATATTTATACAGGCTGCCGTCAGCTATTTATATGCTGCCCTCCTCTCTTACATTTTCCAAACTATGAATAATTACATATACCTTCTAGGCTTGTGTGTTTCTTCCTGTCAGTCTGTCATCACATTACATTAAGGGCTCTTTGCATTTACTTGAATTATCTTGCTCCCCTTCTCTCATTGCAGTCCAACCCAATCCAGCCATGCTGATGGGAAACCCTATTCGGGCATTCACGCCACCCCTGGGTGGCACACCAGCCGGCATGGGCAAGTCACCCAGTCCTGTTCAGAGGATAGACCCTCACACAGGCGCCAGTATCCTCTACGTTCCAGCCGTGTACGGTGGAAACATGGTCATGTCCATGCCCCTGCCTGTAAGTCTTCTGTTTCTGGTAACAACGTCAGTATAATTAGTCAAAGTGAGTAGTTATATATTTCAACTAATTCCCTGTCTCGACTGCAAGTGTGTCACGCAACAGAAGTGCTTTCATATTTATCTGTGCATCTGTCTGCACCAACCAGCTGCTTCAGACAGGAGTAAAAGCAAGCTGAGGTGTTTATTTTGACTTAAAATCTATTTTTACGACAATATGCACACAAATGTGAGGCTGGTGCCCAGTAAAAGGGCCTTGAAAACATTTTTTAATCCACATTTTGTAACCAGGCAGATCAGAGTTTGCTCCACAGCCAAAGATCAGCTCTGCTCTGCTCTGGTTTAATCCCACAAACTCTCCCTTCACTTCACTAAGTAAGCAAGACACAGGGATTTCTTGGACTTCATCTGCAGTGTTTTCGTAGCCAAACTGTACTTTTACTGCCACTAGACAATTTTATTGCTAAACTTCAATCCCTGCCCTGATCGCCAACACTTGTCTGCTCTGAGTGCAGCTGCTCTCATCCACATCCTCATCCACACACAGACACACACACACACACACACACACACACACACACACACACACACACACACACACGCTGCAGTGCTTCTGTGTTGTGTTAATGGGAAAACAGTTGATGTTAATGTGCTATAAACAACCAAAAAAAAATATTCACACATATCAAAGGAAAACTGCAGATTGGACAGAAAGCTTTGCTGCTCATTTGCTGCTGGATGCTTTGAAATGCACAGACAATTCAGAGCCTATGTAGACAGATGCTTTGATGTTGTGTGAACGTTGTCGTCATGAGAGTGTGATGCTGACATGACATTTGCGGTCTAGACGAGGTAATACAAAACATTCTATCAGATTTGTCATTTAGCAAAGAAAAATGTGTAAGTGTAAGACTGAACTTTGAATATTATGTTTATGTTATGTTTATGTTTATATTATAATTGCCATTATTGGTAATGGTGCTTTACCTCCTTAGCCTCTGTCAGGCTGCAGTGATCAATAACCTGTTAATCTGTGCTTTTATTTTCCTCAGTTGCCTTGGCCAGGCTACCAGAATCGCTTTGCTGTGGACCCTCGCATCATGAGCCACCCGGCAGCCATGGCCTACAACTTCAACCTGCTGCAGGCCCAGAATCGAGGCTCCCCCATCCCTTACAGTGGTGTGGCCCACCCCTCTCCTCTAGGAATGGGCCAGCCCAGCCCTGACAAGGAGCTACAAACAGACCCGATCAGAAATGGTGTGATGTTTAATTACCACATCAACCAACCAAATTGCTGTAATTTTATGCAATTAAATAGAAAGAAGTGACTGTGTGGGCTACCCAAGCATAGGCTAATAAGCTTGTTTATTGTTTTGACTTGTTCTCAGGGAAATTAGAAGGATGTCCAAAGTCAGAGCAGAGCCGTCTTCAGACACCAGAGAGGAAAACCGCAGACATGAAGGAAAAACAGGCAAGTAGTTAACATCTATATTTGCTTGTTTTTTATCATAAGTAACTTGCCCATTATATTTAGAGCCACATAATAAAGTTGTTAAGCCTTTTCTCTTCCTTGTCCTTTTCCAGGGAGATTTAGACACGGGCCAAAGTCGAAGTCTAGACTCACAGTCAGATGGGCTTGTTGGATTTCCCAATGCGCTGCTCCATCGAAAAGATCCCTCAGCCGCCCAAAGACCCCTCAACTACCACCTGGCACCGCCCAACCCAGCTTTTCCTCCACATCCTGCCAGCGGAAGAGCCTTCCCCCCACAGTATCCAGTCTCCAGGCTTCCTTATCGGGTGGGCCAGCCTCAACACCCGGGGATGGCCCAGCAGAGTCAACAGCAGCAGCAACAGCTCAGCCCTGCCTACACTGGTGGGAGCCACAGCGCTTCCTTCTTCAGTGGCCCCATACCCCCTCACAGGGCTGTCCAGTCTCCCACTCTGGATGGGCCGGAGTCTGGAGGGGTGGAGGAGATGAGTAGCTCCATTAGGACTCCAATGGGCCACCCAGGGGGGCACCACCCAGGCCTGTCGCAGCATAACAGGGTCAACAGCTTTGGAGAGGACGGACAGGATGGAAACCTGGGAGACAATCTGGGTGAGTGGAGCATTGTGTTTTTCCTTTTTCTGCACTTTAAAAAAAAAAAATTGGATCAATTTTCTAATCTTTTCCTGTAACAAGAGTGTCTTGTCCTTGAGAGCTCTGAACAAGTCTGCAGTTCTCATGAGTCAGTTGAAGAACATTAAATCTCTTTCATCACAATATAGATGATTTTTCAAAAGCAGAACTTGAAAGTGTAAATGACAGTTTAAATAATGTTTATATTGAAACATGGAATCAAATCATGACCTTAAAATCCAAAGTTGAATTATGAATTTGGAGACTCATGGGAATAAAGCTATTGTGGTTTGTTACACTGCGATGTCTTCTTCCCCAGTGAAATCATTTCTTTTCTCTGTTAGTAGACTGAATAGGACATTACAATAACTTAAAAGGCAATAACAAGTCAAAGCAAGGCTACATTAGTTTGGCACAGGCCTAAAACAAAAGCCAAACCCTAAAATCTTTATTTTTTGTAGTTTGAAGTATGCATCTATTTTTTTTCTAAATTTCTCTGTTACTAAATAGCAGAGGTTACTATCACTTTATGTATCCATTTTTATGCCTGAGTTGTTGGTTTTTTGTTCTACTGAGAGCTGAGGAGGAGCTAAAGTCCAGATTGTTTTGTAGTAGGAATGTCCTGATCCAATCGCGTGATCGGAAATCGGGACCGATCACATGATTTTCAAATGATCGGAATCGGGTGGAAATTATCGGATTTAACCTTACAAAACAACAAGCATGGCCATGTTCACATTTTAAATTTGTCCTGAGATACAAAGCGATTGTCAAATGGAATGACAAAAGCTTAGTTTTAATTTTAATAAGTTCCACAACATCAATATTCATTGTTGCACAGACGGAATCAACACTGTAAATGTCACACATTACGGCAGGCGGGGAATTCAGACAACATAATAGTAGTGAGCTGGTAGTTAGTAGGCTAACGCAGAGCAAACGTGTCACCTCAGGACAGCGAAAATGTCTGCAGCTTGGAGGTATTTTAAACTGGACAGCGAAGGCACTGCAACAGCCACTTGTAATGTGTGCACATTGGGCGTTTTGTGTGGTGGAAATGTGGATGTGTTCTCTTTTTTTCTTCTTCTTATTAATGCATTGCTGAGGTATCGGATTGGGACTCAGTATTGGCAGATACTCAAAATCAAATGACTCGGACTCAGACTCGGGGGCAAAAAAATGTGATTGGGACATCCCTATTTTGTAGTGTCCCACACCTTTCCAGTTTGGCCTCTGGGCCAGTATTACAGAGGCGTTCCATTGTTCCTGAACATGGTGTCCATGTATTCAGGGATAGCTCTATTTCTACAAATACAGATGTTTGGTAAGCTCAGCAGTATATCAGACTGCCGAGATGAATTGAAATGTGATGCAGTGTAGTTTGGTCTTACTATAAAACTTAGGCTACAGTCAGAGAAATTAAGATACCAGTAACACCAGTGTTCTTAAAACAATGCTGATCTGACCGGGAGAGTACTTCCTTTGATACCCATCATATGTATGGAAGTGATCCTGAAATAATTCCTATGCATTTTATGCATTTATTTTTGTCACCTTTGGTGTCATCTTGGCACCACATGTTGCATAGAATCATGTTTTTTTTCTAGATCTGGGTGCAAAAAGGATTGAATGCAGGTACTTTGTGCTAGGTTATCCCAATTGATATCTTAAAGGCATCGATTTCAAAATCGGATAGGATTTTAAAACTCCTGTAGTGTGAAGTCAGCTTTAATGACCCTCAGCTCTTCACTTTCTGTATCTCCCCGTTCTCATCCAGTCCTTCTCGTCATGACAACTGCCACCACTTGCTGGTGCCTTAGGCGTGACTGCTCAGAAAACAGAACAGTCCTTCCAATTCTTAGCACCTTGAAAATTAGTCTTAGAGAACTTGAATTTTGTCCACTGCATTGCTCATGATGGCACAGTCCAACAGCATACAGTACCTCAGCCCACTAGGTTATGAGGACAACACCGGTGACTCTGAAACTAACTGCGTGGTTGCCCTTTCAGACCTCCAGGGTCCCTTGGCTCTAGAGGCCCTGAGCCAGCAGCAGCAGCAGGTGGCCAGGCTGGGCCAGTGGGGGGAGGCAGCAGGGCCTTTTCTCCAGGGCAGCGTCGCCTTCCCTCTGCCGCAACAGCTTGCACACCTTGCCCAGCCCGGCATGGCTCGTTTCCCCCATCAGCTGCTTCGGGCAGCTAGTTGGGGCCTTAGTGCCAATATGGAGGATGAAGCGGTAACTTCTGCCCCCACTGGGCCACCTTTCACCAGGTTAGTGAGTATTATTTGTCATTTTTAAAGGGACAGTTCACCCCACAATCAAAATAACATATTTTCCGTCTTACCTGAAGTGCCAGTTACCTATCTAGATAGTTTTGGTGAGTGAGTGAGGAGTGAGTTGCTGAGTTTTGCATATAGGTCATAGAGATGTTTGCTTTCTTCCTAATATAATGAGACTAAATGGCACTGAGCTTGTGGTGCTCAAAGTACCAAACTAATACGTTTGAAAAATTCAAAAGCAGTATCTCTTTCCTGAAATCACAACCTGGTTACTCTTGAGTAACCAGGTCATGACTTCTGGAAAGAGACATTGCTGTTGAATTTTCAAATAAATCAATTTTTTGATGGTTTGAGCACCACAAGCCAAGTGCTATCTAATTCCATTATATTGGAGAGAAAGCAGACATCTCTACAGCTGATATCTCCAAAATTCTGCAACTCACACCAGAAGAATCTAGTTGGATAAACAGCAGTACAGTTAAGAGGAAAATTTAGTATTTTTGATTTTGGTGAGCTGTCCCTTTAAGAGGCTAGAACAACTAAATTGTTGACATTTTTTCTTGAAAAATGACTGAAACTATTTATCACTTATCAAAATACGTGGCACCTATTTCTCTGTCAACTAATCAGTTAATCGACTAATTATTTCTGCTGTGTACAAACATGATAGAAGTTCCAGTGTGATTAAAAACATTGTCATTGTCCAGGTACCCAGGCCTCTTGAGAGAGATGCCCCCACAGGAACAACCTGAGCCCAGGGATGCAGCTGAGATGCAGCCCCCTCCTCAGTCTCGTCTCCTCCAGTACCGCCAGTCCCAGCCCCGTGCCTCAGGTGACCCCTCATCCTCGTTAGCCTCCACCTCCAATCATGCTGGCCCCTTCCCATCAGGACCCTACTCCCACGACACCGGCCGCGATCTCCTTAACGACAGCCTTCTCAACAACCCCGCCCTGCAGCAGCAGCACCCGGGGAACCCCCT
Source organism: Lutjanus erythropterus (assembly GCF_056507025.1). NCBI lineage: Eukaryota > Metazoa > Chordata > Actinopteri > Lutjaniformes > Lutjanidae > Lutjanus > Lutjanus erythropterus. The sequence continues at coordinate 45,929,849 of NC_139319.1, read as the reverse complement.
GTACAACACTGGTAGCTACCCACATCAGCCACCAGCCCACTCTGCCAGCCCCCCTCCCTCACAGGTCAAATACCTTCTGCAAGAGGCCCAGTGGTCTCACGGCGGAGCCGCGTCAGTGAGCCCACCGCAGCAGAACCACCTGCTGGGGAATCAGGGCCACAGCCTTCCTTATGGACTGCCCATTATGGCTCACCCCAGCAGGCAGGAGCAGGTCCACCTGATGCAACTTCACCATCAGCACCAGCAGCAACAACAACGACAGCAACAGCAGCAACAACACCAACAAAGTCAAGGTCCAGACCAGGAGTCCTACCACCCACTGTCCCCCAGAACATCAGCAGCCACAGCCCATCACAATGTAGATGAGGTAAGGCTTATTATCAGTGATTTAATAAACAGGGTTTGTACAAGTGCTGTTAATAAACAAAGAAAAGTGATAAATCTCCATTTTTATATATGACAGTGTTGCACAAAATATTACTTTAACCATTAGTCGAATCCAAATAGTTTAAGGTTTGGAAAGGGCTTGGATTTTAGCTGAAGTGCTTGAAACTGCTCGTAATTGCAGTTGTATTAATTGTTACCTGACCAAATATTTTACGATTTAGATAAAGAAATCAGCTGTTGCACACTGGCTCATCCAGTGTGTACAGGACACCAAATCTACTAACAGACAGGTCACAAATTTGAAAACATGAAACTTTGTTGTGTTTGCTTTAATTTGTCACCTTTCTGAAGAACATCTGGTTGAATAAATAAATATGTAATTTGACACAGCTGCAGGGTGCTGGAAAAACTTAAAAATGCAGCTTGAAAATTCTTGAAAAGTGCTTGAATTTGACTTTGGAAAAGGTGTAGGAACCCTGAATAAATCAGTGAAATTAGCAGTGAGCCTGATCTAAAATCTCATTTAAATTCACTCCAAAGTGAGTGTGAATTATGGACTGTTATCCTGCTTCAGGGAAAGAACTTCTTTATCTCTGGTTCTCACTTTCTACCTGGCTGACAATTTCTGTAAAAAGGAGAAATTGGGCATCAACGGTCCTAAATAGTGTGAATGGTTTAATTTGTCTCTGCACAGGTATATAAGCATCATAATGTGATTAGCCAAGTGAGGTCTTCGTCCAACATTCAGCTCCAAATGGTGCATGGCGTAGAGATTGCACAGCTCCTGATGAAATCTAACTGATCTATGCTGACAGGCACATGTGGATAATTAGGGGCTTAAATCACCCAAACTTGACAGAGATTCAGAATGAATTTTAAGATGTGGAGCTCTGCAGTATTACAAGGAGGAAATGGATTAAACACATGCCTTTGTATGCTTACTGTAAGATAAACAGTTGTTAAGTGGGTTCATTGTCATCTCAGTATCGTTTTTATTACGGCAAGTATGATATCATAAATGAGAAAGAGTAGGTCTGCACAATATGGTTATTTTGACAGATGTTATAAATGTTTCCATCAGTCTTCATTTTCACAGAAAAAAGAATCATGATGATGTGACATTTGTTGGGGCTGTACTAAACACCTTACATCTGGAGAACAAGATTTTTTGTCCTTACCTACATTTTTACACCCCTCTACACAATTTGTTTTACTTATTAGCATTTACCAAATTTAAATTAACTGCCATGTTTAATATAGGGCTGCAACATCTAGAAAATGTCAGAAAATGTCCATCCCAGGTTTTCAGAGTCCAAGGTGATGTCTCATTTTGTCAGTCCAAACCCCAAAGATATTCAGTATAATATGATAATAACTAGATTAAAGAAGGAAATCTCAAAAACAGCATTTTCTACCATTTTTGCATGAATATTTACTTCAAGTATCATTTGATTATCAAAATCACTTAATAGTTTAATTCTTTTGTTTTTTACTTGCCTATAGCAAGCAGGCAATCATTAATGTTGATCGCTGATAATCCTGTTTATCACACATTTTACCTTTATTAAAAATTAACAGTATCTGTGATTTGCATATTGCACTCGGCCATACTGTGATTTTGATAATATTTCGATTAGTTGTGCAGCCCTAAATAAGACCTGAACCAGTGGGACTTGAGACTCAGTGGTACTTTGATCAGTTCAGAACATTAATGTTTTCACGGAAGTGGTGCACTAGAAAAGGACTTATTTGACAATACTTGCACAGGAGTGTTTTCCCCTTTCATTTATGTCTCCATCAGTAAGTGCTGTGACAAGAGCGCTACAGCTACTCGAGGGCCGCAAGTCGCTGTAATTTTTAAGGTCATAATGTTCACCACAGAGTGCTGTGGAAAATGAATTGGAATTTTTTGCCCTTCAGTTCTCTGTTCTCAGTCAGTGGGCTTTTTTTGAAGGGGTTATTGGGTAGATGCCTGAAATAAAGTCTGTGGTTAACACAAGCTGAAGGGATTTTCAAATTTTTCTACAACATAAAACACATCAGTAAATCCTTCACTGAAGAATTCTGAAGCTTTAACGTGCCTTAAAAAAGACTTGCTAACAAGTGGCTAAATCAGACAAGAGATAGTCAAAGACATTAAACATCATCATGCCAAACACAGTCACTTATTGGTGGTGATACTGAGTCACGTGACTGTGATGTCATTTGTTTATTGCGTAGCTTCACTTTGCCTTTAGCTTTTTTACTGTTCATTTGTGAAGATTATGTTGCCGAACAAAACGCGTCAGTATCACAAACATTTGTTTGCCACGGAGTTTATTTTCTGCACTAACCCAAAATCCAAATTTAAAATCCCATGGGCTTTTTGTGGAGGGAACCAGAGCAATGCTAACGTCTGTGTTGGTGGATTATAGTTAATTAAACTAAAACTAGGTGTGAAAAAAACATTTTAGTTAACTGTAATAAAAATAAATACCAGACATAAGATAAAAAAAAAAATGAAACGATCTTGTATACTGTGTAAAAAACCAACTAAAATAGAATAAAAATATACAGGAAGTGTCTTTAGTTTTGGTGTTTGTCAGTTCAGTTAAATTTGTCCAGGCAACAGGCATGAGGAGCTAATGATGCATATCTTTATTGGGATTGGGACGTCTACCTGACTGTGAGAACTGCCTTGACAAAGTGTTGTGTTTGAACACACCGTTGTGTTTTAAATTGTGCCTCTGATAAATACACCCCATATTACAATAAACAACCCCCCCCCCCCCAAAACTAATAAAGTAAAACTAATGAAAACTAAGCTAAAAATCAATAAAAACTAGCAGAAATTAAACTGAATTGAAAACTAAAATTAGAAAACAAAATGAAAACAAATGAAAAACATGAAAGTATAATAACTCTGCTCCTCATCTGTTTTTACTGTGTGTCCAGTATGAACCCAGAGGTCCAGGCCGGCCTCTCTATCAGCGCCGGATCTCCTCCAGCTACCCAGATGAATCGTCTCCAGCCAATGCCCACAACGCCCTGTCCCAGCAGCCCCAGCCCTGTACGTCAGACCCCCAGGACCACCCTCACCCGCACATACAGCATCATCAGCACCCACACGCCCCCTACGGTTACCCCTCACACGACCTCTGGCCAAGCAATGGCGGGGGTCCCGGTCCGTTCCAGAACATTCCATGTAACGGAGCCGGCACACTCGCTCAGCACCGGGACCTTCTGGGTAGGTGTTACCAAATATCCTTTGGTGATTTTTGAAGTTAAAGGGAAAGTTCATCCCAAAATGCTGTTTATCCATCAGATTTCTTTGGTGTGAGTTGCAGAGTTTTGGTGATATCAACTATAGAGATGTCTGCCTTCTCTCTAATATGATGGGACTAAATGGCACTCAGCTTTTGGTGCTCAAAGTGCAAAAAAGAATACATTTGAAAAATTAAAAATCAGTCTCCCTTTCCAAAGAAAATGACATGATTATCCACAGACCTTGTTGTAAACTGTTTCACATAGAAACTAAGAAAGTAGTTCTGGTAGTTCTACTACAGAAAGAAAGTAGTTCCTACATGAAACTGTTGATATCTTCAAATTCTGCAACCTGGACAGATAAACATCACCACAGGCCAGAGGAAAAATGTGCATTTTTGTTTTTGGGGTGAACTGTCCCTTTAAAGCAGGATTGCTATTAAGTTCTCATCTAATTTAACTCTCCTGTCTTTTGGGGGCATCTTTAAACCTTCTGACAGCTTCCAAGGCCCTTCGTCAGACGGAGGAGCAGGTGAAGGCGGAGGCCACAGCAGCGCAGCAGACACACCCACACTCCCTCAACTCCCTTCAGCACCTTGGACAGTTCCCTCCTCTCATGCCCAATAACAAGCAGCAGCAGCAGCAGCAGCAGCCGCCGCCGCCACCACCACCGCAGGCTCCCACAGAGGCCAGCCAGGGAGCTCCGAATTTAAGCAAGCCACCCACCATGTCCTACGCCAGCGCCCTCCGCGCTCCACCCAAACCCCGAGCTGTTCGCCCGGAACAGGTCAAAAAGAACAGCGACCCTCTGTCCCTCCTACAAGAGCTGAGTATAGGAAGTTCAAACGGTAGCAATGGGTACTATTCCTACTTTAAATGAGTGTTGCCTCTCCCACATAATAAGTAAGTGATAAAATATAAAAAACCAACCAAAAAAAAATGGCAAACAGTTTCTAAAAACACAAAAAAAATAGTGCAAAGTGCATTTACAAATTGTTTCTATCAGTAGGTTTGTTTTCTGCATTTTGTTTCATTTTAACTTTTTATTTGTAACAGTCATCTTTTCTCCTGTTTCACATATCTGTGAAGAAAATAAGTATATATAATGAATGCATTACTGGTATATATACATACTCATTATGTATATATGAATATATACTTATATTATCTACACTTGTATATGTACGTAATGCTTAAAAAAAGGTATAAAAAAATAATAAAAAAGGCGAGATTTGGTTGACCACTTAGCTCCCTGCATATTTTTCCTTATTGAAGTTGGTTTTTGTTGGTTACTAAATAAGTATGTTGAAGTTTTTATCATTTTGTATTCCTCAGTTTTGAGTGGACGTTACGTCTTGATTTTCATACTACTGTAGTCGTGGTAACGGACAAAAGCTAAGTGGTCAACCGACAGAAACTACATGGAACAGTGTATAGAAGTAGATAAATTTTCCTCTAATCTGTACATATAAAGAAAATAAAAGACTGAATTGTATGCCACAGACATGTCCTTAAATTCCTGTATCATGCTAGCATTTGCATTATGAATTCTTTTTTTGTTTGTTCGTTGGCTTCTGATCCTTAATTCTTAGACATCCTTACCCTGGGAATCATCCTCTGTGATTTAGTAGTAAATGTGATTATTTACTGAAAAATACAAATATTGATTGCGCATTTTACTTTTCTCCAGTGTCTCATCAGTAACAATAGGTACAGTGTGAAAATGTCCGAACAGCAACAGCCTTGTCATTCCTCCTGTGTTTGTTTTATGGATCAGAGAACACCAGACGTCGCTTTCTGTGATCAGATTATCCCAAACTGCTTCGCTTGTGGCCAATGCTCTGTCATTTTATTTGATTCTATTTTCTTTTGTGTCAACAAAATCTTCACCAGGGAAGGAGTTTCGTGAACTGCTGGTGGATATGAAATGTTCTTTTTGTTTGTTTGTTTGTTTGTTTTGGAGCTAATGGACATTGAGCTTTCTTTGAAAGGTTGCAGTACTCTGAGGGTTTGTGAAAGTGAAGAGAGAGTGGTGAGGTCAGAGTGGTGTGTCATGATGAGTAAGTTGAAACTGAGGGTGTGATCAACACTGCCAGTCAGATGTTTTTGAACACGCTAAATGTTGGCATTTTTGGTTAAATCTGAAGTATATTGAAACAACTGTAGTAAAGACCCTGTAATTTGAAAATACACCTTTATACTAACATTTGTCACATTTTTGCTTTTGAAAATGCCCTTAAAGGAGCAGTTGCTCATGCAGATATTAGTGCCACAGTCCAAACAGCAAGTTGGAGCCATAGACTGTATAGTTAATAGGTTGAAATCCTATTTAATATACAATCTATTGTAGAAGCAAGTTGTTTCCCCCCACCCCTTCGCTGCAGTAGGGCAAGACAAGTGCAACATTGTAAACTGACAGTAACAAGCAACAATGAGTCCTCTACTGTAAGTTGATCAGCTGTTTATAACTGTCAGTTAAACCTGTTATCCTGAAAACAAAAGCCGACTGCTCTGAAAATACAGACGATTTAGTGGCTGCCTGTCTCCCTGCCTGCCAAACTCCATTAACATTTTTCTCAATTTAACCGTTATAAACATCTACTCCTTCTACAAGATAATTAATAATTTCTTACAACTCATAAAGACACTCACTCATTCGGTGAACGTTCAGCATTAATTTGAACTCTAAAATCAGTTATTCTGGCCCAGAATAGAAATTTAAAAGGAGAACACGCAGCTGTAGCGTTTATCAGAGACCTGAGTATTTCACCTGATGTCCGTGACCACTGATGCCATATCATGGTCATTTTAGGATTCATTACAATTAAATATATTCCAGATTTCTTCTTTAATGTGTGTCACTATAGCAAAAAACATAATGTGATTTATTTGGGTTTGATGCTTTCTATGTTTTTAATATAATGTTTGGTCTCACAGAAGTTTTAAAGTCATGATGTTTTCCAGTTTCATAGTGTAAGACAGACTACCCAAGGAATATTTTGCCATTATTCTGTGTGACAATCTTTGATAATTATAATTACAATAATCACTTATCTCTCTTGTAAAATATATATTGTTCCCTCTCCCCCAACCCCCTAAACATTGATGATTGGCCATAAAAAGTCAAGTTTTCCCGCCCTTTCCAACACTCTGCTTGAGATTTAACCAAAAAATCCAACACATTTCAAAGACATGTGACTGTTACTGTGTCTGTTTTTAGGCTGTGCATAATAAGAATGAATTAGTAATGTTGTGGAGGTTCTTGGTCATTCAGAGAATAACATTATTCGCTTTTTCAGTCTGATCTGATCTGGCGTGTTAATATTAAATCTCCCTTTAATTTAATAGATAAAGCTGTGACCACACTTTACATTTGCTGCGTTCACATGACTTTTCTTTTTCCTCCTACAACCTGAAACACATGAACATTCAGTCAGTGAGTTGCTCGTTCACTGGTAGAGGCCACGCAGCTCCATGCACATGAATTTCACTGCTAGCGTACTGAAGCTGGGTGGTTTAAAGGGACAGTTCACCCCAAAAATTACAGATGCATGTTTTTCCCCTGACCTGCAGTGCTGTTTATCCATTTAGATTTTTTTTGGTGTGAGATGCAGAGTTTTTGAAAAGATCAGTCGTAGAGATGTCTGCCTTCTCTCTGATATAATAGGACTAAATGGCACTCGGCTTGTGGTGCGCAAAGCCCAAAATAAAAAAAAAACATTTGAGAAATTTAAAACAAATGTCTCTTTTCAAAGATAATGACCCAGTTACTCAAGATAATCCACAGACCTTGTCGTGAGCAGTTTCATGTGGAAACTACTTTCTTTTTGCAGTAGAATCTTCTGGAACTACTTTCTTTTCTACTAGAATGAAAGTAGTTCCTAAATGAAACTGCTCACAACAAGGTGTGTGGATTATGTCCAGTAACCAGGTCATGATTTTCGTAAAGAGACACTGGTTTTGAATCATTCAAATGAAGTTGTTAGGTGTTTTGAGCACCACAAGCCGATATCCATTTAATCCCATTATATTTGAGAATCTGTATAAGGTTGCACTACAGGCCAGGGGGTGTTGGGGTGAACTGTCCTAAGTCCTCGCAGGAAAAATAAAGAAATGATTAAAATGTTATCTGCCAAGGTTTTTCCTTTTATTAAAAAGAAGTAATACTGGAAACAGTCGTCCAGTGTTCAGTCCTGTTCTATGTAATTCATTAATTGTTAAAACACCACTGCCCCCATTTGCAAATTGGTAAAATTGTAATAAGATCATGTCATGGCTTTCATACGGCAGTTAGTCACTCTTAAATCTCTTCCTCACAAAGCTACGACCCTACAGATAATAACTTAGACGTGTTTGGAGCAGTCAGTGGAGAGCTTCATAAAGCTACGGTTTTACTTTTTAAGTTCTGACATTGTAATTCCAAGATCCAGATTTTTTGACTTAGCGGAGAACAACACATACTTGTAAATATGCATTTTCTAGGTATTTACAAACGAGAACTTTGGGAGCGCCTCAATTTTGTAGAAGCTGTTCAAAGAAGAGGTATGCCCTTTTTAATTATGCAAATTCACAAAAAATAATATTAATTCTAGAAATGGACAACAATAAACCAGTTGGTAGTTGCAACACCTTGTTGTAACTTTTTAGATTTTTTCTTTTTATTTTTAAGATGGTGTCTGGCTGATTTGACAAAGAGGAGATTTTCTGTTGCAGCTGTTATAAGACAACTTATCCCACTGTACAATACATATTTTTAAGTATATGTTGCTGGATTTGTCCTGTTATGTTTTCTCACAGCTGTACAACAATCAACTTTTTTTTCTTTAGTTTTTTTTTTTTTTAATGTGGAGACTGTTTTCTTTTCATGCATGTTGAGATGACCTGGCTGGTTTTTATCCCTGTTTTTATCAGTTTGTATTGATTTGTGGATGAAAAAAAGGAAAAAAAAAAAAAAGCTTTTGTTCAACCTACAGAGTCAAATTTTGGTATATTATTTGATGTGTACAATAACTTGTGACATTATCAGCAAAACTATTATAATATTTTACTAACATGTCAATCAAATATGTAATGGTCATGTAAGTTCTTTTTTTTTTTTTTTTTTTTTTTTTTTCTGCAGTTACTTAGCGGGGCTAAAGCTGAGGTTGCTCCCTGGTGTGTGTCGTCTTTTTCGGACGTGTTCGTGCGGGGAATCGTTTTTCCACTAAGCAGTCGTTGGCTAATCTCTGAAGTTGTGCAATACTAATATTTCACCGCTTCCGCTACACTTTTTATTTATTTTTTGAAGCAGAAGAGATTGAGCCAAAGACATTTTTAAAGGGATTTTATTTGCAAATTTTTCAGTTTTTTTTTTTTTTAAGGCTTCATTTTTTTTGTCCCGTCATGAATCTCAGTTTGACAGGATCTTTGCTGTGAAGCTAAAGATCTGAAGTGCTTGTAATGACATTTTCACCACCTGATCTTGCACCATGTATCATCATATGGAAACATTCTGTATTGCCTTTTAAAGGGCCAGGTCACCCCAAAATCAAAAATACATATTTTTCCCCTTGGCCTGTAGTGCAATTTGTCCATCTGATTTGTTTGGTGTGAGCTGCAAAGTTTTGGAGATATGGGCTGTAGAGATGCTGCCTTCTCTCCTGTATAATAGAACAAAACAGGACAAAGCAAAAAACACATTTGGAAAATTACAAAACATGGGTCTCTTTCCAGTAATCATGAGCCAGTTACTCAAGATAATCCACAGACCTTGTGAGCAGTTTCATGTAGGAACTACTTTCTTTCTGCAGTAGAATATACCAGAACTACTTCCTCTCTACTAGAAAGAAATTAGTTCCCATATATTTATATTATAATTATTGGAGAGAAGGCAGATATCTCTGTAGCCGATAATCTCTGCAGTTCACATCAAAACTATGTAGACGGATAAATGGAGCTGCAGGCCAGAGGGAAAATGTGTTTTTGCTTTTGGGGTGAACTGTCCCTTTAAAAAAGACAAAGTGAAACCAACTTGTGTGTGAGTGTGTGGCACATGGAAAGGGAGCAACCTTCTGCCCAGCCAGTAGAGAGCACTGTGTTCAGCCTTCTATAAACGCCACATCTCTTCCTGTTCTCTGTTTGCTCTCCTCTGTTCTTCCCTCGCTGCAGTGAATCAATGGCACACCTGTTCTCCCAGCCTCCCAGTCCCATTGGTTCCTCCCTCGTGGGTACAAAATAATGAATAGATCTGTTTTACTCTTCTTCATTTCAATTGGTGGTGGTTATAATAAAGGATTTAGACTGTGTTTCAAAGGTTTATTTTCTTTTTTATTTGTTTCTCTATTAAAGTGTTTTTATTGAAACTGCTCGAGTTCTGCCTCTTTTTTAAAAATCATCCTCTGCAGCACACAACATTACCATAGTGGAGCCTCACTACCTTAACATGAGAACAGCCAAGGTGGTCATTTTGACAGTTTTCAAATGTATATGTGTAATAACTTTGCTGAATTTAAAAAAATGCTACTGGTACTTGACTTTGCATTTACATTTTGATGTTTTAAAGAAAATTAACAGTATATATGCATTAATCTTAGTCCGGTATTTTGGAAGTTAAAGGTCAAAATGACGACATATGGCTGCTCTAGTATTTATTTCTAGTGTTAAATATTCAGGAACATTTGTTCTGTGCCTCCACTATCCCGCCTCAAGACACAGTAACATTTCAGGGAAAGTGCCTGTATGTGTGTTGTGAATGAAAGCAGGGACAAGCACGTTAAAGGCTCTGTCTGTGTGACACTGCAGACTCAGGCAGGACAGAAAGACACCAGAGAAATATATGCATTATGTAGACTACACTCTGAGACAATATTCCAGCTGTCACTCACTGCAGAAAATACAGAACATGAACAACAATGAAAAATTAATATTTTTATATATAATAGTGCAAAGTAAACAGAGTGGCCTCAAATTTAATTGGCCACCTCAGCTGCAACTCCTTTATCTTCAAGTGTGATTGGTTATCAGTCAAGTGAAACACAGGACCTTAGTTTTAACCATTAATATTACATTGTTATCTTTTGTATATAGCCTACTTTTTTTTACAAGGGTAATTTAGCCTGCTTAATAAATTAAAAAATAATTTAAATAATAAATCATAAAAACAAAAGTATTTTGCAAAGGGAGTCTCATTGTAAAGCATACAACCCATCACCATTTATTAATGACTTACTACAGTTTAAATGTGGCAGAAGAGAGCCTTGCTGTAAAGTGTAAAATGATGAAAGCTGAAAATGCCAAGGTAAAAAATATTGCCAAAGCTTTAGTGCATGAATCTGATTCGATTTGATATTATTCATTTGATATTTTAAATTGTGGGAAGTGTGAAAAGGTGCAAGACGGACATGTTCCTGAAAGGAGCTGCATGTGTGAAAATCATTAGTGGCGTCTGAAAGGTTGTCCCAGTAATTTACTGGGTAATTACTGGGAACTACGTGCAACAAAAGCTGGAAGGTTCCAAAATTTAAAGTGTGAGCTGAAAAGTCTCTTTGGGCTGTAGAGCATCATCATCTGTACATGGTTTGGCTTGGTGAGGGTTGATATAAGGTTAGAAAATACAACACTTACCTGATTTAATGTTACTTCCAGTGTAAAACACACCCACTTCTGGTCTACTGTTCAGATACAGATTTGGAGAAAGTTCATTTCCTTGGCTGAATATAACAGACACAAATAATGATGTCTCTGTGCGCCTCTACTCAGTGGATAAGCAGGTTTGTTCAACCCACTGCCAGTTTTGAGACCTCAAAAATAGGGATGATTTTGATACCAAAACGTTTGTTTCCTGCATTCTGGTGATTTTTAAAGGAAAAGGAAAATAAAGGAAGATAACATAATAGCTACAGAAAATTGGTCAGAAATCAGGAGAAATGTGATCAAAGGAAGAAATAGGGAGAAGGCAATGAAAAAAACAAACGGTTCAACCCCAAAAGTTGTTGTCTTCCTAAAATATGGTCAATGACAGCTTAGACCATGAGATGGAAAAGATGGAGAGATCTAACAATCATATTTATTTACAGAAATTGTGACAAAATATATTAACTAAATGTATAAAATGGAACAACTAAATGAATTCAACAAAAGCAAACATGGAACAAAGAGGGAGCCAGCGATGACGTGAGAGAGAAGGAAACGGGGACGACTGGATCCTAAACGCATTGTGGACGGACTGGTCAGTCTCCGCCCACAAGGATGTGAAGAGAGATGCAGAGCCAGAAAACGGTGAGAGAAACAAACAAACAAACAAACAAACAAACAAACAAAAAACAATCCCAGGCAAAAGTTTCCAAATCTTATCAAGTTTTATTTTCATAACAAAGTTATAGCACATAACAAACACACACACACACACACACAACCTAACTGCATGCTATATTCAATGAAAATGACAAAAACATATGAAAGACTAAGAATATAAAAATTCACATCAGCAGTTGCCACTTCTATAAGTATTCCTGAATTTTTTTTTTCGTGTTTTAAAATGTAGCTTTTTCTCTCAGTCAGACATTTCAGAAACATTCAAGTCAAAAAACATCAGCCAAGTCAAAAGAAATGTAATAAATGTAATTAAAGACAAACTGAAAGGACTTTTGTGCTGAACACAACATGGATGGTTGCAGCGCTGACAAACAGCAGCAGGTTTCACACAGAAAGTTCAAACACATTAACTGCTAAACTGCATTCACATCCTTCATTCTGCATAATAAATACTTTTACTTATGGCACTTAAAGTATATTTGGATGCTAATACTTTTGTACTTAAATAAGGACTTACTTGTAACAGAGTATTTCCACGCTATGGTTTTGCTATTTTACTTAAGTAAACTGACTCTAACTCAGAAAAGGTGTATGTTCAGTCTAGTCCCACCAACGAAATGTCCTCACCTCCAGCGACTCATACGAACGCAGACGGTACCCGTTGGCAGCTCAAGCTGTTACCCTGGGCTGTTGACCTATGTCTGTTTCATGGCATTAATCACATGTTAAAAATGGCTTTCTGGCCACTAAAAGGTAACTTCTGCCTCAGTGTCAGAAGCTGAGGGGCGGCAACATTTTATCATTATGTGATGAGCTGGGATGAGAACGTGCTGGTGCATTATATCACACGGAGTGACGGCCTGGTAAGCGGCTCACAGAGATTTTTCTGCTTCTTAAACCCAACTGGACCAAACCAGTTTGAACCTGGTCTTGCAGCAGCAGCCCACATTTTCTCTTTTGCTCAAGTGGAGTTTGCAAAGCAGCACTGTCATTCACAAGTGACACACATTCTCCAACTGCGAGTTAAGTGTTAACTGTAACTGATGTTTATAATTTAGAAAGAACTTCATGTGCAAAATTGCACAATTGCAAAAATTCCACCTCTTCAAGTTAAGTTGCTGCTTGCAGCTGCATAATCACTGTAAAAAAGAAAAAGTTGAGAAAAATCTACAGTGAGTTCTAAGCGTGATGCAAACTCTTAAGTTTTTAAAAGGTTTTACCAACTAAAAATATTTGGTTGAGATGGTTTTAATTTTTTTGGCTTTCTAAAACTTATAGATTGAAGTTCATCTGATGAAGACAAAAGTAAATTATCTCAACAAAAAGTTATTTGTCTGCAAAACTTTGTTAGATTCAAAACTCAAAAATATAGAGAAGGCAGTTGCCAAGACGTTCTGAGTTCTCAACTTTTATTTTCCTTGTTTGGTGTTGCATGCTTTGACTGGTTAAAGATGGTCCAATCTAAAACAAAACAGCTTATTATCTTACAGTTTCAATCACAGTCAATAATGATGGCTGAGCTGGCACCGACTTTTTGTTCAAGACGGAAGTTAAAGTTTGAGTATGCAGATCATGTGGGATTTTGTGATCTCTGTATCTTTGTTCTGCATAGAGAAAATGTTAACTGCCGCTTCAAACGGATCCTGATGACGCATGAAAATGAACAGAGATTTTTTTGTATCAGTTTGGTTTGGAAGCTGTCAACAAAAAGTAGAAGGCCTTGTATGTGCACCTGCTAGAACTGAACCTTTTCCAACATGATCAGTGCTGCAGACTGTGTGGGTGTTTAGCATTCAGCCTGCCACACACACACACACACACACACACACACACACACACACACACACACACACACACACACACACACACACACACACACACAAACCTGCTCTGTACGACTGCTTTGCTTGAAATCAGTCATTTATTCAGGAAGTTCTTATTTTAACGGGACATTCTTCATATGTAAAGCTTCTTTATAAATCTTAGAAATGTACAACTAAACACTTGAGTACATACTGTATGTCTCCACTTCTTTTAGTTAATTGATATTTCTTGTAAGCTTGATTACTTGAGCGATTCCATACAAAAATCCACAGACGAACATTAGATATGTACAAGATATCATACATAATGCAGTACATAAAATCACATAATCATATACTGTAGACATCAGGCCAGAACTGTATGCTCTATATATTCTCAAAATGTGAATGAATCTAAAATGTGTATGTCTGTTTAACTAAACTGTGCAAACAGAAGTGTAATGCTGCCACTCCAGAAAAAGAAAAATGGATCAGTGTATCATTATAACATGAAAATGTTGTTTAAAAAGTTGTTTTAAAAAATGTTTTAACAAGATATTTTCATGTTATTATGACATGCAGACAGTTTTCTTTTTATATATCTTGTTTTAACATGAAAATATCTTGTTAATATATGTATATAATTAATATATAATATTAATATAGATTGTTATAATTGAATATATCTTGTTATAACATGACTATTATTGTTATAACATTAAAATATCTGTTATAAAATAATGTATCTTCTTAAAACATGAAAATAACTTGTTATAATATTAACATAACTTGTTATAACAAGAATATCGCTTGTTATACATGAATACATCTTGTTATAACATGATTATTGTTGTTGTAACATCAAGTGTATCTGTTATAACACATCTATATCTTGTTATAAAACAATTATAGCCTGTTATAACAAATGTGTCTTCTTAAAACATGAAAGTAAGTTGTTATAACATGAACATATGTTGTTATAACATGATTATAGTTTTCATAACATTGAGATATTTGTTATAACATGAATATATCTTGTTGTAACACAATTATAGTTTGAATATCTCTTGTTATAATGCAAATATATCTGTTATAACATGATTATAGCTTGTTATAACTACTACATCTTGTTATAACTAATATATATCTTGTTATTATATGAGTATAGGTAGTTAGAACATGAATCTATCTTATTATAATGCAAAAAACCTCTTGTTATAGCAATTAATTTTTCATATTATAAGTTGATACTGATTCATTTTCCTTTTTTATCGAGGCAGCAGTATGCTTCCATATGTGTATAATGATGACGTTTGAGAAATAATTAATTTTTAATAAATCTTTTCAGCACATCACCGGTGCTAACTAATAATTGCAACTGGTATTTGGCTCAGGTTGTCTTTTACTCAGAAGTGTGATGGTTTATAGGCCTCAGGTCAGGTTTGAGTTCTGTTCTCCAACATATCTAAGGAGGTGTTGGAGAGGACTGCTATATTTTATACTCTGTGTAGGTGTACAGGATAAGGCAAACATTAAAAAACTCTGACAAAAGGACCATATTCACATTGCAGTAAAATTGTCGGGAGCTAAAATTTCCCATCATGGCTATGGTCCACCTACATTTCATCATGACCTTACCCCTTTGTGGCCGACTCTTGTTCTTGAAATGAATCTAACATCTGTACTCAAAACAAAAGACACAGTCATCTCTCATCCTGGATTCGTCTGTCTGTCGAGCTTTTCACTCCACCTGCTCCGGCTCGGCGTCCATGCAAGTCTCCCACGGATTCCTGGGCATCTGGGGCATGGAGAGGATCAGGAGGGCGAAGCCAGTGAGAAAGAGGAGGACAAAGCCGGAACAGGCGCAGGCGAAGGACCAGGCGTAGTAATACTCGATCCAGATTGTGTCCTCGCTCTCGATCATGCGTTTGACTGACTGTCGCATCACCTCCACTGAGATGAAGGCACAGAGACCTGAGGACAGACATGTGACGTGACCATGAAGGCAACACGAGGTGTTTGCTTTCCCTGCACTCTTGAAAAGACAGTTGCTACCTAGAACCACAAATACTTCTTCAGCCATAGGACAACCCTTTTTTTTGTTCCTGGAACCTTTTATACAATTGGGAAACCTTTAATAAACTTCTACCTAGAATCCACATTAGGGGTAGAACCATCTGTGAAAGGTTTCACCCAAAACTTTCACCCAAAAAGGTTCTACAGAGAATCCTTCAACACGTTTAGAAATAAGGGTTCAAAAAGGGGTTTCCCCAAGGGCTGATGTTCTATCTTCTTAGAAACCCTTTTTTGAAGAAAGGGTTTGTCAAAGGTTCTTTGTAAGACAAAGGTTCCATTGAGAAACTTCTTCACCCTAATAACCATTTTTAGACAAATGAGTTTGCCAAGGAAATCCTGCTGAACACTTAAGAACTCTTTTGTCAAGGGGTTCTAGGTAGAACCTCTAGTAGGGTTCTAGATAGTACCCTCGGAAAATGAAAAGGTTCTCTGTGTATTCCCAATAATACCCTTGAAATATAAAGAATGTTCTCAGTATAACCTCCCTGGTGTGTTCTGGATAATTCCCTGGAATATATGAAGGTTCTCTGTAGAATGTGTGTGTTCTTGGTAAAACCTTTGGACTCTACAGGGGAGGGTTCTGGGTGGAAACAGTACACCATAGAAGGGGTCTCTGTAGAACCTCTCTTAGGGGGTTGTGGGTGAAATCTTTCACAAATGGTTCTAGGTATAACGCTTTATGTAGGGGCGTCGGTAGTATTCTCTTCAAGGGTTCCAAGTCTAACCTTTATAAAAGGTTCTAACAGGAACTAACTTTGTCCAATGGGGAAAAGCTGAAGAACCCTTACGGTTCTAGTTAGCACCTTTATTTTTAAGACTGTATGGTGTAATGGCTCCACCCTAAACCCTTACTGGGGTAACCCCACAAAGGAGGCTCAAGAACCCTTTTATATTTTGCTACAGAGAACAGGGTACAGAGAACCCTTGATGAACCTTTGACCTTTGAGTTCTTTCAGCAATCCTTGGATGGAAAGGGTTCTTAATGGAAACCTAAGTCTTACAAAGAGCCCTTGATGAAAGCTTTCGTCAGTATAGGTTCTTCAAGATGCAAATGGTTCTGGGTGGAACCCTTGTTTCTACAAGCGTACTGTGAATGCTGCAGGGACACTGGAATGTTGCTGGTTAACGGAACCCACCTGCAAATGCGAAGAACATGCCAGCAGGTTTGAGGAGGTAGTCTCTTCCTTTGCCTTTGCCGGTACACGATCCGACCAAACACAGAGAGCCCAGGATCATGAAGGCCAGGCTGAAGATGGAGATGGCTGCAGCAGAGATGTTGTACTCTGGAAAGAAAAAGACAAGAGTGTCGACATGCGGCTCATGAACGACCTTTACTATTCAGTGGTATCAAAGACTTTAAACTTTGATTTTTTATTTTTTATGGTTATCTCAGTAAAGCTACAAACTACATTTCGTCAATGTTTGAACCCACCATTGCGCATAAATGTTCTTCACTGTAAAGTTTATTGGAAACAGCTTGGACACAAAAACTTTCATGTGCAGAGTAAATCATTTTGCGTTGAATAAAGTTAAGAATGTACATTATGGAAGTTGATTTCTTACTTTATAGTCTTACTTTGTCTTTGAATTTTGTAGAACCTATTAAAAACAGGTAGCTAGGGAGGGACTTGTTGCAATGATTGATTGGTGTTTACAGTAGCCAATAGCTGTGCGTTATGCACCCCTGCCACGCAGCTTCAGCGGCCCATGGATGTAACACGGGAGAGCGGTCATATTAGCTGACTCTTCCTGGATCTGGAGACTCCTAGTGAATGTGGCTGGACTGCAACTAAAACAGCCTCAGAGACCAAAGGAGTCCAGTTTGATGACAGGGAGAAGGCTATAGGGCTAACAGAGCTAAAATAAGTTAGCTCTGTTAGCCCCAGGGTTTTGGGAGCTCAACCAAACAGGAACACCACCATGGTACAACCTCTGTTTTCCAGAGCTGCAGCAATTACTTATCGATTATTAAATCAACAGTCAACTATTTTGATGGTCGTTAATCATTTTGAGTTATTTTTTGAGTAAAAAAATGTCTACATTCTCTGATTTCCGCTTCTCAAATGTGAATATTTTCTGGTTCCTTTCCTCCTCTGATGATAGTAAACTGAATATCCTTGGATTCTGGACATAAAAAGACATTTGAGGATGTCAACTTGGGCTTTTGAAAACTTAATCAACATTTTCCCCAATTTTCCCAAACCACTTAACAATAAGAAATTGATTAATCAAGAAAATGACCAACAGATTAATTGATGATGAAAAAAAAAATGTCAGCTGCAACTCTACTATATTCCCTGTCTGTTTTTGTCCTGGTGACCAGCTGACTTCACTGGGAGGCTGCTGAGCCTGTTCTGTCGCTTCATTAGGTTGTACTGTCAATGCAAATTTAGTAAGCCTCTGAGTGCAGGATCAACAGTTGTTTGAAAAACCAATATAAATATCTACAAAATGATTTTTTGTAATTGTTGGGCCAGACATATATGCTAGGTCAATTCTCCAGTCACTTTCCCCGACCATGGTGCTAGCTTAGAATTGGAGTCCCTGGGTGCTGCATAGTGACTGATCACTGTTCCTAATAATAGGATGGATTAATGCAGAGAACGAATCTGACTGTAAAGTTTACCTACCTTTACCTTTAATACATATTTGATAAAAACACGTAAACATAGATTTTGATTTCTTCGGTAAAGTTCATTGAACTTGAGAAAACATGTTCAATAAGCTTAAGATATTATGTTTAAGCAACAACTGTTCAGAAACACTGTGGAAAGGACTGACAAGTTTGATTTTCTTTGACATTTTCTCAATTTGAAGAGTGAGTTCTTCATTTCACACAAAGAAGTCACAGCTGCAGCTGTTCCAGTCGGAGCTACTTTGTTCCAGCTTTGGCCCAAAGACAACATGTGAAACTGTTTGTTAAGGTGAATTCAATACTAACCTTTATCATGATTCACAGCTTTTTTTCATTATTGTGGGGAAAAAAACAACACTTATCTACAAATTTATTAGAGACACACAAACTTAGCACAGAAAGTGTGTCAATTTCAAAAGCAATGAGTGTTTGTGTTGAGTGATAATGAAGTTGTCACGTTATTTTGAAAATCCTGAACATTTGTGTTTATTCTACATCAACATTTTGTATCTTGAGGTAGTTAGGTTTCACTTGAAGCACATCACATTTTCTACAATCAATAGGAAAACGCTGCTTTAACAAGCAGCATGAAAAACTGAAAAGCCACAAACTTTCATTTTGAACCAACATGGGATTGCTATATAACACATATTTTCGAAATCTGAGTTTAAATTTAAAGGCTTTAGTTGTTCCTTTGAATTGAGACAGCGTGTGGGTAGTTGGTGGTAACAGCCAATTTGTTATTTAACTGTATGAAACCAAAATTACCACACATTGATGCCACTTTTTAACCCTTTCTGGCGTTGTTTTGTCACATTCTAATTTGTTTCACATTTGAGCCAGTATGTTACCCAGCATCCTTCAGATGGAATAATTTCCTATTACTGTATGTTTTTGGAGATGTTCTTAACCGGTAATTAGTGTCCGATTAGGCTTAAAGGATAAGGCCAGCCTTATTCTACAAGTGTATTTTTTTTTTTATGTTCAATGAATCTCATGGGAAAAAAAATCCACAAATGCATTAGGTCATCTCTACACTGTCTGCTGCTGAAGACAAGAATAAATGGTGCCATTTCCATTTGTTCAGGACTATTGTCAGCAGCTGAACAAGACACAGTTGGTGCTTTGATAAATATTTGTATACAGTTTGTGGGATCAACTTAAAATAAACTACACTGGCCAGTGTTCATGGTAATGAAGAGACATGGCCATCAGTGCAACAGTGTGTCACACTGGTGTTGTTAGTAGTTGTTGAAAATAGGATTAAGTTCAAAGTCAAACCTGCACTCATTTATATTTTTAGCCACTTGGGGTTAGCACAAAAAACTGAACACAGCACTGACATATGATCAACTTTAAAAAGTTATTATGGCTAACATGTGAGTCACCTTATCGTCCCTCCGTTTTGGTCTCCACCAACTCTAACTTCATCTGTCTGCAGCTTGGTGCTGGGCAGGAAGTTCTGTGGGTTTTTTTTTTTTATCTTATTCTTAATACCATGAAAAATGGATGTAAGAACACATTAGTTCATCTTACACCTCAAGCTGTTTGGTTGCTGCTGAAGACAAGAATAACTATTGCCCTTTTTGGGACTATTTTCAGCAGTGGAATAATACATATTTGGTCCTTTGATAAGTATTTATATCTAATATGTGGGATCAACTCAAATTAAACTAAAGGCCATGTTCATGGAAATAAAGGAATATGTCAGTCATTGCAACTGTGTGTCTTACTTATGTGTTTTAGCAGTTTTTGAAAACAGGATTTAGTTCAAACACTGCATAAAACTTCATATTTTTAGCCACCTGGGAGCAGCACAACAAGCTAAACATAATATTTGCGTATTATCAATATGTACACAACCAGCAGACACAGAGCAACATCAGAATGTATTTAGAATTTATTTGTGGCCACCTGATTGATGTGGGTCAAATATTCATTTTCCCTCTGTTTTGGTCTCCACCAACCCACCCAGCAACCCTCTAACTTTGTCTGTCTGCAGTTTGATGTTGGGCTGATAGTTGTTTTTTTTTTCTATGAAATAACATGAAAAACAAGTCCATATTGTGTATCTCTACCCTGCCTGTTGCACTGTTTGTTTGCAGCTGAAAACATAACATAATATTGTACGTTCATTTAAAAAAATACATTATCTCCAAAAATCATGGAACATTTGGTGCTTTGGTGAGTTTTTACAGCAGCAGCACAGTGTATAGGGACTCACAGTAAACTACAGTGCCCGTGTTCATAGTAATAACAGAAGATGTCACTCTTTGTAAAGGTGTGTTCACTGATGAGGTTTTAATAGTTTTTGAAGAATAAGAGAGGAATAAGGTAATACTTGTTAGATCAACCCACTGTTGCTTTTATTCTTTTCATGGGACTCCTTTAATTCCCTTTGGCACAACAGTTCTCTTCAATATAAATACACTATATGAGTATAATTTGGTCCTTGTATTTATGGGTACAGGGTTTCTGTGTAATCGGAACAGCAGCTGGCTTGTTTTTCTGAGCAGAGAGGTGGATGGGATGTGGGGCCTTTGATCTGCCGCCTGTTCGCCAGTGAACCATGCCCAGAGGAGAGGCACTCCTTTGGGGGAAGAGAGCCTTCATCTCCTGCTGGCAGGGGAGGACGAACACCCTGTGTTCTCTGAGATACTGCGTGTCTGTGGAGCTCGTTGGCTGGCTCAGTCTGAAACGCCAAAGTTCCCCAACACTGAGAGCAAGGTAGACATCAAAAGATAGCAGTGTTTCCAGTTGGTACAGGGTGCACTTCACTGGACAGCTGAAGGGTTTCTCCATCCTCAGAAACATGAGATTGACATATAAAAAGTCCACTCTGTGATGTGTTTGAGTTTGAAGTCAGTACTGCAGAATATGTGTTGGTTTGTGTGTGATCTGTCACTCTGTCTGTGAGAAAGTATTTTTACTCTTCATGTATGTACATGAGTGTGCATACTTAATGTATATGTATTTTATATTTATGTATGCATATGTATAAGAGAGGGATTGTAACCAGGGTTAGGGAGTAACGGATTACATGTAATTGGGATTATGTAATCAGATTACAAAAAATAAGTAACTATAATGAGCCCAGATATGGATGGTGTACAAAGAATGAGTCCGCTGAGTCACATATAAAACTTCCTTTCCCCCCCTCTCTTTCTGAGAGACTATGGTGAAGCTTTGTAACGTCGTGGTTTGTTTTATTTACTTTTTTCTCCTATATGAATTACTGTAAAATTTTCATTTTAATAGGGTGGTGCCTTGTAATCTCATATGGGATGGGACAGATGTTTGGAATGACACAGTAAAACTAAATAACTAACTAACTAACTAACTAACTAACTAACTAACTAACTAACTAACTAACTATAGTGGACAAGGATTACTTGGTTACATGTTGGATTCCATCTTTAAAATATGGTAATTTTGAAATGATGAAACTTTTATTGTGAAATACAATCTAGTAACTCATAAAAAGCATGTCTGAGGGGGTCCTTGGACAAGTGCTCCACAAAAAAGAACTCGATGCAAAGATGCATTTGCATTTAATAGTTCTGACCTGTTTAAGAAGAAAAAAAGTCAGTCTTTTGAGACTGAATCCAGTTTTTAATATAAGGTGCAATAGTTACATTTACTCTGTTACATGTGCTCAAGTAACTTTTTGAGTAATCTGTATCTGTCAGACTAGTTCTGATGCATCATATTTTGCTCTTACTTAAGTAGCTTTTTAGTACAAACTTTTATGTATTTATTTATTATTTTATACGTTCATGATCCCAGTGGTGGACAGGTGGGGCAGGGGCAGAAAGAATAAAGGGCACCAGCATGCAGAAAGTCATGATGCATTTCTGGTGAAACAGTTCCAATTCCTGGTTTAGGTTAAAATGTAATTTTATTACGATACTGCTGCACCTTCATAATAATAATAATAAAAAAACATACAGGAAACTATGGCATTTAAAGGCAAGTGAAGGCCAAATCATTTTCTAGTCTGTAGGGCACTTTTGCTGTGTTTTTTGAACCCCAGTCATTTACCTAGTCATGCTCATGTGGAGCCTGATGAAGGGAAACAGAACAGAGACCAAATTTTGTACAGGAAAAAAAAAAAAGACAAAGTAGGCTGCTTATATTTCATGGGAACATGCTGAAATGTTTCAACACTAGATGGTCCTCTTCAGGTCAAGGTGAAGAAGTGAACACATCTTTATTTGATTAATGAAGAAATGTCACATCATTATCTCCTAATGAGCCTACATAAGTCATCTGATATGAGACTTTTTCAGAAAGATAAGACACAGCTTTGGTCACATCTGTTTGTTCTATTATGCACAGTAAAAGACTGCTATTGCTATTGCAAGTGATTATTATTCTGACTTTTTTTGCTTCTACTTGAGAACCTGTTTTTGCACGTACACCCTGCGTGCTATTATTGGTTGGGGTCTACACACCTAGTGCACAAACGTTCACACCGAGAAGTGTCCTGAACCACCGTCTCACTCCCAACTCGTCAAATACCAACACTTTGTCACCACCCCTCAGTGACCTCCACAGACTCGCACGGTACCCGCATTTCAAGTGACCTCGATGTGAATCCATTCGTGACAGTCGCCATGAGACGCCCTGGGCTGTCAGTGTAGCATAAAGAGGGAAAAGTTCATGTCTGGAGGAGGTGGGAAGGATGGATGGATGACTCAAACATACAAAGGACTTCCACCCAGGAGTGTGTAACATAATGTACTTATTTTAACCCCACAAACGTCTTTATCCTAAACGTACCCTGGAAGTTTTTGTGCCTGAACCTAACCAAACTGTGACAGTTTTTTCAGCATTAATCATTTGTTTTGTGTCAGTGCCTCACACTGAAGTGAAAGGCTCCATTTAGTGGCTGAGGAGCCGTGATAAAACATCATTCTGCAATGAGTTCTGATGAGAACAGGTTGTCTGAACACGCACACACAGGTGAAACTGTATATCTGGCCACAGTATGTGTTGTGAGCTGTCTTGTGTAATGTTCTCTGAAGAAGATTATGGTCCTCTAAAAAAAAGATGGTAAAATAACATTTATGTAGACATTTTGTACAGTTTACTTATTGCAAAGGATGAAGAACCTCCAAAAGCCCTGATCCAGTCCCACAGCGTTCCTGATTATTATCAACTTGCCTGATATTCATTACACTTGATTTACTTTTTTTCTATCGAACTCCCTATGGCATATAGGAGTCTGACTGTATGGATGGATGTGCCCATGGTGACATACATCTACTATGCTCATTCAACTGTATACACCATTATGGTATAGCCAAATGGCTCAGTCAAGAGTGAATAACACTACATGGAACTTCAGATCAGGGCTGCGATCATTCCAGCAAACTTGCAGCGTGTCTCTCTGGGGCTGGCCATCAGCACCGTGAAGCTGCATGTGTGGGGGAGGGGTACCCATCCCATGAATGCTTGCATTAGTGTCTCTGAGTTTAGGGTGTGTGTGTGTGTGTGTGTGTGTGTGTGTGTAGAGGGGGTGCGTACGACTTCATGAGCAAGACTATTCATGTTTACACCCCAATAATTGAGTCTGACAGTGCTCCACATGTGCTCGGGCCCCCTAATGCACATTACATGGGAGGGCTGTCATACAACATGCGCTGGCTGGGCTCAGCACGGTCGCAGCTGTAACAGGGTCACTGGAGAGGGGATGGAAGGAATGGAAGATGGAGGGAACGGGGGCTGGAACAAACACACTCATATATGAAATGTTAAGTGTTCTGTATGTACAGTGCATGTGTTGCAGTGAAGCATGGTCAGGCTTGTGTCAGCGCACGCTGGGAAGTCTGGGACTTAGTGAGTGAACTATGACCCCCCAGCTGGCCAACATCATATGGGAAACAAGCTACAACAACAACAACAACAACAACAACAAAAACATTTCCAGAAAGTAGTCGTATGTGCATCAAAATCTTCTAATATCATTTATGACAAGAATGTCTAAGCCGATTAGGCATGACATAAACATATAAATACAGCAGTCAGTTGTTTACATCAAGTAATCTTTGCTTAACAACATAGTGAAAAAAAGTTAAACTGCAGCCATTTTCTTTTTCTTTTTGAAAGTTTACTTCCTACAGGCTGACATTACCTTGTGGTAACCGATCTGCTGCTGCTGTGTGCACACCGAAATCATGAAAGTAATTTTCCCTCAATGAAAAACATCGTCTCCTTGACGCTTGTGATAACAAATAGGTTAGATAAGACACATTTTATACAATACACTGTTTTCAGAATCATCACAGTATCACAAAACATAAAAAAATACTGTCTAATACACCAACTATTATTTTTACTTTTTGTTTACTTTCATAGATAATTTGAAAGTGCAGCTTGTTACTTCTTATTAGTGTACTGTTGGGTGTGTGGTATGTATGTATGTATGTATGTATGTATGTGGTATGTTTGTGTTCAATTTTAAATAAACATATTTCTAGTTTTTGTCTAATATGATACAAAATATGAGCTGTTATAAAGTGCAATCTATATCTGTAAGAGGTTTCCACTGTATATCACATCACACTGGCATTGCATTGTGACATATGGGCTCTGTTTTTGCAAAGAGTTGTTGTGGGACATGAAGTGTTGCCAGTTATGACCTGTGAAGCACACTGAGTTTAGTCAGTTGGATAAAGGGTTGGGAAAGAATTGAAGAAAATCCATTTGCCTTTTACTCAGGACTTCTTTGTGTCCTGTGGAGGGTTTTGTCACAGGCAGTCGGTCGAATACACCTGCTGTGATATTGATGGCCGTGCTGCAGTCCAAACTGAAACATGAATGAAAACCTGAACCCGTGGAGAACAGAGCAGCAGCAGCGGCAGCAGCTGAGGTCAGCTGGGAAACTGTCAGGCAGCCAGTTTGATGTTTAACTTCACACAGACTGGGATGTTCTTATGTTCCAAGGGACATGTTTGGGAAATTATTTCATAAATAAATCTCTCTTTTATGTATTTGCAGGCAGGATGAACAGAAACTTACCTTTTTGTGTTCTGTATTCAAATATCTCAGCATCCTGCCCTGGGGTGAAGTGTCTGAAGTATGTGCAGTTTTCCTCTGTAAAAAGAAAAAAAAAAAAGAACATTTTTTTAAGAACTAAACTTGTATTTTTCAGCCACTTGGGGGCAGCACATGAAGCTGTAAACACAACATTATTATATTATCACCTTATAAAGCTGTTATCACTAATCTGTTGGCAAGCAGCTGCCTATTTACACATCCAGCAATCACTGAACAACATTAGCATTTACTTTTGTTATCGTTTTGGCTTCCATCCACTCCTATATGCTACATTACTACACTGACCAGCTAGCCGCT
This sequence comes from Lutjanus erythropterus, assembly GCF_056507025.1. Lineage (NCBI taxonomy): Eukaryota > Metazoa > Chordata > Actinopteri > Lutjaniformes > Lutjanidae > Lutjanus > Lutjanus erythropterus. The sequence goes on along the minus strand of NC_139319.1, from coordinate 45,904,055 downwards.
AACTTTGTCTGTTGGGCATACAGAGACCACCACGTGACCTAACTTCAAATATAAGCTGTAGTCAATGGCGAGAGGCAAATTATTTTCTGATCTTGTTTGAACTGTACTATGAATTACACATATGATGCCAGTTTCAAAGATAATTTGACAAGTAAAGTATGCTTGTCATAAAACTGTTAAAATATCAGACTATGAAGACACATAACAAGAAAGAAATCTGAACACAGCCTGTGATTGGTTGACAAGTCAAAAGCACAGCCTCTGATGGGTCAACTCAACCTAACAAGATGCTAACAACAACAAACGCTGTTTTCAAAACTGAAAATTAACTACAGAAGACATTTAGTGTTTGATTTATCCTTATGTAGGTATTTTTCCATGCCCCCGCAAAAAGATGCTGCACTTCAAGGCTGGATAACAAGGCTTATTACACCAGAGCTGACATTGTAAAGATTCAATGTTAGCGTTAACATAAGCTTAAAGTTAGCCTTTCCTGCTCACATTACTTCACTTTTCCAGCAGTTGGGAAATAACAGACAAGACTTTTCTTGGTCTTGAGAAGCTGCAGCGTTTATTAACTAACACACTGTAACCTGAACTGTACATTTACTGCCAGGTTGACACATTTCTGCTCCACTATGGGCATCACTCTCAGTCTGTTACACACTGCAAGCACATTACACATTGCTACTGTCCTTAAAGGAGCTAGCTACACTACACTTATGACAATATGTTTCAAAAACATCCAATAATACATAATTATTAAGGCAGTCACAGTAAACTGTCATTGCATAGGAATATGCTGCTTTGTCAGTGCAGTATGAAAAAAATGTATACCTTTTTAGGTAAAATCAACTTTCTGCTATAAACTGGGTTAATTAGAATAGTGAGACGGATTGAAACTATGATGTTGCATCTGTAAAACCAAAACAATGAGCTGAAAGATGCTAAAACTGTCTGTAAAGCTGAGAAGAACTGCAGAATTGTGGGACTGTGGGTTCATCATTACAAGGTTTTCACATTACACAAAGTCATTTGATCTGACATTATGAATTCACAACTCAATAATGATTTAATAATTACAACTACCCTGAAATTTCATGTCATTAAATTTAAATGTCTTTGTATGCAAATGCATGCTCTATGCATAAAATATGTGGGAAACCATCAAGAGAGGGTCATGCGTGTCAGAACAGACATGACTATAATAGTTCATTAGTGCATGCCTTTAACTGCTTTCAACTCTGATGATCAGTGCTGTGTGGAAGATTATGCTCTGTGTTCTTTAGTTTAATTTAATTTCGTCCAATTTTTAGTTGTTTGAAAGTTGTTTCACTTTGTGCTTTTGTAGTAAATTCAAAACAATCTGTATTTTAGAATACATTTTGATCTCACAAAAAAAAAATCTTAAGTCATGCTTGGTGCCATGTCTGCTTTCTTTGCTCAACCACTGAACCTTTTCACACTTCTGTTCAAGCTTTGCCCCACATACTGTAGCACCACTGGCTGTACTCCATCTGTTGTCATACAGCGTGTGAATATGATACAGCGTTTCTATTGAACACTTCACACTCTGTCAGATCTGTTTGACTAAAGCATCTCACATATTGACACCACCAGGATGGTATTACCACTAAAACGCTTGTGTGACGCTGTCCAGACCCTGGTCTGCTTTGCGTGATCTGACTGTCAAAGTAAAAAAAGGCTACAGCATTCATTCATTCACATTCAGTTTCGCTTGAGCAGACGAGGCGTTAAACCTCTGGGATTTGCACAAATGAAGCCAGGATGTTTTATGTGATCACAGGGTGGATTGGTACAGTAAATATTCTTTGACGATACTATCCCAAATGGACTTAAAAAAAACAACAACTTTACAATCCAGTTCAGAAACAGGTTTGGTTTCATGTCAAATCTTGATTACATTTGACTCATCTCACCTCATAGCCTTCCTGTGTAAGTTTAAAAAGTGAATACAAAGTTAAGAGTGGGTTGTACCAACATTATTTTACAATTTTACATGAGATTACATCTAATCAGAGTTAAAAACTAATCTCAGTTAAGTAAATCCAAGTGTAGTTAAATTAAGTAGAGTTTAATCAATAAATTTGAGTGCTGCTGGGACCTAGTAAGTATAAAAGAAAAAGAAAGTTCATCTGTTTGCTTTGCAAACTAAATGTTAACAGAACATTACATTGTCTGCTAGTTAGTTAAAAATGTTAAATTTTGCACTGTTTGCTAGCTAGCTAAAAAGTTAATTAAACATTACATTGTTTGTTGGCTAGGTAGCTAAAATTTTCACAAAATGTCACATTGTCTATTAGCTAAGTAAATGGTTAAAACCAACTGCAAACAACTGCATTGTTTGCTGGAAGATTAACAAAACGTTGCCTTGTTTTCTAGCTAGCTAGAAGTTTGACTAAATATACTGTTGTTTGCTTGCTAGCTAAAAAGTTAGTTATAGTTAGTAGTTAGCCTATTCATGACGACTCAGCAGAGAAGCTCTAATTTTTCCTCCTTTGAGAAAAACTCTAAATTTGATTCAGTTTGTGCATCAATTTTCTTCAAGAAACTTGATTATCTATCTCAATCCATCTAAAATAGGCAGCTGTTTTAAAAGTTAAATCTCCTCAAGTATAAGTTAATACTGGATTACATTTTAAATTGAAGTTTTGGTGCAACAAAAGTAAATTCAATTTAGGTTTAGAGCAAAAACTAAACAGAGATTTAAAGAGAAGTTTAAATTTAACCTTTTCTGTATTTTAAGACAGTTTAAAAGTTGGAGCAGTGTAATTTAAAGTTAAACCAGGATTTAATTAGGCTTAGGAATGAATCTTTGTTGATGCAACCCAGCTGGAGAGTGTTGTTGTTGATCAAGTGCAGACAGGGTGGAGTAGAACATCTCAGGCTACACTTCATGTAACATGTGTCTCTAAGAGCAGAATGTCACGCCTGTCACACACACGCAAAGACAGTGAGACCGTTTATGTATGTAACACCAGGCAACTGTGTCCCTTAATCTCATGCAAAGTAAAGTGCACATCAACGATCTCGGTTATGCGATCTGAGTTCTCCACACACTCATGTTCCTAATCCCCTTTTCCATACAGTCTCACCATGGGACATCAGCAAGATGCTTTCATGTGACAGTATGTTGTGCTGCTTGCTATCATATCACGGGTGGAGCCTGATGACCCGTGCTGGGATGGTAGACAATTTTCCTGTGTGCCCTGTTCCTGTGAAACCTAGAAAATGAGCTAAAAGGGATGTCAGATAGCACTAAAAGGAAATAACATCTGTAATTTGATATGATGATACAAACAATATCTCTGAATAATATTTTTTTCTGAGTCAACATTGCAATGTTTACAAAAATGCCCCTTTTAATTACCTGCTTTTAATGCTGTGTGGCCCACACAAAAAAGATGTTTTTATGAATGAGGACAGGGACCGGCCTTAAAAAAATAAAATACAAAAAAAAAAAAAAATCAGAGGTTGTTACTAAGCAACAAGCTGCACTGTTTTCACTATAGAAAGCACATGAGGCTTTTCAGCTAGTTGTATTTCTGAGCCAAACCTTGCATTCAATCAGGAGGCTGAAAACTATCTTTGAACTTTCCCCTAAATTGTGAATATTCATGTTTTTAAGGAAACATCCACCCTACAGTCTGCCTTATCCCTTTGCTGTAACACCAGACAGCTCTGTCAATAGAAGGAAACAAGGTTTCCTCTCTGGGTGAGAGAAGATTTCTTTTAAAGTGTAAGAGCTGCACTACCACTGGCTCTTCATTCACTAAAAGTGCATATCTGGTTTGTTATGTATGTTCAAGTGGAGCCACTCAGCATTTATTAGGCCTCGGAGTGGATGCTTTGAGCTCATTATCTGTATCAAGCAGCTTTATTCCCACATATGACTTTGCGTGTGTGGCCTAATTACACCTTTTTGTACCATCTTTAGAGTGCAAACTTCAACAAAATATATGAGCCCAAGCTGATGGTCATAAATTAATCTGTATTCATCTTTGGGAGCGCGCTTCGAGCAGCAGACACACACTGCTGCGCCACTTGTTGATCCTCGTCTTGCGAGGCCCTGCTGACAGGCTCTGTGAAGCCTCTCTTCTTCCTAATAGGGCAATCCATCATCTTTCTAAAGATGAGGTGAGGACTAGATTAGCAGGATCTCTGCACATTGTCACGTCACAGCAGCACATTTTATCGTGTTGATGTCTTGCAGCGGGGGCTAATATTGGCCCAGACCTCTAAGCCTGTGTTTTGTTTTGTCTGCTCTTTTTAGGCGGTGTAACCTTCCACGTTCATAGGCTTATCGTCTAACACAAGTGATCACAAACTTCAATTATGTTAATACAGGGTCAACACATGTGTACATGCAACCAAAATTACATTCACTGTAGGTGCAGTAGTGACTTACTATGAAGCCGTACAATACCATACAGTACAACACCATACAATATGATACGATACAATACTATACCACATGATAGTGCAATACGATGCTGTATATATCAATATGATATGATACTACACAACACCGTACAATACCATACTATACAAATACAATAGGATACCATACAATACAATACCATACATACATACAATACCTTGTAATATGATACTGTACAATAAGATTCTTTGCAATATGATACGATACCATTCCATACCAAAATATACTGTATCACAGGTCTACATTTTCTTGGTAAGTAGGTGGTAATTAGGAAGTAACTTATTTAGACCTTCTTTGAAATTACCCAGAAAACATTTATCCCAAATTTTATGGTAAGTAAATGATAATTAGTAAGTAACATGTTAGAAATTTCGGTGAAATTACCACAGATTTTCCAGGAATCAGAGCAGTAGTGATACCATTTACTTAACACAGAAACCTAATTGATTTGAAATATTCACATCAGGGCAGCAGGGGATGAATTGTAACTGCTCATCAAAAGTTAGACTGAAACTAGTCGGAAATTGGGCCAGCATTATCATCAGAAGTTAAGCAGAAACTAACTGGAAATTAAGCTGCCATAGTCAGCAGATGTTAGACATAAACTTGATGAAAATTAAACTGGAACAATTTACTTTAATTTAGTGTCCTGCTCAGCAGAAGTTAGGCAGAAAATAGCTGAAAGTTAAGCTGGCATGGCCGGTAGAAATTGAACTGAATGTAGAAAGCTGTAACAATTCATTAACACGCCTGTTGCGCAAGTAACATGTAAGGTAAACAGTTATTCATCCCCTGACATGGACATTAGATATAAATGAAGTCTCCGTGTTAAGTATCACAGCTGATCGGATCTCTAGAAAATATCTGGAAAGTTTTGGTTCAATGTTCAGGTAATTTGCGTGTAATTTAATAGAAATTTCAAATAAATTACTATCTATTTAGCATTGAATTTGGGGTAAATGTGCAAGTAATTTCAGGGTAATTTCATAGAAGTTACTCGCTAATTACTACCTATTTACCATGAGACTGAAACCTGGAAAATGAAGTATTAACATACGGTGCAATACCATATAATACCATACAATAACATAATGTATGATGCCATATATATGACACAAATTACTTTTACTATTCATCCAGAGGAGAAAGTGCCACCATACATAGAGGCACTGCAATAAATAGTGTAAACATAAATGAAACTATACTAGTATAGGTTAGTGGTTGTATGTTACATCAACATCAACATATTTAACAACACTACATAGGCTTTTAGGATTAAATGCTAAACTTTTTGATGTGCAAGATGTACTAATACATATATAGATTTCTGATTACTCTATATTTTACCATTGATACCTGCCAGGCTGTGAATTTGAGAACTCACACTCTAAATAAGGAAACTAGGACTTTGATTCAGCTTTAAACACACAGATGCATATGGACACGTATCTATATGTATGTTAAAGACATTCTGATATACGATGCCTATGCCTGGGTCGGTACGTCATTCGAGTGTCTATAAAGGCAAAATACCAGTGGTTCCTTTTGCTTTTTGGACTATGGAAACCTTCTCCAGGGAGTGTTAAGTAATTTGAGTGGCTGTGTGGGCTACACAGAGATGTGAAGCTGCACGAATGTCTCGTGGGAGCGGCAGTTTGGTGGGACAGCCGGCCTTAGAGCTATGCCTGACTCTTCCAGGCGGCCCCGTCACTCAGAGGAACGCTGGACTTGGCGTGAACAGTTGACCCTGGCAGCTTTCACCCAAGACAGCTGAGTATTTACGTGGCTTATATTTATATCCACAACAACTGCTTGCTGAGCAGTCTGCACAATATTATTTTAAAAATCACACCTTTTCCTATTCGGGAACCACAGTCAATACATTATAATAATTATCTGTCTTTGCATACTATCAATAAAGAACAAAAAAGTGTTTTCAATTCCTTTAAATGGACATTTCAACCCAAAATCAAAAATATGTATTTCTGCCTCTTCTTGAATATAACAGAACTAGATAGCACTAGTCTGCAACTCATGCCCAAAAAATCTAGATGGATAAATAGCACTATAGGCCAGGGGAAAAATAAGTATTTTTGATTGGAGGCGAACTGGCCCTTTAATTAAACAGGGAGGGCAACATGGAGGAACTTAGAATGTTGCTTATTTACAGCTCACAGCAGCTCGGACAGACAGTATAAAAAAGACCCTGACGTGAAAAGAAAGCAGGACAACTCAGACTAGAGTGCAGCAGAGAAAACTAAAATAGCCCTCAGGTAAAATTTGTCCTGCATGAAACTTACATTCTCTGAGCTGCAGCAACATTTAATGTATGTCTGTATTATACACATGAAGATCCTCTGAGATCATCCCACAATCTGTGCTTTGTCAGCAGTGACATTAACAACAGCTCAGCTCATATTTTCCAGATGAGTGTCTCACCTCACACATGGTTTCAGCCCTGCTTTGGATCAGAGGCTGACACCTCGATGAAAACGTGTGGCTACGATAAACAATATTGTTCCTCTCCAAATACAGCTACTGAGCCGGGAGAAACCCCTGGAGACTGATGGAACAGATTGGCTTACTTCCCACATAAAGGCTGCCAAGGTGGACACCACAAATAATATAATGTAATTAGGGATGCACGGTATTGGAATGTCGCAGATATCCAATATTTTCCATCTTTTTTTGATTGATAACTGATGATGATTTTCCCACCTGATTAAAGTCACTCATGCAGTTGAATTAATGTTGCTATATTTACTCTTTTATGCAGACATAAAATGCAATGCTTTTCAAAATGTTGCATTGAGCTGCACCTCGCTGTTACAGCCGATTCACACTACCTGCATGTACCTGTGCGTGACAGCTACCTTGCTGAACTGCTGCAGCTCACACGCCTGTGGTTTCCACATAGTATTGCTGCTGCAGTGCTGCTTCTCAGCCCTATCTTTTTCCATTGAGTTTGCAGAAGAGTTTTGAAGAGAAATAGAGGCAGCCAGAAAGCTGTGACACTTGCCCTTCCTTTTAGAGCAAGAGAAGGGAGGAGGGAGGGAGAGAGAAAGAGAAAAGAAAAAGAAAGTGCACTGCCCTGCGCTTGATTTTTTCATGCCTGCCACATATTGTACACATATAGACACTGAAACTGCCATCACATCATTTCTGTGGTGTGTTTTTGTGAAGAACTGTACATGTTACATAAACTCTCTTTCTAGATCAGTGTTTCTGAATCCTGGTGCTCAGGGGTCAGGGCCCTGCATGTTTTAGATGTTTCCCCACTCCAACACGGCTGATTCAAACGAACAGGCTTTCAAGCTTCTGCAGAGGCTTGATGATAGGGTGATCATTTGAATCAGGTGTGTTGGAACAGGGAAACATTTAAAACACGTGGGGCAGTGTGCCCCAAGGACCAGGACTGGGAAACGCTGCTCTGGATTGAGCAGGGGGATTGTTGCAACGTGGACCTTTTCTATTGTAACACTGAGGTCACCGGTACACTGCTGCTAACTGTTCTGTTCTACTATCTGCTTTAGCTTGTTAGGTCAGTTACCGATCCTTTTAGATTGGGACACAGCCTCAGAGACCCACGGAGGCCAGTTTGATTACAATAATGTCACTGGGGTGAAGTATCAGTATGAAGACTCTGAAGACAAGGAAGACAGGGTGGGTTCAGGCGAGGAAATGAGGTGGGAAAAGAAGTGGAGTGACTTTGCAGCAAATTAATTTGTATGTTGCATCATCCTTTATGTTGATAAGTCTGAGCATTTGTTTTTGTGAAGTTGGAAGTTATTTATTCCTATCTTTTAAACAACACTCGTGTGAGATTATACTGTGTTGACATCCACTAAATGTTCAGTCTCTCTGCTGGATGTTATGACACAGTTAGAGTCATAACTGCTTTTACCCTTAACAAGCGGCTTGCATCATGCCCCTAAAATATATATTTAAATAATTAAATTAACGTCACTAAAGTGCAATGACTGGTCGGCTATTGATTTGAACAAAAACAACAACTACTGGGCAACTAGGAAAATCTTTCGTTGCGGGCAGCCCCAGTAAAAACATGTCAGTGCAACATGGAAAAGGACCCATACAGATATAAACAGCTCATTCCAAGGTAACAGGTGATTATAAACTGATGACAGCATATTTTTAGTCCATTTCTGGCACGTTCTGCCAATAAACCCCCATAAATCCTACAAACCTGACCTTTAAGAAGGGCAGTTCAATCTGTAGCGTTAAAGTAACGTGATTTGGCTCCTCCTCCTAGGAGTGATGCTGAATAATCACTGCAAATAGCAACTGTTTTGAACAGGTTAAAAAAAATTCATTTTAAAACCTTTATATTTATATGGAGCCAATCATGCATCCCTAAATATAATATAATATATTCCATCAATTGTCTGTAACTGCTTATCCTGATGGGTCATGGTGGTGCTGGAGCCTATCCCAGCTGACATTGGGAGAGAGTTCACCCCGGACAAGTCACCAGTTCATCACAGGGCTGACACATAGAGACAGACAACCACTCACACTCACATTCACACCTACAGGCAATTTAGAGTCAACAATTAACCTATTATGCTGCATGTCTTTGGACTGTGGGAGGAAGCTGTAGTACTCAGAGAGAACCCACACAGACATGAGGAGAACATGCAAAGTCGGAACAGAAACCCACAATTTCCACCAGGCATGGGTGCATCGGGTTATGGCCACGCCACACCAGCCAGAGCGATCTGCGGCCGTTCAAGACAATGCTTGTGATTCCGCTTCTGCTCCGCTTCAAATATGCGCCGAGTCTATTTTTGATGGATGCCACATCAAGTAGCACAGAGCGGATCAAACGGGCAGGAAGTCAGACACAGAAAAGGCAGGGAGAATCCGGTTCATTTTCAAAATAAAAGACCCCGTGCAGACTCACGATCATAAAGACAGACAGAAAAGAAACCATTGAACCATGTAGCCTGCTTATCCATGGCAGAAGCACAAAGAGCAAGAAAAGAGGACCTAATCAACAAAATCTGAGCAACTAAACATAATTAGGCAGACAAAACTCTCTGTTGCTGAAACGCTGCTGGTGGGGCTTGCAGCTGTGCGGAGGATGGATCAGAACCGTGGGGCAGATGTGCTGTGCTTGGTCGAATCAACCGGAAAGGTCTTGCCCCTGCCGCAATCTCCCCAGCACCCCCAGCCAGCTGGGGGGTTTGATCTCAGAACCTTTTTGCTTTGAGGCAACAGTGCTAACCACTGTACCATCGTGCCGCTAACGAAACTAAAACTTGCAGATAAAAGCTCTACAAGCATTTGCCACTTATCTTTACAATCTGATGAATTCCCTGCATGTCTGGGTGGGCCGAGCTGATTTAATATATTCAGCACATGCCTGCCATGCCTGCACCAATGAACCACCCTCAGGCATCTCATCTGCTCTTGGAACGGCCCTGTAGTGCAGCCGGAGTCTGGGATTCCCAAAACTCTAACAGCCACCATCAGTCGGGACATATTTCGAGAGTTTATTTCAGCTTTGTGACCTGGACAAATTTGGTGGGAAGTTCCAAGCTAATTATTTACAGACAGTGACACGCGGGGTCAGATTATATCCAGCAGTCAGATAATGGTTTCTCAGATAACAGTCAGCAGCGTTGCTGCTGCTTGACAGATGAGTGACTTTCACCACAATTCAACTGAGACGTGAGTCACTGCCATTCAGCGACTGCTCAGCACTGTTTGTATCCATTTTATTCTATTACAGTGTGTTTTTTATTCAAGCAGCTGTAAGAGCATCTGTTGACATAGACAGTCTATTTTGAGACATTCCTTGCAAGGTGAGTTCTTGTGAGGACATCTGGTATACATGACCTATTAGCTGACCACATTATCTCAGCATCATTAAGGATAGTAGTGAAGGAGGACGGCCATTTAGATTCTTAAGTACATGTATTAATATCACAGTGTAAACATACATCCATTATGAGTACAATTCTTCCTCTCCAAAGAACTGTTATCATCAGCAAAACATTAACAGTAACAGAGTATTTTATTATACAGTATGCTACATTAAATGTGGTTGACAGAGAACATTAAAGTTGGGCTAGGCAGTTTATTTTTGGCATTATTAGGCTAAAGTTCCATAATAGCCTTTAAGCATAAATGTAATTCAAGTGGTCTGAGAGAAAACTAGACTTCCCCTCCTCCTCTTGGCTCTGTTTTCAGGCTTTACAATCTAGCCCATGATATCAGACTCTGGTAGTCACAGGTCGGTAAGATAATTGACTGTTGAGTCTCATTCCCAAAGCGTCTGTAATTTGATGACCTGGGAAACTCCAGAATCACTTACTGCACCTTTAACTTAATTACTTTATGTCCTATTGGGTAGATAAGACAACAACAACGCACCATATTGCATAAACTGCTGATATATATTTAAAAAAAAATTGTATTAGAAAATAGCAAAGTAACAAGAGAATATTACCATCAAGTACTTTAAATGTACAACAGGCCTGAAGTTGAATAAAAAGAATAATGTTTCCTACTGAGATGTAGAGGAGCGGAGATGTAAAGAAGCGTAAAATGGAAGCGTAACGCTTCATTTTCTGGGTCCTGACACACATTTCCATGAAAGTGTTCTGTAAAAGGAGTTAGAGTATGTAAACTGGGGCACATTGTAAAGAAAATAGAGATAATATTCTGATCCAGAAACCATTTATTAATTGGCATTCATGAGGAGTCTGCTAGAATTTATTAAAAAGGTCTTTGAGAAAAACATATTTAACATATTTTTCAGCTGATCTGCTGTGCAGACTAAAAGCTTGTTACTAAATTTTACAATAATAATTAATCAGTATTAATTGAGAGTGTAGCAGTTGAACATTGTCTTCCTGTGATTTGTACCTCATCACCAAGCCCAAACGGAATCATATATGTTATTATTATTATTATTATTATTATTATTTAGTTAGTTTTTTTGTTTGTTTGTTTGTTTTTACAATTTTCAGCATTTATTGCAGATAAAAATCTACAAAATGTGTTTTTGTGTAATGTGATAAACAGTACAAATTTATTATAATAATTTAAAATAATAAAGATTGTTTCTGAGCAAAAAGTAAGCACATGCAATACTTCAGACCTCCCTAAAATTACCTCAGGCAGACAGAAAGATTTCTGTACAAACTGTAATTTAAGGTTTTGTTTCATCACTAACAGTTCAAAACAAAGTGCAGTGGAGCAGAGAGAGCAACAAATCTATTTTTGAAAACATTTACCACTAATCATTCATCTTACCACATCAACACATATACAGCATACAAACAAATACATTAATACTGGTAAGGTGCTTGACAACACTTTTACAGGGTCTCTTTATCTGTTCAAAATCTGCAGAAAACCTGTGGAGGTTTCTGCAGACTGTGTGTGGGCCTGCAGATTACAGTGTATTTCTGAATAAACCATACTGACATTTCAGTTTATTTCTTGAAAATTATTAGGAAACTATGGAACCTATAAAATTGTATTAAATACAGCATGTTCTTAGTTACTTTCCACCACTGACGAAAGGCTATTTTAAAGTGAATTCTCTGTGTCTGTGCGTGTTGTATGATACATCAGTTGTCTGCAGGTTCAGTGTTTGCTGGTTTTACTAATAAATTCATCTTTTAAAAGAAAGCAGGCACCAAACAGTCAAATCAGCTGCAGTCAGTTGGGACTCCATGTGTCATGCTTGGTAATCTCTGGTTGATGTCAAATATCTTCTGTGGTCTGCTTAAATCTTTACAGCTAACCGATAGCTCAGACATCCCCTGAAGGCCTTGTCACTGGGGCTGGTCTGCCTGGAGGCAGTTTCCAGCCTCGCCCTGGGGTTTCTTTCAAAGGAGGGGCAGCGGGGATCATCACCCAACCTCAGTGGCAGACTTGCAAACCACCACAAGATAGTCTGAACAACTAAAGAGTGTGTGCATGTGTTAGACTTAGCATTTCAACACCACTGCCAGCTGATAATAAAAAAAATAACTATTTTTTGCTGAAAATGTTTATAACATGATGGAAAGCTGTGGTCATGTCACTCAGAATAGGGCCTTGCTTCTGTTTCACAAGGAAGTTTCTAATGTCATATGACATGATCAGTGATCCTGCATCAGGACCTCTATTCTTAGAAGCTTCATACCTCAAAGCTCTGGTCAGGGTTGCCAGGTTTGTGTGACAAAACCAGCCCAGTGGCATATCAACACCAACCCAAAACCAGACCAATGGCCAATAAAACTGGCTCCGGCAGGCAGAAAGCATAGCCACATCGTATCTGTACGTATTTTTGTGAGCATTTGTGTGATATGCGCCAGATCCATATGCACACATGCTTATCTGGAATCAGTTTGGTAGGATTTGGGTATAAATAATTTATTTCATTTGTAACATGGATATGTATTTATGGATATTATTAATAGAATTTGCATGCAAAATAGGTTCATCCAACCAGTGGACAAAAAACTCAGTACCTTTAGGTATTGATTGAAATAACTCAGTACCAAGCAGTATAAAAACTTTTCCAGTCAAACGATACCTGCAGTCAATCCTTTTGGTGCCCAGATCTAGAGGAAAAAGTTATTTATGTTATGTTTTGATTGCAGCCAATCACTGAAAGCATTCTTCATAAAAAAGAACCTTTAAAAAAAAAGTAGCGAATGAAGTACTCCATTGGTATCGGTATCACTTAAAGGGTACCCGTATTGGTACTGGTATCATAAGTTTTTTAATGATACTCAACACCAGTGTCAACACTTTGAAAGTACCCCAGTTCTGCAAGAAAAACTGAGATCTGGCAACCCTGGCTCTGGGCTGGATTGCACAGAGGCACCTGACAGTCACAGATAAACAGTATTCGTATGGTGTAGGACCACGCCTTTGGTCTAAATGTGGCAGCAACAGAGACACAAAGTGAAATTCAGCTTTAATGTCATTTCATCTGCCGGTTATGGACTTTTTTTTTTTTTTGCTCAGATCTGCTCTTACCTCCAGGCAGGCTGATTGGTCCGCAGCCGTGTCCCGGCACGTAGTTTTCCGAGGTGATGTAGATGTGCTTCTTGCACAGCCTCCACAGGCCGAAGTGGGCCG